>NC_080107.1:33571592-34771592 GCF_950005125.1 Chionomys nivalis | reverse complement strand
CAGATGTCCGAGCTTCCACCTCAGTAAAATGTTTATTGTATCTCCTAACAGGAAAGCTCTCTGATCTGGAACCAAAATGTCTAGGGTAGCAGAACTCAAGGTCACAGGAACATGAAGCAAAAAACTTTCCTAGAGAGTCACTAGAAGTGATAGTGAATGGAGCTATTTCTGGACCTATGAATTCTGGCAATGGGTGAAACTGTACCATATATTGGGCACTGATTCAAAGTCTTCTTGAGAACTATATTTCAGCCTTCCAGGCTGCTGCTCCCTGCTTCCAACTGTAACTTTCCTCAAGCCTGTTTCTGCGAGATGATGGGAACATGCCAATAGCAATGCATACATATATGTATGTGTACATACAACAGGTATACATAAATGCATACCTGTTGGGCCAAAATTATCTCAGGGCCTATACCTCGAGACATGTAGGACAGAGAAAAGCCTGACTTGAGTTTGAAGGATAGTCTCAAAGTTACCGAAAGACAATGAGACAGCAAAATCTAGCTAGACGCCCCTCCAGCCAGAAGGAGGGTTTGGATGTCTCTCATTAGCTGGAGGTGCCCATGCATCACATGATGTCACTTAACCTATACAACCTGACACTTAGAGTAACAAACTGATTTCATGCTTTGACTCGACTCCTTGTATCATTTCTGCATTGTGGGACTGCAGATATGATTGTCCTGCTTCATGGGGCTGTAGAACAGCCAGAAAGCACACTCACATTTCCCTGGGGAATAAGGCTGAAGAGGCCTTACTGGTGACCAAATATACTGGTGCCCGAATGTGGGCCTGGGCTGGTTCCAGGGCTAAACGGTTGATTAAGGTGAGTGGGACCCCACGATGGGTAACACAGCTTTACACAAAAATGCCCGAGTGCTTAAGGCGCTGAGATATATGTTACTATCCTGAGGCCTGGAATTGTCAGACCACAGTGTGATCCAGGAATGGTGGGATATAGTTACCCTGTCACCCCCCCCCCCCCCAGTACCAACCGGGAATCTTTTCTCATGAGATATGTGGACCAGGTGGAGACTCTAACAAGAAAAAGGGAAAAACACTTTGATTCACCCCCACCACTGGGACTCTATCCAACTACTGTGAGACACTTAAGGCATGTTTTCACCCCACTGCTCTGCCTCCCCCAATAGTTAGTAAGAAAATGGTCAGAGACCGGGAGAGGTCTAAAGAATAAAAAAATAACCAACTGGCTAGAAGGGCCAGGGAGAAGAAGACAGGCAAAGAGTAGGAAAAGGTCAAAGATCAGGAGAGGTCTGAAGTATCCCAAACTAGCCAATTAACCAAAGAATGGGAGAAAAGAAAACAGACGAGGGTGAAGATCAAAAATGGGCACAATTTACTTCAGAGTGGTCCTAGGGAGAAGGAGTAAGGCAGGTAGAGACAAAAACAAAAAGGTAAGTTGATATTGCCTGTGACAAGGAGTTCTTATGTCCCCAGCCACCCTGGAAATGATAAATAGGAGAGGGGAATGGGACAAACAAGGGGGGGCTCCATTCTTGCCAAGAGGAAATAAGTATACTATGGGAGGAACTGCAAAGTTGGGGCGCTCACACAGAGAAATGTGGAGTGGAGGTTCTTGGGGTTTCTAATGCTACTAACACCAAGGCCTTTAGGGCTAAGGTTTATGGACCCCAAGCCTTCCCAATCAAGATTGCCCCCGACTCTAACTGCCACCTAGCCTGGTATCCTTGAAAATTTAAGGACCTGAAAGAATTGAGGAAGGCAGTGGTTGAGGATGGTTCCAACTCCCAATGGGCCATGACCCTCCTTCAGGAGGTAGCCTATTATCCTTGTGTCTCTAAGAACTGGTATGATCTGGCTTTCCCTAGAGGAATCCCATTATGTTAAATGGACGGTCTTCTTCAAGGAAGCCTGTTGCACTAGAGCAGAGATCAATAGAGTGCCCGACCCCCCTTCCCCAATTCCCATCACTTATCCGAATGCTAACGGGTATAGAGGAAGGCTTTTTCCACTGGGGTCCAACAAGGTGCAATTGCAGCTCCATATGAGGACCAAGATAGACAAGCAGGCCTGGAGGCCCGGGCCAAGCTAGAGGAGGGACACACTCAGTCACCTATAGCAGGCACAAAGCAAAAACTGGGTGAGCCGCTTCTGGACTTTATTGTCTATGTGCAGACCAGCCTTGAGAGGAAATTTCCCCCTGGTGGGCTTAGAGACCAATTTACTTAGCTCCTAGTCTGGGAAGGTATGAACCAAAATACTAGGATAGCTTGTGCTGGCCCTAGGGAAGGGTCCATGAGTCAATGGATTATGGCATTGCAGAATGTCAGGACCCAGTCACATACCAACCAGATTCTTGTGGTGGCCCTTCAGGCCCAGACCCATACTCTAGCCTTTTTCATTACTCAAATCCTGGCAGCTGGACAGTAAAAGCAAATGCCTGGGAAATGTTTCTCATGTGGTCAACTGGGGAATTTTGAGAGGGATTGCCCACAAAAGGGCAATAAGACCCAGGTGCTGAAGGGACCCCCCTCCCGTCTCCCTGTGATTGCTGCCACAAGCAGGGGCTCAGAATGCTACTCCAAATGTGATATAAATGGGAAACCCATTGCAAAACAACCTTTAAACTAGATGAGGGGCACTTCCTGTGCCCTTAACAAAGGAAGGAACAGTGCACCTTGAGTTTACTGGACCATTCCAATGGAACAGGGGTTCTAACCCAATATGACTATGATCTTTGGGAGACAAAGATTCCAATGCCTCATAGACTCAGGAGATGACAGAACAGTCCTCAGAAAGGAAGAGGTCCCAACCAACTGGGATCTCACAACCAGTCTCCTGTCACGGTGGTTGGGAGAAGGTCTATGTCCCAAGAAATGGCCAGTTTCATAATGTGGGTGAGACCAGATGGAGATAAAGGAAAGTTCAGACCTCTGATCATTTTTGAGTTGTCTGCAAACCTTTTGGGACAAGATGTGTTAGGACAAATGGATGTCATTACTACCACTTACCACCTAGCCTTTTATGATGATAAAACTGAGCAAGGTGTTATCATCAGGCAGAACCCCAACCTTTTGGATTTACGCCCAGAAGTAGGGGCCACTGCCCCCAGTGTCCCCCCATTAAGTGGGCACCTGGTAAGCCAGTATGAGTGGAGCAGTGGCCATTACCTGAACTTAAACTTAAGATGCTCAAGGAAATCACCAGAAATCTGCTTAAAGAAGAAGAGATAAGGCCCTCGGTGAGCCCCTGGAACAGCCCTGTGTTTGTGATATGTAAGCCTAATCGGCCCTGGAGAATGTTACAGGAACTATGAGCAATCAGTGCCCATATGGGGCTAGTAGGGACCCCTTTAAGGTGCTTACCTTGGGTCCCAGCAATCCCCTCCCAGTTTCACCACACTGTTATTGATCTAAAAGACTGCTTCTTTTCAATTCCTCTTCATAAGGAGGATTGTGAAAAGTTCGCCTTATCCAGTCCCACAGTTAACTCCTCTCGACCTGACAAGAGATACAAATAGGCTGTCCTTGCACAGAAGATGGCCAATAGTCCCACCGTTTGCCAACAATATTTGTATAGTATCCTCTCTCCTTAATTCAAAAAAGACAATACCCTCCTATATGCTTATATGGATGATCTAATCATTGGGCATTTGGAGGAATCAGGGCTAGCTCCCTGGGAAACCACTATTGTTGATATCCTCCAACAACATGGCTTTAAAGTAGCCCCAAAACAAAATACAAAAGCTATCCCCATTTCATATATGAGGATCCCAATTAACACTCACTCAAGCCAAAGTGAATGGACCACAATTAATCCTGCCTGAGCTTCTCACTTTATAGGGGTTACAAAAGATACTGGAAGAAATGAACTGGGTAAGGCCCTGAAGCCTGTAAGGACTGGGAGACTAGATGTGTTATATGATCTTCTAAAAGGGGGGCAACCTTATGAGATTATATTCTTACCCTCTGAGGGTCGTCAGGCACTTACTGAATTCATCAATGAGTTCCATTAGGCTTCTGTGGAGAGATATAATCATAACATTCCAATCCAAGGCTGGATATTATTAGGGAAAAAGACCATGCTGGCTGCCATTGTTCAGCACTCACAACCACTAGAATGAGTACACCACCCTGGGGGCACTCCCAGAGTGTACTCTCTACTCAATAAAATAGCTGATATGATTATGAAAATCAGGGTCATGTCCCTCTGACATTATGGAAAAGATCCTTCTAAATTAATAATTCCATTTAAAAGTAAGGGCTTAGAATGGGCAGTCAGACATTGTTCTTGATTGAGTCTCTCTCTGGAGGTATTTCCAGGGACCCTGGACACCCACTTTGAGGAGTCCTGGTTAGTGAAGCTATATCAAGAACTACACTAGAGATTCCTCTTAGTCTTTTCTTCTAGGTACCTGCCTCAATCATTCACTGTTTGCACAAATGGCAGGAAGAATGGGGCTGCCTTTGTAGTTTTCCCTGTAGAGGGGACCAAGACAAAGATTATCAAAATTCTCCCTTTTGGGTGATCCACTCAATATAAGGAAATGATGGCTGTATATATTGCCCCACAAGAGGTCCCAGAACCCTGCAACCTCTATTCAGACAGCTCTCATGTGGTGAACCTACTGCCATACTTACCCTATGCCTATATCAGATTGGATGCTAATCCTGTTTCCGCCTTGATGATACAACTTGAATCACTCTCAGAAGTTAGAATAAAAACCACATATATTCAGCATCTCATAGGACACCAAAACCTCCCTGGCCTCATTTCCCAAGGGAATGCTGCTGTAGCTTCAGGGGCCTGTCTCATAGAGGTTTCAACTCTATCCACACAAATTGCTACCCAAGTGCATGACTTAACTCATATCAACTGGAAAGGACTTAAATACCTATACCCCCAGAACCTGTAACCGAATTAAAGAGAATTGTTCATACATGTAAGACATGCCAACGTTTCTCCACATGCCCCCTTACAAGGGCTGCGGGTGAACCCAAGAGGAATAGGACACAATATTATCTGGCAAACAGATGCAATGCATTACCCTCTATTTGGCAAATTAAAATACATGTTTGGGACCATAGACACATACTCTAAGGCATGCTGGACTACCACCCACTGAGGGGAAAAGGCAACCCATGCCAAAAGCCACTTCTTACAATGTTTTGTTATGTTGGGACTACTACAACAGGTTAAGACTGACAATGGTCCTTTTTTATAAGTAAAGCATTAAAAGAAATCTTCCAGAGATGGAATGTGTCCCATACTACAGGGTTCCCATATAACCCTCAAGGTCAAGCAATTGTTAAAAGACATTACTAGTATCTCAAAGAAGTCCCTATAAAAAAGGGGGGAAGAAGTCTTCCCCATATACAATTGCAAAGGCATTATTAACCATCAATATTATAAATTTTCAAAAATCGGATGAACAAAATAGATTCCAGAAACATTGGGGATCCCTACCAACTAGGCCCTGCCTAAAGGTTAGGTGGAAGGATCCTCTCACTAACCAATGGAGGAGTCCAGATTCCTTGATGACACAGGGCCGAGGATATGGATGTGTCTTCCCAGAGGGGAAATGCCAATATGGCTACCCGCTCATAACTTAAAATTTCTCCCGACCCCTTAGGACAATGGGGAGATGTTGGGACTAACTATCCCCCTTTGCAGATGTCAAATACAACTTTTGTCTGATACACCAGACACCCTCTTTTTAACCTCACTTGTGATGTGGCTAGTGGTTCTATAGCTTCATGGAGGGTTCCCAAGAGCATGGGTATTCTTGGATGTGTCAAGAGGCAGGGTAACTTCCTGCCTGTCTGATCCACTGATTATTCAGCATAATGATACTTGCCTGCTTGCATTAATTTTTCCTTATGTGCTTTACCACATACAAGAAGAATTCCTGGCCCAAAAGCCTAAGAGAGAGCCCCTAATGGCCCTGGCCGTGATCACATTGATGGGACTAGGAGTGGCCAGGACTGCCCTGGGCACCTCATCCTTGGTTATTTTACAACAAGAAATGGGAATAATTTGCTCACATTTGACAATGACCTTAGAAAAGACAGAGACTACATTATGTTATTTATAAAAATCTTTGGATTCCTTAGCAAAGGTAACCTTACAAAATAGGAGAGGCTTGGACTTGCTGTTTATGGAACAGAGAGAAATTTGCAGGGCACTTGGGGAAGAATGTTGCTTCTATGCTGACCATTCCAAGACAGTTACAAGAACCCTAGATGAGTTAAGCAAAGACAATGATTCATTTAAGTCAAGGACCCCTATGAGATCTGGTTTAATTTGTCCCCATGGCTTATCACACTCATTTCTTCCATAATTGGGCCGATGGCTATTTGTTTTTTGGTTTGTCTTTTTGGCCCATGTGTTCTCCAATGTCTGAAACAAGCATTCCAAAAACATATACAACAGGTACAAGTCATGGCCCTTTGAGAACATTATGATAGGCTCGATGCATCTCACCCCACAGATGAACTCTCAATTTGAGAGTACACAGGGCAAAACTCCAGATAGGGGTGTCCCTGACTCATACTCTCTCCCCAGTGGGCTATTCTGGCTTGGTGCCTGGGGTAGAGAGTGGGATATAAAACAAAAAAGGGGATATGTTAGGCCAAAATTATCTCAGGACCTGTACCTTGAGGCCTATAGGACAGAGAAAAGTCTGACTCGAGTTTGAAGGATAGTCCCTAAGCTACTGAGTGAGAATGAAACAGCAAAATCCAGGTGACACCCTTCCAGCCAGAGGAAAGGCTTGGCTGTCTCTTATTGGTTAGAGGTGCCCCCACATCACATGATGTCACTTAACCTATATAAGCTGACATTCACAGTAATACACTGAATTCCTGCTTTGACTTAACTCCCTATCTTGTCTGATTTCCCTGCATTGTGGGGCTGTGGATCTCATTTCCCTGATTTCTGGGGCCATAGAATGGGCTGATAGTGCATTCACCTTTCCCTGGGAAAGAAAGCTAAGGAGGCCTGGTGCATGCCCACTGTTGTACTTCTCTGGGTGTGAAGTGAATACTTTAATCAGAAGTAATGCTATATCAAATACAATGAGAGTACATAAGGCATTCACTAAGTCCATTGATGGTAGTTTTGACAGAAACATTACAAACAGGAAAGGAAATCTGTAACCAGAGTTACTATTTATTCCAGTAAGGAAAAAGTATTACCCTTTCTGCAAAGAAAGTGGTTCAATAAAGACAAATTGCTACCAGCTCCCTGAATGGTCACTCAGAGGTTGAAGTTGTTTTCCTGCCTTTGGCAGATCTGGCACTCTGAAGCAGGTGTAGCCAGGTCAGCCTTTTTGAGTAGAAGTCCATGTTGTCAGGCATATGCATTATCTATACCTCTGCCACTATTGAAGCTTTATACATGGATCCACCAACGAATGACAGTAATTGCCCAGGAGAGTGGTTGACTATCCACAGCATGTGCCATTCTATCGATTGACTATGAGACATCTGCTGAAGTCATCTTTGGATTATCGTTTCAATGGTACATAAATATCTGCACATCCTTTACCCATTTAGAAAGATCTATTCATGTACTTCTTCTTCAAATGCTTTTCTCAAGTTTCCAAACACATCCTTCCCAATTCCTTCACCACCCTGATAATCACTGGATACAGCCTATGAGTGAGTAATCACAAACATCTGTCCATTTCTCCTTTTAAGCAAATCCATGACCATGTATAATGCCTGAAGTTTTGATCACTATGAAGATTTCCATTCACTGATGACCTTCAATGTTGCCTCAGAAAGAGTTTGTAATGCTGCATCTGTCCACTTCTAGATGGTACTTGTAGAGTACACAGAACTCTATAAGTAAATCAAACCATAGACTTCTCTTTCTCAGTCAGCCTGTCATAGGGCACACTCCATGAGGCTATAAGTACTCACTTTGAGTAGAAAGCATAATAACAGTAGTAGAAACCATAGGCATTTGATTTGACCAATTTATTCATGCAACTTGCTTGTGACCTCAGGTCATGCTTGGACCAATATACGTGTATGTATATCTCACATTCATTTGATAATGTTTGCTGATGTGAATATCCAACATTATGGCTAGGTGGTTCAGATAATATCTAGAATGTAATGAGAAGTTCTGGCCACATGGCAGCTTGGTGACTCTTTGTCAAGCCTTCAGAATTTACTAAGACCCAACAGAAGTTCTAGAGCTGTCTTTCAAGGGGAGACTAATTTCTACAGACCATGGTAGAGCAATTTTCCAAAGTACCAATAATCTCCATGACTCATCCATAGGGGCTTGCCAAAGACTACAAATAGCATCTTATTCTGTCACTATTGAAGAACCTTCTTCTGCCCTAGGAACCACTCAAGACTAGCAGCTCCCCAAGTGACTTAATAAATGGGCCAGCTTAACATATCCAAGTGAAGACTAGACAACATTCAAAGTCCAAGTAGGCCCACTAAAACTTCTAAGAACATCTATTCCAATCATACATTCTGGAACTAAATAAATAATCACAGGATGAGTTATGGGACTTATTGACCAACTGTGAGTCAAATTGCAACCAAAACTCTATTAATCACCTGATTTCCATAACCCTTACGTAAGCCAGAGGGCTACAAGTTTCTTTGGGGTAGATCTCCTGGATTAATGTTAGTGCAGAACAAGTACCTAATAAACCCAGGATAGCCTGATTGATTCCTTCCCTCTAGTGTACAGTTACCTTTGTTCATGATCATAGATCCCTCTTGGGGAAGATGGGAGAAAGTTTAACAGTAAAAATCTTAGGTATCCTTCAGGAGGATCTTGTTCATCATTTCATTTAAGTCATTCTGGGTCTGAAAATTGGCAGAATCTGGATATTGGTTCACAGGCCAAGAGTCCATATTGTTAAGATCAATGTAGTCTTTCTTTCATTTGTTCAAGATTTTTTCTGCTTACACATGTTGAACAGAAATGTAGAAGATATTTTAAAATCTATTTCATTCCTCAAAACACTGTAAATTATTAACCAGTACCAAGGTCCATGCCAGTCATGCCATTGTGAAAAACATATTTTTCTATTGCTCATTATATAAACCTGGGTGGGTAGGGAATGGAGAATAAATATACTGGTAAATACAAACAAAATGAATTGTATATAATTCTCAAGGAATCAGTTTTAAAAATGGTACCATAAACTCTCTATAGAAAAATGAAGAGTCAGATGTGAGAGAGTCATGGCAAATGGTTGATAATCAATGTACTTCTACTTTTAATTTCCTTCATAAATATATCATTCTATGAACAATGAATTGATGATGGCAAAAATTTATATCCATACTGATGGAAGAATGCAGAACTGTAAGTGAGGTGTTGGAGTTGGCACAGGATTTTGAATACAGTACAAGGGAAAGGCAATAATCTGTATCGGGACTTGGAACAATGAGAAAGATAAAGACAATCTGAATTAATTATAATTAAGTATCTCTGAATATATTTTTCTTAGAAGTATTTGTTTCTGTTTATTAAAGTATCTGAATCTAAAAGCCTAAGAAAGACCAAGAAATAGCTTCAGAGTAATGGGAGTCAAAGAGATCAACCTAACCATGGGATTCTGAGCTGTTTTCTTTTGTCATTAAGTAGATTTTTAAAATAGCTGGGAAGACAGAGATGGGAGCTTAAATCTCAACTTTCTAGATATTGATGCTTTATATTAATATTGAGGATTGTATTATGGTCTGAAGAAAAGTAAATCCTGTTAGAAAAATAAAAAGTTATGTCTTTTGTGTGTCTGGGAGTGGTGGGAAAAAATTCACCTCCCTGAAATAATAAAAAAAAATATTTTCGGTTGGGCTCATAACTTTCCTGAAACTTTGTGATCATTTCAAAGTAAATTAACAATAAAAGTTAAAACATAAAAACACAAGAAAGAAATGTCAATATGACAAAACAAAGAGTTTGAAATTCTTTCCACTCAGTAAATGACTACATATTGAAAGCTGGAGGATACACAACAGAATAAAGGGTTGTCATCATCAACTATCTCTTATCTCTTAGACATGGAGTTGAGCACATTGACTTTGGTTCTGGCTTTTCTTCACATAGTATGAGAGATTCATTCACAGTGCTTATATGCTTACTATTCAGCTCACAGGAATCATTTCTGAAGATCCATTGGAATATATAATAATAATAAAATTTCTGATTACATACTAATATGACCAGACTAGGTCAACATGCATTGATTGCACTTTTGGGTAAATTCATCTTGATTTTTAATCAAATAAATAAATTTAACTCTGACTGAAAAGCTCTGCCTGTCAGTCTGATATATACCATGTTCCACAGAGGTGTCATATGGCTGCTATGGGTGTGAAAGTTAGATTCTACAGTATTGCTTATTGCTCTGTTCAGTTAGCTGAACTGAAGTTTTATAATAGGTTGCTATCAGACACTGAGCACACACTCAATCAAGAGGAGTTCTACTTCGGCAAGTATCGATGAATTAGCAAGATTTAATACTGTTACATCACAACTTCTTCTTAACTTTGACATTAAGGACAAATACTTGACATCAGTAAGAGTGAACACATATAGTTGTTTTCTATTACTTTTAGAAAATATATAATATGCTAAATATAAGATGGTTTATTTGTTTGTTTTGGCATTTCTTATTGAAATGTTTAAAAAGTGAAATTCAAATAAACTATTGATTTCCATAAGGACTTTAAACAACAACATTAACAAGCCATAATTTTCATTGATCTTTGCAGCCATGTAACTAAGTTATGGACTGTGGTATAAAAGTTTCCTGGGTGATGACACAAGTGGGTAGCAAAATCAACATGTAATTTTCCAAATATACACCATCATAATTCATTTTACCCCTTTATTGAAAATAGTTTTTTACACACATATATCTTAATTACAGTTTCCCTTCCTTCTGCTCATCCCAGCTCCTCCAGAATTCCATTCCCATCCAATCCACCCCCTTTCAGTAGAAAACAACCAGAATTTTATGAGGTAAAGCTCAAACAAGATATAATAAGAAAAATAAATCTAACATATGAGGATAAGAAGAAAACCTAAGACAGAGAAAGAAAAAGATCCCAAGAGAAGACACAAGGGACAGAAACCCACTCATTTGCACATGTAGAAATCCCAAAAACATGAGTGTTCCTTCAGTCAAATCACATATTGGCTGGTTCCTCCCAAAAACTTTGTGTCATCATTGTGTTAACATACCTTGCAGGCAAGAAGCCATTATAGATCATAGAGTTTGTTGCTGGGTTATTGTTTACCTTTTTCCTTTGGTAACTTGTGTAGTACCTTCCTGTACCAATGATGCCAGCAGTTAGGTCTGGTGGCCATATGTAAGTACCAGCTCAAAGTCTCCATGTTCAATGAGTTGTTGTGGTATTGTCTCCAGCAATGGAACATTGCCATCAGTTTGTGGAGCATGTCTTATAGTTTTGGCATAAGCCTGAGCTGTTTAAGAATTCCCATGAGACCTGTTTGGCCAACAGCACAATCAAATGTAACAATTCTCAGCACTGAAAGATTCATTTGGTGACAAGTATCCAGCTGGAGCTCTGTCTCCCCTCCTAGTATTTTGCAATTTTATTTGTATCTCATTCATATATGTATATACGTTAGGAAACTTCTCTCTATTAGTTTTTCCTAGTACCCTTCAAGTTTAACAGTCACTCCCCCTCTTCCCTCTTGAACCTCCTGTTTGAGTTTCCCTACCACATCCATCAATAACTATATGTTCATTTTTTCTAAAGTGATCTATCTTAGTTCCTGACTCTATAGCATACTTCTGTAGTTCTATGAATTGTAGCTTGGTTATTATTGACTTAACATATATAAGTAAACATATACCATATTTGTCTTTCTGGGTCTGTGTTACCTCAATGAGGATGATTTTTTCTTATTCTCTCCATTTACCTGTGAACTTTATAATTTCAATATTTTAACTGTTAAGTAATACCTTGCAATGTAAGTATATCATGTTTTTGCTATCCATTTTTTGTTATGGTGTATTAAAGTACTTTTAAATGCTGGGTTATTATGAATGGAGGAGCATTGAACTTGTTTGAGCAAATGCCTTTTAAGTAGGATGTATTGTCCTTTGGGTATATATCCATGGGTATTATAGATGGGTCTTGAGGTAGATCAATTCTCATCTTAGGAACTTTCACACTGATTTCCATTGTGGCTGTACAAGTTTACACTCCAAACAGTAATAAATGAGTGTTCTCCTCTCACCACATTCTTGCCAGTATGAGCTGTCACTTGTTTAACTGATCTTATCCATTCTCATGGATATAAGATTAAATCTCAAAGTAGTTTTTATTTGCATTCTCTTAATGGCTAAGGATATTACAGATTTCTTTCTTTCTTTTTCCTTTTTTTTTTTTTTTTTTTTTGGATTTTTGAGACAGGGTTTTCTGTAGCAATGAGGCCTGTCCTGGAACTAGCTCTTGTAGACCAGGCTAGTCTCAAACTCACAATAATCTGCCTGCCTCTATCTCCTGAATGCTGGGATTAAAAGCATGCGACACCACCACCTGGTACAAATTTATTTATAAATTTCTCTGCCAATTGGTGGTCTCAACTTCTGTGTGCATCTGTGTGTATGTGTGTGTGTGTATTTGTGTGTGTTTGTTTGTATGTGTATGTGTATGCAGGAATGCTCCAGCACATGTATCAATACGTGTTCTGAATTTTCAATGTGAACCCACTTCACATTCTTCTCTTCAGCTCTTTCTTCAGTCTTATCTTGCTAATTCTACTTGCATCACTTTCCTTAAAAATATGACCAGAGTTGCTCACATTTCAGGAGAATATCTTTGTGCAGTAGCTTTGAGCTGCCAAAGGGTTACCTTTATTATTTTCCTTTAGTTTCAGTTTCTCGTAGGTCCTATCATCTCCTTATGAATGTATTCATTGTCTATCACTTAATGTCTTATGATTTTTACTGCTTAGAAACGGGTTTTAATTTATTCTATCATGATCATCTAATGTATTAATGATAATGTGAACTCTTGCAGTCATGCTGGAACAAAAGAAGATTACTGGTAGTTTAAACCGTGAATGAATAATTCTTATCACTAGAACATTTGTGTTCAATTAATTAATAGTTATTTCTCATTTCACATAACATCAAAGGCAAACATAATCCTTCTCCAATCCCTAAAGAGTCCAAAAGGAAAACACCTGTAGTTTCACCATGGATAGCAATGTCTAGATATTCCTGATGAGAGAAACAGAATCGTGTGAACCTGGTTTGTTTAAGGTGATTTAAAATCTTTTCGCTCACAGTTTGAATTTCCAACTTTGTTATTGAAAAGTCTTTCACAAAAAGTCACTGAACTTGCCTATATGAATCTTCTACTTTGGTTACTTAGCACATATTTTTACATAATTCTAACTTTGAAATATTCTTTCTTTAGTTCAAAATCACGGGTGTGAATTTGAGGTACTAAATGATTTTAAGTAGAACAATCCCTGAATATGTGAAATTGTTGATTGGAATCAATTTCCCTTCAAATTATATATAATCTGAATATATTTTCTCATGAATTAGGAATGTGGAAACTTATATTCCATTGTTACTGAAAGGTAGAGAATTTACAAAGAGACCTATAAAAACCCTTCCCATATTTATTCCTTATTTTAGGAGGACTATTTAATTATATAATTGTTTATTTAAAAGTCATAAATTATATTTGACTTGCTTTTCTGAATCCATTCTGATATCTTGTTCCTTACATAGTATTTCCAATATGGATTTTAATTAATTACTGAATGATAAATCTGGTTAGTGATTGCATTTTGGATTGGCAAAAAGTCAAAAATTGCATTGTAATTTAATTGGAAAATTTATGGATTATGTGACAGTTTCAATCATGTCAGCAACTGTAAAGATTTGCGACTTTCTTCTGAAAAAATATTTATAGCATTTCGAATGGTGAGAAAAACGAACACCAGGTAGTCTGTGAGGCTGATCTTGCATATCCTTATGCATTGTGAAGTAGTCTGTCAATTTCATTTTTGATGTTTTGTTAAGAAAGACCAGTAGGATTCAATACATAATATAAATATATTCCAAATTCTTCCATTACTGTCAATACTGTTATGCATGAAGGCAAGAGTTGACAAGGAATTGGAATTTTATCACAATTCCTCAAGACATTCTCATGGATGTTGTTGTTGAGGATAACACAAAGGATTCAGAACCACTGGACAAGAAAGATTGTTCCATTTTGCTAAGCTTTGGTTTGCTTGAATCTGCATTAAAAATTGCACACCACATCTTGCTCATGCCAAAGTCTGTATTCACACTTGAAATGTTTCACAAAGTTTTTCTTCCTAATGTGTCAGCCAGCAAAGTTTTGTAAAACAGCATGCTTTCATTCAGTGTCTTCTAAAATACATCTTACAAATGCCAACAACCTGGAACATCTGTGGACTCGTCCATTTATGGTGCAAAGTGATCACTTTTCTTGCTCTTTAGAGCCAGCTGTTCTCAGGCATTAATTGGCGTGTCACTTGCATGCTCAGAACAGCAGCATTTGACAATAGCGCACATGTTAATTTGTTTGCCACATCTGGTTCTTTTTCAGTGAATATGGTCTTTCTGGCAGATGGGAAGAAATGAGTTTTTGTAATTATGTATTTCGAGAGGACGCTAAGTTGCTATGGGTAGAATATCTATTTAAATGGCTAAATTTTTAAATCAATTTACCATATGTAAATTACTTCACTTTTCTCCAGTGTTTTACAGTATGTTTTTATTTATTTTTAGAAATATGCATACTGATTCTATGATGACAAAATAATTTGAAAACTTCAATACTTTCATGTGACAGGTCTTGAAAATATACTATATCTGTATTAAATGAGACACATTGAAGCCTCCTTTTCTTAAGTTCTCTAAGAGTACCTAAGGTCACCCACTGACAGAGTTATTAAGCATTTGCTATTTTCTGTCACTCAGAACTCCTGAGAAAATATTAAAGTTTGGGACTTCTTGGTATTTATTTATGGATAATGAAAGTTTTTGCTGTGTGAAATGTATATTGATATCAATCTATAGTGGTTCTTTTATTTGTCCTGCTAGACTTTTCCATTTAATTTTTACACACACACACACACACACTCTAAAGATCCAGTGATCACGAGAAAATTATTTGTTATTTTTAAAACTTTCACTTTATTTATTTTTTATGTTTGTGTGAGGACTCACATGGAGAACTGAGGGCAGCTCTCAGGAGTCTGTTTGCTCCTACCATCTTGTGATATATGACATTTGAACTCAGGTCATGTACAAAACTACCTCTATCTGGTAAAGTCACATTGTGGGCCCTGGAAAGATGTGTTTTAAAGAGCAATTCCATCAACTACTACCCTGCTGGACTCCCTGGAATTATTGTAAATGCCAGCTTCTATCCTCAGGCTCTACCTCCACTTTTCAAGCCGATTTCATCCTTCATGCTTTGTCCTCCATAAGCCTTTCTTTGGCAGTTGTTGTAAGCTGGAATTAGAACTCCACTACCCTCAAGGCTTAGTTCCCAGCTTGGTGCTGTGGAGAAATGTAGAAGGAAGAGACCAGTCAAAATTATTTTCGTCATTCAGACTGTTCCCTTAAAAGGGACAGTAGGATGCCAACTACTCCTTTTCCCATATGCCAGCATCTCTACAAGATCCTCACCAAGATGCCACGGTGCCTACTAACCATGGACAGCAATGTATAAATTTGCTGTTCAAAATGTGTACTTCGTCTTAATGAACTGATTGACTCAGATATTTTCTTATAGCAACAAAAGGCTAACTGACACAACAGGCTTTTATTTCTTGCTCCTTGCAGCTGATATAGAATTTCTACATGCTGTTTTAATCATCCATTTTAGCCTACTTTAAATGTCACAGTGCAAAAATTACTGTTTAATACTTACAAAATAACACAAAGATAAAGCTTTCTTCTTATATCTTTGTTGAAACCATTACATCTGTCAGGCCAAGTTTGTCTCCTCTCTGTTGCAGCTCCATTCTTGCATAGGGACATACACATATGCTATTATGAGCTTTAAAACTCATGTAGAAATCCAAAATAAAGGATTAAAACTGGCAAAATCAGTCTTCATGGAAATAGTAGTATTTGGTCATTCTTTTATTGCTCTAAAAACTTTTAATAACCTTGTAAGATATTTTCTCAAGTTTACATTAATACTACATTGATTATAAAGTAATTAAATATGATAATATCAATATTATTGTGAAATATTATATTGAAACTGTGCTAACTGACCTTTAAGGCAAATTGAGCTTATATGCTTGCTAACATGAGAGCCAACTGTACACCTCAAAGGTCAGATTCCTTTGGCTGTGTTAAGTGAGTCATTACAACAAGCTATTCACTCTTCCCACCTTAAGGCTGAGCCTGGTAAGCTCAATACCTGTGTTTATTGTCCACATCCTGCAAGCAGCCCATTAGAAGGTGTGTAAAATTCTAGATAAGGCTACCAGACAGTTCTGCCAATTCTGGTGATGGCAGGTCTTAAAAGAGAAAGTTTTAATAACTGAAGTTAATACAAAACGATTGCTGTATGATTCATTCCATTGAGAACTGCTTGGTAATCAAAACACGTAGATTCCATTCCCCTTGTTACCTTCATGTCCCTCTTATAGTTAAGACCAAAAGTAAAAGAATATTTATCTCCTGAGAATTATAGTTTTCTTACTAATTTCCTTAAATTATTTTTAATGATTTATTGAGATAATAATTTCACAGGTTTTTGTTTTGTGCTTGTTGTTGTTGTTGTTGTTGTGTGTGAATTTTGGTTGTTCCAGTGCCACCTCCAAAGCTGGCCATCACATGTAAGTAGCCTAAATGCCTGTGAAGCACAAGATGAGACAATAAACAAACTATTTCTTAATCACACACTATTTCCATTTAGAGTGGAAACTTGTTTTTTGTAGCCAAGAGATAAGAGATAAAATATAATCCAAGGAGCTCTGGTGCATCTCTTATCTCTCTTCCCAAATGAAAGATTTCAAAAGGCAAAACACATGATAATTCCCACACCCAAATGTGCAGGTTTCTCTCAGAGATCTTCAATCCATTGAGCAATATGACGTTGTGGTGAAAGCTTTCCCACCTCATCTTTGTATTGAAGTCACTAATACTACGACTATATGTTCTGTAGCAATTTTAAAGAGGTAGTTTATGCTAAAATGATATAATTGGTTTGAGCGTTAGTACAATAGGATTGGCATCTTATAAGAAGAGGTTGCTTGGAAACTGCTGTGTACATGTGACCATGTGAAGACACACAGGGAGGAAGATGTCTGTATGCATGCCAAGGAAAACAGCCACAGAAGGAAGGAATTTGGCTGTGATCATTTCTTCAGAGTCTAGACCTCAGAACCGTGAGACAACATATTTCTGTTGTTATAGCTACCTACCTACAGTTGCTTTATCAAAACAGATGAATCAGTAGGCCATTAGAGGTAGGTGAAGGAAAGGTATGAAAGAAAAATGTTAGTGCACAAACTGAAAATATGAAATGGCTTTACTAATGGAAGCAATCCTGGTTTAATATTTCATTTAAAAATTACAACATGTTCCCTATCAGTAGAAATGCACTGATTTCCTTCTAATTAATTTGTACTATAATTATCCTGGGAACATTTCCTTAGAATTATTTTTTTTATAAGCTAGTATCTATGTCCAGTTTTTTAGAGATAGCTTATCTATAGATAGTAAGTAATCACAGCTATTGCTCTTACAGAGTATGTCTCCTAAATTCCATTACAAAACAATTATCACTCTACTGACACTACTCAGTCTCTTTCTTTTCCAATTACCAACTGTACATTTTGTGTTGACATTTTAAAACCATATACGCTGTGCATATCTTTCACCTCTTTCATGTAACCACATGGGCAAATGTGCTTCTCATGACACATACTTTTTACTTGCAATCATTTGCATTCGGTGACACGTCTGAAAGCGTCTAAGTATATGTCATGGATGGAAGATGCTTGTAGACCCTGAATCAATCTCCTTTTCTGCTTCCATGACCAGTGTGCAGTTTTCTGATAGAGTTTTCAGCAAACAATTAGAGGATAAGTTATGTCCAGATGCAGAATGAATATTATTCTATACTGATGAATTTTCATATACATATGACATGAATTATCATATTCTTATACATCAACCTGCTAAGACTTGCAAGGTTACATGTGCACCTCTAAAAATGGCTAAAGTTTTTTTATACAAATTCCGTGTTGTTTTCTATTTTATTATTTACTTGAAAAGAGTATGAATTTATTTGGGGCTGTTATAATACTTTTAAGTATGCAGGAGGACTATAATAGATTTAGAGTGGGTTGGTTGTGTAATAGAAATATAGACAGGATTTTCAACAAATATAAGGGCGTAGATGAAGCTTTGTCTGCTATACCGGGTTTGATAGGACCACCAGGGTACATGAGGCATATCCTCCTTGGGTTTATTTAGCAATAGTCAAATTCTTCCCAGCAATACTCTGATAGTCAATCCAAAACAAAATTGTTCTGCAATAAAATATAGAAGGATAATTTTGCCCTGGATAAGCTTTACTGTGTCTTCATCATAGTTTTCTGCTTCCTGCTTAGAATCTGTTCTTGGTATTTGTATCATAGTTATATTGGAAGGAGGATACGCCAAAATACACAATTCTGTTTCCCTAAAGATCATATTGTAGTTAAAACCTTACTTTATGTCCTAACCTAAATTACTTCTCATGAATACTGTCTGTTACTTCAGTGCTCCATCTGAAACTCAGAGGAATATGACAAAGACTATGACTATGTTTGATAGGAATAACTGTGAGATTTGAGAACAGGAGATTTTTTCGTCTTTAAGTCCTCTTGTTCATAGCTTTTTTTAAAATTTATTTATTTATTGAAAATTTCCACCTCCTTTCCTCCTCCCACTTTCCCCCCTCCCCCCACTCCCAGAGAACAGGAGTTTTCAAAGTAACTTAAAATGACATTACTATTAATGTGCCAATAGCATTTTTTCAAGTGTTTGTGTGTGTGTGTCTGTTCACACAGAGCAGATGACATAATGCTCCTCATCACTCTTTCCTCCAAACCTCTGAAATATTTTCTTTATTCCTTTTGGACACAGCAACTTGGGTAAAAGTGCATAAGCCCAGCTTCTGTGCTGAGGTGATGCTCTAGACTCAGAAGTAAAGGCTTCTTCCCTCTCTTCTCATAGATATGCGACATCATTCCGATGAGGTCCTTGTGGATCCCAAATGAAGCAACAGCATTTCCTTTCTAGGCTGCTCTAAAAGCATTTTTATCATACTTGCACTTTACCTTGCCTTTTGTTTATTTCATTTTATTTATTCGTGTTTTGCTGAGACACAGGCAGACTGTGCATTTTTTCTTTGTGTGACTTTAAAAAAATGCCTTATCAAGAAAAACAGAGGATGTGTGAAGCTAAGTGGCAGCATTTCTACTAATCAAATGAAATTAAACTCATTGAAAAATGAGTGTTACTGTCCTCAACTCTCTTCAGTTCCTCTTGTTGGCACATAAGCACCCATATAAATTGATGTATCCTTGTAATCCAAGGCTTGCCTTGGCTTTTATTTCTATTTTTGACTTTATTCATGACAAATTTCACGAATGTTTCTTCATGTCTTCCATAAACAGGTCATTCCTGTTGTGTCAAGTTTCACAGTTTTTATTCCCTCAGAAAGTGTTTACACACTTAATCTTGGCCTTTGTATTTCAAGGAATTTAATTACCTTTTGTTTTGATTCCCAACTTGCTTAATTAGGGCAAGTCAGTTTATCGTCATGAATCATAAAGTGTGAAACCAATGCAAGTCAGGCAGTGGTATTTTATTCCTTTGAATTGACATTATGTTTACATGACTTTTCATAGCTTACTGAATTGTGATTTTCTTGGCAGAAAAACTATGCATTTTTCCATGTATTGCCACAACTAAACAGTTAAGTAGTTTGCAAACATATAATAAAAATAATTATTTAAGCTTCATTGCAGCATGCAGTATTTGATCCCAACAATAATGTTAAAATAATAATAGCAAACAACTAAATTACAAAATAATTATAATAATTGTACCTTATCAACTCTTTTGTCTTTTAAGAGAGAAAAGTCTACTATTAAAAACAGACCCACATGTTTTATTTAGTTGGCTAGTTGGCTATTATGACCCCATTAAGAACAACCACCATATAAAGATCCACATTTAACTGATATTCCTGGACATGTGGGAGCTGCTAACAGCTCAGTGTCAGTTACGTGAGAACCCGTACAGGGTTAATAGGCAAAATTAGCAAGTGCGAAAAATATATAGCTCAATAAAAACAATAATAATACCTTGAAAAAATTCTGAAATTTCAAAAATTCAAATTCAAAATATCAAATATAATTGTGATTGTTAATCTCAATGTTAAGTTCACTGGATTTAGATTCACTGTGGGAAGAAACTAGGGAGTGTTTGTGACAGTTTTTAAGAATTAAGAGAGGTGGGAGGACCCTTCCTGAGGCACACAGCACCATTCAGTGGGTCTAGGTCCCGAACAAAGAGAAAAAATTGATTGAAACAGGAGCACAGGAGAACCTGCCCATGTCAGCAGGTACAAGCATGCCACCAGCTGTTCTTCTCCTGTAGCACACATTACTAATTATACTGATAGAGTCATGACTCATGGTATCATGAGAAATTATAAACCCTTAACAAGGTTAGTAGTTGATCTCATACCATAATACAAAAACATATTAACAAAAATTATAAGCAAAATAATCTACAAAAGTTTTTAGAGAAGTAATAAAAGTGATTTTTTTGAAACAGCTAATGTTTATATCTGTGTTGTAGTTATGTAATGAAAACTTATAAATGCTTTAGATACCATACATACATAAATAAGCTAACATGATCAGAAGTCCATGCTCATTCTACACTGGGGAGAGTTGATGTTCCCACGGAGCTTTTCTTTTTTTTTCTTTTTTTTAAAATTTATTTATTACAGATTTCTGCCTCCTCCCTGCCACCACCTCCCATTCCCCCCCCACAAACAAGTCCCCCTCCATCATCAGCCCGAAGAGCAATCAGGGTTCCCTGACCTGTGTGAAGTCCCAGGACCACCCACCTCCATTCCGGTCTAGTAAGGTGAGCATCCAAATTGCCTAGGCTCCCACAAAGCCAGTACGTGCAGTAGGATCAAAAACTCATTGCCATTTTTCTTGAGTTCTCAGTAGTCCTCATTGTCCGCTATGTTCAGTGAGTCCGGTTTTATCCCATGCTTTTTCAGACCCAGGTCACCAACCCCGCAACTGACAAAGGTCTGATCTACAAAATATATAAAGAACTCAAGAAACTAGACCGTAAAAGGCTAATCAACCCAATTATAAAATGGGGCACTGAGATGAACAGAGAATTCTCAACAGAAGAAGTTCAAATGGCCAAAAGACACTTAAGGTCATGCTCAACTTCCTTAGCGATCAGGGAAATGCAAATCAAGGCAACTTTAAGATACCATCTTACACCTGTCAGAATGGCTAAAATAAAAAACACCAATGATAGCCTTTGCTGGAGAGGTTGTGGAGAAAGGGGTACACTCATCCATTGCTGGTGGGAATGCAAACTTGTGCAACCACTTTGGAAAGCAGTGTGCGGGTTTCTCAGGAAATTCGGGATCAACCTACCTCTGGACCCAGCAATACCACTCTTGGGAATATACCCAAGAGATGCCTTATCATACAACAAAACTATATGCTCAACTATGTTCATAGCAGCATTGTTTGTAATAGCCAGAACCTGGAAACAACCTAGATGCCATTCAATGGAAGAATGGATGAAGAAAGTATGGAATATATACATATTTGAGTACTACTCAGCAGTAAAAAACAATGACTTCTTGAATTTTGCATGCAAATGGACGGAAATAGAAAACACTATCCTGAGTGAGGTAAGCCAGATCCAAAAAGAGGAACATGGGATGTACTCACTCATATTTGGTTTCTAGTCATAAATAAAGGACATTGAGCATATAATTCATGATCCTAGAGAAGCTAAATAAGAAGGTGAACCCAAAGAAAAGCATATAGGCATCCTCCTGAATATTAAACTTCATCAGACGATGAAAGGAGACAGAGACAGAGACCCACATTGGAGCACCGGACTGAAATCTCAAGGTCCAAATCAGGAGCAGAAGGAGAGAGAGCACGAGCAAGAAACTCAGGACCGGAAGGGGTGCACCCACACACTGAGACAATGGGGATGTTCTATCAGGAATAAAAGTGATTTTATAACATTATATTTCTTTCAAATTTAAAATAAAATTTGAGGCGAATAGTGTTGAGAAATATACCTACTAGTACTGAAAAGTGTTTAATAAATCTTAAATCTGTATTTTCTATAACTCAAAATAACTATTATAGACTATTTTATTTGTTAAGACAACCACATTTTGGGGCATGATTTTAATATAGCTGAGGTGGAGCATACAGGAGGATTTCTGGATGACCGAATCTCTAAAACCTGAATTCTTATTTTATTAGTTAAAGGCTATCAAGGGAACATAGACAACATTTTTATATAAACTAAAGTCAGAAGAACTGTAAAAGGTTGAACTTAATAATAATTACTATTAATTTTTAATATTAGATGGTACATTTAAGCAATTTTTTGTTTTTATGTTTACTACTAGTTTCTTTAACACAAAAATGTAAAAACATATAATCCTGATAGATAGTAGAATTGTAGAAATCAAATGTTCTTTGGGAGTGAAAACTATTTTAAGGAAAATGTTGAATTTTACTCACTAAAATGATTTTATAAAAAAGTAGTTGATTACTTAAATGAATTAACAAAAAAATATGAGCAAACTATGCCCCTAGGAGCTATAGGACTTATCAAACTACATGTATATATTTAAAATGACTAGAATTTAGAATTATATTTTAAATATTGACAATATATTTATGGTGCTACAATATTCATTCTACAATCATGTTTTCTTAATAATAGGAACATGTTAGATGCAGTAGTTACTTCTATTAGAATTTCCACAGTGGCATGGATAAACTTAAGCTTGAGATTTCATAATCAACACCTGGGCAAAGAAAGACAAGTAATATAAATGAGAAATTATAGCCAGTGCTGGGGTTTGGACACATGTTGCATGAGCAGAGGAGACTGTGATTAATGGCACAGGTCAAGTTCTATCTAAAAGGGCCATCTGCTTTTCTCACAATAAATATGGAATTTATTGATCTGGGGGATAAAGTAAGAAGATAGTTCCTGCTTAATATCCAAAGAAGGTGAAAGGCAGAGTTTTAATGCCATTGAGAAATGGGGTTAGAGAAACAGACAGGAAAGACTCCATCGCCAAAGTCCAGGAATGCACAACTGGCTAAAAACCAGAAAGACACAAGACATTGGAGAACTCTTTCTAGCCCCAAATATTGACAGAAATCTGTAGCCAAAGAACAGGCCTGAAGTCCAAATTCAGTCCAGTCATGGTGGATATCAAAAGTATGGAAAAATGCAGCACCCACCTGCAGCCCCAGAACTGTGGGCTTAAAACTATTCTAGGCCATATGAATAAACATTGATTCATGAAAACAAGAGAGAGAGAAAGAGAGAGAGAGAGAGAGAGAGAGAGAGAGAGAGAGAGAGAGAGAAAGAGAGAGAGAGTGAGAGAGAGGAGATAAAACCTGAAAACAACAAGGAATATGAGAGGAACGGTTCAAAAGGGCGAGTGGTCATCAGATACTTATGTGAATGTGTGAATGTTGATAATGACTTTGACTGTTACACATTATGGTCAAGAATATTACCAAAGAAAAGTAAGTTTGTGTCAAAGCCGATTGTAGTAAATGTGAGAGAGATATTGTTCTCAGAAGCTGAATAATTGTTCATACTCAAGACTGCCAGAGGAAGAGCTACAGCCATGCAAAGTTCAATTGATCGTTTAGCTCTTACTATTCTCTTGTCTTAAATATTTAACATTAAGAGAATATTTGAAGCACATTTAAAATGTTATACATAAGTTATTATAGTAAATAATAAAATATCAGAAATTATAGCATAGTAGATATATTGAATATGTATCAAAAATTTCAAAAATTCATATTTTAAAGGCATCTAGACAATGAATGAATAAAATTCTGATGTTATTACATTTATGTTTAAACTCATAGACCTCAGCTACTTTAAGGCCAATCAAATAAACTTTCTTTCCTTTTCTTTCTCTTTTTTTCTCTCTTTTTTCCTTTCTTTCTTTCCTGCCACAGGAAGCTTTGGATACAGACTCATAACTGGTTCAAATGTTGAAAATAATTATTGGTACTCAACTCAAAATGGTATTTTTTTTGGGCAATATTCCCTCCCACGCCAGAGTCATGAATCACAGACATCTCAGAAGGGAAAAGAATATAAGCCCTAGAGGATAGGTAGGTGTGGTGGTTATTCTTGGTTGTCAACTTGCCTACATCTGTAATGAACTATAATCTGATGGAGGAAGGTCATTGGTTAATTAAAAAAGAAACTGCTTGGCCCTCATAGGTTAGAACATAGGTGGGTGGAGTAAACAGAACAGAATGCTGGGAGGAAGAGGAAGTGAGCTCAGACTCGATAGCTCTCCTCTCTGGAGCAGACACAATGAAGCAAGTCACCAGGTCAGACATGCTGAATCTTTCCCGGTAAGACTGATGCCACACAGATTATTAGAGATGGGTTGATCGGGATATGAGAATTAGCCAGTAAGGGCTAGAGCTAATGGGCCAAGCAGTGTTTAAAAGAATACAGTTTGTGTGTTGTTATTTTGGGCCATAAGCTAGCCAAGCGACCGGGAGCTGGGGCGGCAGGAACACAGCCCCGCAGCCCCCACTACAATAATCCAGAAATAGAGAGCACCTGTGAGAGATTTTTTTGGGTTGGTCTGAAATGGCTGTATTCACTTCTAGTTTGGACCTTTGAGGTAGGAAAACACGCTGCTTTTATCTGGATAAAACACATCTTTAATATGGGTGTTATCTTCTGATGGAATCTCATATAAGAACCTGGAAGAAGGAATAATTTTTTTCTTTGCCTGCTTACTCTAGCCTTGCCAACAAGACCTTTCCTTCACTGGAATTAGAGCCCATTTCTTCAGGAATTCAGCATCAACTGAAGATCAATTGAGACATTTGCCTAGTGGATTGAGAAATCACTGCCTTCGCAGACCTTCTATTCATAGACAGTTATGACTGGATGATGTGGGAGTCCTCTCTGTGTGCTGTGATTACCATTAATGAATAAAGAAACTGCCTTGGCCTGTTGATAGGGCAGAGCTTAGGCAGGGAGGATGGACTGAATACTGGGAGAAGAAAGGGTGGAGTCAGGAGACACTATGGAGCCACCACCAGAGTCAGACATGGCAAATCTTTGCTAATAAGCCACTGCCACCTGGAGAAACACAGATTAATAGAACTGGGTTAAATTAAGACATAAGAGCCAATAAGAAGCTGGGGCTAATAGGTCAAGCAGTGTTTTAATTAATACAGATTCTGTGTGATTATTTTGGATAAAAGTTAGCCAGGCTGCTGGAAACAAATAAGTGCCCCCCCTCCTTCTACAGCTGAATTAGTTGGACCATCGCCTCTAAGTCATTCTTTTAAAGAGCGCACACACACACATACATGCATGCACATACATGCCCCCCACACACATATGAAGAAATTTATTATGTAAGTTCTGCTACTCTAGAGACTGTGGTCTCATACAGTAGGAGTGCTGTAAAATACCATCTTCAGAATCTGGCATGGTTGTAGCATTCAAGCAGCTGTGCTTATCTTAACAATATCTAGTCAGAAAAAATTACAGCATAGTATCTCCAATTGCTAACCACTTTCAAACGAAAATTTAGTTTTTTCCAAGGGAGCCTGACTGGGAAAACAAACTATTCTTAAGAGTAGGTCACATGCTCAGCAGTAAATGACCAATAGAAAACTAACTCAGTAACTCAATTGCATCTTTAGATGTTCCATGGTTCATAATGTCCTATCATGGCTTTTTTTCTTTCTTTTTATAATTTTATCTTTATTTTTCAAACTTATTTTCCTTTTGTTTTACTTTATAGGTTCTTTACATTTATATTTTGGCTTCCTGTTTTATGTTTCTATGGGATTCGTGATGTGCAAGCGACTGTATTTTATTTTATTTTATTTTATTTTATTTTGAAAAAAAAATTTCTGCCTCCTCTCGCCCCTCTCCCCCTCCCCCCACTCCTCTTCTCCTCCCTCTCCAGTCCGAAGAGCAGTCAGGGTTCTCTGCCCTGTGGAAAGTCCAAGGTCCTCCCCGCTCCATCCAGGTCTAGGAAGGTGAACATCCAAACTGGCTAGGCTCCCACAAAGCCAGTACATGCAGTAGGGTCAAAACCCAGTGCCATTGTCCTTGACCTCTCATCAGCTCTCATTGTCTGCCATGTTCAGAGAGTCCAGTTTTATCCCATGTTTTTTCAGTCACAGTCCAGCTGGCCTTGGTGAGCTCCCACTAGATCAGCCCCAATGTCTCAGTGGGTGGGTCCACCCCTCGTGGTCCTGACTTCCTTGCTCATGTTCTCCCTCCTTCTGCTCCTCAATGGGACCTTGGGAGCTCAGTCCGGTGCTCCAGTGTGGGCCTCTGTCTCTATCTCCATCCATCGCCAGATAAAGGTTCTATGGTGATATGCAAGATATTCATCAGTATGGCTATAGGATAGGGTCATTTCAGGTTCCCTATCCTCAGCTGCCCAAGGAACTAACTGGGGACATTGCCCTGGGCACCAGGTAGCCACTCCAGGTTCAAGTCTCTTGCCAACCCTTAGGTGGCTCCCTTAACTAAGATATGTGCTTCCCTGCTCCCCTATCCAACCTTCCTTTATCCCCAATCATCCCGTATCCCCAAGATCCCCCCATCCTCTCCTTCTCACTTTTCTATCCCCATCTCCCTTTACCCCCATCCCACCCCACCCCCAAGATTCCAATTTTTTGCCCGGCAATCTTGTCTACTTCCCATAGCCAGGAGGATAACTATATGTTTTTCCTTGGGTTCACCCTCTTATTTAGCTTCTTTAGGATCATAAATTATAGACTCAGTGGCCCCTATCCATGGTTAGAAACCAATTATGAGTGAGTACATCCCATGATCTTCTTTTTGGGTCTGGGTTATTTCACTCAGAATAGTGTTTTCTATTTACATCCATTTGCATGCAACATTCGAGAAGTCACTGTTATTTACCGCAGAGTAGTACTTTAATGTGTATTTTTCCACACTTTCTTCATCCATTCTTCCATTGAAGGACATCTAGGTTGCTTCCAGGTTCTGGCTATTACAAACAATGCTGCTATGAACATAGTTGAACAAATGCTTTTGTCATATGATAGGGCATCTCTTGGGTATATTCCCAAGAGTGGTATTGCTGGGTCCAGGGGTAGGTTGATCCCAAATTTCCTGAGGAAATATGGGACACAATAAAAAGCGACTGTATTTTTATTTATATCAGTTTACTGTGCTTTTTTTCTTCAGTTCTTTTCCTTCTGCTTTGTCTTAGTCTGATGCATTTGTTTTTGTTTTATCATATTAGATTAGATTAGATATTGTATCATTATATTACATATTGTTATCTTTTAGAAGTCTGTTAGTTATCTAATGAGACACATAAAGAGAACAGATCCGAGGGATGAAAGGTAGAAAAGAATAGAAGGAGTAGAGAGAAGAGAAACTGTAATCAGGATATATTATCTGAAAAAAAAGATTATTTTCAATAAAAGAAAATAAATTGCAGCATAGATGGAGGATAAACTCATGAAGATTCACCCCTAATCAATGAGCGATTGACAACTGAGAGCTGTCAAAGGAGTAAAAATTGTTCTTGGGGACTTGACCACTGATAGGATGTCCGTGCAACAGTGGATGAGACCACACCATATACATATGGTCAACAAAAATGGACTTAGTTGGTTAATAAATATAACAAATAGAGTATAAGAAGTTGAGATGTGGATTTGTGGAGAACAGAACCAGAGAGAACTGAAGAAGGTCAAAGTTGGTGAATATGATCATCTTTTATTTTGTTCAGCCGTAAATCCTTAAAGAATATTTTAAATGAGGGAAATTGCAAATAAATAGTTGTAAATAAACTCAATAAACTAGATGAAGTACAACAGGTTGTTCTTTAAAAAGCCAGGGACTATCAAAACCCAGACAAGAAATAGATTAAAAGTCCCTTACTTATTAGATAAATTGACTGTAATTAAAAAATATTCCCTTCCTTTCTCTGCCAAAACAACCATATCAGCTCTAGGCCAGATGGCCTTACTGATGAATTCCATGAAGTACTTATGAATAAATTATATTAATTCTCTCCTAATATTACTAGAGCTTGGATGTAAAACCACAAGAACCCATGTAAGATTTGGCCAGTATGAAAACTTGAGTGTAGTAAGTGAGGTTATTGGGAAGTTGTTTTCCTATGGAATACTAAAACTGATTCTCTCTCTTTTCTTTGGCTGCTATGAGGTGAATAGGTGTCTCCCACAACTTGTAATCACAGGTATGCTGTGTTTTATGTGTACATGATGTACTATGTGTGGTCAAGAAACTATGAACTGAAAATTATAAAAACATGTGCCAAAATAAGCCTCCCATCATTTTTAATCTAAGATCTGACAGCACACTGTATAATTCTTGTTACAAATTGAGAATAATTTTATCCTGAAAAAAATCTGACTGTACCTTAACCAAGTGATTGATTAAAGAAAAGGTCTTAAATATTAGGACACTTTATTATCATGATACAATATTTCATGAGGTCCCTTTTATTATTAATTATCACAATGCCTATCTTTTAAGTCTGGTTAATATATGAGGTCATGATGCTTCTGTGTTTATTGTTTTGTCCAGACGACTTGCCTGCTGAAGAACTTGGTGGTATTGAAATCACATGTTATCAATGAATTGGTGTTAATCTGTGTTTATAATCTAGAAGTAGATGTTTTATGAAATTGTGTGTCTCAGAGTTTAAGCATATATATTTAGGTCAGTGATGTCTTCTTAGTTAACCATTTTTGAGATTAGAACAGAGTGGCTCTCTTTTTCTCTTCTGATTAGTTTTAGGGTGAAATCAATTTTGTCAGATATTAGGACTGTAACACTTGCCTGCTTCTTGGTCCTACATGATAGGAGTACTTTTGTCCATTATTTTACTCTAATGTGGTAATTATCTTTAAAACAAGATGCTCTTCTTGAGGGCCACAGATAGATGGATTTTGTTTATTGATACATTCAGTCAGTTTCTTTCTTTTGATTAGAGAATTGAGGCACTGATATTTATAGTTATTAAAATGTGTGTATTAATTGCAGTCATTCTGGTTGCTTTTTGGTGTTGTTCGTGTTCCCGGCAGTATTTTATGTTTTAATAATTATGGATTCACAATTATTTCCAGAGTTTCTTGGCTATGCTTTTTAGACCTCTTCATCTTGAAATAATACTTTCTGAAATTTCTTTAGATTTGTTAGTTGGATATAAATCTTTTTAGGCTACTTTTGTCATTGAAATTTTTTTATCTTTCAATAATAGCAGGTAATTTTGCTAAGTATATTATTCTATATTAGTCAACATAGTCTTTAGGACGTATGATCCATTACTCCAGTCACTTCTGGCTTTCAGTGTTTCCACTGATAAAGGATTTGTTATTCTGATGAACTTTCCTTTATGTGTGACTTGGGTTCTTGTAACATTAAATATAGCTTCTCTGTTATGTACACTTAGTGTTTTAATTATAACATGCTGTGAGGATTTTCTTTCTGGTCTTGTCTATTTGTGTTTCTTGTATTTGTATGGAAACATTTTCCCTTTGAAGAAATTTTCTTGTATAATACTGAAGATGTTTCTATGCTTTTCATTTAGCATTCGTGTTTTTACTGGTTTGAGTAAGAGGGGCATTCGTAGGCTCATATATTTGATGAGCTAGGGAGTGGCAGTCTTTGGAAGTATTTGGAGGTATGACCCTGTGAAGTTGTGTCCTTCTTGCAAGAAGTATGTTACTAGGCTGCCCATTGAAGTTGCAAGGGCCTAAGCCAGGCCAAGAGGCTTTGCCTTTTCCTGGTTCTTGTAGACCGAGTTGCAGAACACTGGACCACTTTTCCAGCATCATGTCTAACTGCATACCACCATGCTACCCATCATGATAGCTATTGATTAAACTTCTACAGCTGTATCAAGCCCCAATTAAATGCTTTCCTTTATAAGATGTGTCATGGTCATATTATCTCTTCACAGCAATAGACTAAGACATACCTCCTTATGAAATTATATGACTCAAATTTAAAGGTTTCATTGATTTCCTGCTGTCCCATTTCTCCTGGGTATTCTTTTCCTGTATTTTTGTCTGTTTGTTTTAATTTCTCCTGTCTCTCTCTCTCTCTCTCTCTCTCTCTCTCTCTCTCTCTCTCTCTCTCTCTCTCTTTTTCCAGTCTAGATCATCTGCTTTTGTTTTGACACCTGATATTCTATCTCCTTCTTGGTTCATTATAGTTTTAAAGCTTTCCTTTTATTTTGTTAGTTGAGCCATTAGGTTTTTCAGTACCATTTTTCTATCTCAACTTAAGCCATCCAGTGTTCCTGCCTCTTTATTGAATTTCATCATCAAATCCTAAATTGTCTTCACCATTTCATTTTCATCAGTTTTGCATCACTCAGATACAAACTCAGATGTTTAAGAATACTAGTTTAAAATGTGTTACATTTCTTTATGCTGTGAAATAATTTTTTAATGATGGAAAGATGTCTTGCATTTTTTATGTTGCATTTGTTTAACTCTGTAAAGCTGTATTACTGTGCCTCGTTAATCTAACAAAGAGCTTGAATGGTCAATAGCGATGCAAAAGAGAGGGATAGGAAGGCTCACCAGGGACAGATAATAAATAGGATAAGAACTCTAGGCTCGAGAGAAAGCCAAGGAGTGAGAAAGCTAGAAAGAAGGGAGTACACTAGTGGCTAGATACTCAGTCACACAGTCAGATGTGTATAAGAAGTAAATAAAGATAATTAAAATAAAGAAAGGTAAAAACTCAGAGGCAAAATGTAGTGAAACGGTAACTGTATAATTTAAGTTAGAAAAACTGACTAGAAGTAAACCACTCTAAGGCGTGGCATTCATGTGTACCCATATATTTATTTGTACCTGGGTGGGCTAAACCCCAAAGAGTTGAAAGAAAAATAAAGAAACAAAAACAAATACACTCAGACATTTGTGCTTGTACTCTTTTTTCTTATTTACATGGAGCTCTTTGTGCTGCTAACCTTGAATTTTTTTTATTAAGTTTATGAAGCATGATTAATAAAAACACACAGAGAGAAAAATTAGGGTTCAGCCTAAATGTCAGAAAAGCAAAACAGTTTGCCACTGGCTTTTACCTCTACCTTAGTCTGAAAAGGTGACCTTGCTTCCAGGAATCTCGGAATGAGACTGAGACAAAGTGCTGTTTCCTCCTGCCTTATAATCCTCTCTAATTCTGGAATAAAAGGTGTGCACCACTACCGTCTGGCTTCCACGGCAAGATAATGTGGCTACTGGGATTAAACATATGTGTTATTGCTGCCTGGTCTATAAGGCTGGCCAGTGTGGCTGTTTTACTTTTCCAATTCTCAGGCAAGTTTTATGTATTAAAATACAAATGAACTGCTACTACATTTCCCTTCTTTGTCTAAAATAAAAAAGAAGACTATAACCAATAAAGAAAAACTATACAATCACTATATATAATATATAGAGGCAATAAATACATCAACTATGTCTAGTCCATTTACATTTGACAAATTCAGAGAAAATACTCCATATCTAGCCTATCTTGGTGAGTCCAAAGTCTTATACCTAATTTACTTTCTATTATAACTTGCTTTCTGCATCAAGTAAACAAGGAAAACTATAATCCTAACTATCTAATCTTCAGTTTCCTCAGAGAACCAAGAAGGATATAATATAAACTGAGTAAGCAGAAAGTGTGAGCAATTAACTTCCACAAAATCTGAGTAATGAGAATCATCTGGCTGCCTGGGCAGTCAACCAAAGTTCCTCTATAACATTGGGGCATCCATATTTTGCCTACAGGCCTACCATATCTGACAGAACTTTCTGTGAAGCAGGACATTCTGAAGGGCTGTCTATCTTTGTCTTGACAATGTTTGGCAGTCACTTTCTTTTGTGTCTTGCTTCTGCAAGTAGGACAACATACTGTCAGCAATCAAGGCAAGGACATTTTCTTGCCCAGCAGTTTAGCTTTGCCCCAGAGAAAGTGACCTCCCTGTGGAGTTTCTTCAATTCCCATTAATTCTCAGAAATAGATTTGATGCTATCAGGAGCATATGTGTCTCATAGTCATTTAAAAAAAGAACCTAGGTTACTAAATCATCTTAAATTACATATTCTGTAGATCTCTGACATGTTTGAAGATGACCTTTCTATCTAAAATATATCTTTGTTTGACCTTGAAAACATACCTAATGTGACTACAGTTCAATTATACTAGAAGATTAACTACTAAACTGCATTTCCTTATTATCCTGAACAGTTGGAAATAATTTTCAATTACTGGATTTGCATTACCTTGTTAAATGAGCTGTATAGGTACAATACTTGAACAAGATTAGAAATGTATGTCCAATATGTTTTAACAAAATCTCAAATTTGTATCAATATACAAAGTTTGTATACAACATTCAAAAGTTCAATCCAATGTAAAACATTTAAAACTAATAATTTCTTTTTAAAAGTAGTTTCAATAATCTAACATTTTATCTTATCATATCTATATCCTTTCTTCTTTTCAGAGTAGATTCAACAATCTACCTTTTATTCTATCATATCTATATTCCCTCTTTTTCTTTTCAAAATGCAAATCTTAAATCTAATTTCTCTTGTTTAGCTTTTTCCTTGACCATTATCTGTAACAATTTTTTACCAACACTCTAAACAAAGGCAAACAATTATAATCCAATTTGGGGGAATGTGGGTGTAGTTTTCTGGGCTACTTCCTGCTGATTGGGGTGCTGATAATCTTATGGAGAGCCAAAGAAAATGTAAGATTATGATGAAGTCCTAAGTAGAGTATTCTCCTATATTTTGGAGATATTGGAGATATTTCAGGGGATTTTCCTTGATCAAACCTTAATTTTCTTAACCCACAATGAATCCACTTCTCTCACTTCTTACAGAAACAAAAGAAAACCCTCTTTTCCAAAGTAATGCATCTTTTGAGTTAAAGTTTAAAGACAAGTTATTTTCAAAATATATAGGTTGGATTAATCCAGCAGTATTTATAATCAAATGTCTTTTAGCAGCTGTTGCTCCTTCCTCAGCAGTCAAACAATTCAAAGGCAACACAATTACATACAGTATCCAGATTCCCTGTGTATTTTCCATCTTTACATGGAAGTGGTTGGGAGCTGTAATTCCTAGATTTTCTCCTGAACCCAAGTGACTAGGATTGGGTTCAGCTCTGGCCTATGCTCATGACTAAAAAGCCTCAGGAAAATGGCTTTTTTTTTAATTAAAAATTTCACCCTCCTCCCTGCCTCCCTTTTCCCTCCCCCCTCCCCCCACTCTCCACCTCCTACTCCCCTCCCTTCCCTCTCCAGTCCAAAGAGCAGTCAAGGTTCCCTGCCCTGTGGGAAGTCCAAGGTCCTCTCCCTTCCATCCAGGTCTAGGAAGGTGAGCATCCAAACAGGCTAGGCTCCCACAAGGCCAGGACATGCAGTAGTATGGCTTTTTTAAAAATAAATTTGTGTCTCAAAAGTGGGGCACCAAATGAAGCATGATTAATACAAACTTAGAGACAGAAATTGGGGTTCAATCTGAGTGTCAGAAAATCAAAACAGCCAGTCAATGGCTATTACCTCTATGTCAATCCAAAAACTGGATATCCTGACTTTAGGAATCTCAGAATGAGACCGAGACTAAGAGCTGTCTCATCTTGCCTTATAGTACTCTATAGTTCTGAAACGAAAGGCATACACTACTACTGCCTGGTTTCTATTGTAAGCTAATGTAGCTACTGGGATTAAAGGTATGTGTTATTGTTGCCTGGTCTATAAGTTTGGCCAGTGTGTCTGTTTTACTTTTCTGATCCTCAGGCAAGTGTTATTTATTAAAATACAAGTGAAATGCCACTACAAGTTTATGATATTTCTGTTAAATTCTGTGTGCTGAAGTTCACTTAGGTAAACAGTGGGAAGTATATCTACAGGATTGGTAGGTTTGGAGAGGTTTCATCTTCCATATTGTTGGTATTCTCATGTTAAGGTCTGTCTGGCCACGTGGACTTCTGAATCTGATATGAACAGACAGTTGGGGAATAAGAGGGAATATGGCTGCAGGGTGGGTCTAGAGGTAGGAATTGGTGTGGGTGGAATGAATTCAGGTGGACAGAGGGAATTTGACTGGAATAGACATGTTTTCTGTTCCAAACCTGGAGTGTGGGTATAGCTCTTTCTGGGTGGAAAGATTAGATATGATGTGGGAGAGTATTGTGACTTGACAGATAACTTGATGGAATAGCTTTCAAAGTTTAAAGGTCCTTTGTTGCGGCTCTACCTCGTCCCGCAAGGATGACACAATACACCGGAGCTCTTCCTGCTGCAGTTTTATTCAGGACCATTTTACAGTTATCTCTCTCTCTCTCCCTCTCTCTCCCTCTCTCTCCATCTCTCTCACTCACTCACTCACTCACTCACTCACTCACTCTCACTCTCTCCCTCTCTCTCCTCCTCTTTCCCTGGGCAAACCTCTCCCGGCCCTTAAGTAGGCATGGGCTACCAATCCCGGATTGCCAGGTGGGCACTGCCCATAGGTCCACACATATGCAAGCAGCTGACAATCATTGCGTGATCACAGCATAAGTCAGATCTTAGCCATAATTAGGAGCTGATTATCAAATGTGGCTTCACGCAGCTCGCTACAGTCCTTTACACTGAAGGCAGGGAAGGCCATATTAAGGTGGTACACTGGTTTTGGCTCCAGTATAGATCTGGGTGCATTGTGGAAAATTCATGAATGGGGAAGTCTGGAGTACTTTACAGGCTAAACACTGGAGACAGTGGTACAAAGTCTAGGTACCTAGTTGGGTGGTAGAAGAAGTCTAGAATGGACCTGTGAATCATTTCAGGTAGGATACTTCCTTGCAATTGCCTAGAGTTTGTCTCTGGCACAGTCTTGGTTAGTCAGATTAGGCTGGGGTGCAGGATGTAGAATCTAGACTAGACCCCCCAGGAGATGTGGTAGAACACTTAGCTGCCTAGTGGGATTGAAACTGTAGCAAAGAAGGGATCTTTACATAACTGCAGATAGGGAGAACCCTGGGTGAAGCCTGGAGGTAATCTACAGTTGCATTCAAGCACAATGGTCAGGTTAACCTGAGGCACTGGCTATATGACCAAGGATGCATCATGTAGGGCACAGTAAAACAAGGATGGGTTGTTGGGTGTACTCACCAGGCTTAACCATAGAAGAAAACATTAGAGGCCAACATATAGACTGGGCAATAATACTTGTTTTTGTGTGACTGGCTTATTTCTCCTAAAAAATAAAAGTTAATATGTACACTTTCTTACAAATGCCAACATTTCATCATTTTTATTGCTATTGTATGTATAGCATACATATGTTTTACCACATTTTACTTATCTACTTACCTACAGATAAGTACTTTGGTACATCCATACTTGACTCTTAACATTTCTGTAATAAACATAGACATATCTATTACACAGCTGATTTTGATTCCATTGAGTACATTCTGTGCTACTATATAGTTGAACACTATGTTAACTCTCATTTTAGTTTTGAGAAATCTTAGTTATAGTATGGCTGATCTGATTTGCATTCCTATCAATGACATATGAGGCTTCCTTTCCTCCTGTTGGCTTTTATTTTCTTGATGACAACCCTTCTGATTTTTATCAATTGTTATCTCATTCTGGTTCTTATTTGCATTTCCCTGATGACTAAGAATATTGAACATTTATACTTTTAATTATTGACTGCTTATACATTTTCATTTGAGAGGTTTCCATTCAATTGTCTATTAATTGATTATATTAATTGTGCTTTTGCAATTTAATCTTTTGTTTGTTATAAAAATTATAACCAAAAGTAACTGGGGGAGGAAAGGGTTTGCTTCATATCACAATTCTGTTTATCCAAGCAAGTCAGAGTGGGAACTCAAAGCAAGAACCTATGGGCAGGAATTGGTACATAGAGTATGGAAAAATTCTGCTTACTGACTTAATCCTCTTGGTTGGTTTGCTCAACCTGGCTGTGTTTGATACCCATGACCATTCACATAGTGGTAGCGCTTTTGAATGTGAGTTGCTTTCTCTTACAACTCTCATTAATCAAGAAAATGTACATAACCTTCTCTACAGGTCGTCTGGTGAGGGGATTTTTCTGTTAAGATTCTCTCTTCACAAATGGCCTACCTATTGACATAAAACTGGCACGCACACTATGTGTGGTGGTGCCTGCCTTTAATCCCAGCATATGGTAGACTGAGTCGGGTAGATCTCTATGATTTTTGTAGCCAACCTGGTCTGCAAAGTGAGTTCTGATATACCCAAGGTTGTTCACACAGAGCAACTCTCTCAGAAAACAACAAACAAACAGAAACTAGCCTGCACAAATGCCACCAGAATTTTTTATGGAGAATGCATTAAATTTGCATATGGACTTTATTCGTGTAGTGTTTATTCTGCCAATCCATGAACAGCAGAATTTTGCTCCCTTGGTGTTTATAATTTTAAATATATAAGTGTTAAACACCTTGGGTTAAGTGGATTTTTATGTTCTCTTTTAAAAATGAAAAGATAGTTTACCTTCTTATTTAGCTTCTCTAGAATCACGAATTATATGCTCAATGTCCTTTATTTATGGCTATAAACCAAATATGAGTGTGTACATCCCATGTTCCTCTTTTTGGGTCTGGCTTAACTTACTCAGGATAGTGTTTTCTATTTCCGTCCATTTGTATGCAAAATTCAAGAAGTCATTGTTTTTTACTGCTGAGTAGTACTCTAATATGTATATATTCCATACTTTCTTCATCCATTCTTCCATTGAAGGGCATCTAGGTTGTTTCCAGGTTCTGGCTATTACAAACAATGCTGCTATGAACATAGTTGAGCATATACTTTTGTTGTATGTTAGGGCATCTCTTGGGTATATTCCCAATAGTGGTATTGCTGGGTAGAGAGGTAGGTTGAACCCGACTTTCCTGAGAAACCGCCACACTGCTTTCCAAAGTGGTTGCACAAGTTTGCATTCCCACCAGCAATGGATGAGAGTGTCCCTTTCTCCACAACCTCTCCAGCAGAAGCTATCATTGGTGTTTTTTATTTTAGCCATTCTGACAGGTGTAAGATGGTATCTTAATGTTGTCTTGATTTGCATTTCCCTGATTGCTAAGGAAGTTGAGCACGATCTTAAGTGTCTTTTGGCCATTTGAACTTCTTCTGTTGAAAAGTCTCTGTTCAGCTCAGTGCCCCATTTTATAATTGGATTGAGCATCCTCCTGAATATTAACCTTCATCAGGCGATGAAAGAAGACAGAGACAGAGACCAACATTGGAGCACTGGACTGAAGTCTCATGATCCAAAGGAGGAGCAGAAGGAGAGAGAGCACGAGCAAGGAACTCAGGACCGCGAGGGGTGCACCCACACACTGAGGCAATGGGGATGTTCTATCGGGAACTCACCAAGGCCAGCTGGCCGGGGACTGAAAAAGCATGGGACAAAACCGGTCTCGCTGAACATAACGGACAATGAGGACTACTGAGAACTGAAGAACAATGGCAATGGGTTCTTGATCCTATTGCACGTAATGGCTTTGTGGGAGCCCAGGTAGTTTGGATGCTCACCTTAATAGACCTGGATGGAGGTGGGTGGTCCTTGGACCTCCCACAGGGCAGGTAAACCTGCTTGCTCTTTGGGCTGAGGAGGGAGGAAGACTTGATTGGGGGAGGGGGGGGGGAATGGGAGGTGGTGGCGGGGAAGAGGCAGAAATCTTTAATAATTAAATAAATTAATTAATTAATAAAAAAAATGAAAAGATAGCTTCTCCCAGTATTCTTTTCCAGTATGTTTGTTGCTGATATATAGAAAGCCACTGATGTTCTGGGGTTTGGGGGATTTTTTTGTCTTCAGGGAATTTTAAGTATAAGGTTTTATCATTTGCAAACAGAGATGCTTTTGATCGCATGAACTTAAAGATTTCTAGGGAATTTTTTTCACCTGTCAAATTAAAGAATAAAGATACAAGAAACACAAGATCTGAGCAATAAGATAGTTAATGATGAAAGTAGAAGTATTTACAAAAATACTTTAAAAATGCACAAACACACACACACACACAGAGAGAGAGAGAGAGAGAGAGAGAGAGAGAGAGAGAGAGAGAGAGAGAGAGCAATGCAACTAAAGAGCCTGATTCCTCATTTTCCAGAGCTGCTTTCCAAGTCTTCTAGGAGGTCCGAGTTTATTTCATGTTTGGTACTGAGATGTGTTCCTCTTTCCTGTGGAAATCATTACTTTTGGCTATTATAAGGGATTGGATCGGCCTGAGAAATTGAAGTTGATTGGTCCCCCTCTCAGCACCTGTGAGTTAGGAGCAGTTCCCTCTTTCTGGGAGAAGCTCATCAATTGCCTGAAATATAGACAGAGGAGAATCAGGAAGTCAGTCATATAAAATGTGTTAGTAAAAAAGAACATTGATCCAACTAGAGCCTATTTTTCTTGTCTGTGTGCCTGTTGGATCCTGTCTAACCACTTCATTTTGACTTCTTTCATTCCCATTTATAACCCCTTCATTTATTTTCCTTGAGCTCTCCTCCAGTCAAGAGTGAAGCACTATATTTAGTGAGAGCACTATTGGTCAGCTAAGCCTGATTCTGGATTTTAGATTAAATCTTAAGCTTTAAAAAACCCATTTAGTATAGTAGTAATAAAAGATTTTGAGCCTATGTTCCTCACTTGCCTTTACCCCAGTCCAAAAAGTTTCAGCTTGTCTTTCCTCTCCTGGAAGGTTGAGAGGTTATACTTGATGTTGTACAATATTTAAGAAGAGCCAGTCTGAATCACCAACTCACTTGTTAAATTAGAAGTTGTAGATAATTTTACTCTCTTCAATTGTTTTTCTTCTTCTTTCAAAATAGTCATAGCCACTCCTTTTCAATCTTTACACAGAAAGCAAATGTAGTTAAGGAAAATTTGATTCGTAGGTATAAAATTATTTGTATTTTTGTTTGCTTATTTATTTATTTAATTTTTTCGATTTTATTTTACATTCCACCCACAGTTCACTCCCCACCACTTCCTCCCCTGCCTTCTCCTCCAGCCACCCCTTAGCCATTCCTCCTAATGGGTAAGGAACCCCATAGGAAGTCAATAAAGTCTGACACATTAAGTTGGGGCAGGACCAAGCCCCTAACTTCTGCATTAAGTCTGAGCATGGAATCCCAGCATAGGGAATAGGTTCTCACAAGGTGGTTCATGCAGGGTAGATCCTAGTTCTTTCAGGTGCCTCACAGATAGTCCAAGCTTTACCACTGTCTCCCACATATGGAGGACCTAGTTCAGTCCTATGTAGACTCCACAACTGTCGGTCTAATGTTCATAAATTTCCACGACCTTAGTTCAGCTGTCTCTAGATTTCTCCATCATGATCTTGACCTCCTTTTCTCATATATTACTTCTTCCTTCTTTTTGATTGAATTCCTGGAGCTTAGCCAGGTGCTTGGTTGTGGATCTCTGCCTCTGGTTCCATCAGTTGCTCTATGATAATAGCTGGGTTTTTCACCAATCTGGTTACAGGGAAAGGTCAGTTCAGGCTCCCTATCACAATTTCTAGGCCTCTTCACTGGGATCATCCTTGTGGATTCTTGGGAATTTCTCTAGCACCAGGTTTCTCCCTAACCCCAATAGAGGTGCTCTTTATCAAGATCTGTCTTTCATTGCTCTTCCATTGAGTCCCTTTCCGACCTCAACCATCCTGTTCCCTCATGTTCTCATCTCTTATTCCCTTTCCTTTTACCACTCCCTCATTCAGTTTACCCTATAGATCTCATCTAATTACCCTTTCCTAGATGACCCATGTGTCCCTCTTAGAATGTTTCTTGTTGGCTAGCTTCTTCTCTGAAGCTGTAGATTATAGTCTGGTTATCCTTTGCTAATATCTAATATCCACTTATGAGTGAGTACATACTCTATTTGTCCTTCTTAGTCTGGGTTACCTCATTCAGGATGTTTTTGCAAGTTATATACGTTTGAAAATTTTATAATGTCATAGTTTTTTTTTTCAGCTGAGTAATACTTCATTGTGTAAATGTACCAAATTTTTCTTATCCATACTTCATTTGAGAGACTTCTAGGTTGTTTCCAGGTTCTGGCTATTATGAATAATGCTGTTATGAATATTGTTGAAAAGTGTCCATCTGGTATGATTGAGTGGTATTAATGGGTCTTGAGGTACATTGAATCCCTTTTCTGAGAAACTGCCATACTGATTTCCAAAGTGACTGGACAAGTTTGCTCACATTAGCAATGAAGGAGTGTTTCCCTTACTCTACATTCTCTCCAACAGAAGTTGTCCTCAGTACTTTTGATCTTAGCCATTCTGAGAGCTGGAAGATGGTATCTTAGAATCATTTTTATTTACATTTCCCTGATGATTAAGGATGTTAAGTAATTTCTTAAACATCTTGCAGCCATTTGTGAATCTTCTGTTGAAATTCTCTGTTTAGCTCTGTACCCCATTTTTAATTAAATTCTTTTGTATTTTGATACACACCCAGGAGAAGTAGATGCCAGTAAATAATCAAACTGAGGGCTGAAATCAATAAAATAGAAACAAAGAGAACAATGCTAAATAAATCAATGGTACAAAGAATTCATTCTTCAAGAAAATCAACAGGATAGACAAACCCTCATCAAAACTAATGGAAATGCAGACACAGAATATCCAAATTAATAAAACCAGAAATGAAAAAGGGGAAATAACAACAAATACTTATGAAATCCATAGAAATATCAGATAACACTTCAAAACCTATACTCTACAAAATTGGAAAATTTAAAAAATATCTTTTAAAAATTTCTTGATAGAGTCCATAAACCAAAATTAATTTAAGACCAGATAAGTAATCTAAATAGACTTTTAACTCCTAAAGCAATAGAAGCAAGCATTAAAAGTCTTCCAACAACAACAATAAAAGTTCAGTACCAGATGGTTTCAGCACAGAATTCTACCAGAATTTCTAAGAAGAGCTAAGTTCACTACTCCGCAAATTGTTCCACACAATAGAAACAGAAGGGACATTGTCAAACTTTTTTTTACAAGATGACAGTTACCCTGGTATTCAAACCACACAAAGATACAACAAAGAAAGAGAACTAAAAAGTAATTTTCCTTATGAACATTGATGGAAAAATACTGGCAAACTGAATCCAAGAATACATAAAAAAAATTAACCATGACCAAGTAGGCTTCATTCCACAGATGCAGGGTTGGTTCAACATACAGAAATCTGTCAATGTAATTCACCATCTAAACAAACTGAAAGAAAAAAAAATATATTATCATCTCAAAATATGTTGAAAAAGCCTTCAACAAAATTCAACACCCCTTCGTGATAATGATTATGGAGAGATCAGGGATACAAGGAACATATCTAAATATAATAAAAGCAATTTACATCAAGTCAACAGCCATCATCAAATTAAATGGAAAAAAAAAACTTAAAGTATTCCACTACTTTGATATTTTGAAGAACCTTGCCACAAGCATTTAGTTCTTCTCTTTGCAATTATTAATATCATTATCATTAACGTACATGTAACCATAACAAGAATAATATATCATTCTTTAATACATTAGAGTTTGTATGCAGGATTTTGTTTATTTTTGTTTTGTTTTGATCTGTGTTCTCTTTATGTTGTTTCTTCTGATTTTGAATTAATGAGCTTACTGACTCAAGTGATTCTCCTGTCTCTGCTCCTGGGTGTCTAGGAATACAAGTGTGTGCCAGGAATAATTCTAAGGTTTTAAATAATGATTTTCCAGATAACTATGATGGCATGATGATCTAATCATCATTTTCAACTTTTAAAATAAAAATATTAGAAATTGAATCAGAAAGATAAAATATATATATATTTATTATTTTTATTCTTTTTTAATTAAAATTTCCACCTGTCCCCGTTTCCCATTTCCCTCCCCCTCTTCCCAAATATTGCCCCCTCCCCCCACTCCCCTTTCCCTATCCCCACTCCTCTTCTCCTCCCCCCACTCCATTCCCCCTCCCTCTCGATACTGAAGCGCAGTACAAATTCTCTGCCCTGTGGGAAGACCAATGTCCTCCCACTTCTATCTAGGTCCAGGAAGGTGACCATCCAAACAGGCTAAGCTCCCACAAAGCCAGTTCATGTATTAGGATCGAAACCTAGTGCCATTGTTCTTGGCTTCTCATCAGCCTTCATTGTCCTCCATGTTCAGAGAGTCCAGTTTCAACCCATGCTTATTCAGTCCCAGTCCAGTTGGCCTTGGTGGGCTCCCGATAGATCAGTTCCACTGTCACAGTGGGTGGGTGCACCCCTCGTGGTCCTGACTTCCTTGCTCATGTTCTCCCTCCTTCTGCTCCTCATTTGGACCTTAAGAGCTCAGACCGTTGCTCCAAATTGAGTCTCTGTCTCTATCTCGATCCATCGCCAGATGAAGGCTCTAAGGTGATATGTAAGATATTCATTAGTATAGGATAGGATCATTTCAGGTTCCCTCTCCTCACTTGCCCAAGGTACCAGCTGGGGACATCTCCCTGGACACCTGCAAGCCCCTCTAATTCTTCACAGATCTTGAGAGGACATTAATCAACTTTATATGGAAAAACAAAAAACCCAGGATAGCCAAAACAATCTTATATAATAAAGGATCATCTGGAGGCATTATCATCCCTGACTTCAAACTCTATTACAGAGCTTCAGTATTGAAAACAGCTTGGTATTGGCATAAAATCAGAGAAGTCGATCAATGGAACCGAGTAGAAGACCCTGATTTTAACCCACAAACATATGAACACCTGATTTTTGATAAAGGAGCTAAAAGTATTCAATGGAAAAAAGAGAGCATCTTCAACAAATGGTGCTGGCAAAACTGGTTGTCAACGTGTAGAAGAATGAAAATAGATCCATATCTATCGCCATACAAAAAACTCAAGTCCAAATGGATTAAAGACTTCAATATCAGTCTGAACACACTGAACCTGATAGAAGAAAAAGTGGGAAGTACTCTACAACATATGGGTACAGGAGATCACTTCCTACGTTTATCCCCAGCAGCACAGACATTAAGGACAACATTGAATAAATGGGACCTCCTGAAGATAAAATATATTTTTAAAATATTTGTGGATAATATAGAAAAATTTGGATTTAAAACAAACTCTTACCTCAATCTCATTTTATAGGTTGACATAAATTCTGACCGTCTACTTTTAAAGTAGTATGCATACTGATTATTTCTAGGTAACTATTTTCACATATGTAATTAAAGACAAAGTCCAAAATTACTAAATTATGGTTCAAAGAAAAGAAATATTTTTCTAACCTAGATAGATGCCAGTTTGAATGTGGGCTCATGATCAGCCTGGTACATAATTTAGTACTTTGCCACCTCCACCCCCTCTGCTTGTGAATACAACTGTGGCCTTCTGTTCTCGCCAGTCAACAATTCTACCACATTTTATCTTCCAGAAATTTGTTTAAGTATCCCATATTTTGGGGGATAACCATTTGTTTTCATTAATAGTTAATATTGTTGTGCTACTATTTTAATGATGTTTCAAAATCTGAGAGTGAAAATTCTGTGAATTTTTCAATTTTCAGTGTCAGCCATACTTAAAATATCCACAATATAAAATATGTGACTGATGTTAGTTTTAAAGTGATAATTCAAGTATCAATCAAGGTCCTGTGATATGGTTCTAGGGGGGGGGGGCATATGTTATACCAGACTGAAGACCTGAATTCATTCTGCCATCCCAATTCAGAAGATAACCAACTCCCAGAGGTTATCCACTGGCCACCCATTCACGCTGTAACATTCATACACCCATACACAGACATTATCAGAATAAAATTGAATAAAAGTAAAAACTAACAAATATTACAGCTTTCTCCAGAAATAATATATCATATTTTCTTACATTTTAAAAGAAGCTACTGCCTGAATTTAATTAGCAAGGAAGTGATAAAGACACAAGAAACTTGGTTTTAAGTCAGTCTGACTTTGGCTAACTAGAGAAAAGGAACTTTCCCTTCCTTTCTCTGCCTAATTATCAAAGTAAAGGATGAGGCCTCTTTGTAACATGAGTCAAATTATTAACTTCAATTTTATAGTGATAAAATCACTGTGAAGATCAAACTCTTCATGTGAGGCATGAACTACGGAAAGATGTATTTCATGTTGTGTGAACTAGAAAAATAAAGCTTTGTATTCATTTCAAATTCCAGTTTTCATTAATGTTTAACTTCTTTTGCATAGGACTTTAAATATTGATGAAAAAGATAGGTTAGGGGAGAGAAAATTTAAGGTCATTTTTACATTCTCCATGATTATTTTTCTTTATCCACAAAAATAGATTGAGCACTACTTACCATTGGTGTTCAACCTATTGCTCTATGGAGAAATTCGTTTTGCTTGCTATAAAGAAAAAGTCATTTGTATCATCATTAATACACCTCTTTGTTTAAAAACGCAAACTGTTATAATGTACAACTACAAAATACCAGAAATTTTGTATAATTAAAATTTATTTTACAAGTATATCAAAATCTAAAATCTAGGTCCACATTGCCAGTGGAAGGATTTTTCTTATATTTTCCCCAATCTAACAATTTCGGTATCTTTTGGAAAGTCTCCAAGCTTGTGAGATACTCTACTTCTCAATGAAAATGAGGAAGAAGGAGAAGGCAAAATATTGAGAATTGTTTATTTTTGATGTTTCATCTTTTTTATTTTAAGTCACATTCCTAAATTGCCATGTATTACTGAAGAATGTCACTGGGAGATCTCAATCCACAGTCACACCAGGCCCATCTACATCATCTTGGGTGTAGTTCAAAGTAAAAAGCCTTATCAAATATTTTTTTTCAGCCTTATCAAATATTTCAAGACTGTAGCAACAGAACATGAATGTAAGTTTGGGGCCTTAAGATTATGTGCAGATTACATGCACAGGTGGTTAGTCATATATTTCTGGACTGTAGTCCAGCTGTGTTTTCAGCTGTAGAGGAAGACAGCCTTGGTAACAAATTTCCACTATTATGGTGGGTTCCATAATTCTCTTTATCTGCTGATAATTCTAGGAGGCAGACTCTGAGATGGTCTGCCTAGGTTATGATCCAGCTATCAAGTGGGCAGCCATCTTTTTAGAGTTCTAGTGGAAAAACCATTTGTTTGCATTTGTTAGCTTCTAGAGGTCACATGTGTTAGCCAGTAGTCTTTTTCCCCAACACCAAAGGCAGCCACAGTAAATTTTTTTGATTACTTTTTGAGAGTCACTTCCAAATGGAGCTCCTTAAACTGTTAGGAGCCTACGTGGTTATATTGAGCCCACTTTGTCACATTTTTTTTTCCATTTATTGAAAATAGATTTTTTTCTTCTCACATAATATATGCAAATTATGATTCCCACTCTACACCTCCCAGTTCCTCAAAACCTACCTTTCTATTCAGATTCACTCCCTTGCATTTTCTCATGAGAAAATGAACAGGATTTGAAGGGATAAAATAAAAGGATGAACCCATTGCAGTCGGAAAAGATAAACACAAGGAAAGAGTCCAATAGATGGCACAAAACCAGAGACCCAAACACTGTCCACACTGAGATATCATTAAAATACACTAAACTAGGATCCATAATACATACACTGAGGGCCTAGTGCAGTCCTATGCAAGCCTTGTGTATGTTGATTCAGTCTTTGTGAGTTCATATGAGCATTGCTCATGTTGATTTAGGGGGTCTTGTTTTCTAGGTGTCATCCATCCCCTCTGACTCTTACACATATTCTGCCTCCTCTTCCATGGAATTCTCTCTGAAGTGAGAGATTTGATCAAGTTATCCCATTTAGAGCTGAATGTGAATGTTCCAAGATTCATTTTCTCTGTCTCTGTCTCTGTCTCTGTCTCTGTCTCTGTCTCTGTCTCTGTCTCTCTCTCTCTCTCTCTCTCTCTCTCTCTTTCTCTCTTGTATGGCTATGGATCCTTGTATTTGTTCCCATATACTGAAGGAAGAAGCTTCCCTGAAGATGGCTGAGTAAGGTACTGAGTTATGAATGTAGGAGAATGTTATTAGAAGTCATTTTATTTCTACTTTTTGTAGTGATCTTTTGTTTGTGATCTAACAAATAAAGCTTGCCTGAAGAACAGAGTGTAGAGCTAAGCCACTAGTTAACCACAGAGACCAGGCCATGGGGGCACACACCTTTGATCCCAGAACTTGGAAGACAGAGTCAGACCCATTTCTATGAGTTCAAGGGCTCCCTGGGCTACACAAGATTAAATCTGTCTAAAAGAGAAACAGAGCTCACACAGAGATCCCAACACTTGGGATCACATGTCTTTAATCCCAGCACTAGCAAAGTTGAGACAGGAGTGAAACAGCTGAGCAGAGAGAGAAATGAAAGGAAAGAAGAGACAGGAACTCAGAGGCTGTCTGAGAACTCAGGTTGAGCAAGCAGTCTGAAGATTTGTAGAGACTGGATCTTCTGTTTGGTCTGAACATTGGTAGAAGTAAGAACTCTAGTGGCTGGTCGCTATGCTTCTCTGATCTTTCAGTATTAGCCCCTATATCTGACTCTGGGTATTTATTATTAAAACCAACTAGAATTTAAGCTAAAACTTCTTTTGTTTTTGTTTTTTAAGAATGGTGATATTTGGTTTTACCTTATGTTTTTGGGCTATCTAATCTCTGATTCTTGGTCACCCAAGCAGGGTCATGTAGGGGTTCTATCTTATAGAGTGGGCCTTAAGCTATATTGTGGTTGGTTACTCCTACAAGCTTTGTGCCACTGTTACTCTAGCATATCTTACAAACAGGACATTATTGCTGATCCATGGGTCTGTGGATGGTTTGGGGTTTATGTTTCTCTTTTGATACCATAAGATGTTAGATTGTAGGGTTGAAGGCTCGAGTTAGACACCAGCTTGACTTTTCGGTTCAATGAATTGTGTGTGTTGTCTTCAGCAATGAGGCCTGTCAGTTTGTTGTTAGCAACCTATCGTCATGGCAATAACTTATTGGGGATTTCTGTGAGACCCTTTGGCCAACAACTCAATAAGTTGGAACTCAATATCAGTGCTGGAAACTTTATTTGGTAACAATAGATTGCCAGGTGGAACTCTGACTCCCCATTATTTACATATCCCATTTAGTTTTTCTTCACATTTGTATACAATTTAGGAAGTTTCTACTGTATTAGGTTTCTATACTACCCCTCAAATTGCTCTTAATTTTAGCTGTCTTTTCTCCTCTTTCCTCCCTCACCATTTCTCTTTTTTTCATCCCCACTTGATCTTCCGATGCAGACCCCACCCCCTCTTATCTGAAAGGTGCATTTAGCAATAGAGGACACACTATTTTAGATTGGGAAAATAGCATGTAAGTATTTTTGTAAGCCATTGTTCAACCTACTTCAGAAATCATATCATATCGTATCTATGACATTCTGCTAGGCAATTAGGCATCTATAGTATTTGTCAATGAAATCTCTCTAAAAAGGTTTTGTTTTTGAAGCATAGCTAGTCCTGACTGAAGTCACCAACATCTTATGAAGGCTGGGCTTCAAGTAATGAGTGTGAAAAAGCTAAAATAATGTCTTTGTTTGCCCTCTCAAATTCAAATGACTGCTGTTTGTAAACAATGTCTATAAAATCACCTCAGCCAGAATTCTTTTTCTACCTTTTTGATGACAAGTAATTCTGTAATGTTTTCTATAGCAGTCAGAATTCACAAGGATATACAATGATGAAAAATTCTAGCATCTTAAGAGATTCTTAATGATTCTTTATTCCTTGGTTATGTTCTGTGTCTGTGGTAAGCTGTGTCTTGTGCTACATATGTGTTTTTCCAGAGCACAAGCTGAAGAAGACTTTCAGTGAGAAAATTGCTAGTAGAAGCAGCAAGATGTCTGGTAAAGACAGACAACCGGGTAAACAGCTTTCTCAAAGAATATACCTCCTTCATTCCAGATTCATTTTATAGGTAAAGTAAGTCAGCTATCAAAGCTTGACTCTAGAGATAGGATATAAGTTTTACTTTACCAAAAGACAGTGCATATCAGATTGTAATGTTTCTGTACATACATACTTCTATTATGGGAAAGAAAAGAGTTGTAATTGATTGGGAATCAGAATACAATAAACTATTCTTGTTACCATATTTTCCACTAAGAAGGAAACTAAAATGTACTTTTCTTCTTAAAACTACTGTGATCAAATCCTGTCCTTTATGATTTAAAAACAACCGGAATTAACACAGAGACGTTTTTGATACAGTAATGTTTTTAGAAACACAAATTTAAAGTGAGTGTTGAAATTCTCAAAGGCAGAATAATCATTGAACTACAGAATTATTTTCCTATTAAGTTTAGAAAGAACACAGAGAATGTCACTTTATAATCTATTGCCAATGTTATCACTCTTTAGAATAGACCATTAGTATGTTAAATGGACTATGTTCCTAACAAGTAACGATGTTTCTCAACCCACATTTTGGTTAACATGAACAATTTTATAGAATTAGTACTTGAAGGATGGCAGTATTGAAAAACTCAGAATGAACATGGAGGCAGCATAAGCTTTTTTTCTGCTGCTGCCTTCTTTTTTCTTCTTCCTGGCTAGATATGAGACTCAGAGAATGATAAGTTTAGTGTATTAAAACTTTCCTGATTACTAGAACTACTAGAATGAATTGATACTCAATAAGAGTGTATTAGTTTGGCTTATGCCAAATAGTCTAAGTAGGTCAATGATGACTGCCTCACAGAGAAGGGTCCATCATCAGGTAGTTGCTCAGTTCATACAATTGAGTCTCAGAAGCCCCAGGAGATTTATGATGGTCTAGTGTATTTCCAGAGAGCAGCTAATCTTCAGCTGATGCTAGACCAAAGAAGGTAACTCTAGTGTCAGTAGGGAATCAGTAGGATAGTGATGCTACTATTGATAGCAGCAACAAGATAGAATAATGTGCCATCAATAATAAAAACAAGCAGACAGAAGTGTAACTTTTGTTCTTACACCTCACTTGTAACTGGTTTGCACAGGAAGCTGTTGCCTCTTTCCACTTCAAATATTGCGATCAAGAAAATCCCTCACAGGAGTGACTTATCTGTGAATGGCGATCCAACAAAGTTAACAACCAAGATTAATTATAGCAGCTTAAATATCAGGAACTGGGTATTAAAACTAAAATAAAGAAAAGGAAAAGCAAAGAAAAGGAACATAGGAGAAATATCAAACACCATAAAAAGACCAAAATACTTTTAAATATCATGACCCTAATTTCTCCAATCAAAAGACACAGCGTTTTACTGAAAATAAGAAAAATATTTTAGCTTTGAAGAAGACCAACAGCCAGTCCTTCTTACATATCTCCAAGCAACAGAAAGAGAAGGAACACTTTCTATTTCTATGAATACATCATTAGTCTAATACTAAAAACAGATAAAAAGTAAAAAGATAGACAGAAGCATCCTCATCAAATGGAACCAGGAAAGTGATGCTACCCTAGTATCTGACAAAATATAATTTAAATTAAAACTAATCAGAAGAGATAAAGAAGGACACTTTGTTCTCATCAAGGGACAATTAACCAACATGACATTATTCTTTAAACTGCTATACACCTAGTACACCTAGTACTGTAATTAAATATTCAGATTAACGTCAATAGTAATTGATTCTAATGCCCCAAATAGACAGACCATCTGAATAAAACATAAATAAGCAGAGAAACATTGGATGTAAATGACATTATATGTCAAATGAACTTAACAGATATTTACAAAATATTCTACTGAAACACTAAAAAATACAGATTTTACTCAGAATGCCACCAACGTTCTGTAAAACAAAGTATATCCTGAGAAACAAATTAGCAAATTTGTGAGCAATGAAATAACTTTGTATATTCTATCTGATCATAATGCACTGAAATTTATAATCGACACAGCACAAGTCTTTTATAAGCAGACAAATTCATTGGAGAGTAAAGAACTTATTACTGAATAATGAATGGATTAAAGAAGAAATCAAAAAAGAAATCGTTTTTCTAAATTTCTCTATTAAGACGCAAACATACCACAAAATCTTTCCACACACCAGTTCTATAAAGGGAAATTAATAGCTTTAAGTGTATACCTTTTTAAAAATCATAAGTGACTTAATAATCCAACTCAAAAATTTAGAAAAACAGGAATAAACTAAATCCAAACTAAGAAGATAGCAAATATAATAAAATTAAGACCCAAATCAGTTAAATAAAAGTGGTCTACTAAAGAATCAAATATTATAGGAACTTACTATTTGAGAACATAAACAAGACTTAAACACCCTTGGCCAAACTAATATAATATAAAAAATAAGATGACTCAGATTAACAGAATTACAAATGAACTGGGAAACAATATTATATAAAAGAAATTTAGATTATAAGGGAATACTTTTAAAAGATAAACTCCATTAAATTAAAAAATCTAGGTAACATGAACAAATTTCTATATTCAAACAAACCACCAAAATTAAAACAAGAAGAGAATAACAAATTAAACACACCCACAGCAAGCAAGGAGATTAAAAGGGTAATAAAAAGACTAATAACTAAACAGTTGTGGGCCCAGATGATCTCAACACAGAATTTTACTAGACTTTCAAAGAAGAATCATAGCCAGCCTTCTTTTTTTAAAATTTTAATTATAATTCTTTATTGATTCTTTGGAAATATCACATCATGGACCCCATTCCCTCTCACCTCCCAGTCCCTTCATGTCTCTCCTCAGCCCTTCCATATCCCTCCAAATTAATTAAAAACAAAACAAACAAACAAAAACCCATCTCACTTCTACATCTATCCAACATCTCTTCATTCATTCTAGTAGCATTGGGAGCTGTGGTGAATCGTGCAGTATATCCCTTTTATCATCCCCACCTGCAAATTGTTCGTTGCAATGAATCTTTGTTCAGATTCAAGGCCTCGGATTTCTGGTACACCATATTCATTGAGCCATCATAGAAACTCCTCTAAGATACCCTCTTGTTTCTTGAGTCATGGAGAGCCTACGGTTATTACACAGGACCAGTCCCTTCATGCACTCCAGCAGATCATAGATGGCGCAGCTGTTAGAGTGGGCCAACTCAAGGCACAGGATGTGGCGCTGGATGGTAGCTGAGCTGATAGGTCCAGGCCATTAGTCCAATTCCTCAGAAAGGGGCAGCCCCCAACCCTAGACAAAGAACTACAGGAAATTACGAATTATTAGAAAAAAATAATCTTCCCAAGTATGAACCCCGAACTCTACTATTAAATACCAGTTGGTCACTCTAAAAACATACACACACACACAAGTGTGTGTGTGTGTGTGTGTGTGTATTGTGTAGTTTCTGTTCTATGTTGGAGCATGAAAATGAATTGACCTGATTTCCGGGTCATCATCTTGAATTGGCACCTAACTAGGTCTCTGGCAAGTGTAGTGAAGGCTTTTTGTCTAAATGTGACAAGAGTCAGCTCAGGGTTTGTTGGGGAGGGTGCTTTCATATTCTCCATTGTTGTTTGAGTACTTGATCTCTGGGTAAAAAAGCCATTTATCTTTGTAAACAAAAAAATTTTTGCTTTCTTTGTTTTTCTGTTAATGGTGAAAAATGGGAACAAATAATGGTTTACTGAATTTTGGGAGACTAAAATAAAAAGAAAAGAAACTTTGAACATCCTTTGTTAACAGGGAGATGCAAATCAAAACTACTTTGAGATTTCTTCTTAATCCTGTCAGAATGTCTAAAGTCAACAATACAAGTGACTTTTCATGCTGACAAGTCTGTAGGATAAGAAACTTGAACCCTTGCTGGTACAACTGCAAACTTGTGCAGCCACCATGGAAACCACTATGGCAGTTTTCTTGGAAAGATGGAAATCATTTCACATTAAGATTCGGCAATAACACTCATGGATATAAACCCAAAATATACTTCACCCTACCACAAGACACTTGTTCAACCAACTATGTTCATTGCTGCTCTATTCACATAGGCAGACATTAGAAATAGGCTAGATGACAGATCCTCAGCAGAAGAATGAATAAAGAAAACATGGTGCATTTATACAGTGAAGTATTACTCAGCTGTTTCAAAAAATGTCATCATGAAATTTTTAGGTAAATGATTGATGGTAGAAAAAAAATCATTCTGTGGGTAATAACCCAGACCCAGAAAGATATTTATGGTATTTATTAGCTTATTTGTGGATATTGACAATTAGGCAAATGATAACCAATCTACCCTCTATAGGAACAAATAGTTTAGGTATTTTGTGGCAGATGGTCTTTCCAAGGAAAATACCAGATTCACAGTTAAATCTCTGTGTAAGTCATCGTGGGGCCTGGCACTTACTGATGAGGCTAAAACCTGTCCTTGCACCTTCTGTCACTGCTCATCAAGTTCAATACATTCCTCAATCTTTTCAATTCTTTTTACTACTGACTTTTGTAAAGTCTGAATCTCCTATCCAGTGTTCTGTTCCAATGCCCTCACTGAGGATTCCTAGGTATGAAGCTTGTCTAGTAAAGAAAACATCTCATTCTTGGATATAATTTCAATGGTATGCATATTATCTTCCTTTTCAACAGATTCCAACTGTTAAATTCAACAGCACAAATTCTTTCAGTTAATTGTGTCCAATTGGTGTTATCCCTCTCCATAGTTGATCTTCTGAACTAGCTATCCATTATTAGGCTGTAAAGTCTGTATAATTTCTAAAAGTGTCTCATTCTTGGCCCTGTTGTCAAACCATTTTAATGAGATAATATGTAAAACAGAACTAGTTCCTAGAATCAAATAAAAGAACATAGAAGGGAAACCACATAAGTCTTGTAGAATGCCATCCATAGTATAAGCAAAATAATTATTGAACTCCTGGATAGTTATGTTATCAGCAATTTTTGAAGTTTTTCAAATTTTACCAGTCATAAGGCAATGACAATAAATTGGAGTAGGTGTAATAATCATTATTGGCCAGCAGGTGCTACAGTTGCAGCCGTGTGGACAAGAGATGCCAGCAGCAGTGGTGTTGCTTACTTAGGTACTGAAAAATATGCTTTGTTTAACAAATTAAGAGCAGTTATTAAGATGATTAAGCAATTCTGAGAATTGTGGACCAGGATAAAGAGAAAACCCAAAATTTTCCATCAGTGCAAGTTGCAGAATGTGTGCATCACGGCAATTGCAGACAGCAGCCTATGTGCCAGGGTGTAATGCACTGAGCAGCAGTGTGTGGATCACAAACCTGGGAGTGCTGAACAGCAGCCTGCTGTGACTGAATGCCAGATAGAGCCATGGGTGGGAGAATCAGTGCCCAATGTGCTGTGCATCTGGTGAGTTGATCCCCTAAAGGGTGGACTGGACCCCAGATGATGACAGGCATTATAAAATAATCCCACACTAGTTCAGAATTATGTATAATAAAAGGTTACTTATTTAGGGGTAGACTCATACATCACAGTCCTCTGCATGAACAGGGAACAGGAACCAAATCTAATAGCCAGAAGTGAGAGAGTGAGCCCATGTTTTACAGCTGCATTTATACTATAAGAGACCACACCCAAGTGGGCTGGTGTCTTAAAGGCTATTGGCTGAAGGAACTCCCATAGCAGAGAAAGAAAAGTCAGGAACTGTTGAAGTAGCACTAAGAATCTGTGCTCCTGAAGATGTTACATAGAATCTTGATTTACTTAATGGATGTATCATTTTTGTAACAATTAATGATGTAGTATTTTTGCATAATTACAAAACAGGGTTGGATTAAAAATATTAAGTATTTTGAAAACAAGAAAACTTTGTCTAGTGTGATGCTTTTAATATTGTTATAAAGAAACTGGGTGTTCACTCTTCAGTTAAATTCCTTTATCTGGTGGGGAAAATGAAGTAATTATAACTTCTGCTTCTTTCAGAATCTTCTTAGCAGTGTATCAATTGCACTCAAACTCTTACAGTTAAATGTGTCCTTTTAAAGTTATTTTCTGCATTTACCTTGATGATGCTACTTACTATAGAATCATAGCAATCTTGTTGAAAGAGAAATGTCCACAGTATACTTTTTTGCTTTCAGAAATGATTTTAAGTCCAAGGAATAAAGAAAATGACAAACCCAAGAGAGCTCTTGTTGTTTTTCCCCCATTATGAAAGCTCTGCACTTGTTCTTTAAGGCACTTCAAAAAGAACTGAAAGTATGTTGTTTGATTTATTTCACTGTCTTCTGGAGAACATTTAGTTTTGTGTATTTTAAACAGAGAGTCAAAAATGGCTGGGCCAACAACATCCATCAAAACAACTTGAGAAGCCCCTAAGATATTGGTCATTAGATAAAGTCAAGATAGCTTTCCTTCCAGGGAGTATATGAGTTTCTGTTAAAAGTAAAAATGCAGGGTGGGAGGAGAGCATGAACAATATAGAAAGTTTTAAATGGAAATATGGCTTCATGCATTATCATCTTTCTCTTTTTTTTTTCATTGTTTTTCAAAGTACATACCCATTATGTAAGTGGAGTGTTTTCTATTGACTGCAATGCATACTCACATGGTACCTGAAAAGAAAACACCAGAGAATCAATCTCCTGTGACTGAATCCTACCTAACATGCTTCAAATTGTCAGCCTGAAAAGGTTTTAATTAATTCACAATGTCTTGTTCAAAAAAGCCAATGTCTTTGTGTTTATTTTCTACTTCAACTTTGAACAAAGTAATTGTTACTCTTTCATGAAGAATGTAAGTGAGACACCTTTGAAATATTCCATGGACTGGAAATGGAGATAGGCATATATTACCCCAGCACTCAGGAAACTGCTGGGGAAGAATAAAGTAAAATAAAAAAAGGAAAAAATGCAAAAAAAATTGACAAAAAAATCAATGAGAAAGAAAAGAAATTGATATTTTCCACATAAAAGTTCAAGATATTTTAGGAAATCAATGGAAAATTATCCAATTAGAAATTTATCCAGAAACGGGGCCTGACATACACCCACAGACTTCTTCAGTGATGTTTTCTACTATTTTAAATATTCATAGTAGTTAGTTTCCAGGTAAACATTGAGAAAACATAGTCTTTACCTTGAATTATAATTCAAATCCCTTTAATATATTATATATGAGAACATATGCATTTCTATTTATTTATTTGTAGCATTATTATATTGGGTCATTGTTAACCATGTTAACATGTTAACCTGTACACTCATTGTGTAGATAAAGTTAGACAAGTTATTGAATATTTTCTGTCTTTCTCTTCCAAGAGCCAAGTTTACAGGCATGAACCTGTAACCTGTAATCAAGGCCACGTAAAATAATTACTACATTTTTCTGCTGATTCTCATGGAACTATAAGAACAATTCATGTGATCAGGATTGGAAGGGATTGGTTAAGAGAAAAGAAACAAATTCTTTAGCTTAAAACCACAGTGGAGCTTGTAGACAGATAAGCTTTGTATCGACAATCGACGACACAGTGACTCCACCAGTTCTTCACAGGGAACCCTCCTCATTAATTCTGTTATTTACTGTTGTTACTTCTGTCATCATAGCCTTCTGAGGAAAGGTGTTTTCCTAATTCACTTAATTTTCATATTAAGCGCCCTCCCAAGCCTGATCTCAAGGCTAGGAGTGAAGAGATAGCAACATTTCCTTCCCAGCTGGAGAAGCACAGCATGATTTCATTTTTTAGCTTTGATTCAGAATGAGTGTGGTTACCTTTTGCCCATTAAGAATATCACATGTAAATGCCTTATCTGTATGCCATGAGTAGCAAATTTCATTACAAGTCTTCTCTGCTAAGATTGAGGGAGGACTGTTGTGAATATAAGACACACACAGTGTCACAACAGTGGTTTTTGCAGTGCTGCACAAGGTAGCCACCCTCTCACCCATTTAAAACATGGGCTTTCTCTTATGTTTTCTCTTCCTCTTCTATTTTCAGTCAAATCATTGTCCATCTTTAAAAGCTTGTTTGAGCCACCCTAAATTTTATTTTCATTTAAATCTCAAAGGTATTCAAGACTGTGTACTATTTCAACAGGCCAAGAGTTTGAGTATGACAATATCCTTATTAACTTTCAGCAATGATAGCACCTATGTTTTCAAAATTACTTTGTATATAGCAGTTTCTGATTTGATCATACAACGGATTTGTGAGCATTTTTTAAATTAGGCTTTTATATTGACTTTTCGAAAAGAGAAACTATGAACCTACTATTGAAAAGGACATTTTATTTACCTAGTATGTTTAATTAAAATACATTTATATCTCTTCCCCCTTTCCCTTTTAACTCTCCAGAGCCTTCTTAATTGATGGGTCCCTTCAATCACAAACAAATTTATGTCCTTCTCTTCTTATATATATTATACATATATGTGCACAAATATGCAGATATCGTCTGCTCATTTTACTTTTGTTGTTTATGCATATATGATTTGAGTGCTGACCACCAAATAATCAGTTAGGGGTTCATCTCTGGAATTTGATAATTCTCCCTCTATCGGCATTCATTAGTTGCCTATAGTTCATTGCTTAGGAGTCAGATTCTGTGAAATTTTCCCTATTTTGTGTCCGCATACTGAGAAGGACAATTTTCCATCTTTTTTTATTTTTTATATAATATTTTAATTGATTTTTGGGAATTTCATATCATACACCCAAATCCTACTTACCTCCCAGTCTCTACATATTCTCATTTCACCCCTACAGCATCTCCAAAAAGAATCCCCCCAAAAAAATCAGTTTAAAATGATACAAAACAAACAAACAGAAAAAAACTCCTCACTCCTCTGATTTTCTTACACCTCTTCATTCATCCTAGTGATGCTGGGTGATTCAACGTGTCATACAGTATACCCTTTCTCTCAGTTGGCCCCTACCACAAGATGTATATTGCAATGAGTCACTGGTTTGTTTCTAGATCTCTGGTGCACCATCATCACTGGACTCTCACAGAAACACATCTTAGACATCCAGCTGTAGCCCAGAATCATGGAGATCCTGTGGTTATCATCCAACAGGATCAGCACCAGCCCCCACTCCAGCAGGTAATTGATGGGGTAGGTGTTAGAGTAAGGCAACCCAAGACACAGGATGTGAGTCTGGGTACTAAGTGGTCAATCCAGGAAACTGGGCCCATCCCCTTCCATTTATGGAATTAAAGGCATGCACTGCCACCATCCAGTCTCATTTTTATTTTATACCAAATCATGCCTGGTATGGTAAAACTAGTCAAACACTCATGAATGGCTAGTGAAGTCATGAATTTTAGAGAAGAACCCACTACCACCACTTTATTAAACCAGCATAATCCATAACTGTATTTTAAATACTTATCCATTTAATCACAGGTACATTTAGCTACCAGCCTCATCAAAGAAATTTCTCTTTGCAGCAGATTGAGAACATTATGAAAAACTACAACTGGTCAAAATGCAAATGATTTTTTTTGTAATAGGATTTCCAGCCGCAGTAAATACATCTAACATACAATTCTTTTACCTAAGGCTCAGAGAAAATTATAGAAGAGACAGCATAAAGACTGCCCAGAGTGTCCAGAAATATGTTGTAAAATTGTGTCTCCTAGACATGTCAGAGAAGCTTTATACGTGATACCACAATAATATGGCTTACTAAATAATACCTGAAACAGAAAAAATACCAATAGATATGGTAACATGGGGTAATTATACTCCCAGACAAAGAAATAGAAGCAACTAATAATAGGTGACAGAAGAAGAATTAATATTCCCAAGGAATGAGACCCTAATTCGTTAGATAATGCCAAGCCATCTACCTTAGATTAATAAACATACAAGTAAGATTAAATGGATTCAACAGGATATATTTATATATTGGGCATTTAAATATATGACAACAATTTTCAGGTCCTGACTATTACAAATAACGCTACTATGAACAGAGTTGAACAAATATCCTTGTAGTATGATTGAGGATCTTTTCGGTATATATTCAAGAGTGGTTTTGCTGGATCCTGAGGTACGTTGATTTCCTATTTCTGAGAAACTGCCATACTGATTTCCAAAGTGGTTGTCCAAGTTTTCATTCCCACTAACAATGGAGGAATATCCCCCTTATTCCACATCCTCTCCATCATAAGTTCTCATTGGTGTTTTTAATCTTAGCCATTCTAACCGGTATAAGATGGTATCTCAGAGTTGTTTTGATTTGTATTTCCATGATGGCTAAGGATGTTGAACATTTCCTGTGGGGCCACTGGCAGTGGCACCAGGATTTATCCTTCCTGTTTCACTGGCTTTTTTGAAAACTATTCTCTTTGGATGGATACCTTTCTCTGCTTACTTATAGTAGGGAGGGCCTTGGACCTTCCCCAAAGCAATGTGCCTTACTCTTTCTGAGGAGTGGATGGGAGATGGGGTAGGGAGGTTAGATGGCAAGAATAGAAAGAGAGGAGGTAGTGGGAGCTTTGATTGGGTGTGAAATGAAAATGAGATAGTTTGTTTTCATTTAAAAAATAAATAACTAAAAAAGAAAACCATTTTCAGGAGGTCATACATTTAAAATGGAATAAGAGAGCCATAGGAGGTGTTGGGGTCATGAAAGGGATTGAAGAGGGAAAAGAAAAAAGGAAAAATGATGTAATTATATTTTGATTTTAAAAAATCTCTTGTTAATCACTTGAAATGCAAATGAGTTTATAAGTATGTTGATTTTTTAAAATTTATCTTCCTTTGAACATTATTTGTGTTTTCCTATTCTTTCATAATAACATAGTGCTATGTTATGAATTATGGAGCACAAAACATAATGTTACATTCAGTAACATTTTTGAAGGTATAGTGATAATAAAAATCTCATGTTACTGAAAACACTACCAATTATGATGAGTCGGCTAACACTTCATGCTGAACTATATTCTTCATTCTGTCATTGTATTAAGGAAGCAGGTACATTTGCACAATCTGTTGTGTTATCACTTTTCTTTTTATAATAAATCAGACTGTCACTCTAAACAAATTGTTTTCTTCAGATTAGTCTTTCAGTGTAGACAGGAGACAATTTTTCAATCATTCTGAGACGTTCCTCAAACCGTTTAATTGTCCTCAACAATAAAGGGTGCATTTAAGCAAGGCTCCAACTGCTTCCTATTTGACTTTCCCATCAGTTAAAACTATTCATCGGAACTTGGTAATAGAATGTTCATAGATGATGTCAACTTAGTGAAGAATTTTAACAACATAACAAAAAATAAACACAAGCAATCAAGCAAGTCTATTAGGTCAAGTACAAAGTAACACTGGGATTTTAAATCATTTTTCTATGCAAACACAATGGCAAAATGCAGCATTCCATGAAGAGTCAAATGTGTGTGTAGTATGCTTCACAGAGTATGGTTGTCATTTAGAGGTATCACTTGATATCTGCAGAAGACTGGTCTCGTAATACCTGGGGATATCAAACCATGTGAATTATTAAAGCCACATAGAAGATGCTGTGGTGTTCCTAATGACCCACAACCCATGGTATAATTTAAACCACTTATAAGGTAAGTCTACTGAATTGTACAGGCATACTAATAGTTACACTGTACTGTTTAGAAATGAATAAGAAAGAAAATTAAGTGTACAATTCACATGAAGATTTTTTTTTTACTCTTCTTTTTCTTGTTGGTTGAAGAGCTGTATGTGAATCCTGGGAGTATGGAAAGTCTTTTATATTTAGTCTTTATCCTCAGATTTTGGAATAGAGCTCAGAATAACTATCAATTTTTACTGAAGTATTGTTTGTTCATAATAACTCCCCTTACTTTAGTTATGTCTGATGTTTTGCTAAGGTGGTTGATGGGATGAGATGCTTAAATAGCCTTAGGATAGCCCTGGTTGCCACAAAGAAACAGTAGTCAATAAGTTGGGTGTTTCAGTATTACTCAGAGATCTTAGGGGCAAACAGGTTAAGACTGAGTTCTAAATATTCTCTTTAACAGGACACGAAAAGCAATTTATGGCTTGGCAAATACAACAAGGAAGTGGAAGAATGGCACAGTTACCTCCTCCCTGAGCCTTGACTGGGGAATCTTTTTGTTTTGGTGAAGCTTTGGCTCTGAACCTTTCTATACATCTGTTCCTGACTAGGCATCCTTTATACATAAAAAAACCCACAAAAATTAAAAAGAAATTGATAAGTTTAAAATCTTGCTTTCTTGGGTTGTTGAGCCATTTAATTGAACTAGTAATTAGGAAGACATATACAAAAGAACCATTAATTTATAACTGAACCAGAAAGAAAGAAGGACCAAACACTGAACCTTCTTGAACTTAACTCATGGTCTCTGATGGTAACTCTAGGCAAACTGTCTCAAAATTGGTTTGGAAAAACAAGATATGCAAAGGGTTAGATATTTGATTCCAATCATTTTCTAGTAGAAATGCTGTGTATGTAGTAAAAGTAGCGTTTTTATCAACCTATGAATGTCAATTTGCAAAATGGTTCAGGATCAGAAGGCATTTAGTCAACCAGTGTCAAATAACTATTAAATTGCTGTGACTCAGAACTAAGCTGAAATTTTGATATTTATCTAATTTAATCCTCATGACAAGTAAAGGAGGTATCACTGTTCTCATTTTGCAAACCAGAAAGTTTGAGCTTAGCATTCTACATACACACACAAAATAGGACAATACTATTAAGATAAAAGACCAAACAAAGAACATCAGGAATAAGAACTTTTTAAACGAAGGCTTTTAAATCTTCAGAATGTGGAGTGGGAGTGGTATAAAACATGACAAACTCTAAAAATGTTCAATTTTATTTTTTAATCAGGATCTCTTTTTACATTGTTTCTCCACTCTGTGATAAAACACCTGACACAAACTGATTACAGAAATAGAGATTTATTTGGTTTCACCCAGAATGCCTAGATTGTGTTGGCATTGCCTCCTGCATGTCAGCAGAACAATCATAGTTGCAAGACTAAGCAGCTAGGATATTTGCTTCAAACCAGACAAAGGCAGAGATAATGGGTGTTTGGCACAGCACCAAATTTGACCTTCAAAGGCACTCTCCCACTGACATATTTGCTCCAGCTATACCTCATCTCCTGAAGTTTTCATAAACTCCCAAAAGAACACCACCAGCTGGGACGAAGTCATTTAACACATGAGCATATGAGAGACAATTCAGATTTAAGCCAGAACACTGTGTAGCCAAAGCTGGCCTTGAACTTGAGATTCCCCAACTGCTGAGATTGCATCTGTGCATCATCATGCCTAAATCCATCACAATTTCGAAAGTTAGAAATAAGCAAAAAACAAATGCCCATTGAAACCAATTGTTTCAAGAGGTAGAGGCCCCTCCAACCCCAACCTTGGGAGTTCTCCTCCAAAGCTGGCCAAGTGTTTCATCACATGTGGCCACAAAATGCTTGAAAATAAATGGATCACATCATTAGAGAAGAAGTCTCATTGATTATAATATTTTTAATGCTCCAATGCTTGTCACATTTTACTGTCTCCTTTGTGTCCACAGTTACATAACTACTACAGTGAACTTTCTCTATGTCCTTTCCTAACTTCAGGAAACGAAAATAAATGAAGTGGAAGTTCCCCAATGGCAGTGATTATTGAACAGGATACATGAACTCCTCCAGCTCTCCTCTAACAGCCTTACAAGATGGGGCTCTAAATCTTAGATCGTTCCAACAAAGAGGCCTATATCACAGGAAGTCGGGAAAGACATTCATTTCCTGATGTTAGGGACAGGAAATAGGTGTATTATTTTGACCAATTATGAACAATTATAAATAGAATTTATAAATAGAATTCTTTTTTCTTTCTTTTTTCCTTCTTTCTCTCCTTCCTTCCTTCCTTCCTTCCTTCCTTCCTTCCTTCCTTCCTTCCTTCCTTCCTTCCCTCCTTCCTTCTATCATTTTTATGATGTTACCCGTCATGTTTTTGTGTGATATATGCTAAAAAAAGCCCTTGACTACTGATCTATATGCCCCTAAGATTCTTAATTCAAATGATTAGCCAGATGAGGAAAGGATGACAGGCTAGTCTGAATAAGAAACGTCATTTGCTAATTTGATTGCCAATCTAAAGCTCAGGTAGTTAAATTTCAAATAAGTAGTGACGACTTCTTTCTAGGCATGAGAAACACACACATAAATATATATAAGTCAGATAACATATATATATATATTTAATATCTGACATTAAATAACCCCATCTCAGAGACTCTGATTTTTGTCTTTGAAACCTATATGAAAACATTTCAGACAACATTTTGTGGGTAAAGAACATAAAAATAGAGCAATTATAATTCAGAAAACACAACGGAAATATTAAAATGCTGATCTTTATCAAACATGCTAACATATTTCTTAACCAAATCATTTAATCATGAAAGGTAAAGAGATTCCTGAAAATAATGGTGATATGACTGTCTCCTACTAATTCGCTAATGGCAGAAATTCTGTAAATGATATTTATAGCCTCTCTTAAAAGGAAGGACTATACACCTATGATTTTCATCTCTTAGCTTTCTAATCATCACCACTGAAAGGCACTAGATTGATCTTTATTTGGTTTTGACTGCAGAATTCATCTCTATCAATGTTTTTAATTAATTATACCTAATCTTTATGTTGAAGAACTTAAAGCATACTGCAACAAACAACACTCCTAATTCAGCTATACCATACACATTTTATAATGTTGAAAAAATGAGCAAAAGAAGCTGCTGTTCAAAAAATTTCTGTAAACCTAGTAACTTTATAAAATTTTAAAATAAGCTCAGAAAAATTAATAGTTTCAAGTGTAAATTATTTTCAGGCTCTATACAATTTCATGTGTCAAAACATATATGCATTCCCTAAGTGCAGGACTACCCTATAAATATTTCCTCAGTTTACTCAAGTCTTGTTTGATGCAACAGCCTGTGGATAGTGTGTGGAGTTCATACCACAGGGATGAACAAGGCATCTGGAAAATGGTACTGCATGAGGTGTTCCACTCGGGCTGAATTTCTGAGTTCTACACCCTAGCAATTTTCCTAAGTTACTCACAAGTTTTGATTCCCTGTTTGACACATCACAGAGCTTCAACACATCGCTACTCTTCATTTGGAGGTTTATGCTATTATCTTCAACATCAACCATTTCAGAATGCTTCTGTGTATAACCACATAGGAATGCTGCTTAAAGTCACATACAAAGACTACACTGATTTTTCTCAGGGTGTTGGTTACCAAATTCTCAAAGTAAATTCACTAAAGAACGTTTAGTAAAAATATTCATGACTTGTAGCCACCATGACAAACATTAATAATTTTGCTAAGCTTACAAATGATGACAGACACTAGTTTCAACTTAGAAATGCATATTTTCTCTTGAGAGTGAATAATATGTAGAAGGACAAATTGGTCTTATTACCATCTGCCTCATTAAGTTGGTGTTTGAAAAGCAAGGTAAAGTGTGTGGATGACAGACCAGTCTTGCTCTAGGCACTGTAAGTGTTCAATTAACTATTAATCATCAGAGGAGGTATCTTCAGGTTTCAAAGGTATTAGTCACCAGGCATCCTGTTACGGTACACTGTCTTGAGAAGAAGGTATCTAACCAACCTGAAATCACGCAATTAATTAACACCAGCAAATCCCTTTAAAGAAACAGGTCTGCTGCTTCAACAATTCAACATAATGATACAGTGATGATGAAATAATTATAGAATTAATGGAAATGTAATTGCTGCACTGTTTTCAGTTTTCAACATGCAAGTTGGAAAAAGATCAAAAGTTATAATCTTGGGATTGTAAAATGTATTTCAGACTATCTTTTTCTCAACCCTCACACTAAGATTCTTTAAGCAATTTTATGTTTTTACCCACAATTATAGCATTTCACTGTGCTGCAGGGTTTTGAGCTTCTCTGTCTTCCTGAGACATTAATAATTTCCCCCTAATACTCTGCACTGTTTGTGAAGGGAAAGGAAAATTGTGATGTGTCATCATCTTGTCTTCAAGGCGTTTCATCTGCAAAAAGCCCTGAGTTCATGACTTCCTCTGATTTTAAGTTAAACAGTCTTCATACTGTTCCATATCTGGTAAAACCTAAAATAGCATCAAATAAGTTAAAATAACTGGGGTTCCTCAAAGGACACGTGCTAGTTTACATATGAGTAGGTTGAGAACAAAGATTCAAAAGAAAAAGAAAAAAGAGCACAGGATAAAAATGTTTAGTCTAGGTGGGCAGTGGTGGCATATGCCTTTAATCCCAGCACTTGAGAGGCAGAGGCAAGTGGTTCTCTGTGAGTTCAAGGCCAGTCTAGTCTACAAGAGCTAGTTCCAGGACAGGCTCCAAAGCTACAGAGAACCCCTGTATCAACCGCCCCCCAAAAAATGCTTAGTCCTTGAATGTCATTGGGATACTGGAGTTTGGTAGAAGTGTGAACACAGGGAAACAAAAAGAAACAGAAGAAGAATGTCCAGGTAAGTCTCTTTGCTGCCTCACCAGAAAGCATGTATAAATGGAAACAGAAGCAGTCCCCAGAGTATGTTAAAGAGGAGATGAAAGTCATTTCATTACCTTTACACCTTTATTGAGTGTCTCTGTCAGCCAACTAAATGATTCTTAACATATAGCCCCATTTTCTGTCTCCCATCAAAACTGTTTAGAGATTTTATTTTATTTTGGGGATTCTAATATCATTGTATCATTTCTCTTTTCTCAGCCCAAACCCTCAACTATAACCATCATTACTTTCTTTCAAATTCATGGCTTCCATTTTCTTTAATTTTTATATGATATAGGTATATGTATACATACCTATATATGTGTGTACATGTACACATATTTTGCATATATACAAATATATTGTACTATGTATGATAATATGTGTATTATTTGGGATATACATAGATAGATAGATAGATAGATAGATAGATAGATAGATAGATAGATAGATAAAAACTCTGTAATCTGTAATGTTAGTTGTGTATTTTCATGGCTGATCTTTTAGTACAGGAGAACTGATTAGGGTTCTCTCTTCTGGAGAGACTATTTTTGACACTCAGCATTTCTTGGTTGTCTGTAGCTCTTTCAGTAGGGTGGTTTACTTGTCATCTTTATGCCATCCACTTTGTCATGTCTGCTGTTATTGTCCTTGTTCATTTCATGTTTCAGCAGTCACATTGGTGAGACATTAGGGGTGTAGTTTCTGAATGGTCTATAAAGCACAGTCTCCAAGAACTTCCCTTCTCCTCTGGTTCTTACAACCTTTCCTTTCCCCTCCTACAGTATTTCCTGAGCCTTAAATGCAGGAGTTGCTTTGTAGATATAGCCTTTGGTGACTGGGATCCAAAGCACTGCATTTTGATTGGTTGTGGCTTTCGCAATGATCCCCTTCCATCGTAAAGAGAAGTTTCTTTGAGGAGGGGTAAAGACTACTCTTAGCAGAGGTTTGTAGACAAATGGTAGAATATAGCTCAGAATATGCTGCAGGTTTAGTGGAGTGGTGGTTGCAAATTCTCCTCCAAGATCCATGATTTCACTAACCCTGAATGATTAGCTGCTTTTCCAGTAGCAGGCATAATTTTCCTGTGGTTGAGTTGGTCTTAAGTCCAATTAGAGAGCTGCTGGCTACCATCAGTGTGTGTGCCACTGCTGTACTCTTGGAGTTCTGGTGTCATGCTGGTTGATGTGGAGGTTCATATGTCTCCTACTTGGGAAAGACTGTTGCTTGCTTCCTTCTTTGGAGGTGTCATGGTACCTTCTGATACTATGAATTTTTGTCTTCAGAGAAGAGACATGTGGATCAGTTCTTGCTCAGAGCCTTTACCTGTATCTGAAGTACATGCTGCTTTCAAGAAGAAGGGCTTACCTTTCACCTCCGGGAGGCAACCAAGGGCAACAGCAATAGTCTGGAATGATTTGGGCGTCTCTTGAATAATCCTGCTCAATATCTCAAAAGACGACTTTTCATTTCTGGTACTGTAGGTTTTGTTAGATGGCCTCTGGCTCTTGGAGGAAAATGGGAGAATTGTCAATCCAGATGAGAAAATTTCATTTATATTTATACACATACTTAGGTTTACAACAGATTTTTTTCTTTTTTTAGGGAGATAGTTAATAGTATTTTTTTATTCTTTTTTCAGACACACTTTCTGCTATTTTACTCTTTTCCTTCCTTTCTCTGTCTGTATGCATGTCCCCACTAGTTAAAGCCTCCAACAATTTCCCGATTTCCCAGATCATGTCACGTCTACTCTGCTGTCCCTGTCTCTATTGCTCCCCCAACTCCTGGCAATTTCACTTTTTCTAGCTTGGCATCTATTTCAGGGTATTTACTCACATCTGAGTACTTGGATCTAGGATCCTCAGATAGGTGAGAACATGTATATGGCACGCAACGTATTTCTTATTGTGTGTGAGTTATCTCACTCAATATGATGTTTCATAATTCCATCCACTGACCCGCAAAATTTGTGATTCCCTGTTTCTTTGCAGATGAGTAGTTTTCCATCGTGTATATTTTCCATATCGTTTCATTATTTCAAGGTTGTATATAGTCTGTATATCGGTTGTACCCATTTAATAGGTGTTATTGGTAGAAGAGCAATGAATATGGCTGAGCAGGTATCTGTAGACTATAAAGCTTAGGCCTGTGGGAATATGCCAAAGAGTAGTATAGCTGAATCATTAGGTTGATTTACTTTTAGCTTTTTGAGAATTTTCCACACTGATTTCCAATAAGGCTGATTTTAATTTTTTTTTCTTTTTCAAACAGAAGTAAAGAGCAATGGGCACATGCACTATTAAGAACTGCATTCTTTTAAAATGTTTTTCTTCATTTCTTCTAGCTGTTATCTCTTTCTGTTTTATTCGTCTTTTACTGATTTATTTCTCTTAGGAATCCAAAAGTGAGGGTTCAAATCTTTCACATTCAACAGTACTACTGTTCCTCTTATACATCTATCTTTCAGTGTAAATCTCTTTATCCTTTTATCCCTTATATTTATAGCCAAGATGAACATGGAAAGATATGATTAAATATAAGATCTCACAATTATATTTTAAAGTAATCTCTGAATCATTAAAGTTTTAAAAATTAGAACACAAAGCTTTGCAAACACTGTATGAAAAATCTATCCTTCAGTATCTCCCATGACTGAAACCATTTGCCAGATAGAGATATAGATGACTGAAGAAGCAGATGAAGAATTAAGGCATGCAGGAATTCTCTACCCAAATGATTTATTCATGCACTCTGTTCCATGCCTCTCTTACATTTTCTTATCAAATATATATTTTAGAGAATCTTAAAACTTATGCATCATTTTCTTGGAGTATAGGCTAGAAAAATAATATAGAATTTAGATGCATTTGTATCTATATATATATATAGATAAACAAATATCATATTACCAACATAAAAGTGTAAAAGAGGTGACCTTAGCTTTTCCTCTGATCTATAAGCCACAATTATCTTACTTAATGATATTTGTTGCATAATTCCTAAGTGCAACTGCCAAATAAATTAACACAATAATTTGATCCAGTGTGACATGCGTCCGAGAAAGCACACCCTAATAAATGTCATTCCTGATAGTGAAAATACCTCTTTGCACTGTTCTTTAAGGAAATCACATAATGAAAGCTTTAATTTGGGGAAAAGCATCACCAAGTGACCTCTTTTTTGTACAGCACTCTTTCTTTGAATATTCGCTATAAGAAAATGTGCTTCTCATCGTGATCTGTAAATACACAGATGGAGTCAAGGACATGGATACTATCTTCATTTTTAGATCTAATTAGAAAGTTAGTAGTCATAAGAAGAACTCTAATTAGGATCATCTCAAGTCCACTGTTCTGTAAAATTTAAAGTTCTTTGAACTTTGTATATCATGATATTGTTTGCAAGAGATGAAAAATTAACATGTGAGTGTGTTTCTAATTAATTTGGACATGCTCCTTGTTCAACTCATATATGGGTGATCATGTTGGTAATACTTTACAGGCGTCTTAGTTAGGATTTTTATTGCTGTGACCATGTCTACCCATATAAAGAAAACATTTAATTGGGGTGGCTCACTTATAGTTTCAGAGATTCAAACAGTTCATTATCGTCATAGTGGGGAACATGGAGGTATGCATGTGGGTTTGGTGCTGGAAAGGTAGCATCTTGCAGACAGCAGGAAGTAGACTGACACACTGGGTGGTAGGTATTCTGGGCATAGGAAACCTCAAAGCCCACCCTCACAGTGACACTCTTTCATCAACAAGGCTATACCCACTCCAACAGAGCCACACTTCCTATTAGTGCCACTCCCTATGAGATCAGAGGGGCAAATACATTCAAAGTACCACAACAGATATAACTCATGATAATAGTATGAGATTTCATCTCACAGTTAACTCCCTGATCCTCTGACTCTTACAATCTTCTCACCCTCTCTTCCTCAAGGTTCTCTATGCCTTAGGTATGGGACTGTTTTTGCAGCTATAGTCACTGGTATTGGGCTTTGCAACTATGCACGTTAATTGATTATGATTTTCTGTGGTGGTCTCTATTTGTTACAAAGAGATGCTTGTTTGATGAAGGATGAAGACTACACTTATCTCTGGGTAAAAGGACAAATAAATATTGATTATGCTGGCTTAGTAAATTAGAGCTTGAAGCTTCTCCTCTGATAATCAGGATTTCCTAGCACTGAGTCTTTAGCTAGGTTTCTAGTACCAGGCATAAAATGATCTTATTGAATACTCTTTAAGCCCAATTAGAGAACTATTGGTTACCTCCAAGATATGTGTGCCACTGCTGCACCTGCAGTGTTATCCTACCAGGCTGGTCATTGATATTGTTCATAGGCATCATAGCTGGGTAGAATTGTTTGTTTACTCTCTCCTTTGGGAGATGGCATGGGGTGTTGTGGTACCACAAAAACAAGTCCTCAATGGGGAGATATCCAAGTCAGTTCCAGATCAGGGGTGTCGGGGTCCTCTTTATGAGGTGCATGGCATCTTCAACAACAGGAACTTACCTGCTCCATCTGAAGGTATATATATATATATATATATATATATATATATATATATATATATACACACACACACACATATATGTGAGAATTACATGTATTCTAGGTGTGTTTTTAGAAGTTAATAGTGTGGCTTTTTCTGCTTTTTGCCTATCCATATTGCTATTTTACCCATTTTCCCTCTTCTCCTGTGTTTATAACTCTTCCCCTTCCGTAAGAATCTCTCTACCCATTTCTCCTATCAGATCACTTGTATCATACCAACCCCCTTTACACTCTTCCAGTCCTCTGCATTTACCTCCTTAAGGAGTTTCACCTTTCCCATTTGCCCATAAAATGACTAGTACTCTCCTATTCCTCTCTCTATTGCTCACCAAACCTTCTCTATCCTGGCAATGGTTCTGATTTACCTAACTGTTTCCTGTAGTTGCTACAAGCCATGTACTCCTGTCTGATGACTTGGAGTTAAGAACCTCAAATAAGAGAGAATATATAGAGCTCAATAAAAATTAATAAAAAAGAGAGAGAATATGTAATGTATGCCTTTTGGAATTTTGTTACCTGATCAACATATTTTTTTTTCTGGTTCCATCAATTTTCCTGGAAAATGGATGATTTTGTTTTTCTTTACCACTGAATCGTATTCCATATTTGGACCACATTTTTATAATCCATATCTTGGTGATTGCACATTTACATTGTGCCATTTCCTAGCTATTGAGAAAAGATCAACAATGAACATGATGGAGCAAGTAACTCTGGGTTATGATGTTGAGGCCTTTTGGCATATGCTAAGAAATGGTTTAACTGGGCAATACGGTAGATTGATCTTTAGCTTCTAGAAAATTCTCTACACTGATTTTAATAATGGTTATACAAATTTGCCATTCATCTATAGAGAACAAGGCTTCTCTTTTCCACACCTGCCCTCTGGTACTTCTTATCAACTGTTTTGTTGATTTTTGTCATTCTGACTAGGGTAGGATAAAATCTCAAATTTGTTTGAATTTTCATTGCCTCAATTTCTAGAGATATTAGATATTTTGAGATATTTCTCACCCAATATTTTTCTGTTTTTGGAAAGTCTCTCTTCAGTTCCCAATTTTCGAATGGATTGTTTCTTTGTTTTAAGCTCTTCATATATTCTGGTTATTTTTTTTTGTTTGTTTGTTTGTTTTGTTTTGTTCTCATTTTTTTTATTCTTTTTTAATTAAAATTTCCAACTGCTCCCCGTTTCCCATTTCCCTCCCCCTCCTCCCACATATTGCCCCTCCCCCCGCTCCCCTCCCCCTATCCCCACTCCTCTTCTCCTCCCCCCAGTCCATTCCCCCTCCCTCTCGATACTGAAGAGCAGTCCAAATTCCCTGCCCTACAGGAAGACCAAGGTCCTCCCACTTCTATCTAGGTCCAGGAAGGTGAGCATCCAAACAGGCTAAGCTCCCACAAAGCCAGTTCATGTATTAGGATCGAAACCTAGTGCCATTGTCCTTGGCTTCTCATCAGCCTTCATTGTCCGCCATGTTCAGAGAGTCCAGTTTCAACCCATGCTTATTCCGTCCCAGTCCAACTGGCCTTGGAGAGCTCCCAATAGATTAAATTCTATGAGATGTATATAGTTCACAAAGATTCTCTCCCATTCTGGTGACTTCCTGATCACCTGATTTTTGTTTCTGTAGCTGTATAGCTTTTTAGTTTCTTAAAGTCACACTTGTCAATTGCTGGCCAGAGTTCTTGGGAAAATGGGTCCCAGTTAAGAAGTCCTTTACTACAGCTATGTCTTTCCCTGCCTATGTCTTCTTCTTGCAGTTGCAGTGCTTCAGGTTTCGTGTTTGCTTATTTAATGTTTTTGGAGTTAGGTTTTGCGCAAAGTGATAGAGAGCGGGTCTACGTTCACTATTCTGAATGTGGATAGCCTCTTTCTCCATCATTATTCTTTCTTTTCTACAGTTTATGTTTTGGGCATCTTTATCAAATATTAAGAGGCTGAAGTTACATTTGTTTGTCTGTGGGGATTTAATTTTGTTCTATTACTCTACATGTCTATTTTTTGTCAATACCATAATGGATTTTAAACATTTTTTTATCTAAAAGTTTTTTTTTTCATTTTATATACCAACCACAGTTCCCTTTCCTTCCCCCTCATCCCTTTCCTGCCACATTCCCTCCACTCAACACCCATCCACTCCTCAACAAGGTAAGGTTTCCTATGGGGCATGAAACTCTAATGTATCTTAAGATCTAGACCTGTAATCTCACCAGCACTGTTTGCTTTGCTCAGAAATGGTTTGGATATCAGGGGAATTTTGTAATTCCATATGAATTTTGGAATAGTTTTTCTATTTCTGTGGGAAACAAGATAGAGTATTTTAGTGTGGGAAGGCCTTCTATCTATGTGTTGGTTTTATTGGTTAATGAATAAAGCTGTTTTGGCCAGTGGCTTAGCAGAATAGAGTAAAGTAGGAATTCCAAGCAGAGAGATAAAGAGAGAGAGTAGACAGAGTCAAGTCATGATGCTGCAGTAGGAGAGAAACACAGCAGACAGATGTCAGACAGAACCTTACTGGTAGGCCACTGGCCAAAACAGTGATACACAGACTAATAGAAATTGGTTAATTAAAGATATAAGAGCTAGCTAGCAATACACTTAAGTTATTGGCCAAAGAGTATTGCAAATAATATAATTTCTGTGTAGTTTTTTTGTTTTCAGGTTTCGGTGATCAGGAACAAATGAGCAGTCTCTGACTACAGTGGTTTTTTTTTTTTTTTTTTCATAAGCAGGGTTAAATGAACATTTGCTTTCCCTTAGAAATTTAGTGAACATGTTGCATGGACTACTCAGTATGGGTGCCATCCTTCTTTGCCTATCAGTGTGTAGGCAAGAAGGTGCAATAGAGTCTCTGTGGTCCTTTTAGAAAGTTGACTGCTATGTCTGTAGGTATCACTATCCTCAGACCTTGCTCTTTGTCTTTTTAATATACTTGTTAAGATGAATGTTTAGCATAAAAATAACCTATGTGGGAGAAAAGAGGCACAGATTCTGTTGTGTGAACCTTCCATCTGATTAAAACAAAAAACTTTTGTATTATATTTCTATTTATAATTTTTTACCATTTATATAAAAGTAGAACACTAGACATGTTCTACATTTGAAATAAGGATGGCAAAGTTATATCAATTTGAAATTCATTCATCTTCAAGATTGATTTTTGTCCTAGAAAGGGGTATAGTGAGAGTCATTCCTACACCACATACTCAGAGACTAATGTTGAATATTACTTTTAAATTTTCAATTCTTTCTCTCCCTCTCTCTCTCTTACACACACATACACACACACACACACACACACACACACCTTTTACCAGTGTTAATCTCTATCTCAGCCTCTTTCTTCTGGTGTTTAAATATTCTCAATTTTTCCTTTTTCTAACTTTTTCTCCATTTCCCTTACTCTTCTGGACTCCTTAATTCAAAGAAATCACAGAAATTCAATAAAAGCAACCTAGTCTCTAAATTGCGATTTTCAATATTTTATTAGGAAATGAAAGTGAGAGCTGCCTAATGATCCCAGGAGAAGACTCTCCCAATTTAACATAACCTCTAAACAACATTTGAGAGGCAATTTTGTAGGACCACAGTGAAGTGGGTATAACATAGCCACCACTGCAGGAGTAGTTTAAAGTCATATGCATTTTGGTTCCTCTTCTCTGCTTTTAGTACAGCCATGGGGTCTTATAGACATTTGCTCCGGGTACTGCTAGCTTCTCACTTTCATTTTTATTAAAAAACTAACAAGGAGCATTAAGCAGCTCCCTGTTTAATTTCCCATAGAAAAGCAATAGTTTTGAACAGCCCACTGGTGAGGGATATTTAAATGCAAAATTCACAGCTGTGCCAAATGTATGCGCCAGAGCGAAAAAGAGTTTCTTAATATGACAGGTTAATACCATGGATTTTTATTTCATTTGCCATTGAAACAGCTAATCAGAGAGAATTGGACTGTAGAATCAGAGGTGAAATTGGGCAGTTGTTAAAATACGAAGGACACAGCTTGTCACAAGCTCATATCTTCTCTGGTTGTAATACTATGTTAGTATGATGTTTTTGAATTGTTCAAAAATTCTTCCCTTGTGGAGATGCACTTGACTAGCCACACTCAATTGGGACATCTCTAAACTTCCTCTGTGGCCATGCTGAGTGAGTCACTGGTCCATTCAGCTCCAGGCTCAGGCTCTATCTTTCCCCACCAAATATAGACACTGCATTAAGTCAAACCTGGAAATGATCCCGCAGAAGAAATCTTTCTGTCAATCAGGATACTTGACTTGTCTTTGACTCTGGTTACATGAGAAAAAGGAAAATGTATGAGTGTAGAATTGGTAATGTAAGCATAGACTTAACAAAAATGGTACAAACCAGGCACACAAAACCAGTGGCCGTTCCCAGTCCTGTCCTGTAGGAAAAGACTCTGTCATAAATTTCAATACAGGTACCTCTGCAACTGGCCTTGATTTTTTGTGAACAGGCTTCTGGAGTAGCAACTGACTTGTCTTACACTTTACAGAGACATGCATACCATTTGAAAGCTGTGGAATTAATCAAATTGCTTAAGACAGGAGACTGGGCAAAAAGCCCTCAATTGTCCCCAAGATCATGTGTAAAGCAGTGATGATGTCTCTGAAATCTCTGCCCAGTTTTCCTCTTAAATAGAAAGATGCTGGCAAGACAGACAAGTTCCCTTTCAAAGTCAAAATTAGCAATATCTTTCCATGCAATAAACATTTCTTAATAGTTCTCAGTGAAAAGATTTTAAAGTCCACTCTACAAGATGGGATGAATACCTGACACTGTTTGCATGACTAAGAACTAGAGACTAGATGCATAGGGACCTATGATAAAGCTAAATACTAATTGGGATTAAAAACATAGTGATAAAATGACTCCCAATGAAAATCTGCTATACTCACAGATCAGTCTTTGCTCATCCATAAGCAGAGAAAACAGGACCCTCTGCATAACTATGTTCAAATCTCATATGAACTCACATATATTTGGTCTGCATTAGGTCCTCTGAGTGTATATTATGGCCTCCAGTTTAGTGTTTTTATTAGATCCCAGAGAACATGAAAAAAAGTGGCTCTGATTCTTGAGACTTCTGGGCTCTTATACTTCTGTTATTTTGTCATGTCCAAATCTGATATGAGAGTTGTCATCTTTTTATATTTTGTTTTGTTTTATTTTATGATTATTATTTACAAGACTGCTCTAATGCAAGAAGGGGGTGACTCTAGATGGGAGGGAAGGTGGAGAGGACCTGGGAGGAGTAGAGTGAGAAGAAACTGTAATCAGAATATACGATGTGAGAAAATAATCTATTTCCAATAAAAAGGAAAAAAATCATCCCTTTGTTCATGATATCCTTTCCAAATCATTACCTAGCAAACTTTTCAGTCATCAGGTTGAGCTAGCTCAACATATTTAGCCAAACTATATTTTTACAATTTTGGATCATGCAGAAGTTAATTGTGCTGGGAATGTAGGAACACCAAAGAGAAGTAACAAGCAACTTCCTTCATTAAAGAGAAAAAACCATAAAATTCTTTGGATCATAGTAAAATAAATCATATCACAAGATTTAAAAAGAAAATAAATACTGATTTTTTTAAAAAAAAAGTTTCTCTCACTTAAAATTTCAAGTGGTCTCTGGATACCTTCTCTGCCTTTACTAGTTGAGTTCTAGCATTCAGTTTAAAAGTCCAGATGCCCTCCTGCTCCTAAGATCCAATGTATCTACCCACATGGGAGTCTCATCCCTAACTCAGCAGCAAGAATCCTGCTGCAGTCATCCTTCCTTCCCTGACCCCATCCCCAAATGGTCAAAAAGATCCTTCCCAAATTTTATTCCTCCGACTCATCTCATTATTCCAGAATCAACAGGAGCAGACACTCACTGGGAACTTATCAGCTATTTAGGAAAAGGAAACAGAGAAGCTAAATGAAGACCCTTATCACTCCCTCCTTCTGTCCTAACCGACTCCCCATCTTGTCCCCAACACTGCAACAGGACACCAGCCACAGACTTCCTTTCCCTGCTCACATCTCCTGTGGGCTCCATTGTCTATCCCATCGTAACATCTCTCCCACAACTGGATTACTTCATCTCAGCCCCCAACCTCAGCAGGCACCCCCTCCAAACCGATGGCCCACTTCTTTCAGGGTAACACATAGGCTGAAAGGAGACCTACACATCTCCTACTACTCCTGAATTCAGTCCCCAAGTCTCATCTCCAGCTCTGTAGCAGGAAGATCCCAGTGATCGCTTTTTCCTCTCTGACCGCTCCCCCAAATATCTTCTCCAAACTTCTTCACCCAATAATCCTGGTATCCCAGCCTCCAATACCAAAGAGTATTCTCCATGAACACATTAGCTAAGGAGGTCAGTAAAACAGACAACACACAGTCATCACACTCTCTGAAAACCAGAGAGGAAACAGATGCCAAGAAACCAAATACCCACACAAAAAAAGACCAACCCAGAAATCAGAACCTTACCCATCATCATCCCAAACCCAAATGGATAGATTCTAATAACAACAACAACAACAACAAAACCAAAATCAATAATAGCCAGGGCAGTATGTCTCTCCTAGGGCCCAGCCACCCTGTCTCATCATGCCCTGAATATTGCAACACTGCTGACACACAAGAAAATGACATTAACACCAATTATATGAAGATGATAGCGGTCCTTTAAGAGAAAATAAGTGAATTTATTAAAGAAATTCTGGAAAACAAGAGAAGACAATTGGAATAATGAATAAATCCCATTTATTTAAAAAGACAGGAAATCACAAACAAGTGAAGGAAATGAATAAAACCTTTCAAGACATGAATATGGGAATAAAAATAATAAAGAAAATACAGACTGAAGGAGTTCTAGAAATTAAAGTTTAGGAATTCAAACAGAAATTATAGCGGCAACCATCACCAACAGAATACAAGATAAGGAAGAAAGAATCTCAGACATCGACAGTACTATAGAAGAAATGGATGCATCAGTCAAAGAAAATGCTAAATATAAAAAGCTCCCAGTATAAAACATCCAGAAAATCAGAGACACTATGCTAAAAAAGGATGAAACCTAAAAATAATAGGAATATAAGAAGGAGAATAATCCTAGATTAAAGGCTCAGAAAATGTTTTCAACAAAATCATAGAAGAAACTTTTTCCTATGCCAAAGAAGAAGATCTCCATAAAGATACAAGAAGCTTAAAGAACACCGAATGGATTGGATCAGAAAAAAAAAAAAAAACCCTTGCAATATATTAATCAAAACACTAGGCATACAGAACAAAGAAAGCAAATTAAAAACTGCAAGGAGAAAAGATCAAGTATTTTATAAAACCAGACCTATGAGAATTATGCCTAATTTCTTAATGGAAACTCTGAAAATCAAAATGATCTGGACATATGTATTTCAGACTCTAAGAGACCACAGAGGCCATCCCAGGATACTATAACCATCATAGATTTCAATCACCATAGATGGAGAAAATAAGATATTCCATGATAAAGCCAAATTAACAAACATTTATCTACAAATCCAGCCCTTCAGAAGATGTTAGAAAAAATTCCAACTTAGAAAGATTAATTACACCCATGCAAACAAAGAAAATAATCTCACACGAGCAGAGTCAAAAGAAGAGAAACACACACACACCACCACCACCATCACCACCACGACCACCACCACTATCATCACCACCACCACCAATAACAATAACAACAAAATAACAGGAACCAACAATCATTGGTCACTGATATCTCAATTCACCAATACAAAGATGCAAACTAACAGAATGGATGAGAAAACAGGATTCATCCTGCTACATAAAAGAGAGACATCTTGACATCAAGAATTGGCATTATCTCTGGGTAAAGGTTTGTAAAAGGCTATTCTAAGCAAATGAACCCAAGAATCAAGTTGGAATAGCTATTTTAATATATAACAAATAAGATTTCAAACCAAACCTAAACAGAAGAGATAGGGAAGACACTACATACTCATCAAAGGAAAAGCTAAGCAAGAGGACATTTTAATTCTTAACATCTCTGCCCCAAAGACAAGGGGGTACAACTTTGTAAATGAAACACTACTACAGCTTAAATCATACATTGATTCTTACACACAGATAGTGAGAAACTACAATAGCATACTCTCACCGATGCCATCCAGACAAAAACTAAACACAGAAATTTTGGAGCTAACACACACTGTAAACCAAGTGGACCTAAAAAATATTTACAGAACATATTATCAAGTACAAAAGAATATACCTTCTTTTTGGACTTTACAGATCATTCTTCAAAATTGACCATATACTCAAAAATAAGCTAATTACACAAGATATAAGAAAATTAGGACATCTTCCATAATCTCCTTAGCTTGTTGCCATGTAATAGAAAACTCTTTCTTTAAACCTTTGGTTATGAAATTATGAGGCTGTCAGCATACTTCCAATCAATAATCCATCAATTTCTGAATTACCTTTTGCTAGAGGACCTGGCAGACCCTTATGAGATTGGATGTGTATTATGTATATGGGACAAAGCCTATTCCTGATTATGTCTTGAACCTGTATGAATAATAAAGTCAATTAGGTATCATCTGGTATATATTCAGTGGTTTCAATATGCAAGACAACTCTTTCTGCATATTGCAAATAAGTAACTATATTGAGAGGTTCTTTAAAATCCTGTAGTACCATAAGAATAGCATATAATTCTGCCTTCTGGACAGAATTATAAGGTTTTGTTCCACCTTACTTAATTCTTCTGATTTGTTACCTGCCTTTCCTGATTTATTTGCATCAGTATAAAATGTACAGGCTAGATAATCTAGAGACATAGGGTAAAACTAAACACTATGTCTAAAACAAAAGGTACCTATAAAATGACTCCTAATGATATTGTACCATGGTCATAGATTAGTAGCTTATTCAGTTAGCATCAGAGAAGCTGCCTCCTGCAGCAGTCAGGAACAGATGCAGAGACCCACCTTCATTCATTATTCAAAGAGAGAGAGAGTCCTTGGAACATACAGATGTAAATGGAACATTTACATAAAACCCTTCTCCTCAGAGTCCAGGAAATACCAAGGAAGAAGAGGTTGAAATAGTATAAGTGTCTGAAGAGATGAAGGACACCAAGAGTACAGGACCCTCTGAATCAACTGTGCAAGGTTCATTTGAACTCAGAGAGATTGAAGCATGAAGAACAGGGTCTATACATTTCTATATCAGTTCCTCTGTATGTATATTATCGCTTTGAGTTTAGTATTTTTGTGGGAATCTTGAGTGTGCTTATGAGTGGGTCTCTGGTTCTTATGTCTGCTCTTGGGATACTTTTCCTTATGTTGTGCTGTCTCCAGGTGACAGTTTTTGTTTTATTTCATATTAATTTTGGTTGTGAGCCTAGCTTTTAATGGCTGAGCCATTTCTCCAACTCTGTTTTATTTCATTATATTTTATTTTGCCAAACTTGAGTTTTATCTCCTCCAAGCGCCTTCTTCACTAATGAAAGGCAGAAAGGGAATGGGAACAGAGAGGAGGGGAGATAAACGAAGCACTCTGGAGAGTAGCAGAAGAGAAAATCAGGGTGTATTTTATGAAGAATCTATTTTCAATAAAAAAAATTAGAAAAAAATATGTCAAGACACACTGCTGCCTAAATGCTACCAGAATATGCACCAAGCATTTAGACATTCTAACCTTAAATAGGGGAGCAATGACTACAGATGTCAATGATTCCCCAAAGAAAGAAAGCTAAGCTCCACACAGACAAAACAGGAGTACATGGTGCTTTGGAGAAAAGAAGAAAATGTTTTCTCTAAGTTATGTTCTGGTAGCTTGGGGAGCAGATCTCTGCTTTAAGTTTTAATTCTCTTTTTCTGTTTTTTTACACAAACATCATGAAGACATTATCAGACTAGGTGATGTTCTTGATGATAAATTAAAAAGGCCTTTTTCAAATATTATACAGTTCCTGTTTTTGTTAACGAAAACATGAAGTCACAGTTCAAGAATGGAGTTCACAAAGGAGAAATGAGAAAGAAAATGAAAGAGAAATGTGTCCAGAGAAATAATCAATTAAAGAAGAGACCAAAACAATAAACATCTTTTTTCATTCTCAAGAAGGAAACAAGTAGATCATGAGCATTTGTAGGAAGAAACCTGTTGTGAAATGGCTGTGCTCTTGTTGCTCAGTGCCCTTGTGTATAGACATGGCAGCACCTGGCATCTGAGGATGCCATAGTGTAACAAAAATATTGCTCTACTTTCTGTCTATTGTATCGATGTCAGGATTCAAAGTAAGTACTTTATGAAACTGAATTTTGGGCACTTGCTTACTTAAATCAGTGATAATAAAACATGAAATTCTGTGTTCAGATGTCAAGCCTTTTATCTAAAATCTAATTTCTTTTAACTTCCAAGTTACAGCTTTCAACTTCAATTTTCTTTTCTCAGATTTTCTATTGCTGTCCTTTTGCAAAGAATCTTCCACACTCACACCCTTGGACATATCATCTACATATGATCTAAATAGCCCTTGGTTCAACCTAAGACAGCACCTATGTGAACTTAATTTCCGAGTATAAAAATAAACTGTGCAAGTTAGTATACTGAACGTCTCATCTTTTACTTCTCCTCTCCCTCTTCTTGCAAATCAAAAAGCATAAGCTGTGTGCATGTACAAAACGTTTTCTTTTATTTATATCCTTTATTTCTGAGTGGCTACAGCTTTAAGAGTTTGTAAACTGAGCATCCAAACTGCCTAGGCTCCCACAAAGCCAGTACGTGCAGTAGGATCAAAAACCCATTGCCATTGTTCTTGAGTTCTCAGTAGTCCTCATTGTCCATTATGTTCAGCAAGTCCGGTTTTATCCCATGCTTTTTCAGACCTAGGCCAGTTGGCCTTGGTGAGTTCCTGATAGAACATCCCCATTGTCTCAGTGTGTGGGTGCACCCCTCGCGGTCCTAAGTTCCTTGCTCGTGCTCTGTCTCAAGGTCATCCTACCAACCATAATCGCATGCACCCTTAAAAGGGAATTCTTCCCAGGGGCTGGAGAGATGGCTCAGGGGTTAAAAGCACTGTCTGCTCTACCAGGGGACCCAGCACCGACAAGGCAGCTCACAATTGTCTGTAACTCCAGTTCCAGGAGATCTGACACCTTCACACCAATGCACATAAACTAAGTTAAATAAATTTTAAAAAGAGACCGAGAGAACTTTTCTGAGTTGGGTCTTTGCATTATCCTGGGATAAAGAGATAGCTGGGCCATTAAGAGTACTAGCTGCCCTTCCAGAGACCTGGGTTCAATTCCCAGCAACAATACCGTGGCTCACAACTTTCTGTAACTCAAGTCCCAGGGGATTTGATGCCCTGTACTTATGGACATTCAGGTAGAACATCCATACACATAAAATAAAATAAATTTCCATTATCTAATTAAAAAAAAGAGTTTGTAAACTGAACACTTTGTGAGTGGGGTTAAACTTAAAGGCTGGGAGATATATCCCATTCCAATCTAATGGTATTGAAAGTTGAATCAACAAAAAAGAAGTGGTATCAACAAGATTTCAATGTACAAAATCTTGAGCCATACTTTACTCCACATCATTTCAACCATCATTTATGAACAAATTACATTTGTGAGAAATCAGATATCAAAAAAAAATGTTTCTGACCTTGAAATATAAAGCTATAGGGGGATTTAGAAGAGCCACATGGGAGTCTCTGTCTGAATGGAGTTATACAATCAGGAGAGTGCCCCAGTTCCCAGCACACCAAGGGAAAGGCATATTGACTCCCATGTCCATTAATCCATTGGATCAGATGGGGCACCTATGAATACTAGTGCCTTACCCATCTCTGAGTTCTAGCAGGTTTAACCCAAGCTAAGAGTCTGGAACAGAAATGGTCTGAGCAGATGAAAGTTTCAGCTATGTCTCGCCATCTCTGGAGCTTCCCAAAGAGCTCTTATGTCTTCTCAATTCTAAAGTTTTGAGTGGCCTAGCATGGACTAATCCCTAGGCATGAATAAACATAGCATCTCAGGATGATAGATGTCATGGCTACATCCCAACCCCTATAAGACCCTGAACAAATACAGCCTGCCCAAGGCTTCAATGAGGGATGATTAGACAAAAGACACAGATACTTGCTTCTCCCATCCCCTATCAGACCATTACACCCTACGCGATCTCTCACCCTGAAGAAACAGCCTGTCCAAGAGCTCAATGATCAGACAAAAGATACTTGCTTTTCCTTGGTAAAGAAAAAAAAAAAGGGTGAGAAAAGACACTAAAAATATTGTGGCATTTCAACTGTATTTAAACAAATAAAGACTGTCTGAAGATCTGAGAGTAAAACATTCCCACTGGTCTTACAGACCAGGTTATGGTAACACACACCTTTAATCCCAGTAGTCATAATGACACATATTTTTAATTCCAGTAGCCACACTCATTGCCCTAGAAATCTGGTGGTGCATGCCTTTAATCCCAGCCTTAGAGAGGAATATAAAATGGGGGTGGTGGTGAGGGAGACAGCTCTCAGACACAGTCTCATTCTGAGATTCTGGTAGGCAAGATTGCTATTTCAGACTGAGGTTGAGGTAAGAGCTAGTGGCTGAATGTTTTGATTTTCAGACCTTCGGGTTGAACTCCAGTTTCTGACCCTGAGTTTTTAATTAAGCATGCTTCAAAATATCTTCAACCTGAGTGATGGGGCTATTTTCCAGACATGCCCAGTCCACAAAAACTAGAAAAAATGTCTCTTTTGTTTTATGAATAGATTTAAATATATTATACAAAGAATCATGGAAAAATATTCAAAATGACATAACAAGACAAATCTCAGGAAACAATTTTAATAAAATTAAGTTGTATGGCTTATCTAATGAAGAGCTAAAAGTCATTCTCATATGGTTGTTTATCATTATAAACAAATAAATAAAAAAACGAGAACTACATATGAGAAGTTGCAGAGAATATCCAGAATATATAATATATGAGAATACATAGACATACCAAGTAGGAATCATAGATGTATAGTTACAATACTGGAACAAACATTCACTGTAAGAATTCAATAGAAGACATGACACAGAGGATATAAAACATGAGCTCAAATATGGGCAATTGGCAATAAATCAGAGTAATAAACAGATCAAAATAATAAAGTATAGCAAATATTTGGACCCATTAAAAATTAGTTTAGACAAAATTAAAATACATGAATAAAAAAATAAGGCATCAAAAATGTACCTAGAAAATTAGTAACTGAAGATTTCCTAAAACACTGAGAGGAAAATGGACAACCAGGTCTAAGACTTTTGAAACAAGGCATACCTAAAGAAATTCACAGAAGGGGCTGGAGAGATGGCTTAAGAGCACTGGCTCCTCTTCCAGAGGTCCTGAGTTCAAGTTCCAGTGACCACATGGTGGCTTACAATCATCCATGAGATATGATGCCCTCTTCTAACCAACTGGAAAACATTCAGGCCGAACTTTATATAAATTTAAAAAGAGAGAAAGAAAGAAAGAAAGAAAGAAAGAAAGAAAGAAAGAAAGAAAGAAAGAAAGAAAGAAAGAAAGAAATCTGGGCTGTGGTGGTGCTTGCCTTTATTCCCATCTCTTGGGAGGCAGAGACAGTTTAGTCTACAAAGTGAGCTCCAAGACAGCCAGGGATGTTACACAGAAAAATGCTGTCTCAAGAAACAAATCAGAAATCCACAACAAATATATTATAGTCAGATATCAGATTTCATAAACAAAATAAGAATCTTGTGAGAAGCAAGAGAAAGCATAAAGGAAACTTCCCACTAAGAAGGATATGGGGAGGTAGGAGAGAGTTCTGTCTTTTATCTTCTACTAGGGAGATGTGATATCAATACGGAAAGGAATGAAATGAGAATTTTATTTAACACCACAAAGAAAGAAAATCAATCTAAAATGACTTGCAAGTGAATGTAAGACAAAATACTGCAAACTTCTTCTAAGGAGACCTCAGGAGTACTGTTTATGGTGTGGGATTCTGCAGAGATAGCAGGGATCTGACGCCTACAGAACAGGCAAGAGCAAAAAGAAAGATGGAATAACTCAAACTAAAATGTTCCATAGGGAAAACTAAACAAAACGACACACAGAAACACAGAAATGGGCATTCATAAAGCACATATGTGATACGTGATTAATTTCTAAAATATAAAAGAAAAAGTACTATCCTACTCAAAGGCTGAGGGAAGAAGTAGCAGCAAGACAGTATGAGCCAGAAGGTGCTTTCCAGACGTAGTGAGTTGTCTGCACACATAGACTGAGGTTGCACACATATACTCACCTTGGTTATGGGTGCCTATACAAGAACTGCACAAAATCAAGCCAGTCAAACTTCCCACATGCATGGAGGAGGGGCTCATTAAGCCCACCCCAGTCCAGAATCTATTGGCAACTGATCACTGCTGAGGAAGGTAAAGTAAATATTTTTCAGGTATCTGTCCTATGTAGATTGTCCATGACCCATCAATGCTTTCACATACTGATGCATATGGGCAGCAGTAATTGGGTTCAATGGGTTAAAAAGAGAGATGATGATGCTGGGAGAGAGATACGGTAGAGTTGCAATATATGTATTAAATTCTCAAAGAATAAATTAAAACTATATTTTAGAAAATGATTTCCATAGAAAAATTCTCAGGAGAGAGTTTTTAAAAATGGATCAATTTAAAAAGAGACTTGTATAGTCAAAGCTCCACAAACAAAAATAGAATATGAAATGTTGTGTGATATTTTTCAACATGATAAAATTTCATAAATCTTCCCAAATGTTTGTTTCTGCTGTTCTCTACAGACATATAAGGCAAATGGCCTTTTTGTAGTTACAGTTCAATTAAAAATTAAAACTGGCTTTGGAGTTGGAGCATGACTCTCTCCTTCTCTAAACCTAAACATGCTTGTTAATGGAAAATTAAAAATTTCTGTCTCATGTCAAAAGAGTAAGATGATAAGGGACAAAAGCCAAACTAAAATTAAGGAAATATTCTATTGCTACTAATCTCACAATCCTTTAATTTTATTTTAACTCTTTAAAACTTTTCTTTTTTATTATTTTTTATTGAACTCTACATTTTTCTCTGCTCCCCTCCCTGCCTCTCCCCTCCTCTTCAACTCTCTCCCAAGGTCTCCATGGTCTCAACTTACTCAGGAGATCTTGTCTTTTTCTACTTCCCATGTAGATTCGATCTATGTATGTCTCTCTTAGAGTCTTAATTGTTGTCTAGGTTTTCTGGGATTGTGATTTGTGGGCTGGTTTTCTTTGCTTTATGTTTTCAGGACAGGCTCCAAAACCACAGAGAAACCCTGTCTCGAAAACAACAACAACAAAAAACAAACAAACAAACAAAAAAAACTATTTAAGAGTAAGTACATGTAATAATTGTCTTTCTGGGTCGGGGTTACCTCACTCAAAATGATGTTTTCTAGCTCCATCCATTTTCCTGCAAAATTCAAGCTGTCGTTATTTTTTTCTGCTGTGTAGTACTTCATTGTTAAATGTACCATATTGTCTTTATTCATTCTTTGGTTGAGAGGCATTTATGTTGTTTCCAGGTTCTGGCTATGACAAACAATGCTGCTATGAATATAGCCGAACATGTGTCTTTGTGGTACGATTGCACATCCTTTGGATATGTACCCTTAAGTGGTATTAAGGGGTCTTGAGGAAGGTTGTTTCCTAATCTTCTGAGAAATCACCACACTGACATTCAAAGAGGCTGTACCAGCTTGCATTCCCACCGGCAATGCAGGAGTGTTCCCTTTACCCAACAACCTCATCACATAAGTTGTCATCAGTGTTTTTGATCTTGGTCATTCTTACAGATATAAGATGGAATCTCAGAGTAGTTCTGATTTGCACTTCTTTGATGACTAAAGATGTTGAACATATCCTTAAATGTCTTTCAGCCACTTCAGATTTCTCTATTGAGAGTTTTCTGTTTAGGTCTGTACTCTATTTTTTTATTGGATTATTTGTTCTTTTGATGACCAATTTCTTGAGTTCTTTGTATATTTTGCAGATCAGACCTCTGTCTGATGTGGGGTTAGTGAAGATCTTTTCCCATTCTGTAGGCTGTTGTTTTGTCTTGTTGACCGTGTCCTTTTCTTTACAGAAGCTTTTCAGTTTTAGGAGGTCCCATTTATTAATTGTTTCTCTCAGTGTCTGTGCTATTGGGGTTATATTTAGGAAGTGGTCTCCTGTGCCAATATCATTCAAGTGTACTTCCCACTTTCTTTTCTATGAAGTTCAGTGTGGCTGGCATTATGTTGAAGTCTTTGATCCATTTGGACTTGAGTTTTATGCATGGTGATGAATATTGATCTATATTCATTCTTCTACATGTTGATATCCAGTTATGCCAGCACCATTTGTTAAATATGCTTTCTTTTTTCCATTTGATATATTTTGCTTCTTTGTCAAAATTCAGGTGTTCAAAGGCATGGGGATTAATATCTGGGTCATTGATTCAGTTCCATTGGTCCTTCTGTCTGTTTTTATGCCAGTACCAGGCTGTTTTCAGTACTGTAGCTCTGTAGTAGAATTTGAACTCAGGCATTGTGATGCTTCCAGAAGTTCTTTTATAAAACTTTTAAAGAGATAAATATTATCTCAAAATTTATAAGATTGATCTAAAAATAATTATATAATTTATATAAAAAATTTTGTTGTGATAGTAATTGTCATATAGAGTACCAATTCTATAAAAAGCTTAATCTTGCTTCCTGTACATCATTTTGAGTTTGAGTCTCTATCAGATAACTAAAAATTAAGTTTTGTACTCTGGATGTACTTAACAAATTGTGGTTCTTTAACCTCTCTGAGATCTGTTACAAATGAAATTTAAAATGTTTAAATTTCCTGCAGTAAACCATAATCATTTCTACGAGTGACCTTTTAAGCCTCCAACAAGATGATGGGGCCTCATAATAATTATTCCATTTGGATTGTGGTAATGCCACTATGCTGGCAAACACTACCCAATGATCGGCTTTTGACTACAGATTGCTCAGGACAATTTCAAAGTGGCTAATGAGATGACCCAGCCTCATGTATTACAACAGCCAGTACTTCAAATAAGCCTATACTTCTCCATTACACAGACTGGCAACAATGATACAACGAACTCTCCTGGGACTTGACCATTATTTTAGGTTTATCAGGGTCTCCTATACATACTGTGACCACCAGAGAGCAGGAAACAATCTATGGAATATTATATCAACATTCCTGAGAGGTGGGGTAGATAGTTTTTAGTTATGTAATAGGCTATGGGTATTTGTCATTGTTTAGGGGGTTGGTTGCAAGTCGTTTTTGGTAATGATCAGGGGAAAAAAAGCTGAACAAAGAAGATTAGATTCAGGGAATTCATTTTGAAATGAAAAAAGGGAGATATAAAAATGACAGCATAAAGGGTAGATTATTGAATCTACTTTTAAAACCAAAAAGCAACTACTAGTTCTAAATATTTTACATTGGTATGGATTTTTGTATATTGATACTAATTTGAGGTTAATTTTGTTATATGGCATATATGTTTCTACTCTTGTTTAAGATATTTTTGTATGTTGATACAAATTTAAGGTTATTTTTGTTAGCACAATCTGTACATATGTTTCTACTCTAGTTTAAGATATTGTGCCTACACAGCTCATTTAACAATGTAATGTCAATTTCTAGTCCTTGAAAATTATTATTACAAACTATTTAGCATAATAAAGAAATCCAAGTTTGTGGTTAGTTGCCTATTACAATCATACTTATAATCATGTTAAGTATGTTTTCAAGGTCAGAGATATATTTTAGGCAGGCAGGTAGTCTTAATGCACTTCATAGATATACATAATATGGCATTTAAGATGTTTTAATAACATAAAGTTTGTTTGACAATGAGACATGTAGAATTCTGGCAGCACCAGTCTACTTTAGAGAAGATGATGGGCATCAAAACAACTCCGTATAGCATTTAATTTCTTTGTGGCAAAAGTTAGCTGCTGGGCAAGAAACTGTGTGTCTCAACTGCTGACAGCATGCTGCCCAAATTAGACAAACAGGACATAAAATAAAGTGACTGACAAAATTTGCCAAGAAAAGGCCAGGCAGTCCTTCAAAACTACTGCTTCACAGAAAAGTCTGTCAGATATTCTAGGCCTGTAGGTCAAAGATGGATGGCCCAACATTACAGAGGAGCCTTGGCTGATTCTGACATTTCTTAGTTTTGGAAGTCACTTGCTTGCACTTCCTGCTTACTCAGTTAATATTATTTCCTTCTCGGGTCTCTGATGGAGTTGAGACCAGATAGTTGTAGTTAAAGCTTTCCTTGTTACCAAATTCAAGAAAGAAACTCACAAAAGAGATGTAAAATGTATAAGGTTGAGAGACATAAAAAGATACTTTTAAGTTGTAGTACAAGATAGGATAGAAAGTGGTTTAGATACAAAACTTTAGACTCATCAAGATAGGATAGATAATGGAGTATTTTCTCTGAATTTGCCAAAAGAAATTGAACTGCACATTGTGAATGTAATTTTAACCTGTAAATATTTGTATGAGTACTTATTATGTATACTTTTACTATGTTAATAAAACCTTTTTATTTAGAAAAAAGGGGGAAGTGCAGCGTGATATTTTAATCACATTCTGACAATAAAGTTTGCTTTGAGTCAGAGGGTAGAGCTAGCCACTAGCTGATCAAGATTGTCTATAGAGGTATTAGATTAAAGAAAGATAGGAGACAGGAAACAGGAAAGAAGGGCTGAAAAGGCATCTCAAGCCTTTTGGATTGAAGAACAGAAGAGAGGAGGTCACTGGTGGCTACTCTTCTCTAATCATTCAGATTTTTACCCTGATATCTGACTCTCAATTTTTTATTTATAAAAAACAATTGGATGCACACTTCATGCAAAGTGTCACTAGTTCTTAAAAAACACAGCAAATCATCATCTTACACCAGTTAAGGGCCGGTGAAACTTTGGAGAAATCACAACATTAGACACTTGTGGTGTGAATGCAAAATAGAGTAGCCTAATGGAAAGAAATGCAGAGATTCCTCAAAGAAAAACAGATCCAGACATCAAAAGAAATAAAAATGAGGATCCTTCTCAAATATTAACACTCCTATAGCCATTGAGTTCTAGTCACAGCAGCCAAAATACAGAAGTGACTTAAATACCTCTACTACTGGCTTTCCCTTCCTCGGTATTTGTATTATATACATAGGATGTAATAATATCCAGGCAGCATTCATCCAGTGAGAATACTTAAATCCTGAAAACACTTTCCCAAGTGAAATAAGTTGCTCATAGAAAGATGTACACTGGGGTCTAATAATTATGCACACCAGCAATTAAATTGAGGTTAAAGATTAGGCTGGGCTCTATTTTATTACACAACATCTTGCCGAGTTGAAAGTGCTTTCTTGGAGTGAAGGGGTACCCTGGAGCAGGCTCAGCAGCACAGTGCAGCTGAGAAGAGCTTATGCCTTGCAGATACAAGCTTAAGAAGGCTTTCAATGGAAGGAGTATGAAATCCATATGCTTCACTTCCATTAGTTGTAAGACCATGGCCTTTTACACTTTTCTAAAACATAAAAAACTAAATGAGGACTGAGAGATAGCTATTGTACTTTGTAAGAGATGTGGTGTTGCCAATAGGCAGGAGAGCCAGGGAGGACACTGTGGAAATTTTACCTTGGGTACCTAATTATAGCTGTTTTTTTAAAAGATGTTTATTCCCTCATCTGAAAAATAAGGATATAACCATGTCTTTAGTATCTTATGATAATTAAATAGCATAAGACCCATCAAGATTTAGACATACCAGTCACTCCATAATGATGATAATTATTAGTACCACATGCTCTGTCCTTATTTATTTGGCATTGTTTTTGAATAGTAAAATAATATAATAATACTAACTAATACTAGTTAGTTCATTAACATGTGGACTATTCATGGTGGTGTAGAGCAGTATATTTGTGGGTCCTCTTTGGTGTCTGTCTTTCATTTATTTTTATTTTTAAAGAATAGATTCAGCTTCTACACATAGTCAAACACTTTTTTTATAATGCTTCAGTTGAAGAAAAAATAGCATTGCTGACTTTACCTGGTACCTCCTTTGGCCATATCAGCCTAAGGCACAGATCAGTACCTGGCCCAGTCATTATTAGAAAAACTCCCTCTTACAGAAGTTCCGTCTCAACACAGAGCCCTTTAACTAAATAATAGGCATAAACAGAGATTCAGTCTTAAAATGTCTTCATCAGAATCCTCTCCTTGAGGATCAGAGAAGGAGATGGAAAAATTGTAAGCGCCAGATGGGAAAGATGACACCAGAAAACAGTGTTTTCCAGACACAGCAGAACTGATGCACACACGGACCTTTAGAGACTCTAGTGGCATGTGTGGGGCCTGCAAATTCAAGCCAGATGTGGTCTCAAAACTGAAAGGGGAAATAGATATAAGTTTCCATCTTTAGCTGATAAGTTATCTCATATGACATCCACTTTGAGAGGAAAAATTAGCTTTCTCCAAAGGACTCTCACTGATTATACAAAACACATTTCAGGTCAGGCCTCCTGCCCAGAAAGCAGTGGTCAACACAAACTGAATTTGATGATATTGTCGTAAATGTTGTCTCATATTATTTTGTTTACGTAGTGTTTTTTGTTCTACTGAGCGCTTGCTTTTAAGTTACGGTTTCTGATTTTGTGTTTTTACTTTTTTTTTTGAGGGATTGCTTTGTTTTATTCTGCTTTGGTTGTTATTGTTGTTTGTTTGTTTATTTGTTTGATTTCTGGAGAGAGACAGACAGAGAGAGAGAGAGAGAGAGAGAGAGAGAGAGAGAGAGAGAGAGGAGAGAGAGAGAGAAAGGGCATGGAGTTGAATGGATGGATAAGTGGGGAAGTGGTGAAGACCAGGGAGGAGTAGGGGGAGGCAAAACTGTAATAAGAATATACTCTATAAAAAATTGATAGAAAATAAAAATCATTGCAAAAAAACACAGAAAGCAAATAAAACAGAAAAAGTAATATAAAAAAGGAAACATAGAGAGGGGACATTATGTGGGCTGATGGAATACAGTCTTCCAGCAGATGAGGTTTTTAAAGCTCCTAAGCAACCTGCATCAAACTTGTGTCAATAAATGACACACTATGGAAATTCTCAGTTGAACACAGAACCAAAAGTCAATGTTTATCTGTTGTTATATAATTAAAATTTGGTTGAGAGTAGATCTCATATCATGTATTATAATTACCACCAAATAATGTTATAAACGGCTCCTGAAGTTCATAGATGTATCTGCTCACTCTCACTCTCCTACGGCTCTCAAAGAACTGAGACCCCAAGGACAGCTTTCTTCCTTTTGACAAATGTGAAAGAATCTCCATAATTAAGATCTGTAATGTTTACTAGAATAATGCCAGTCTATACAAGGTACCTCACCTCAGCATTTCAATCTCACTCTCAAATGACAGTGTGCTTTGTAGGGCAAAGTGTCTTTTAAACTCACAAAGTGAATTTTTATAGCTCCTCTGACAAAATTTTAATTATTCATAGAATTAGGGCAAGTAATAGAAGTACTGTAATTCTGGGTAATGAAGTTTCAATTTAGCAAAGGAAAAATAGAGAGTTTACAAATGCGTGGCTTATGGTAATTTGTGCTTAACATTTTTGGGCTTGAATGTTTCTTCACTTCTACATATTCATTTGTAAATGTTTATAGGAAGTGTTCAATATTGGGAAAAGTCATAATTCATACAAAAACCGTAAATGAATTCCTCTATTTTGAGAAAATTTGACACTAGTACCTCGTATTTGTTATGAATGATGCTATGAAGTCAAGAGAGGCTTATTGCACGCATTATTATATTTACAGAAGAAATGAGGCTAAGAAAGCTTGGGCGTGCTGTCTTCTAGTTGCACTCTATTTTTAGAAGTGCTCTAAGGTTCTGAATTCAAATTCTAGACTTTAGAAGGACAGCTTGCAGTCTTGTGTTTCATTTAATTTTTCACCTGAGAGCATCTTCTTACTCGAGTCACTCTCATTTTCTTCACCCTTCCTTACCCATCCTTACCCATCCTTTTCTTATAGGCTTCAAAATGTGCCTAAGCTATTCAGATACATTGATAAGTGTGTGCCTCTGGGTAAGCATTAAACATGTGTGACTTCCTTAATCAGCTTTTGGGAATCTTCAGAATCCAGACCCTGGGCTTGTGTGGATACCGAAAAGAAGTTTAGTGGCCAACAGTGCTTGGATATTTTGAAAGCTGATGGTTTCAGGCTTTAAAGAACTGAAAACTAGACCTAACAGACTGCATTTGTTTAGCTCACTGTGCAAAAGAACCATAGAGTAGGGATTCTGGGAAGGTTGTGAAGGGCTATCCAGGGTTACTAAGAGTGGCCCATCCTGGAAACACAGAACAGGGAGCAAAAACAATGTCTGAATGAAGTACCAACTCATTTCCTATACATGAGAACTCCAGTTCATCTTGAAGCCTGTGAAAAAACCAAACTGACTATCCATCTTCAAATTGAGTCCCTCATGGTTAACAGTGGAATTCATTTGTGTTTGTTTGTTTTATTTAAGGCTTTTGTCACTACTGTTTTTACTCCATTTTTAAAAGAACTTATGGTTCCTCTTTCATGTAGATATCTTTATTAACTAATGTTTTTAGACTGTCACCTTTTCTCCCATTATACAAAAAAAGGTTCTTTTTTAAAAAAAATATAGAAAATAATCCAAAGTAAGATATAAAAATAAGAATTTATATTGTATTGTTTTACTTGATGAGACCCACTCTTAAAAGTAGTATTTGATGCTAACTTTCTTCTTGGTATATTATGGTATAACACACACACACACACACACACATGCCACTTGTACATAAATATTCACAAACATGTATCTCTCTATTGTGTCTTTCTCTAACATGTATCTCTCTGCCTCCTTTTCTGTATCTGTCTCTTTCTCTCTGTCTCTCTCTATCTCTCTCTGTCTCTCTCTGTCTCTCTCCACAATGTACCTTCCCAAAAAGTCCAAACTAATGTAAGACTGAAATTTCTGAAATTACAAACCTACATTAGCCTTTTTATCTTTAAGTGAGTTATCTCAGGTATCTTGTATTAGTGCCAAAAGACTGATTAATGAGGAGGTAAATCCCACAGAACCAGCAAAGTGTTGCTGGTGTGTTGAACAGTGAATATTAAAAGGACAAAAATCAATAGAAAAATTAAGGCAGAAGAAATATTATTGCTTACCCCATTTTCCACAAGACCACCAAATTTATTCTGTTCAATCAAAGGTAAGTATAAACTGATACTAAAAATGTAACTTTTTGTAGCTGCAGAGTTATAAATCATTTCAGTGATTCAAGTGAAGGGTATAAAAGTGACAGCTTTACCTTGATAACTGCACACAGTATCTGTGTACTCATATGGTTCTATAAATAAGCCACAATAGCAGCAATTATTAGAGCTTATAGATAAAATGACACAATGGCCACTAAAGTAACATGTCCAATATATCTTAAGCCCATTAATATTTGCTTTTGGACATTTCAAATAGTTATTAATTACACAATAAATAATCTTAGATGTCCCTGGTGTGTCTAAGGGGAAATGCTCCTATTAGTTCTTCAGAGAATTCTTTCTTGAATTTTGTGTGTTAATAAGTTACCAATCCATATTCTTTTTTTCTTTCTTTCTTTTTTTCTGTTTTTTTTTTTTTTTTTTTTTTTGAGACAGGGTTTCTCTGTATCTTGGAGCCTGTTCTGGAACTAGCTCTGTAAACCAGGCTGGCCTAAAACTCACAGAGATCCAAATTTCTCTGCCTCCTAAGTGCTGGGAGTAAAGGCATGTAACGCCACAGCCTGGCTAACCCCACATTAAAACATTTAATTCTGTTAGTTTTCAAATGGTTTGAAGATTATCTATTATCTGAAATATATCTCTATCTAGAAAACCTAATTAACGTGACTACATGCATGACTATTATAGATATTATACATTACATTTTTAAATGAACTGCACAAACACAATACCTTAATTAAGAGCAGAAATATACATATTAGAAAATTGACCTTAAATTAGTAACAATAAACCAATATTCATACCAATATAAAGTATTCATCTCTATAGCATAACCCACTTTAAATATAAAATAACTTTTATAAACAATCATTTAGGAAATTTTGGCATAGTTCTCTCCACTATTTCCCATTTTTTCTTCAGTCAAGTATTTTGGGGTGTTCATAGCTACATTTCAGGTGGCCTTGTCTATCAAACCACGTTAGTCTGTAAGGAATCCACAGGTTCTCATCTTCTGTGGAAACAAAGAACCTCTTTTCCAAAGCAAAAACTACTTAAACCCATAGTTTGAAGTCAAGATACCTCTAATATATATATATATATATATATATATATATATATATATATATATATATATATATATGTTTAACTTAGAATTCTGCAGAAACAAATATCTCTCTGTAGTCATAAAATTCAAAGAAAACAAAACAGTATACATAATTCAACACTCTGTGTGTATTTCATCTTTATATGACTTATTTTTCTCTATTACTTTTTCTACAAGTTTAATATTTATTTTATTATCTTTAACCTATATCTGTACTCTTACAACTTTCTATACTCTTTCTTCTCTGTCTCTCTAAAGGTTATGAACATTTCACTGTGACCCATTTAGAAGTCTTTATTTCATGCACATCTGTAATGACTTTTTGACTAGGAGTGTTTTTTTTTCTTTTTGTTTTTTGTTTTTTTTTTTCCTAAGTGGGCATGGCTAGGGCCAACTTTGTTGTCCTGTCTGCTTGCTTTGTCCAGGCCAACATGGGGAAGGCACGTTAGCTGTCACTGAGAGCCATGACCCTTGTCCCATTTTTGGTCACACAGTGGGTCTATGTTGTCATTAAGCAAGTTTAGCACTCTGTCCACAAACCCCATTTAAGTTCTTTGTAGCCATATATCCCAAAAGAGTCAAAGCTATTTTGCTGATGAACCAGGAAACCATAGTTTTTAAAGTAGCCGTAATTTTTTTTTGCCACTAAAGCTGAATCAGAAATCTCATAATGAAGCTGTGTCTCTGCTTGCAACCAGCAAACAGAGCAAGAAACTGAGTTAAACTCTGCTTTTTTGGTGTGTGTGTGTGTGTGTGTGTGTGTGTGTGTGTGTCTAGAACTGCTTCTCAAACTCTCTCAGGTTTTAAGTGGATTTAGCTGGCACACATTGGCCCAATCTGTTGGCAGAGATTGCTCAGTTTTTCCTGGCTTGAAATAACCACACAGAAACTGTATTAAATGCAATACTGTTTGTCCAATAGCTTAAGTGTATTTATAGCTACGTCTTATGTCCTAAACTAACCCATCTCCATTAATATGTGTATCACTAGGTGGCTGTGGCCTACCAGCAAAATTTTGGCAGGCTCCAGTTGAGGTGTCTGTCTCCTGTACCAGCTACATGGCTTCTCTCTGACTCCACCTACTTTTCCCCAACATTCCTGCCTAGCCCTATTGTGTCCTATTACAGGCCAAAGCAGCGTCTTTATTCATTAACCAATAAAAGCAACACATATACAGAAGAGACCATGATGCCATTTTATATATACAGAAAGAAAAGGCAAGTAAGAAGGTAAGAAGAAGTATGTCCAGTGTAACTCCTGCCCAAATTCCAAGCAAGATGGCACAGACATTTTCTTTTCAGATATAAGAAATAAGTATGACCTCAGACACAATCCTCAGTTCTGGTCCAAGGTCAGTGAAAACATGACTCCAACTTCTGTTCTCCTCAAGTCAATACTATGGACACTGTCATTGGCATTCTGTTAGTGGAAGGGTCAAGGTCTCTTCAGATTGTTAGTAGGAAAACTAACCATTTTGACCAAAAGATGTCACACCAAAACATCTTAAACCCTAAGCAGTAATAGCAGGGGTAAGAGCAGAGCATAGAAGTTAATACAGACTTTTGCACTGAGACTAAGTATTCAGGCTGGGGACACAATTTTGGGCAGTTCTTATAAGCCCAGATTCTTAAAGAAGCACCTATAGGTAGAGGCTCTAAAACAGCCTAGCTCCAGGTGGAGACAAGAAGAGATTAGTCAAAAAGGATTCAAAGGAACCACTGGTGCAGCACAGTAAGAGCAAGGACCAGTGTTGGATTCAGGATGGACTTGAGATAAAAGGGGGTTGGGGTAGAAACCTTTTTCAAAGTTGCAAAGCATGGAAGAGGATGCATATGTAAGATAATCAAACTCAAGCTGTGAAATGCAAAAGGTAAGGAGAATTTGAGGTTTTCAGAGATAAAGGAATGACTGAATTCAACTTAGAAGAGATTTCTTAGAGGAAATTAAAAAATAGGGTCCTGACATTCTTGCCACACTGAAAGAAAAGATCTGTCAAACAAGAAATTCTGAACTAAACAAAACAGTAACTCACAAGTTAAGAGATAAGATATTGGAAGACAAACTGAAGAGAAGAGAATACATCTTGACTAGACCTCTCCCATAAAATATCTTGAACTATAAACCTCAAAATGAGATAACATCACATTATTGAGTAAGAAGAATAATTACAAAGATAATATTAATTGATTAAATGCAGGTGTAACTACACAAATACAGAATTTGGCAACACTCTAAGCAGAGCAGAAACATCATTCTGATTGTTAGAAAAACTAAAATTCTGTGAAGTAAATGAAATGTAATATATGCAGTATATGCTATCTGATAGACAATTATGAGAAGTAAGATGCAGCATCAGAAACTGTAAGTTTGGCCAAGAGCTTGGAGAGCTTTTATCTATCTTGACTTGATTTGTGGCCTATGGGACATGGGTCTACCTCATTTTACAGCAGGAATATGCAATTTTGCCAGAACCATTCATTCAAAACATGCTCTTTTCTCCAAGATCTTTTGTAATATCTTTCTTGTGAATTAATTGGTGGCAGGTGTTAGTTCCAGTTAAGCTGATGTTATTTCAACAAAGGTTCTTACAATAACCAATTTCACCTTGTTCTTCAGACTGGCCTTGAATGAATAATTCTCTTCCTGCTACTCTTTAATGTCAGAATTATATGTATGGGTCACTACAACTCTCCACACATTTTTCAGAAGACTTCATTCCAGCAAATCAAAAGTCTGCAATAAAGAAAGCAAGCTCAATAAAATTATCCAACAAATGACTTCACCACAAAGGAAGATTATCAGAGTGTGAGCAGGAAAGTAAGGAATGAAGATAATATTACAATAATACAAGATATAGGTGTCTTAAGTAATTGGAATTATCCTTAATCCCTCTGGGGGATCAAACAAGAAAAATAACTGTGAATATACTTTGGTGGTAACTAATAGCTATTTAGTTGCACTTAAGGCCTGCTCAACAAGAGGAAAAACATGGAAGGTACTAGAAATATAGCCAATTTCTAGAACTAGTGAAGTTATGATCTTGGAAGAGAGCTTACAACCACCATTTTTCTAAAGCAGCATAATCCCTAAATACATTCTAAATAGTTGTATTTTTATTCATCTATCCTCAAGGAAAATTTTCACTGCAACAGATAGAAACCATTCAGATAAGCTATATACATATATAAGAAAATACGGAGGCGGTGGCGGGGAGGAGGCAGAAATCTTTAATAAATAAATAAATAAAATAAAATAAAAGAAAACTTGGAGGCCCCTCAACAAAATAATGAATAAAGAAATTGTCAGACATAAAAATAATAATAATAAAAAAGAATGTATATATATATGTGTGTGTGTGTGTGTATGTGTGTGTGTGTGCTTTCTTTCATTCTTTCAACTTCCTTATCACATATGGTAATGTCAATTAAGAGACTACCAATGGTTATAATACTTAAGTTTGAGAAACTAGAAGGATGCCTCCCAAAGGAAACTGCCACCTATTCTAAATTTATAATGTGTCAAAGTCTATGCTAGAAAAAAAATTCTGGAGCTGACTATGGCCTCCAGCACAACAGTCTTTCCACTATAACCATTACTAAATATAAAAAAAATTGCAGAAGTTTTGAAGTAATTTAATTTCTTCTCCTGTAATTATTTTCTCTTTTTATTTTGCCATGTTTCTTTGGGGGGCAAGGTATGTTTTCAGGCTTTACTGAGTTAGCCTTTGCTCAGTGATCTACAAGACAAGTGGAGTGTGGATGAAAGTGATGGATTCTCTCAAATATTTTACTGAAATCGCCTGTGACTGAGCTTGTTCATACACAGAATCTCTGAAATTCGTATTTATCTAATATATCTTATGATTATATATTATGTATTCAATTAAAATATAAATAATTAAAAAATACATATACAAGTAATATACAGACTGAGCAAGATGTATTTATATATTTATTAATATATGTGTATGTGTTTACATATGAAAATCACAATCAATCAGTCAAAATGCAGATCTGTGGAGACCAGTCGCAATGGATACATCTCTAAAATACTCCTACTAAGGGACAGTGTACATTGCAGGAGTTAAATAATAATTACAAGGGGTAGAACAACAGAGAGCTTGGTATGAGACTGTCTCCTTGTAATGTCATAGCTACATCTAAAAAACCTCACCAACATGATTTCCTAAATATGACCTAAACAGAGATGACATAAACGGACATACTAAAGTGAACAGACAAGCACTCATGAAGCCTAAAACCTGCAAAGAGAATTACAGGCAACTATGAAATGCTTAGAGCAGGAGAAATAGTCTTCCAAAGGAAAGAGTCAACCAATTGATTATCCAATACCAATATTCTTCCCTGAAAATACATATACAAGTAATATTATACAGACTGAGCAAGATATATTTATATATTTATGAATATATGTGTATTGTTTACATATGAAAAATACAATGCCTTTATCAAAGAGCAAAGAGGAATATATGGTAAGGTTTAGAGGAAGGAGGGAGAAATAATGTATTTATAGACAAACAGATGGACAGATGGACAGACAAACATACAAACAGATAGATTATATATATATAAAATTATATATATATATATATATATATGGTATAGGAGGTTCTTCTCTATTTGTGTTGCTTTCATTGTTTGAATAAAGAAGCTGCCTTGGCCTTTTGATAGGGCAGCCCTTAGGTGGGCGAAGTGGACAGAAGAGAATGCTGGGAAGAAGGGAAGTGTGGCAGATGCCAGGTTTCTTCTGCCCAAGACAGAAGTTGGTTAGACTCATGCGGTAAACCACGACCTCATGGTAACAAACAGATTAATAGAAATGGGTTAATCAAGATGTGAGAGTTAGCCAATAAGAGGCTAGAATAATGGGCCATGCAGAAATTTAATTAATACAATTTCCGTGTGGTTTTTTTCAGAGTTAAACTAGACAGTCGGCAGAATGTCCAGCCCGCTCCTCATTACTGCATATACAATAACTTCAAAAATAAATAAAATTGCTTTTAAAAAGTTATAAAGTTGAGGAATACAACTGAGTTATAGGGTTTGCCTTGCAGCTATGAAGCCTTGGATTTGATTTTAATGATTACAGAAATGGGAGTTAGAGCATACTCCCTCAATCCCAGCCAATGGGAAGTGAAAGCAGGAGCATCGTTCTTGGTTTCCAAGAAGTCCAAGACCAGTCTGCAAAAACATGAGACACTGTTTTCAAAACAAAACAGAAGGGGCATTATAAAAAGCCTACTGAAATATTCTGGCTTTCATTATGTCCTTAAATATCAGTATATGAAATTCTTCGATTAAAAGACTTAGATCAACAGTACACATAAATATGCCTAACTATAAAATATCAGAAAAACTGCATCTTTGAAAATGATCATATATTGAAAGTGAACGAATAAAATAAGATATTACACATATTGTAATCTAAATGAAATCAGGAATGGTAGTAGTTATGTTGTACGAAATGGATTTTAATCAAAATCAGTATTGTTCTCTGTACTAGAACACACAATGTACAAATCAAACATTTAAGCCTTTAAAGGGAAAGATTGACTGCAATTTAGTTACAGTAGGGAAGTTGAGTGCCTTAATTTCAGCCATGAACACAACACATGAAGACAATTAACAAAGAAATAAAAGAGTTACATTCCATTGTAGGTCAACTGGTCTCCTTGTTGCTGCCTCCTTGATGGTGAGATTGGAAAGGACCAGCTAGGTCCTCTGGAAACCTGGGGGATTTAGTATGTGGGTGCAAAGAGGTCCAGCTGGTCAGCTAAATGCTACTACATGAAGAGGAAGAGACATCAACTCAGACCATGAAACACAATATGGACAAGTTAACCAGAAACACTTAAGTTAAAGTACCAGAATCTGACATTTCCCCAGCACCTCCATGTCCTATGTGCAAGGCAGATGGTGTTTCTCTCTTAAAGCCACAAGGGGGAAAAGGAGATGATAGAAATGGACAAGGAATCCTCACACTGGGAAGAATCACCACAATAGGGACCTGGAACATGAGAACACTAAACACAGTTGGGGAAACTGGCTTGCTCATGCATGAGTTCAGTCACTTCAGGTGCGATGTAATTGGATTAGCAGAAATGCATTGGATAAGAACAAAAGATCTTGTAGTAAATGGATGCAAGATTATAAACTCAGGGAGACATGCAACAAGTTTAGCTTCAATGCTATCCAGTTTGGCTCAAAAATGCATACTTGGGTAGAGACCTGTAAATGACTGAATAATATCAGCCAGATTTCAGACCATGACACATCCAGTAGCTATCATACAGGGATACGCACCAACACCAGAACCATTTCAGACACCAAGAGGTGGATAATGATAGGGAGGGCTGCAATGCAGGCACTAGGAAAGGTTTGGTCAGCAAGAGATATAACGACAACAACAAAATTACAAGCAAATGAGACACTTGTCTTTAGTTGTCATCTTTACAACTCTGAAATGTGGATAATAAAATTCTTCTCAGAACAGTGGCCAAATGTGCTTGAGATGGCATGTCTCAGGACAATACTAGGCATCACATAAGGAGAAAGACTGTGCAACCATGACATTATAAAACATCTAGTAAAATCTCCATCTACAGAAGGAATTAAACTACAGGATACAGCGTCAGAGCAGAGATATTTCAACCATGTTAGGAGAAAGAATGATGGCAGATACCTGAAGATAGCACTGTTTGGAAGAGCATACGGGATAAGACAAAGGAAACGTCTTCAAAAATAATGGAAAGGTAGCAAAAAGGAAGACTGGAATCTTGCATATAACAATACCACAAACATCTAGGACTTCCCAGGACAGGAATAACTGGAGAACCATCATAAATGGGCTGCCCATACATGCTTAAGAATTGCTGGGTCATAAATGATGATTATTATGATAGGTCAACTAGATCGTTATATAATATTTTATTCCATAGTGGTTGAATAAACATTCTTAACCTGGGGTCAGATTAGAACTCCCATGACATCATGCAGTAGAATACCAAGACAGGTTCAATTTTTTTTAAACATTTGAAATGACTATCGTTTCCAAATGGCAAGGCAGTGGAATTAGAAACAAATAACAAAATAACTTAAGAAAATATAAAATGTAAGCAAATCAAACAGCTTTATCTTACAATATACAAATCATGGGAACCAAATAATTTTCTCTAAAACAAGTTATAAAAGAAGTAGCTAAGGAAATTTTCATCATTTGCAACATCAAAGGAAACTGAAGTCCTGTGTCTCAAAAAAGACTAGACCAAAAAAGGGTTCTGATCTGTCTCACTCAGAAGCAAAATACAAAAGTGTTAATCTTCGAAATGTCAAGAACACAATGGTGGTTCCCAAATGTGAGTGAGAGTAAGAAGTGAGTAGGATCGGAAATGTAGGCGAAGATGGTTCGTTCATTTTCTGGCTGTCCAGACCCTAATAATGACACAGAATCTATGTTAATTAAAACACTGTTTGCCCAATGACTCTATCGTATGCCTAGCTAACCATTATATCTTAAACTAACACATTTATATCAACCTATATATTGCCATGAGGGTGTGGCCTACTGGTAAGATTCCTAAGGTTCTGGCATGTCCGTCCTTCTCCTTTGTCAGTTACCTGGCATCTACTTGACTCTGCCTACTCTCTCTCTACATCTCTTCCAGCCTGGCTATAGTCTGCCCTGCTATAGGTCAAAGTAACTTCTTTTTTAACCAATGGTAGTAAAACATATTCATAGCATACAGAGGGGAATCCCACATCAAGGAAATAATGGACAAAGGGAACTCAGCTATTACTTACTGAAGTAAGAAGTTTTGGTATGCTATTATACAATGGCATGGATAAGATAGGAGTTCTGATATATTTAAAAACCTCAAAAATTCAAGTTTTCAGCATAAAACCATGATAAATTTTCAAGTAAATATATTTAATATGGTTGAAATATTTATATTTATATATACATATCAACATATGAAGGAATTCCAGAAATATATTCCTTTTATGTTTTGTGATAAAAAATAAATTTTACTTATAAATATGAAAGAAGAATAATAATTAGCAATTGGATACTCTTGTATACTTTAAAGCAATCATTCTTAAATATCCTAGTTAACTGGGGTTTTACTTTCCTTATATGTATTTATTCATGTAGTTGAAGAAAAACAACTCAGTGTGTGAGAACCTTATCATTTAAACTTAATTTCAATAAAAATGAAATTCTTAATAGAAACAACCGTATATATTTGAATATGTATATTGTAGTTATACAGTGAGGTTATACATACACACACACTCAAACACATATATAGGAATATATGTATAAATATAGATCATGAATAGATACATATCAGATTTTTCTATATCAAAAGTCAAATAACATTATCATCAATAACTAAAATTAACATGCTTATCAGTTGGTCAATTAATCTATCTCTGTACAATTCTCCTTATTAAGCATCCAATAAGTTAAGGCTATCAAAAAAGAAAATTGTTTTTTTGACTAAAATCCATATAAGTAATTAAAATACATACAGGTAATATATAGAAAGTACAAAAAGCAAACACTTAGCATATACTCAGAAATGAGTAAATGTTTGGGAATGAGGTATTCTTCAGTGGCATAATTCCAGGAGTAAGAAAGAATGAGAAAATAAACCAATGAATACTTAGAATAGGCTTAACCCAAAGGCAACCCACCATTTCAGCATTTCCTTTTATGTTTCTATTTCCATTGCCAGTTTTCTTTTGATAATACATATGTAAAGGGGCCATACTACAGCTATTCAAACAGCACATTTCAGATTTTTACAGAACTTTTATATACTTAGCAGATCAAACGAATGGCTTCCGACACACTTCAGATCATCCAGTGTGGCGAAGTAGAAAACGAGTCAGGATTCTCATTGCTCATTTATCTTTTTTACATAAAATACAAAAGACAATGTCCAATAAACCCTATTGAAGCTTGAGCTATGCATTGCTTAAATGAACAGTATACTTGGGGGAGAGATAGAGGTTTGTTTTGTTCTAACTCCTGGATGACAAACTTCCAGTTGAATCATGGAAAGAGCAAGATAAAGGAGAAAAATGAGTCACACAGTGAGGCAGTGTGAACGCGCAGATAATAAGGGAGTGGTTTCCTTGGCAACAATGACACTTTGGAAAGTTTCGGAGGCAAGTAACTCCCTACAAAGTATCTGATTAAAATTTATCGCAGGAGAAGGAAATTGTGAAAATTCAAAGTAAGCAGAATATGCACTGTAAATCTGAAAGTGACTGCTGAAGATCAATTGCAGTGTTTGCCTAATTGAGTTTCTTTTATCCCTTTTAATCTCCAGCAAATTATGGAAGCCATGTCAAGATGTCATAGAAGCCTGGTATGATGGCACCCCTGAAATCGCAGGGCCCAGCTTGCTGAGACAGAACATGACAGTGGCCTTATTAGTCTGGCTGCATAGAGAGGTTTGGTCTCAGAACAGCAACAACAAAAGCAGCAAACAAACAACTAAAAGCCAAAGTCGAAATGGAAAGATGCAAAGTTTCCAAGTGCACTTATCTAAAAGTATGTCAATAGGTTCATAACTCATTGATGGATCATGTGATTGACAACAATAAGTAAGGGGATAACATTCAGTTCTGTTTATTTCTCCTTCTTACTTGAAACAGTCACAGGTATTAGTAAAATTTTCACACATTTCTATTGAACTTTTTCATAAAATATTCTGTGAACCAGACTAATTAATATGTTCAATTCTGAGCTTCTAATCAAAGTGATATTTCTGTAAGAAAACTAACAGCAAGGGGACCATTTCAGTTCTCTATTGGACAGGAAGCATTGTAACCAAAGACTTGGGAACTTTCATTATGAAACATAGGAAGACAGAAAGAATCTTTATTTCATAGTTTTATTGCTTGCTCTGCATAGTATTAGAAACTTAAACAAAAGAAACTTGTGCCTATAATTAATTTGAATTTTGCTTTCACCAGAAAAAAAAAGCTAGGTCAGAGTATTAGTGAAGGTTAGAGTTCTAATCAACAAAATTTGTTCATTCATTCCTAATGATGATGAGTAATTTCTAATGACCAGAAAGTGGAAAGTAAAGTTAAAATATTCTACAAAATAGGGTAATAGCAACCACATATTCTTTTTTTTTATTTTATTAATTAATTTATTTAATTATTAAAGATTTCTGCCTCTTCCCCGCCACCACCTCCCATTCCCTCCCCCTCCCCCAATCAAGTCTTCCTTCCTCCTCAGCCCAAAGAGCAAGCAGGTTTCTCTGCCCTGTGGGAGGTCCAAGGACCACCCACCTCCATCCAGGTCTATTAAGGTGAGCATCCAAACTACCTGGGCTCCCACAAAGCCATTACGTGCAATAGGATCAAGAACCCATTGCCATTGTTCTTCAGTTCTCAGTAGTCCTCATTGTCCATTATGTTCAGCGAGACCGGTTTTGTCCCATGCTTTTTCAGTCCCCGGCCAGCTGGCCTTGGTGAGTTCCCGATAGAACATCCCCATTGCCTCAGTGTGTGGGTGCACCCCTCGCAGTCCTGAGTTCCTTGCTCGTGCTCACTCTCCTTCTGCTCCTCCTTTGGATCGTGAGACTTCAGTCCAGTGCTCCAATGTTGGTCTCTGTCTCTGTCTTCTTTCATCGCCTGATGAAGGTTAATATTCAGGGGGATGCTTATATGTTTTTCTTTGGGTTCACCTTCTTATTTAGCTTCTCTAGAATCACGAATTATAGTCTCAATGTCCTTTATTTATGGCTAGAAACCAAATATGAGTGAGTACATCCCATGTTCCTCTTTTTGGGTCTGGCTACCAAAGAACTCCTACAGCTGATAAACACCTTTGGTAATGTGGCAGGATACAACATCAACTCCAAAAAATCAGTTGCCTTCCTATACACTAAGGATAAGGAAGCAGAGAGGGAAATCAGAGAAGCATCACCTTTCACCATAGCCACAAATAGCATAAAATACCTTGGGGTAACTCTGACCAAGGAAGTGAAAGATCTATTTGGCAAGAACTTTAAGTCTTTGAAGAAAGAAATTGAAGAGGACACCAGAAAATGGAAGGACCTCCCTTGCTCTTGGATTGGGAGGATCAACATAGTAAAAATGGCAATTCTACCAAAAGCAATCTATAGATTCAATGCAATCCCCATCAAAATCCCATCAAAATTCTTCACAGATCTGGAGAAGACAATAATCAACTTTATATGGAAAAACAAAAAACCCAGGATAGCCAAAACAATCTTATACAATAAAGGATCGTCTGGAGGCATTACCATCCCTGACTTCAAACTCTATTACAGAGCTACAGTACTGAAAACGGCTTGGTACTGGCATAAAAACAGAGAAGTCGACCAATGGAATAGAATAGAAGACCCTGACTTTAGCCCACAAACCTATGAACACCTGATTTTCGATAAAGGAGCTAAAAGTATACAATGGAAAAAAGAGAGCATCTTCAACAAATTGTGCTGGCAAAACTGGAAGTCAATCTGTAGAAGAATGAAAATAGATCCATATCTATCACCATGCACAAAACTCAAGTCCAAATGGATTAAAGACCTCAATATCAGTCCAAACACACTGAACCTGATAGAAGAGAAAGTGGGAAGTACTCTACAACACATGGGCACAGGAGAACACTTCCTACGTATAACCCCAGCAGCACAAACACTAAGGACATCATTGAATAAATGGGACCTCCTGAGACTGAGAAGCTTCTGTAAAGCAAAGGACACTGTCACTAAGACAGAAAGGCAACCCACTGACTGGGAGAAGATCTTCACCAACCCCGCAACTGACAAAGGTCTGATATGCAACCACATATTCTTTCATCACTTCTTTTTCTGGTAAACTGTTTTTGAATTGCTACTGACGAAAGCACAATGAATTTCCAATTCAACCCTTTCTGTAATATATTTTGTTAAATAAAATGCCCTTGGTCTTAAGGCTGGACTTTAACCATTAGTTATTTCATTTATTTTGATTCCCATTTAAGAAAACTACTTCTTTGAGAATAAAATGTTCTCACTCTATTTGTGTTTAACTGTAAATAGTTTCCATTTGATAAAATTGACACTGTGCAAAATCATTATTAACAAGGCTAATTATCCTGCAGATGAAAATCTGTGACTTATAGAGATAATTGCTAATGTGAAGGTTCCTAGTAATGTTAAAGATGATGCCTAATTCATTTATTTAAAGCACATTGAAGGTCTACTTTGGGTTTAGTATTTCTAATGAATACTTATAACTTGAAAATGATACAAAAGTCTAGGTCTAAATCTTTGTAATACATGAATAGCAAATAGCTTCCACAAACTGCAGGCTATCTTAACCCTGCACTTTGAGCATAATGCTATGGGATGTTCTACCTCGTCATCAGGTTCACATGCTGCTAGGTCTCCATTCCCTGATTCTCCCAGCTGGAGGAACTCTGCTGGGCCAGTTCCTCCATATAGAATTGCTTGTTAACTGAATAGCATCAATTTACAAATGTGTACTTGTTTTCACTTTTTGTAAGGTAAGACAATTATTTAAGATAATGTTAGTCACACATAATGCAATGATGTGCCAATTATTTAAATCTTTTTGATCTCATATACATTTAATTCAGTTATTTTTACATTATCGTATTTGATAATTTAATTTTTGAGAATTCTCATATATAAGTACTGTATTGAAATCATCTCCAATCCTAACACATCCTATGTCTCCCACACTTCTTTTTGAATTTATGACCAATTCTACTATAATTATTATTGTCTCATATGTACAAATATGTATGTGTGTACTCAATATACATGTGCCTAGGACCTAAATATGACAATACTCTTCACTTCTGTTATCCCATCACACATACCTCCAATGCTGTGGAGTGTTCTGCAAAAGCTAGAGCTGCTCCAATCCCCTCATGTTTATATGTTTGTATGTGAAAGCATAATACATCTTAGTATACGTTGATACACACATCACTATTTTACTAAGCAAGATAATTTCTATGTTATTTAAGCAAATTAATTCCTTTCTTCCTCCCACAAATTTCCTGTAGCATGTTCTTTCTTACATTTCTTTTGCAGACAGGGAAGTTTATTTATAGAAAAGTTAATTGTCTTTCTAAACACCATTCTGCTAGGTAGTAATGCGCCTATTTTGCGAAGATAATAGTTGACCCTAGAAACTTTATTCTACTTTTTAAAATACATTTTTAATTGGAATATAATTACACAATTTTCCTTCTTCACTTTCCTCTCTACAGTCACTTCAACCTATCCTCTCTTGAACCTTTCCAATATCTCTTTCAACTCTCAAGATGTTGGCATTGAGCTTGATTATTATTTTTACATACACATATAAAAATGCAATATATGTAAGTAATATGCTTGAGTACACAAATACACACATACACACACAAATACACACACATACACACATATATCTACATATATATACATATATATATATATCCTATTTCTGTGGTGCCTGTATGGCTTCAAGGCTGACCACTCTGCACTGGCCTACCAGTAAGCAAAACTCATTAGTAAGAGAGGCAAATTCTCCTTCTCTCAGCAACCATTTATTTTCTGCCATTCTTGGACTAGGGAGAAGAACCCGTTAAATTGTCTGCCTTCAGATTAAAAGGTCCACTGATAATACCATTGCTCCTATCTCACTTATGAGGTCATTTCTAAGAGATACTGTATCACAACTGACTTCCTAGTCCTCTGGCTCTTACAATCTTCCTGTTTCATTACCCATGATGTTCTCTGAATCATAGGTGGAGGAACTGTGATGTATACACATCTGTTGGGGCTGAGGTTCGGTTTCTGCATTGTGTCCAGTTCTGGTTTTCTATGATATTCTCTATTTGCTGTAGAGAAAGGTTTCTTTGGCATGGACTGATGGCTACTCTTATCTTTGAGTATAAGGATAAGACAAGAATGTAATTAGGAATTATGCTGGTTTAGCAAAGTGACAGTAATAGATTCTTTTCTAAAACGTCCGTGACCTCACTAGCCCCAGGAAGCTGGCTAAGTTTTCAGTACCAAGCATGCTTCTCATCCTGTTGAGTGTGCCTTAAATCCAATAAGACCAATATGTAAGTGCCACTTACTGCACATTTATGCGAATCTTGCCATGCTGGTAATTGTTGTGATTCATAGGCTTTGCAACTGTGTAAGAGACTTTAATTGCTTCCCTCCCTTGGCAGCTTGCATATTATTTTCAGGAACCATGGAATGTTAGATCACAGGAAAGAGGCTATCAGGTCAGATCTAGCTCAAATCATTTAAGTTAAAAGCAATCTGCTAAAGTATACTACTATTACCAGACTATACTACTCCTTGGAAGATGACTAAATGACTGGACATCCTGTTGTCCAGCAATGCTCATAGCCTCCCTAGTCAAATAGCAAGGAAGTAAAAGCAACCTAAGTGTCATCCAACAGGTAAATTGATAATAAAATGTAACACATATGAACACTATTCATCTGCAAAACAGGAAAATGGATATATCCCCAAAATATATATCGAGTGAGGCAACTCAGACACAGAAGTGCAAATGCTACATGCTCTCTCTCTCATCTGTACGTTTGAGCTCCAGATCCCAGTTTTGAGTATACAACAAGAAGTAACCACAGAAACTAGGAAGGTGTAAAGGGACAACAATTGGGACAAGGCTCTTGAGAGGGAAATGGCAATACATAGATGATATGAAGCCGGTTGTGGTGGCGCACGCCGGTAGGATTTGCTGAAGGAGGCAGAGGCAGGATCACGAGTTCGAGGCCAGCCTGGGCTACACATTGGCCGGGCGGTGGTGGCGCATGCCTTTAATCCCAGCACTCGGGAGGCAGAGGCAGGTGGATCTCTGTGAGTTCAAGACCAGCCTGGTCTACAAGAGCTAGTGCCAGGACAGGCTCCAAAGCCACAGAGAAACCCTGTCTTGAAAAACCAAAAAAAAAAAAAAAAAAAAAAAAAACCCAAAACACAATGGATTATATGAAGTATGAAAGTGAATAATGGGGAGTTGGCTCCAACTCAAGTGGAGAAACTGAACTCAAGACAGAAGGAAAAGGAGGAAAAAAAAATAGTACCAATGATGTTTGGTAAAGCCTCAAAGAATTATATTATTTTAGATTTATCTAAAATTATATATAATAGATATATGTGTTGTTTTAATTATTTTAATATATAAGTATATGTATTAAAAAAGTTATTCTACCTGGACTGACAATGTTCCCCCAAAGAGCCATAGACCGGAGACTCCTTTATCAGGCATGAGAAATTATCTTTTTAAATGGTTGTTTATGGTAGTTTAAGTGAATTCCAAACAAGTCTGGATTATCAACGTAGCTCTCAGTTTCCTCTCAGGGTTAAGTGGAGACCCATGTTGTTCCACATTTTACCTTACCACCTTTTCTCAAATGAGGAGTCTTCTGACAGTGAGGTAATAATCGCATTATGTGGTACAAAATCTAGTACAAATCAAAGTCGCATAGCAAGTTTTAATTTGTTAGCTAGGATGAGGGAATATGATGTTTTTCTAATAGAGATTTTCAAAATAATTATAGGCTTACCTACTGGATAAACATGTGAATATCATTTTTCAAAACTGAATAAAGTCTTTTTGTATTACTGTTTCACAAATACATAAAACAATAAGTAATTATTGTGTTTACATATTACCATTCAAAAGTAAGATTGACTGTCAAGAAGGAAAATAATATCAAATCAAATTTGAAAATATTTGATGATAGTTGATCATGATGATAAAGTAAGGTTTCTTTTCAGGGGCAAATGGCAACAAAGAACCCATAGTTAACTGAACTTTGGAAAATTTCTTGGTGTTAAGAAGCAAAAAATTATAAAATAATAGTTGTAAGAAGATATATATATATAGGGAAAGATTCTGAAGTACAGTCACTTAGTGGGGATAAATATGTATACTGACAGCTTAGTAAAGCAAACATTTTCTTGCAAAGCTAGCTCAGATCTTAAGGAATTGGAAGAGTCACTAAAATCCAGATAACGACTAGTAAGTTATCAAACAGACAGAAGGGACATATAGACAACTGGTGCTGCAGCATTATTAACTCAATGGCAATTTAATAGACAAAGGAGTTTGTTATTTTATGTAGGGTACTTAGGTGAAATAATTAGTGATTAGTGGAAAGTTCTATAAAAATGATGATTGTGCCAATACAAAGAAAACCGCTGGTCAGGAAAACAAATAAGAGCTTTTTAAAAGCTGACTGATCTTCGTGATGAATAGACATTGAAGGAAATGAAAACTCAAATACCGAGGCTAGTCCAGTCAGCAAGTGAGAATGCGGAGTGATAGCAAGGGAAGGTTACAGAGTCAGATGTCTTGCATGCCATGTGCAGTCACTAACTGGGAAACAAAGAGTAATTTTCTCAGCCTTCCTTAGGGTCATTAGCTCTAATTAAAATAAAACACATAGGACATCTGCTTCATTTGGTGATGATAGTTCATGCTGTAACCGTCATCGAAAGCCCATGGCTGAGGAGGCCACAGGCCCTAGGTGGAAACATCCTGTTGTTTTTCCTTACTAAATTAACATGCCAACTTGCTTTCATTTGTTTATACCCATGGAGGGGGGGCTCTTGTCAGCCTTGGTCAGAGAAGCTTTGTTGCAGATGATAACAGTTAATGAATCAGTCATAACCGGTCAAATGTTTGAAATAAGTAAAACTAGAGTGCTCAGTCCTGAATAGAACATTTAGAACACAACCACCAAGGCACAGGGAGCATCACTGAAGAGAGATGGAAAGAAGTCAGAGCCAGAGGATGGGGAATAGTAGATCAATCATTGGTACTTGGATAACATGATGAGTCTGCCACCTACAGAAGACCCACACAGTTTTGGGTATATCAGCATTTCATTGTGGGTGAGATAGGGTTTCATGAAGTTCCACTCCTCTTTACAAGGCTACTGGCAGTTAATGAATTGCCAGGAGAATGGGAGAAATTTTCCCTAGGTAAGTTGGCCAAAAGAGAGTAAACAGTCCCCCTGCTCATACTTATAAAGACAACTCTCGATGTGCTAACTGGGTTATACATAAAAAGATGCAAAAGCAGAAGAAGACTTAATTGGAAAGAAAGATTTTAGAAGGAGAGACAGGGGGAGAACAGTAAATAATGGGAGGAAAATCTAATAAAAATGCATTGTAAACATGCATGAAGACAGAAAATTAAGAGAAATATGTGTACATTAAAATAATTAACAAACTTGTGAACTAGATAAAAACATTGAGAATAAAGGACAAAATTATCTTTCTTGTGTCTTATTTTAACTTGGTCTTATATTTTTAAAGATTTATTGATTTCTACTTTATGTGTATAACTATTTTTCTTGCATGTATGTAAGTTCAAAAGGTGTACACAGAGGAAGTTCTCCAGTTCCTAAGTTCCATAATTTTATTTTCCAAGTTTCATTATCTATATTAAACTACAATATTGTTAAATAACCTCTTAAAGTCCCACAAAACAAACAGCCCTATGTTATTGTGTGTTACTCTAAATGTGGGTGAAATTTATGAAGACATTGTATGTAATTTGTAAAGAGGGTGTTTGATCCTAGAAGCTAAGATAATTTCAGAAGATTTATGACTTGAAGCATTGATGACAAAATTCAAAAAATATTTGCTAGATCATAAACTTAATGAAGGCAAAAGTATGACCATTATATTCACATTTTGATATCCTCAAATCTATTTGTATTCAACAAAACAGAGTTATGTAGATAAACATTTTAAATTTCAAAAGAAACCTGAGATTGCTTGTTGCTGCCTTCCTGCTGAAAGGAAAAACCTAATGATGATTCAACATCAGTCTAAGCCCACACCCACTTGTTTACCCACCCATGCCTCAGAACCTAAGAAGATGCTAGGGCTCTGAATAACAATGTACAAAGGACAGACTATGATAGCTTGGTAAAAGTAATAGCTTTTCCTTACTAATAGATACATGATCTTTCATTTCAAAGAGTAGCATCAAATATTTATGAAAATACTAACTTTTCTAAAGATCTTACTTGACTAAGACATGCTGATATCATGGCTAAGAATATCAACAGTGATCTCTTTCACTCCCTGACCTCTTACTTCTTTGAAATTACTGTAAAATATTTTTAGAAGAGGCAGGATATTTGTCTATCCTAAATCCAATTATTCTTAGTTTATAGAATAAGTGAAATTATTTATCTGAAGACCAGGGTGCATGAAATACTATCTTATAAGACCATGTGAAATCATCTCTGCTAACATTGCATTTGGATGCTGAAAAACACTTACTAACCACAAAAAAACCCCAATATTTTCATCAATGTTTCATCAATACCAATGTTTTTTCACTCATTCCAAATTTCCAAGGAATGTTCACAATCAGCCTGCATACTTTCAGATATTTGATCCTAAATATATATTGGATTAAATATATTTTTAAATTAAGTAAAATACACTTATAATTTTATGTTGCCTGTCTTTATAATAGTGTATAAAAACAGAACTTTAGTACAATAGTGATGGCACATATTTTTAAAACTATCACTCTCGGAAAGGCGGCAGGCAGATCTCCAAGGCAGAGGCCAGCCTGGTCTAGAGAGCCAGCTTCAGGACAGCCAGGGCTATACAGAAAAACAAAAACAACAACAAAAAAAAAAAAAAAAGGAAGAGAAGTTGTGTTTACCTTCTAGAACAACATAATGTATCTTAGCTTTCACATTTCAGCATTTTGTGTGTGTACAACATAGACGCTGTAAAAAAAAACTCTATGTATAAAAAAACTCTATGTATTAGATATATCAAAATTTACATTTATCCTTTTGTAAAACAATCTCAAGCATTTTTTAATTCAACATTTTTAATGTTAGCTAATGCTGTTTAAGTTCCCGTAAGTTCGCTCTTAGACATGGCATGCAATCATATTTTATACTTTTCATATAATTTGCTAAGTCTTTGCTTGCTTGTTTGATTTTCCTCATGAAACCCACTGTTACATTGAAAGGAACACATAACGGCCACTGAATGTAGCTGTCAGGCCGCTTCTTAAGGCCTTTAATTCTCTTTGTTATGCTGTATGTTATTTCATTGATAAATATACTAAGCTTGAGGAACAATTTATCTCTGCAGTCTCATCCATTTAAAAGCTACATCTGATTTAATTAATAGGGTGAGTTTATGGGAAAAGCTTTTATCGATGGGCATTGGATTCCCATATCTTGCCCTTTTGAGAGAGATGCACTACAATAATTGCTCCAAGATCATGTTAGCAAAGGAAGGTCACTCTACATTCTCCCTCAAGTAATAGAGAAGTCAGGTGAGGTTGATTTCTGACACAGCCACTATTTCATTATTTTAGCTGATATTTATAACCCCAAGCAGCTCTTTCGAGCATAACTTGGACCCATCAAACAGTCACTGGCAAGGATACTGCAAAATCAAACCGGTCTTTTCACATCACAGCACCACTTTACCGTTAATTTTTCACTCTTGATTACATAGTAAAATGAATCTTTCAAAGCCAGCATATTGTGATTTAAATACAACGAAGGCAATTCTGGTGTAGGGACCAGGGATAATTACTGTTCTGAGTGCAAGGGAAACTGAATTCCAGCCAATGTGTTAACTCAATAAGACTTTGGCCAATGGTTTTACTCTGTAACTTTTCTACTTCTACTTCTTATGATACTCATTTGAATATCTTAAAACCAGTGAAATATAAAGACTGATTATGTATACTTCTCAGAATATTTTTAGAGCACCAATGTTTCTAGTTGTAAACTTAATAATTTGCATTTTCCTTTTATCGTTTTTAAATGAAAAAGAGAAACTTTGACCTTGAGAGAAGATATTTTAATTAATTAATATAGTTTTATTAAGAAAAATGTACTCCCAATTCATTAGGAGACTTTGAAACCATAGTTATCACACACTGTCCTTGAGGCAGCTTCCTCATTTTCATCCTTAATGAAATCCATATAATCTAATTTAAAACACAAATGGAGTCAATTTTACATAAATTATATTTAGAATATAGACCCTTTAATCCATTATCTTTTCCATTATAAGCGGTACTAACAGAAGAATTACAAGCATTTTTCAAGCTGTTATACATCAGTAAAATAGGTTGAAAATTTCACATTATGCACATTATATAAATATATATACAAATATATTATTTCTGGTTCTTTTAAAGCTGCAACTAGAAAAAATTAGCATTCTCTCAATTCTCCTATTTCTACTGCAGCTGAGAAAATAAACTAATTATCTTGTATTTGTTGTTACCAGATTTGACAAATGAGAAGATCTAGTTATTATTGACCTGTAAAATGAAATAAAATTTTTATTTAAATGATTATCAGTATAAATTCTGAAAATAAAAATATCAAATCTAGAGATATTTTTCTACAAAAAAGATATGAGCTTCCATACCACAGAACCTCCCTTTGAGATTCAGAGATCATCATCAAAGTGATGTCTAAGATTATAAGAGCAAGAAGTAATTTTCTTCTGCAGTAAAACTGTATTTACTGGGCATGATGGGACCATTGCACACATGAACACATAACACTTGTGAGTGCATAAGAAAACCTGAACAAGATCAAGTCAATCAAAATCCAACATGGATAGGGAGGAGCCTTGTGAAGTTTTACTATTGGCAACTGATAGTTGATCAGGAAACAAAGAGAATGTTTTCTTCAGGAATGAAGTCAATAAAAGGCTATGTATAGTGAAATAAATGGTCTCACACCCATGCACAGACAGGGAGCACTAACTGAACTGAGCTGGCTTTTCAAAAGGAAAATATCAGAAATGGGAAAAGTTTAGAGGGTATAAAGTATAACAGTGAAAATGTGAATTCGGTTTGAACTAAACACATAAAAATAATGAAATCTTCAAACAATCAAAAATAATGCAATAATGCAATCAGAAACGATGCAATCAAAAATGAGGTTGCTCAGAGACTGTGACAGCACATACAAGACCTGTACAACTTCGAACCAAACGAAATCTCACCACGGAAAAGCAGAAGCAGGCACAAGGTCCCACCCCTAAGAAAAAGTTTCTTTTGCAATTGACAGCTCCTGGAACAATGTGCAATATTTGCCTTCAATGAAGTAACACTCTATATCTCTCCCTAGGACAGGACTCATGCTCAGGAGTAATTAGTCAACAATGAATTGACTCAGTAGTAGGGATGGGTTTGTTTGTTTGTTTGTTTTTGAGAGAAAAGAACATCTGTTTTGCTGGGTAGAGAGGGAAAGAAAGAACCTAATCAAAATATATTATATAAAATGATTCAAGCAATTTAATAATTACAAAGCAAAACATCTGTAGAAGATATTGACATGTAAATATTAGAGAATACAATTCCCTATTAGAAATATTAATGTCTTTGAAACAGTGGCCTACGGAATGTATGCTTTTCTTACTTCATGATTTCTGGACATATCTGTTTTCTCTATATACCCAACTAGATAATTTGCATTTAATCTTAAGCTGCCTAGGTGGTCCCAAACTCTTTTGACTTTGTCAGTTTAAAAGTAATTCATTGAAGCTGACTGAGAAGAACAGACCATGGATCATAAATCTAAAGCTCATATCAAGGGATTAATTTAAACTGAAGAACAGACACCAGGTTGAAGAAATAGGACAACCAAAAGTCAAAATAATATACTTTTCTCCAGAGTAATAGTACTAAATTAATAAAGACATTTTTCCTTCTCTTTTAAAATAAAAAAAATGACTGAGTCCCCTTAGAGATCCATATCTCCATATCTGCTTCACTTGCATTCCTGTGTTCCATTCCCTTGATTTGAATGTTATATTCATCATACTTGTTAATACCATACTAATATTTGGAAAACAGAGGTGGAGTTTTTGCTTTTGTACTGACCATTCAGTCCCAAATAATCAGAGAAAAGTTTGTATTAATTACAGAATGTTTGACTTATTATTAACTAGCTCTTATACCTTAAATTTACTCATTTCTACTAATCCTCATTTTCCACGTGGCTTTGTGGCTTTATTTGTTTTCTAGTAGATCCTGTTCCTCTAACAGCTGGCTTGCATCTCTCCGACTCCACCTTTCTTACCTCTTGTATCTCCTTTGGTTTTCCCACCTAGTCTTATCAGCCCAACTGTAGACTAAATCAATCTTTATTATCAACCACTGAGAGCAATACATATTCATACTATGTACAGCACTATTCTACAGCATATCCCACAAATTATACTTCATGAGAATAAAGAAAGCTCGAAGAGACTCACTTTCAATGTACTCCTTTGTAATTTTATTCCATGATTTAATGACCATATTTTCTGATCTTTTTTAGATCACTGTTATGTCTTACCATCAGGTACCATTCAATAGCAAAAATCTAGGAAACTCCGGTTTGAAACAAAACCCATGAAAGTCTAATAACCAATTTATTAAGGGATGCAATGAAAAGAAAAAATTCCAGATACAGAATAAATCAAATGATGTCACAGATACAACTGTCTTCATTCTACCCAGGGATGAAGAGCATGAACCCCCATCTCTCTTCTACTTGCTCTCCAACCATGCCAAGAGAAAACCTGAGAGCAAGAGAGTGAGAAAGTCCTCCTATCAGCTTTTAAGTGATCATCTATGCAGACAAAGATCTGAGAAGGAAAGTAATTTTAGTTAAGTAAGCAGGAAGTACAAGTAAGTGACTTCCAAATGATGCAAAAACGGACAGAAACAGCTAGGTACCTGGATAGTCATTCAAAATCTCTCTGCAATGTTGGGGCAACCAACTTTGGCCATAGAATATCTGACAGACAATTTTCAGAAGCAGGAAAATTCGAAAGACTGTCCTACCCTGTCTCAGCAAAATTCAGCAGTCTTTTTTTTCTTGAGTCCTGCTTGTCCATTTGTAGAGTGCGCTTATTGTCAATAGTTTAGTTAAGGGCAGTTCTTCATCCAATAGGCCAGTTTTGCCAAGAAGAAAAGAATTTCCATATGGAGAGTCTTCAGTGCCCAACATCCTCTTGAAAATAGATTAATATTGTAAGGAACAGTCATGTCTCATGTCAATAGAATTCAAAGTTATTAAAACATTTAAATGCCATTTTATGTATGTCATTGAATTTTTGAAGACTACGTATCTATATGAAATAATCCTTGTGCATCTGGCAAACCTAACATAACTATAAGAATAACAAACATGGGTGACTACTGATCTGTACTTTTTAATAACCTATATAGTTTAAAGACTAAAGATTCATTGAATTTTGTGCATTATTATAATTATGGATCTATTTTCATTCTTCTACATGTTGATATCCAGTTATGCTAGCACCATTTGTTAAATATACTTTCTTTTTTCCATTTTATATTTTTTGCTTCTTTGTCAAATGTCAGGTGTTCGTAGGTGTGTGGATTAATATCCAGGTCTTTGATTCAGTTCCATTGGTCCTCCTGTCTGTTTTCAGGCTAATATCAGGCTGTTGTCAGTACTGTAGCTCTATTGTAGAGTTTAAAGTCAGGTATTGTGATGCCTGCAGATGTTCATTTATTGTAAAAGATTGTTTTGGCTATGCTTAGTTTTTTGCTTTTCTATATGAGATTGAATCCTGTTCTTTAGAAGTCGGTGGAAAATTTTGTTGATTTTTGATGAGCATTTTACTGAATCTATAGATTGCTTTTGGTAAGATTGCCATTTTTACTAGATTAATTCTGCCTACCCAAGAGAATGGGAGATCTTACCACTTTCTGGTGTCTTCTTCAATTGCTTTCTTCAAATATTTAAAGTTCTTATCAATCTAAAATGGCTGAAATTACACTTAAGGAAATGTTCAACATCCTTAGTCATCAGAGAAATACAAATCAAAACAACTCTGAGATTCCATCTTAAACCTGCAAGAATGGCCAAGATAAAAAAGACAGGGTGACAGCTTATACTGGATAGGATGTGGGATAGAGAACACTCCTGCATTGCCAGTGGGAGTGAAAGCTGGTATAGCCCCTTCGGATTTCTCAGAAAATTAGAAAGCAACCTTCCTCAAGACCCAGAAATATCACTTTTGGGTATATATATCCAAAGGATGCACAATCATACCACAAGGACAAGTGTTCAACTATGTTCATAACAGTATTGTTTGTCATGTCCAGAACCTAGTAATAACCTAAATGCCCCTCGACCAAAAAATGGATAAGGAAATTGTGGTACATTTACACAATGGAGTACTACACAGCAGAAGAGAATAATGACATCTTGAAATTTGCAGGCAAATTGTAGAGCTAGAAAATATCATATTGAGTGAGGTAACCCAGAACCAGAAAGACAATTATCATATGTACTCACTCATAAGTGGTTTTTAAACATAAAGAAAAGACAACCAGCCTAAAAATCAAAATCCCAGAGAACCTAGACAACAATGAAGACCCTGAGAGACATACATGGATCTAATCTACATGGGAAGTAGGAAATGACAAGATCACCTGTGTAAATTGGGAGCATGGGGATCATGGGAGAGAGTTGAAGGGGAGGGAAGATGTAGGGAGGGAGGTAGAGAAAAATGTATAGTTCAATAAAATCAATAAAAAATAAAAATTAAAGAGACTAAAGCCTCACATTATAAAATAAATGATCTTCAAACGTGTACAACATAAGCTCAATGATCTCAAAATTGTGACAATATATAAAATGTCTTAATCAGAGGTAAAATTCATAGTGACATATATGACAAAAATATCCTTAATTTGTATCAAATACAAAATATTTTAAACAGGAGTAGAAACATTCATACAGTATGACAAAAATAATACTATATTTGCTTCAGCTTGCAAAAATATTGTAAACAGGAACAGGAAAATATACAATATGACAAATACAATTTTGAACTTGTATCAATATACAAATTATCTTAGGCAGAAATACAAAAATAGTTTTATTTTTGTATCAATATACAAGAATCTCTACCAATGCAAATAGTAGTTATGGGTAAGGCTTATCTGAAATTCTTATTTGACATTCACTTAGAGTGTTGTAAGACAGTAGGTGATATCAGCTAGCTACCTTGGAAATTATCTTCCGTAGTTGGTAGTCCAAAGTCTATCTTTGAGAGGTGTTTAATGTCTCAGTGGCAATATTATGGAATAGGTAGAGTCATTCTTCTGGGGTTCCATCTTATTTTTTTGGGACATCAGAGAGAGACTGCTATTTAAAAAAAAATGTTGTTCACTGTGGAAAATTTGACATTATTAATGTCAAAACATAAAGTTTATATTTTAAGACATTTATCTAAAGAAAGGTCACAACAAATCAAAACTAAGTATGAAGGGAGAGATATTGTAAAAACAATAGTCCCTAGGTATTGGTTTTTGTATGTCCCACACCAGGCAACTCATCTGATATGTGACAGAGACACTGAATTTTTCTTTTAACAGCATGTTTGTATTTAGAGAAGGAGAGAACCACATTCCAACTCCAAAGGCAGCCTTAATTTTTAATTGAGTTGGTACTTCAACCTTTTGTGTTTTATGCTATATGGAATATTGGCACCAACAGATCATATTTTTCTTTACTCATTGATTTTCTCCAGTTTTTCAAAGTACTTCTTGAAGATGGGTATTTCTATTTTCCTGTAAAGACAAAAACAAACAAACAAACAAACAAACCAGAATGCTGTCCTGACCCTTAGTTGGTGATTTGAAAGCACTGAAAAATGAACTCTCAGAAACACTGTAGTCATGGACACAAATATGGACACACCCCACTCATCTGTCAATTTAATTTAAAATAAATATAGCTTTTGCTGGTTATTCTGACACAAGAGCCTTAGTTACTTCTCTGAACTAATAGCAACTGACACCCTATGTGAGAGAATGTGAGCGTGTATCATGGCCACTGTTGGTGACCCTCCCTACAGCCCCTTGATGATCTGATTGTTCACATACCTGAAAGATTTCTTAGAATCATTTCTAGAAGATAAGAACATAAGTTTAATTACAGCAAGTCAAAAGTTATTGCTTTTCAGAAAAAGTTTCAAGCCAACAGCAAGTTTATAGATAACTATAAAACTGAAAACTTGGGATTTGCACCAAACTTACAACTGACTTTTTAACACTACTTTATCGAGCAGTCCATTTAAATTAAGAGAAAAAGCAGATCACTTCATTCATGGCTGGCCATCTCATACTGAAGCTCCAGTTTCTTTTAGGTCTAATTTTTCTTTAAAAGCTACTATAAAACATAGTGTAAGATATTTTAATTGCATAATTGGCTGAGGTATTAAAAATGCTTAAACAAAATTCAGAGTTATTTGTCAAATGCACTGTTCCTCATCTTATACTCAACTGATTACAAGTAAAATGTGATCAGCAAAAATTTCATTTGTTTTATATCATAACTAATGTGAGCATCATAAGTGCCCATTATATTTTGTTGCTACTGATACATTAAAATTATGTTTGACTGTATTTTGTTATTTGAGAAATGTGAATTCTTTCATATTCGACTGAAAATTAAAATTCTACTGAGAATAAGCAAATATAAATATCTAATAGAATATAAAAGAAAATTTTACATTATAAATAATTTTTCATTTTAAAAAGTAAAGAAGAATGTCAAGTCGTTCATCAACTCATTCATTTTTCAGTTCTCCTCCCCAGATAACTTATGGACATTACCGCTATTGGTCTATATGTACTGAGAATGCTACTAGAAAATAATTCTCTCATGAATTTGTTCAAAAACTCTGTGACAGACCCCACTCATAAAAAATGAGGCAAGATTCTGTCTACTAGAAAATAATTCCTACTCACTCAATACAAGAAAATATTTCTTAGAAACCAAAGATCCAAAGAAGTAAAGTCAAATGAGAGTGTTTAATTCCGAGGACACCTGATTGTTTTAGAGATGAACTGGAGAAAAGATGAGTAAGTGGCTTCATCCTACAATTCAGTCACATTCTAAGATACCTGGGTGCCCTTGATGACAAAAATTGGCTGTTCATAATACCTTGTGAACACAGCCTGCTTCTGGACTGGTTTTATTATTGTGACCTTTTCTGTAATTCTCTGTATATAATAAGAAATATTACTAAAGGTACTTGAAGCCTGGATGGGAATTTGAGACCTTAAAACTTTGCTTTAGATATCAAAATGCTGAGACTTTTTGCACAAATATAGGCCAATTCTATCACTGGCTATTTGAGATCTAGCATTCCAAACTGCTTCAGAACATTTTATTCATGGTATGGATGATGTATGAGCCTTTCTTCGTTATTAAATCTCTGTACAGTGTGTACAACTCCTGTAGAGCAATGGAAACTAATAAGGTCACTTTGTGTTGTGAGCAAATATAAAAAAATTTATTTTGAAATGTAATTTGAAAAATGAAAATGATAAACTTTACCCTGGAAAAACTCCTACTTATGAATTGAAAACTACATATGTTTCCTTCTATATGATATTGCTAAATATTTGGGTAAACATCTATGTATGTGATAAAATAAAATTTGAAGTTACATTTTAATTGATTTTCTAGATCATTTGAAGATGTGGTAATGTGTACTCACTTGTTTCATTGAAACTGTTTCAGTTTGCTTAAGGGAATTTATAGAAGTTATAACATTTTATCTTTTTAAAATTTTGAACATTGGAATTAAAATTATGAAACCAAGTCAGACACTACAAGGAGATCTCATAATAGCTGCACATTTTCTTATTCTTCATGTTTAATTATTTTGATGCTAAGAAAAAAAAAAACATAAGGTGGCCACTACAGTCCAGTTCAAAGGAAAGAATCAAGAAGTCTCTAGTATTCTTTTTTTGACTGTTAATGAATTTTTAATATTTTTAACCAATTACTTCTTCAACTAAATTTGCTTTGTTTTGATATAATACATAGTGATACATTCTTTTTATAAATATCTGATAAACAATTTATATTACAAAACAGGCTTGATGGTAATACATTATTTGCTTTAGTAACAATTTTCATAATGGAAAATATTATGCAGCAAGGTTAAGGGAACAGATTAAAGCCAGGCTTTTAGTCACTCAAGAACTGTGAATTAGCTGGGCGTTGGTAGTGCACGCCTTTAATCCCAGCACTCCGGAGGCAGACGCAGGTGGATCTCTGTAAATTCAAGGCCAGCCTGGTCTACAAGAGCTAGTTCCAGGACAGGAACCAAAAAAAGCTACGGAGAAACCGTCTCGAAAATCCAAATAAATAAATAAAAGAGCAGAAGGAGGGAGAACATGAGCAAGGAAATCAGGACCACGAGGCGTGCACCCACCCACTGTGACAGTGGAACTGATCTCTTGGGAGCTCTTCAAGGCCAGCTGGACTGGGACTGAATAAGCATGGGTTGAAACTGGACTCTCTGAACATGGCGGACAATGAAGGCTGATGAGAAGCCAAGGACAATGGCACTAGGTTTCGATCCTAATACATGAACTGGCTTTGTGGGAGCTTAGCCTGTTTGGATGCTCACCTTCCTGGGCCTGGATGGAAGTGGGAGGACCTTGGTCTTCCTGTAGGGCAGGGAATTTGGACTGCTCTTCAGTATCGAGAGGGAGGGGGAATGGACTGGGGGGAGGAGAAGAGGAGTGGGGATGGGGGAGGGGAGTGGGGGGAGGGGGCAATGTGTGGGAGGAGGGGAGGGAAATGGGAAACGGGGAGCAGTTGGAAATTTTAATTAAAAAAGAATAAAAAAAATGAAAAAAAAAGAAAAGAAAAGAAAAGAACTGTGAATTGAAATTTTAATATAGCAACTTTGGGTCCTAAAAATAGTTAACAAGGCAGATTTGCTTTCTGCAATTAACCTTGCATTTAGTACACAAAAGTGTGCTAAATGTTTGCCATTCCTATGTATTCATCAAAATCATTTGGCCTTTTAATGATATAACACACCATCTTAAATTATAAAGGATCTTTTAAAATTAATTTTTCTTCCTGTTATTTTCCATTTTGTGCTCTTAATCAACAAACACTTCAAGATAAATTTAGGTTTTAACTTAGCTGTCACTACTACATTGATACAGTATTTGGTTCATTTTTCAACATTTTCTAAGGCATTGGGAAGTGTTCTATGCTTTCTGAAGGATGGCATCTCATGAACACATTGTTTCTTTTTACTCACATCAGTATAAAAGCTTACTTGCCTAATACTGATCCTGGTATGGGTTTCATCTTATGGAGTAGGATTTAAATCTAACCAGAGAGCAGTTAATATGTAAGTCTACCTTTACGCAAAGATTTCTCTCTGTTCCTAAATCCCATTGCACTAATTTCTTCAAAGGAAGGACCCTGAGCGTTAGAGTGACAGGTCTTTTTACAGAGCAATGTGCTAGCACAGTTCCTTCTTGGTAAATTCTGTCCACTGCATTGGGGTGAGACATGCCATTAACCTCACTGTCTTCAGCAGGCAGACAAATTCCTTCCCAAGCACATGGTGTCTGCGAAACTGTGCTCCATTGCTCAGAAGTCTTTCCCTTGTGAACTGCTCCTTTAGGCTCCACACCCAGAGCCAAGCAATCTGCAGTGTGGTGTGAATTTCACGGCCACTATACTTCGCGGGAGTCAGTAACAGAAAATAGGCTCATGTTATTATAACTTAAGTTAGTTATGTGACTGGCACCAACATTAAGAGAAATTTCTGTATATTTTGTGCAAGTGACTTACACATTTAGAAACAAAACTGGTAGATATATAAAGCCAAAGGGCAAGGTAAAACCCCACAGAATAAAATATCTTGATAGTTTTCTACAGAAATAAATTTGTAAGTGATACATCTGAATTGTAATTACCTTCCTATTATAAAGAGAAATTTCCACATATATTGTCAAGACCTTTTCAAGTAAACATCTCCTTTCTGTTTCCTTTTACTGAAAATATGTAAATCAGTGATCAAAATCCATAGTCACATTGTATTTCAAATTAGAATAAGATGTATTTGTAGGGTGCAATTGTGTGATAGACTTCCCAGGGAGATGTCGCACACACATATAGTCACCCCATACAGGGACACTGCAACAGATAAAAGTACAGATATGACCAAATTTCAGCTTGGTGAATGAGTGTTTTGCTATGGTTAGAGACATATGGATAAAGGATCCTTACAGGAGACTAAATGACTTGAGTAGTGAATCCCTGAAGTCCACTCTAGCAGCTCACAAAAGCTGGAAACATGGAACATACTGGATAGCCTGCGGTACCCTAAACAGCCTGGAGAATATACCTTCTAGGTAGCTTATTGGTCTAAGTTCCTTTCTATCAGCTCATCTGGGTTCTGTTTCTTCTCAGTCTGATTGGCTGCCTTTTGCATCTTCCAAGCATCTGTGTTTATCTGAGTATCTTTTTGTAGCTTTACTTCTCTGAAAGTGACCAACAAAAGTCTTTATAGTTCACTCATTCAAAGCTATGAGCAGTTTGAGTAACTCACTTTCTGTTCTAAGGCTCTTCCCTGGGAGATGGAATGTTTCTATGAGGAAACTACTGTTCAAGAAGTGGCAAGATGAAGGTGTCAGAAGCAAACTACTTCTATTGGGCTTTAGAGGCACTATGATGGCATTTAGAGTATACATATAAAAACATGTGAAGGATTATAAAATATGAAAATAACAAATATACTATAGTAGGATGAAAGATTATATCTAAATAAAGAACTTCCAAGTCATATCTTCTCTGTTGTGTTTTAAATCTTTGCATCTGATATTAGTGCTTTGATGGAGGTGGGTCATCTTTTTATCTGTTGTTTTATTGGTTAAGTAATAAAGAAACTGTCTTGGCCCCTTTAATAGGACAGAAAATTAGGTAGGCGGAGTAGACAGAACAGAATGTTGGGAGAAAGAAGCTGAGTCAGTGAGTCGTCATGATTCTCCCACTCTAGACAGACGCAGGTTAAGATCTTCCCTGGTAAGCCAACTCGTTGTGCTACACAAAATATTAAAAATGGGTTAGATCAATATGTAAGAGCTAGCCAATAAGAGACTGGAACTAATGGGCCAGGCAGTGATTAAAAGAATACAGTTTCTGTGTAATTATTTCGGGTATAAAGCTAGCCATGCAGGCGGCCGGGTGCCAGGAACATAGTCCGCCGCTCCTATTACAACAGAGTGGCGCCCAGATAATTATAGTTTTCCTTAGTTATGATAAAAGATAAAATAGATATAAATATTGTAACTGTAATTCTTGCTTGATAACTGTTTTGTTATATGTAATTTTACTATGTCAAAGTGAACGCCTTTCTTTTTTGTTTAAACAGAAAAAGGGGAAATGATGGAGGTGGGTCATCTTTCTATCTGTTGTTTCATTGGTTAAGTAATAAAGAAACTGTCTTGGCCCCTTTAATAGGACAGAAAATTAGGTAGGCGGAGTAGACAGAACAGAATGCTGGGAGAAAGGAGCTGAGTCAGTGAGTCGCCATGATTCTCCCACTCCAGACAGACGCAGGTTAAGATCTTCCCTGGTAAGCCAACTCGTTGTGCTACACAAAATATTAAAAATGGGTTAGATCAATATGTAAGAGCTAGCCAATAAGAGACTGGAACTAATGGGCCAGGCAGTGATTAAAAGAATACAGTTTCCGTGTAATTATTTCGGGTATAAAGCTAGACATGCAGGCGGCCGGGTGCCAGGAACATAGTCCGCCGCTCCTATTACAACAGTGCTTCAAATCAGCATCTCTGTTACTTTCTCATACAAATATTCTAAAGGATATTTCTATCAGTATTTCCCTAGATATCATGTTAATATTTCAAATTTATATTTCGTGTAGAAAATACACATTCACAAATTTACAGAATGCATAAAGAGGCATTTAATTCAAAATGATGATGTAAAATAAAAATAAAACGGTATTTTCTAGACTCTCCTTAGGCTTTTAAACCTCGGGAAAGCACTGGCAATCCATATTCTACGAGAAAGGCTAGTGTGTCTTTTGAGTAATTTATGACTTTCTGTGTGATGGAAAGCCTCATTTTCTAAAAGAAATATTAAAATGTGAAGGAAAGCACTTTGTACATTATTTCATCATTTTATCAAGAACAAAAGGAATGGTTGAATACTTCCTGTAATTCCACTTTCTTCTTGTGCATACAAAGTAAGTTTCACAAGTTCAAGATTAACAGATCCTAATTGAAATTCTAAAAGGCAAATATGCTGTGTAATTATCTAGTTTGAAGTCCAACATTTTAAAATATATTCCTATGTGGGAAAATGTGTTCAGAAGCTTAGCCAATGCCATATTATAGAAATAAATGTGGATCAGTTTTTCTAGATATTTTTAGTGTCTAAAACACACAGTATTTTCTGTTGCCTTTGTATCCAAGGTCCATATTTTTAAACAGATGCCATTTCTCATTTGATTACAGTATCCTGTTATGAATTGCCTCTGATGGGAACAAGGAGAGAGAGAAAAAAAATTGTTCCATCAAAGCATAAATTTACACACCTGAAATACACAATATTATGAATATAGTATAAATTATACATATGCAATAATGTATCTTTGCCAATTTGAAAAATCATCAAACCTTTAGAGCAGAAAAACTGAGGTGTTGGGAGACATTATAAAACAATTATTTCAGTATATTTATATTTCCAAGGGTAGTATTCTTCTACCCAAATAAAATCTCCTCACATATGCATGTAGCAATAGAAGCAAGGTAAATTAAATTATCTATAAAATATTGTTTTCCTTATAATATTGCTGAAAAGATATTTTACGTCACATGCTATTAGGTAGTACAATCAACTTGCACCTAGTAAATAGTCTCATTAGACTTCTCAACCCTATATGACGAAAGAGCAATTGTGTCCTGACAAAAATATTATCTTAAAGGTACAGAAAGCACTATTAGGATCTCTGCTGACAACAACGTCTCACTAAACTGAACAAAGTTCTGTTCAAAGACCTTTCTAAATCATAAACAGCACTTAAGCTCCAGAAATATTGTTACTTTTAAAATGCAGTCACTGAATTTGACTAAAATTTAATTGATGAGTTAGAAATCACAAGGCTCCAAAACTCAATTTCTACAATTTAGGAAATGATGACCCTCCATATAAACAGGCAAAATGTTATCCGAGATTTCATACCTCATATGTTCCTGTCATCTCCTCCTTTTCTGTCCCCATCCAGCATAGCTTCCTTCTTTTTCTCTCCCTTCCAATAACCATATTATTTCTGCTTCCTGTGCAAACATTCATGCCCATGAGCAGAGATTGCTCATAATAGATTTTCCATTCTTGTATAGAAAATTAAACTTTTAAATACACATTTGAGATTTAGATGCTGAAATATATTCTAGTAACAGAATCATTCTTTCCTATTCTTAATAATAAAGTCTTGCTATATCAATTATTTCATAACACAAGAATAATAAGTGTAATTTTATTCTAAAATATTATCATTTTTTAAATAGCATACTTCTATGTATTTTAAGTTCCAAAGTCATGATTATCTTAAAGTGCCAAGATCTCAATAGGCACAATATTTTCTGTAGTTTTCAATATGTTTGGAATGTATATTATGATGTGATTTGGAATGTATATATAAGGGATTATAAACATTATTTTAATCCAATTCTTTGTTTTAGGCTTTTCTGTTAAGAAATATTGTCTAGCAATCTAGATGTTATTCTGCAAAGTAAACACCCGAATATTGAGTCATTACTCCAAGGGATTAGAAAAGGACCCAGTATGACTGGTGAGCTCCTTTGCATCATATATCTCGGGTTCAACTTGTAAGATTCCAACAGAGAGTTAACACCATCTGAGCTTTCTCTTTGTCATATATTGGAACTTAAGTAAAGTACAAGCTAGTTGCTCTTATCAACTGCGACACCTACCTTGTACCTTTCCTCATGGTTAGAATCCTCACAATATAATGGCTAGGTTCCAGGGAATATGTCTTTAGTGTGAGCCTACCAAATACTTTACTGATTTACAGTATTTATTATAAGCTGTTCTGTCCTCCCTCATGTTATTTACAAAAAGCTATACATTTATTCTCTTGAGCTCCTTTAAGACAATTGTGAGATGAAATCATATGTATCTTAGAGTCCCTTGTATTCAATAAGACAGACATTATTAGAGGACATTTTTATACACAAAAGTCCACCACTTAGGGGTTTCTCTTTCTTTTATGCTCAAAGTTGGGGATGTGATCTCTTAGCTTTCTGTCCTGGCTGCCACACATGCCCGCTGCCATTGCTTCCCCACCATGATGGACTCTTATCCGTCTGGAACTATAAATCAAAGAACTCTTTGTGAATTGCCTTAGGCATAGTAATTTTATCACAGCAATAGAAAAACAATTAATGCAGAAATCAATACCAGATAATGAGCTGTTGCTGTGGTTGACCTGGCTATGTTGTATTTCAAAGGAATAGGCAAGTCTTTGGAACTTCAAATAAAATAACAATAATATAAAAATATGATTGAAGGTGAAATTAAAGCTCAAGAGAGAATGCAGTAGGAGCCTAGAGCAGTGTAATGCTGAGAACATCACAGACCGTACAGGTCTAAATCAAAAATTTTCAGAGTGAAGCAGGATTTAAAAAAGCAACTAAGATAAATTATGTGTTTATAATTTTTTGAATAATAATCTGGCTCTCTTATGCCCGTATTCTTATAACTTGCCTGAGGAAAAATTAAAGGTAATGAATCAATTTCTTTGGAAGAGGAAATTTCAAGATTGTAAAATGTTGAATCTCTGGCATGGTTATTATTAATAATGCCTATGTAAGTCTGTAATAAAAAAAACAGGTGGGGAAAATACAATTTGGAGAGAAATATGAGCACAATGTTACAATCAAGGCACATGCTATAAAAGAGGTTGTAATTGTTAAGGAGATTAATGCCATTAAGCAGAGGTCAACTTTGTATGGGAACAAAGGGAACAAAGGAAAGAGGATCCTCAGAGGAAGACATCACAGGGCTAAATCCTGAAAGAGATCCTAAGTCTCTCCAGGTTCTAGAAAGCAACTGAATAACAATACTGCAGCTAATATGATTCAGGACATTAGGGTCCTTAGCAATCTGCCAACAGAACTTGACAGCGTTGTCCATATCTAAATGGTGGTGGCACTACACACATGAAGGATTCAAACATAAAGGGTTCACAGATTCTTCCTCCATGGTTTCAGTGATCAGCTGGTTTTTCAGTATGAAAGAATAAAAAAGTAGTGAGATTTGATAGGTCATTTTGTGAAGCTGTGACAGACGGGTTGCATTAAAGACCCCCAATATGTAGAAGGATACAAGACCTATGGGTTATAGACCAAGGAGAATTCTGTTAACGATATGAAATCAGCCCAAATGAGAAATACATGATTCAGCAAGCAAAGCTGGAAGTAAGGAGCCATCTAACCCCTTGCACCAGACATTGAAGTATGGGATTTGGTGTTTGTTGAATTCTGGTCTTGCTTTGGACAGGTACTTCCCAACTACTCTCTTCCCCATTACTCTCCTTTGTAATGATAAAATATATTCTGTGCCATTAAATATATAATTTACTTATTTATTTTACATGGGGATTGCAACTAAGAAATTTCTCCAGTCTTATAAGGCTCTTTGAACTGTAAACAGTGTTTAAAATGATGTGAAAGACTAAGAGGCAAACAAATAAAAAATAATAATAAGGAAAGTATAGGGCCTTACCATATTATCTATGTAATAATTAGACATTCCTAACTTTTGTCTCTAGATCTGGGATCTTAAAGAAAATAGAGGTATTTTGACAAACTATTGTTGACTATGGGATCTACCGCCTATTGCTAGAATTTACAGAGTACAAAAAAACACCTTAAAACCTAATAAATACTGACTTAAACAAAACATTGTGAAATCATGAGACATATAATTGGGCAAATGGGAGAAATTGTGACTTCTTATATCCAGAAACAAGAAGGTATAAAGATTAATTACCTAAGACACTGTGTTCTGGATAGGTCTGGTCTGTAAGTGCAGAGTTTCATTTTTTTTTCACTCTTCAATTATGAGGGCTGTGGCTTGAGAAACAGCATGGGAAGCTGTCCTGAAGAACATTCAAAAAGTATAGGCTCTTAGCCGGGCGGTTGTGGCGCACGCCTTTAATCCCAGCACTTGGGAGGCAGAGGCAGGCGGATCTCTGTGAGTTCGAGACCAGCCTGGTCTACAAGAGCTAGTTCCAGGACAGGCTCCAAAACCACAGAGAAACCCTATCTCGAAAAACCAAAAAAAAAAAAAAAAACAAACAAACAAAAAAAAGTATAGGCTCTTACAGGAAGTTGTTTACATCCCTGGGTGGTATTCAAGATTAATTCTCAACAAGTGGACTGTTTACCAGAAGGTGCACACACACACACACACACACACACAAACACACAAACACCTCAATAAGCTGGAAAAGAAATCAGTTCCAACAGATGCTCAGTTCACAACAGAAACACAAGAAACATGAAAAAGCACGGCAAACATTTTAAAATATGTAAAGGGGGAAAATATCAAGGGAATAATGCAAAACAAACTGATAAAAAATGGTGAATTGCTTCAAAGGGGATACTGAAGAGCAGATAATGAAAATAAAGAAATCAATATGGGACTTGGAAAAGAAAATGAGGAATGTAGATGAAAGTCAGTCAAATGAATGAGCATATATAAGCCATATAATATGGAGGAGAACATGATTAATAAGTAAAAGAGATACAGTATGAAAATCAATACTTTGAAAAAGCAACCAAACAGATAAGCCAAAAATGAAAAACTAGGTGTAATAAAAGTGTGGAAAGCATCATCAATGCTTAAGACAAATCAGAAAAATAATATCTACAATAGAGAGCTGAGAAAATAATTTTAAACTTATATATATATACATATAAACATATATATATGATTATGAGCACATCTAATTATTTGGAATGTGATCTTTATCATATTTGAACTTGACAAGAATCAATTACATAGAAAAGGAATCTGGGATAAAAATTATATTATATGAACTATAGAAATTTTATTAGTTTGAATAAATTAATAATAACGAGTGAAATTAATAAGCAAGCATAAAATACAATTATGACTGCAAATTGATATGAGGAGAAAATAAACTATCTACAATGCATAACACTCAAGTTTCCCAAACTGAAAAGCCATATTAGAAATTCTAAAAGAAATATGCTATTATTTTGATGGTTTTACCTCTGTATGTTACTGAGTACTTATCCTTTTGGCTTTCAATATTCTTTCATTCTTCAGCATGGCTAGTGTTCTAGCTACAAAATGACATTTTTAGTTTATTGATCATGTCTTTTTGACCCTTAAAATGTCTCTAAATGTCTAAATGGCCATTTTTTTTCTCCAAGACTAAGGAAATTTTGTGCTACAATTTTGTTGAATAGTTTATTACATGTCATTTGCTTAAACTTCTCACACTTTGTCCATGATTTATAGATTTTGCCTTTAAGTGGTATCCAACAGATCTAATAGGTTTTATATGTGATTTCTTATATTTTCATTTTTATCATTTTCTGAATGTGCTAATTCACCTGCCACTATTCAGATCCTGATGTTCTGTCCTCTCTTTTATCTATTCTATTTTTCAGGATTTTTAATTGAGTTTCAAATTTGACTTTGTTTGCAGCATATATATAGATAGATAGATAGATAGATAGATAGATAGATAGATAGATAGATAGATAGATAGATACATATATTCATCTTGTAGCAGCTTTTTTAGGTATTTCATGTCTTTGGTTAGCTCCTAGATTTTTTTCCTACTGAGAACCTCACAGAATGCTAATTATTAGGGCATAGGACACACACACATGCACTCTAGGAAGTCAGTCACATTCCATCAGTCATCATGAAGCAGAAAGAAAACAGAAAGGGGAATGGGGCCGTATTTCTCAAGCCTACCCAGTCATCTACTTTCTCACCTTCTGAACATTTCACGTTTCCAAGGAGAGTGACCTTTTGGGGACGAAGTATCTAATTATATGAGCCTATGGAAGACATTTCACATTCAAAAAATATTCTGTCTCCGTGACTTCAAGAAATATGTCCATCCTATGTTGCAATATACATTTATTCTAAGGTTCTCTGTCCCTGTTGTCCTTACTGGTCTCCATGCTTATTAAGGCTTATGTTGGGGTTAAGCCCCACTAAATCTCTCAGGAATCAGCAGAAGCACGATAGTAGATAAAAACCTGACTAATAATGCCTGAGGGAAAACAAAATAAATTACCTCGTTTAAGTCTTTTCATCATGTCCCATTTTTTTTCTATGCTTGTTCTAATGCTCTATTGATGTTCCCCTTTCAATGTTTTTTCTTGATGTTCCTCTTTTGAAGTACCTCAACATTGTCTCCATCCCACAAGATTTCCAGTTTATATACCCACATAGACATAACTAATATTTTTCTGGTAAATAACAATGATACCAAACATGCATTTCTTAGGGCTAACAAAATGGATAAAACACTGACAAGGTAAGTGCCTTATGTCTCAGAAGGGCCATGGCTGTGAGGTGCTCCAGCAGATGCTGGGAGGATTAAGATGAAGCTTGCCTTCCCACCCTAAGCTAAGCATCAGGAGCTATATCCACTGTCACCCAGGTGAGAAGGAAATTCTTTCTCTGGGTCTGGTTCAGCAACCCAAGTTTTCTTCCTGCGTATTTTATGGATGAAGGTATAAACAGCTAATTTCCTAGACTAAGACCTTGTATCAAATGAAAGGTGAAGTAAACACAGAATATTAATAGCTTGTTAGGATAAAGCAAAACCAGTAGACTATACCTTCCTGAGTCTGTTGCTAGAGAACTCAGGGCCACACAGATCTGATTATCAATAAGAGCAATCATACTGTCTCTCCTGTTTAGTGGCTTCTGCTTGGGGAGCCTTTCTTGTCAATAAGTCCTGTCCATAAGAATAATTGTGGGGAACTAGCTTTATGTAGGTTTGGCTATAAGAATAAACGTTTAGCTTTCACACTAGGGGCCCACAGTATGAGAGGTCATCCAGTTGCCCATGCAGGATGAAGTTATCTCAACAAATGATTTATACACTACTGGCATATTTTGAGATGAATCCCATTATGGAAGGGAGAAGAGCCATGGCTTCACAAAGATTTCTACAGAATTGACAATGACTATCTAAAAGACAGGTGTCCCGAAACCTCTACAAATTGGTCTCCTCACTACTCTTGTTTGTCTAGTAATCTGTCAGCTATACTTTTACTGTATAATGCTTTTGACTCACAGCAAATGCTGTTCAAAAGCATAGTGTCCACAGGTGCCAGGGAGACAGATTTGTGGATAGAGAAACCTGTCAACATGCCTGACAAACTGAGTTCAATCTACCAAATCCACATGGTGGAAGAATAGAACTCTTGATAGTTGTCCTCTGAGTTTCGCTGTTATGCAATGGAAGATGTACCTTCCCCCCCACCCAAAATACAGTCAATATATATGAGAAATTCTAAGGAATAAATTCCAACTATTATTTTACGACTCAAAGAAGTGCCTTCATTGTAATCCCCTATTATATATATATACAAATCACAGTTTCCACAGTTCCAGGACATAAGGACAGGAAAAACTTGTTCTGAAAGGGAGAAATAGGGGAAGATGAGGACCAGAGCAAGATTGACACCCATGTATAGAAACACCAAATCTTGCTTCTCTGTAGGCAGCATGTTAGGGTCCAAAGACCTTTTGTACACCTCTGCTTCTGCTCTGCCACCAGAGTAGACACAGCTTATTTCTTAAATAGTGTCTATTCTGTGCATGCTGTTTTCTTTGGTGACTTAGGCTTCACTCTTACAGCTCACACAGAGGTATCCTAGGGCCTCTTGGCAGGGACTCCAACCCAGTCAGTCATGGCTTGATCTCACAAATTTTAAGGGACTATCATGAAAAAAATTTCCATGAATGTTCCTTGCATTATTCATGCCTGCAAAACCATTATCATGTGGACCATGTTGCCAAGTTCTGCTGCAAGCAGAATAGTGCCAACCTCTGTGGACTGCAGTTCAATTCTCTTTGTGCACATTTCCCTATGTAATTAGTTTTGAACCAGGAATACCTGTAGTTGCTTTATCAGTTTAAGTTCTCACTTACTCTACATTACAAAAGATTTATCATTCATTCAGTGCATGGGGCCTTGTTCTTAATGCCTCTATTAGCAAAGGGACGACTGAGGTTTCTCTTTAATGGTTGCTAATGTTGTTAATAATCATTGATGCCCTGTTGCCTGACGTCTTTTCTCTGAAACTTTAAGTTTGCTTAAAGTCAAACTTTACATTTCTCATGTCATTTTGTTCTATTCTTTTCTCACTATTATTACATTCTAGAGATTTTGAGGGGAAATTTAGGTGCAAAGATCATGGAAAAAGAACAGTCACACTCTTGTCTCCGACTATAAACAGAAGATGTTCTTGATTGTGATTTGATCAGAGGTCAGAAATCCTAGAAAAAAAACACTGGTTCTTTGTCTTCTCTTACATAAAACTCCCTACTGTAGGTTGTATACTGAGTGTGATACCAAAATGCCAGTCTACACTCCAACTCTTTTTGGTAAAAAGCTTTGAAATAGGAACACTCAATTGTCATATATAAAATTATTTATATCTATTCTTCAAATTAAATGACACTCCTAAATTATTTGGAGACTCTTGATTAGTGTGGAAATGCTACAGTGGTAGAGGCCAACAAAGATGGAGATCAATGCACTACTGATGGATATTAAGAAATTTATTTCTTCCTGGTCAAACAAATAAAACCTACCTCTGGCACTGGATGGTGACACACACTATGATCTACTCTAGAAATTAGGAGATTGAGCCGGGCAGTGGTGGCCCACACCTTTAATCCCAGCACTCGGGAGGCAGAGGCAGATGGATCTCTGTGAGTTCGAGACCAGCCTGGTCTACAAGAGCTAGTTCCAGGACAGGCTCCAAAACCACAGAGAAACCCTGTCTCGAAAAACCAAAAAAAAAAAAAAAAAAAAAAAAAAGAGTTAATGCAGTGATGGCTGTCAGTCATCTGGCCAAAAGAACACATATCAGAAATTATCTTAAAGCCATGCTTAAGAAAGATCAATATTTATCCCCTTATTAGATAGTGTACTTTTCTTGCATCCTCCACCATATGAGCAAATTTTTTTTCTTTTACTAAGGCCTTTATTTTCTTTCTTTTTGTCTTAATCTAATGGATATTAGATAATGTTCTGAGGAGCATTTCATGGTCCAGGTTTTGGAGTTGTAAAGAAGGCAGCTCAAGACAAGGGTCTCATATGCTTGTAATTTTGTCATTGTTGTTATGTCTCTTGTTGACCAAAGTTTTTCTAGCACCTGGAATGCAGCCCTTGATGTCTGAAATGGTTCCTTCTTTTGAACTGAGGTTTCCTTCCAGACAGACAAAGTTGACTGCTTGAGGTTCTGATTCTATATTACAAAGTTGAAATCTTTGTCCCATGTGTTGTATCTTAGACTTCTTAATGTTTACTTTCATACCATGGCTTTCACTTACTGCCACCACTCTATTTACCATGGCCTGCAACTCATTTGGACTTTCAGCAAGTAGTGCTATATTGTTGGCAAATTGCAAGTTATTGATTAGCGCATCACCTATCTGCATGCCTCTCTCATTATTCTCCATGGCTGTTGCTATTATTAAATCCAGTAATATATTAAGGAGTTGGGGATGTGAGGACATATTCCTGCAACACTCCTACAATTGTCTTAAACTGATTACTTAGTTTTCCACAGACTTTGATTGATGCAAAGGTATCTTTATATTCTCATGATTTTCTCTGGGTGCCTGTAGAATCTCATTGTTTCTCAAAATCCTCTCTTCTAAATGCTATCAAATGCCTTCCTAAAGTCAATGCAACAGACATATAAGTCTTTTCCAAATTCTTGACACTTTTCTGTCAGTTGCCTCAAAGGTAACATCTGATCTATTGCGTTCTTGTTAGCTCTAAATTTGTACTGGGCCTCTGCTAGGATTTCCTCTGTTTTGCCCTTGATCCTTTGCAGGGTTATGGAGGAGAAGATCTTGCTGCTATGGCATAAGAAACTAATGCTTCTATAATTTTGGCAGTCCAGCTTGTCCTTCTTCTTGTATATGGGAATTATGAAGGAGAGCTTCCATTCCATGCAAAGCACTTCATGATCCCTTACTTCTCTGAAGAGTCTGAGAAGCACCTCAGTCCCTAAGCCTCTTGTAACTGCCTACAGTTCCTCTACCATGAAGTCATCCACTCCCGGGACTTTTCTACATTTTTCTCTCTTGATAACATCCTCTATCTCACTCCTGTCGATATTCAATATTTCCTCATTGTCTTTGGTGTTTGAGTGGCTACTGAAGTATTTTTCATTGTAATGTACATCGACAGCATTAGGGTCATTGTATAAGGTATCAAAGTATTGCCTTCTTCTTTGCTTTACTTTCCCTGGTTCTATGAATAAAAGACCTTGCCCATCTTGCCTGAATCTGAGGACTATATCTGGCAGTTATCTGTCTGATAGCTTCATAGACAAGATAAAAAATGATAGCGCAGAATGACTGCTTGACTTTTACTATGAAAATGATTTGTACATGTACAACTCAAAATTCAAGCAGGCCAAACCATCAAGGTGCTGGATGTGGGAATCTCCTGACAAGTACCCATACAGCCAAATTGACTACATTTTGGTCAGCAGGAAACTCTTATCTAGCATCTAAAACAGCTGATCATTCCCAGTGCTGACTTAGGGTCAGATCACCAAGTTGTTATGGCAAACATTCAACTGAAACTTAAGGAAGGACATGCCAGGCAAGATCAACTGAAAGATCGATCATAAACAACTTACAAACCCAACTAGCTATACGGAGAGTATAAGAGAACCACTGAAAAAAAGATGAGGGAAATCACTGAACAACTCTTTACAAATATAGAAAGCAAATGGGAGAAAAATCAAAAGCACCTTACTGGAGGCTTCAAGAGGACTTCAGAAAGTCACTGGTTATTGCATGAAAAGTCCATTGAAATTGTTGGGTTCTCTCTCCATGAGTTGTTGGTCATGGAATCCCTTAGGTCCCCTACAAATCTCCACCCCTACAAAATTTGGACAATTACAATTGCTCTTACCTGCTAAACAAAACTAGACGTTAAAACCACATCCACATTCTTAAAGGTACCATATGTCCTAGTCACAAGACACAAAAGAACAGACCTGCAATCACAGTATCAAAATTTATAGCATAGATTGCTGGGGGGGGCAGTTATCAACAGCAGTCTAATTCAGCCATGGACCCTGGGTACAAAACTACTAAGTAGGTTATATCTATTCATGAAACACTGGAAAGTCTGATACAGGGTAACCAACAACTTTCTGATTGGAGTTGATGCCCATTGTGAAAGATGGAAATGAAGTCTATTTGCTATAATCTGGTTAAAAACCTGTTTTCATGCTTCTACATGAACTATTTCCAGCAAGTTTGCAACCACCCCCTATTACTTCTCTGGTTACTTTTCTATTCTCATTGATCCTCTTCCTCTCCTCTGATGCTTTCCTCTGGGATTAGTGACTACATATAAATTTACTGATATTTTAAATATTGTCTGCTGCCCCATAGCCTCTTAGTCAGTGCCTTGGTGTCCACTCAGGCTGCAGTGGCCTGGCAGGGCTTCTTGTCCCATGTCCCTCTCTCTGTTGTAGCTGTGATACATATGTTTAAGTTATGTTTCTATTGTTATATTTATCAATAAGTCTCAGAAATTAAAGACTGAGTAAAAACCTGCTAGTTTAAAGTGGCTAAGTATCAACTAAGTAGCCTTGCTTTTGCCGGAGACACCACAAGAGACAAGTCTCTTCCCTTGTCCCAGAACCAAGAGAACTCAAACTCTAATCCTATCTCTTTCCTTCCTGTGTATCTTCTATCCAAACTGCTGGCTTTTCTATGTCCAGTTCTGGTCAGCTAGTCACTGTCTCTGCCTCCTCGATGAAGGTATTATTTTATTGGATTGTCTCAGGAGTATCAGAGGTATCCTACAATACTCCTCACATCCTCCTTCCTTCAACTTCTGAAATTGTGTGTGTGTGTGTTTCTGTGTGTATGCTTTAGGTCAATGGGCTCTTATCCTGTCTTTTGTACTATTTTTAATAAAATGTTGACTGGCCACTAGCCAGACAGGAAGTGTAGGCAGGGTGACCAGGCAGGAAGTAGAAGTGGGGCAACAAGAACGGAGAACTCTGGGAAGAGGGAAGCTCATTCTCCAGTCATGACCCAGCCACAGAGGAAGCAAGATATGACTGCCTTACCAAAAAAGGTACCAAGCCACATGGCCAACATAGACAAGAATTATGGGCTAATATAAGTTATAAGAATTAGTTAATAAGAAAAGCCTGAGATACTGGGCCAATCAGTTTATAACTGATATAGACCTCTGTGTGATTCTTTGGGACTGAATGACTGCAGGCCTGGGCAGGAAAGAAACCTCTGTCAACATGTTTGTATGTGTGTATCCCAATGACTTTCACCACAGTTGTTTACTAGTTCACATGGGTGCATGAGTGAGGATTTGTTTACTAGTGTTTGTCTTATCAGTGGCTAGACATTTGAAGAAAATATTTCTCTCTCATCAGCTATTCACTGAATTTATTTATTTATATTCACTGAATATAAATATTCAATGTTGGGCGGACTCACATGGACTCCTCTTTTCCATGTCAGGATTCTGATAGTTTCAATTTATAGACTCTGTGTGGGTAAGATAGAAGTTGTTAATTCAAGACTCCATCAGCCATGCCATGGCCAGAAGTTAATGCTTCACTTATTCTTACCTTCTTCCAACTCTTCCTTTCTTTCTGCCCCTTTCCTTGAGCTGAGGAGGGTGTAAAATAGATGTCTCAATTACAGATCAGCATTCCACAGTCACCTAATCTCAGTACTTTAGACATACTTGCAGTGACTCCTCACCACTATGAAAAAAGAAAAAGAAGAAAAAAAGAATCCACTTTACTTCTCTCAGTCAATACATCACAGACCCAGAATTTATCAGCAAAAAACAAAGCAAGACATCAGCCTATGATAAAAGGATTGCAGAATAGATACACAATGGGGTTTCATTCAGCTATCCAAAGAATTAAATTATGTCATTTACATATAAATTGCAGAAACTGAAGATCATTATATCAAGGAAAAATAAGTTAGACTCAGATCCCCATATAGAAAATCTAGCTTTGAATATAAACAGATAAGTATGTGAGTGAATAAATGTCCATATATATGACATATAAGTAGAAGGAGGACTATGAGTAGAGATAAAAGAGCAAAGGAGGGGGGCATAAAAGAGGACAAACGGTGAATAAATACAATAGTGCATATTTCTCTTAAGTTGAATCTAAATGTGACTGGAATCACACACACACATACACATGTGAAATCAAAGCAAAAGAACAGATGTCTGGGGACTGGATGGGTGAGTGTACTGTGGATGAAAATAAATACATTACAATAGTAAACAAATGAAAATTGCATCATAAAGCCAATTATTTTGTTCTGCCTTATTATATATGTGTGCACCTGAGCTTTTGAGCTTACTCATTGCTATTATTACCATGGCCATGCCATTCCTGAGCCAAGCAAGCTACTTCTGTGATGACCTATGATAACGTCTATACCTTGTTAACTGGAGAAATATTTTATTGATAGCTGTTATACTCATTGGCATATTTTTTACATTTGTTTCCTTGTAATGAAATGAGCACAGGCAGAAATCTTGATTTGAGAATGGTATGATTGCTAAGGCTTCCATTATTTCCTGTAAAGCAAAGCTTAGCGCTTTGTCAACCACCAAGAGCAGGCAAGGGAAAGCTGAGAGTGAAAGAAATAGCAGCCGAAACACAGCATTGTCTTCACTAACTGCTCCGTATAAGTTGCTTTGAGGGGGGTTGTACTTCTTTCCATGAACTGCCCCATCCCCCTGTCACTTGCCCCAGGCCAGAAGACCAATGGGAACCATGCTAGAGTTGATAGCTGAACAAGAGTAAATCTCTGAAGGGATTGTCTAAGGAAATTGTTGACAGGGAGAATTGAAAGATAGATGTTGACAGCAGCTTCAGAATGAGCTGTTTACAGTTCAGTCTTGACTCCCGTAGACCAGTTATAATTTCACGAACTACTCTAACACACGGTAATACCAGCATTCATGCCTGTCTTTGTATGTTCTCCCTCACTCCATGGGGTGAAATCTACACTGTAGGACAACATTGTTTCCACTCCATGTTTTTTTTTTCTCTTTTAACCTCACCGATATTTCCACTTATATGCTTGTTGAGTTTTACTCTGTTTTGATGTTTGCTTCTCACAAGACACACATTCATTCATTGAAAATTAGGTATTATCTTTAAAGTCAGGAAATATTGCCTCTATAATATTGTATCTAATTCTGCCTCAAATTAAATAATATTCTCTGTGGCTCCTTCATCTCTGTTATCACCATATAGTATATAGGAAAGTAAATGAAATTTTGAATGTTTGCTCAGAAATTTCCTTAAATAAATCTCTTGTTTCATCATCCATGGTGTCCAATTTTCCATGTCCTGTTGAAAGTATCAGATACCATTTGTATTTAACTCTCCATCACTACTTAAAAAGAATTTGAATTCTTCCAGTGTCCAATCGGCACTTCTTCCCAGTTCGTTTAAGTCATTATTAAAACCTCTGCAAGCAAAGTCATAGACTATCTGCTGAAGAATGAACCCCAAATCTAATAACATACTTTAGATATTTGCTTTTTAGTGTAGATTTTTTTTCTGATCGTCTTCATTTTTGTTTAATGGCTTCATCTACTTCACTCCCTGTTAATCATTCTTAATGACTAATAATTTATCTCTAACTGATCACATTAAAAAACTCATGTTCATGCAATCACTTCAGGCCCACCCTCATGTTTAAAGATGTTCCATAATAGATTTTGAGGTTGAGGAAGAATGATGCATAGACACTACAGGTTGAAAATGTATAACAAACATGAACCTTTTAGTCAAACTTCTATAGATGTATTTTGTCAACTAACCAGTTTAAAATATATAAGCATGGTATGATCAAAATACATAAAGCTAAGATTCTTAAAACCTGGGGTTTTTTTGAAATTGTAAGACTCGTAAGTGAATCCATTGCTCTTTCCTGCACATAGACTTTCTCCTGTAATTTCCTACTCTACTTTTAAGAGTCATAGAATACTTCTTGATGAAACTAAGTATGTCATGAAGAGAACTGATGAACCCACAGACCTAGCATTTTATATCAGATCAATTCAAATTTTCAGTCCTTCTTGTCTCCTCACTGTTGTCTGTATAAGCTCTATCTTCCAGAGAGTCCCATCATCCTGATGTTCCTTTTCAATGCCCACACCTTCATCATTTGTGTATTCCCATCAACCAAAACCCCATATTTACCATAACACAGGGGCAAATATTTAATGTTTTCTGAACACTATCCCAGCTATAAATGTCACAGATCCCTCCAAAATTCTAGGTCTTCTTCATCATACATGGCTTTTCTCTGCATGCCCCTTTAGATACATGAGAATGAGATTCATACTCCTGTTTGTTCTCTGTTGTATAAAATGCATTTCTAGTTGGCTATTCAATTCTGATTGCTCGGGAGTTTTTGTGCCTTCATTATAATTTTATTCTCTTTGTTTCACAGAGATGATTTTTCCTCAAATTGTTGGTTATTTGTGACTGTGCATTTTTGGAAGGGTAAGGAAACAGAATTCTCTTAGGTATGTTCTTGGATGTGACTCTGACATTGTATGTGGACATTTAGCCTATTGCTTCCGCAGTAAATTTTGTTTGAAAGTACATTATCCAAACCCATTTCACACATTTGTCATAACTAAGACATGCTTTAACTTTGTTCCTGGCTACATCTATATTAACCAGTTTTTATGCATTTTATACACTATAGATTTAAAATGAAAGAAATAGTTTCAATATGTGCAGTATATCACTATAAAAATAACATATTCCACTATATTTTGTTGTTTCATAAACAACTGAGAGGGACCATCATTTCATCATCTTGGTTGCGCAATAACTGGAAAAATTATCTTAAAAGTAGTGAGAGCTTAATTAGTTTGCTGAATGATTCAACTCAATCCCTGAGTTCACATTTATGATTTATTTCTGACATGGCTTGGGGAATAAAATTTTAAAGTGGAAGGAACTCTAGCATCTCTCTTAGCAAATGTTCATTCTTTGAGACAGATGCAGGGATTATCAGAAGAAGCTTGGTCTTAGGAACAATTTCACTTTCTCTGGTCATTTTCAGTTCACACTATTCTCACTCCCATAATAAATATTTATTCAATAATTAGTGTCTTTCACGTATTCTCACATTATATATTTGCAAGAGTAAATACAATACAATTCTGTAGTAAGAAAAATATAAGAATCTAGCCATCCAGTGCTAGAACAGTCACATATATCATACCTCTTGTTTTCAAGAAGGCCAGTACACGGGAACAGATGGTGTCACAGTGAAGTACCAAATGATGCTGAAATAGAGTCAATGAAGGCAGATCGTGCAGAAAATCTTAAGCCAATTTTGGAGATTTTTTTTTTACCACTACCAGAAACAGTGGATTTGAGTGAAGAAATGACATTATTTTAATGTCTTAGCAACACCCCATGATGTATTAGACTTCCACACATATGTTTGTTAGGAGCACACAATCAGGTCAAATGTCATTGCCATTATATAGATATGAGGTGACAATGCAGATTCTGAGCCACTAATCTGTATGTGCCAGATTTAAGGTAAAAATATTAACACCTCTTTCAAGAATCTTCTACAATCCATGCAAGTTTTATTAAACAAAAATAAAATGAAGAGATTTCTAAAACCTACCAACCAAAAGGGGGGATTTCTCCCTTCCCCTTTTTCAGATAACATTTGACTCTACAGGCCTTTATTGGATGGGGTGGATTTACTGTAGAGTAGGGACTTCAGATGACCTGCTGTCCCTGTGTCTCTTTGCAGTGGTAGTCATTTCCTGTGTCTGCTATCATCACTGCAGCAGTCATTCTTCATATTTTTTTTTGTCTTTGGTATGAAGAGACACCCTGACCACAGCAATTATTAATTGGGGCTGGCTTACAGTTTCAGAAGTTTAGTACGTTATTCTCATGGTGGCAAACAGCTACATGCAGGCAGACATAGTACTTCAGAAATCACTGAGAGTTCTACATCTTGATCTGCAGACAGCAGGAAGTAAACTGAGACATACTTTCTCCACACCTCCTCCAGCAAGGCCACCCCTCCTAATCGTATCACTCCCTCATCCTAGGGCGACAATTACATTCAAATTAATACTTCTTTTTTATTTTGTATTATTTTTTAATTTATTTTTTTAAATTTTACTTTAAATTCCATCCATAGTTTTTTCTGTTATCCCTCCTTTAGCTCCTCCTTCCACCCCTCTCGTCTCCCACCCAACCCACTCCCTACCCACTGCTCCCAAAGGGCAAGAGCTCCCATGGGGAGTTAACAAGCCTGGCCCATTAAGTTGAGGGAGGGCCAAGCCCCTCCCCATTGCATTAAGGCTGAGCACAACATCCCACCATAGGGAATGGTGCTCATGCACCAGGGATAGATCCTGGTTCTGTTGTCATGTGTCTCTCGGATAGAACATGTTACACGACTTCATGATCTTGACCTCCCTTCTCATATATTGCCTCCTCCCATTCTTCAGCTGAATTCCCAGAGCTCGGCCTAGTGCTTGGTTGTGGATCTCTGCATCTGGTTTCATCAGTTATGAATAAACTGTCTATGATGATATTTGGGGTATTCAGCAATTTGATTATAAGGGAAGCCAGATCAGGCACCCTCTCCACTTTTGCTAGGCGTCTTAGCTGGGGTCATCCTTGTGGATGCCTGGGAATTTCCCTAGCACCAGGTTTCCCCTTAACCCCAAAATGGCTCTCTGAATCAAGGTATCTCTTTCATTGCTCTCCCACCCCATCCCTCCCTCCCCCAATTCTACCATTTCTTGCTGATGCAGAAATTATTGAGATTTATGAGTCCAGTCCAAAACTGAACAATAATTTAAGTAAAAAGAAATTAATGTAAATGATGACAAATGATCACAGGAAGTAACTCTGAGGAAAAACATTCAGTAGGACTAAAGGCTAGTCCCCAAGAGAGGGCTCACCAAAGGTATAAAGTTTACAGAAGAAGGTCCAAGTAGCAGCTCACTGAATACTAGAAAACTTTTATGAGCTTTCTTGAATTTAAGCAAAGCTCTCAGAGAGTAATGAGGAACCTTGGTGAAGTGTCACGTGGAAACTAGTAGCCATAAGAAAGAATAAGCGCAACACGACAGGCACATGACTGATACACAGCATCCCGACAGAAACCTGACATACTTGGAGCGAGCTTGGGTACTGTGGTACAAATGTGATCTGCTGATGTAACTGAGTTGAAGCTAGAGAGGATGTGAGGAACAGTGCATCTTCTGCAACATTGGCTAGATTGACATTCTGTAGTCTTAAGGACCATAAAGTACCTCTAGGAAAGGCTAGAATTTCACACTCACAGACCTTCAAGGTCAGCTTCTAGTTTTATCTTAGTTACCATGATAAAAAACATACTAACAAAAAAGCAACTTAGAGGAGGAAAGTTCATTTCAGTTTCCAATTCAGATGACAGTCCATGTTATCAGGGAAGTCAATGAATCAATAACTTAAAACAGCCAGTGGCAAATCAGGTATTTATAGTGTGGAGATAAATAAACTCATGCATGCTCATTTGCTTGCTTGTCTGTGCTCAGCTCCAGTTCTCCACTTGCATATCCCAATCTGTTTAATTAAGGCAATTTCCCCACTGGCATACTCATAGGCCAACTCAGGACAGACAATCTCTCATTGAGACTCTCTTTCCAGGTGAATCTAGGTTGTCTTAAATTGACGGTTATAGCCAGCCATTGAAGAGGATGAAAATGTCACTCACTGGCCTTGCACTGTCACTCCTGAGCCCTTATAAGTAGTATCAACTTCTTGTTGAATAATAATGGGAAAAATTTGTTGACACCACTCTACTTTCACAGTCGAAAAGTGATAAATATAATACCGTACAAATACTTGAAGGAATTTCTGTTTATGTGAAATGAATTGATTATAAATTAAAACCTAAAATGGATCCATAAGACATTTTTCATGTATTTAGACTGCCAGTTATACATACACTGTATGCTACTGAACATCCATATGTTTATGTACAATAACTACCATTAAAATAGTAAGAACAAGAGATACTTCCCTGTATCTCCTATGATCTCCTACACCATGGGTTTATTACCAGGCTATAGAACCAGGTATAAATTCTTCTTTGTCAGGTAGGTCTCAAATTCAACCAGCGAGCAGCTGATTATCTTAATATCAATCATATCACGATACCATCAATGGACATATTTTGTCTGACAGAGTGGTATTATAGCATGCAGGGTCCAGCACTGGGTAAGACCACTGATGCCTTTATCCCCACTAAATGGCAGCATACACCCTGTGGTGCTAGCAAAGCTAACCAGCAGAGAGTGTGCTATTATTTTTCTAAATAGTCTTGTGTCAATATGCTTTCTAAACATTTACGTTTGTAAACATAGATTTGTGCTGCTCTCAACATTCCACAGAGAGGCTTCTTTTGCCAGTTTCTGATGCTTCATGCAGAGATGCATAACTAGCTGTTCAAATTGCTGAAAATAAATGAACGTGAGCACTCAGCCATGGATAGGACATTTATATCACGTTCTCTCTCCTGCTCTCAGGTGCGGGGAAGATTGTGAGCAGGGTACAGAAAGAGTATACAGTTGGAGGTAGGGGGAAGTGTTATGAAATGCTGCCTATTGAAAATGACATTATTGTTACATACATGAACTCATAGCATCTGTGATTACCTCCACAAGTCCTGGACAAGATCAAATTTGTCACAAATTCCAACATGGATGAGGGAAGTTTGGTAAGGTCTTACCCCTAGCTAAGGAGTTATTGACACTTGATGATAGCTCGAGGTCAGGGTGTCAGTTTTCTTTATATGACTACACTGGATAGCTCCACAGCCATGTGTGCCTATGGATGGCACAAATTAGACTCAGTGGTTTATTACCCCCCAAAAATGACATCAATTTTGGGGAGAGATTTTGTGACAAGTCTTAGAGGAACTAGAGAAGCAAATTAGAGTTCGGGGTTATAAAAACACATGATATACATATATATGTATATATATAATATTTTATATATATATGCATATATATAAAATATTATTTTAAACTGCTAAGTATACAGATACTATTTTATATTTCTTTGCTACATAATATAAGAAAATAAAATTTGATTTTTAATGTTGCAAAAACTCTTTGGTTTGTAAAATGTTGAAAACTGATTAAACTTATGCTTAAAGATGGGAACTTAAAAAGGGAAGAATATTTCAGGGTTTTTGCATATAATTGGGTAGTACTCTTTGATATAATTTCAAAAATTGACTCATGTCATCTTGACTTTACTTTGACATATGAACAAGGCACATAGGCCTTCCATTCTGAAACTCACTAGCATCCACGATTTAAACTTTTGTGAATGCACATTTAATTCAAACATTATTCGATAATAATAGATTGATGATTTGGAAAATACTCATGGTTTATGAAGTCATTACAAATTTTGATACATTTCCTTACACATTACAGTAAGATCTCATTCTGATGGTCTCAACAGGAAAATTGTTAAAAATCATGAAGCTGACAGAATACAATGTCAAATAAAAGTTTCTAAATGTTCATTTTAAGTTTGAAGTTCAAACTTTTCATTGGTGGCAAGTATTATCAATTGAAACTTACTAGTTTTTTTATTTTAGAAAATATTCAAAAACTACTCAGGTAAAAGACATTAATAAGTTATCATTTTGTTATTGTTCATGTAGATTATTATCCAAAATAAAATTTGTAATATAACCATTCAAAGCCTTTTCCTTTAGGCTTCTGCTGTACTTTAATTTACACATATATTCTGTTCATATCATACATTTGTCACAAGAATATTCCAAATGATATAAGTATTAATGGAACAGTCTTAATATAATAAATAATATGCACACTTACATTTGCAATTAAATAAAATGATATTGCTTAATAGAAGATATTTGCAAACTAATGTAATTTTATTGCAAAATTGTGTTTGAAAAATACATTGACTCTAAACAGGTGACTTTATTCCTACTAAGACATCAATTATAGCCTCTGCTGTCTATAGATAATTATCCCTCCTCTTTAGAACTCCCTTAGCACTTGGGATGTGATCTAGTGATTACTGTCTTGCTAACACTTAAGTTGTGATTATTTACATGCGGTCCCTGACTCATTTCCAGGATCCTCAGTATTTTAATTTGATATCTTACCAACTCTCCTTTCTAAACCACTGAATAACTCCATGCCTCTCAAGTAGCCTAGTCTAATAAGTATTCATTGAATAGAAAGATAAACAAACACTTTAAAAAGGGGACAACAGTTTTTACTTGCTGACATTCATAATAAATTTTCAAATTAAGCTCTAATGTTAGGATGGACATTAAAATATATGTTCAATATATTTTATATTTATGGATATATAAGAGTAATTATTTGGCTTAAGGAAGATGTTCTATGGCTAGTATAGTGTCTCAAAGGTGAGTCAATCATAAACAAGTCCTAATGAATTAATAAACAGCTTGAGGATAAAGATGCTTTTAAGAAACAAAAAATGTTTCTGAAAGCAGTGTCTATTAAACATACTTTATAACTGATAGAGTAAAATATTAGCATATAAAAATTTAACAATCAATTAAATGTGTAAATATTATTGTCCTTTTCCTTCACTTATTGTGCTTCAACATTTACAATAATTCAAATACTAAAGCTCACTAATATCATGTTTTAAATTTTGTGCAACTGTTGTTTACCTATGATGCATGCACATACGTGGATAGTTCATCATTAAATGAGCATGTAGTTGCTTGACCATACATTTATCACAGTGCTGATAACCATCAATATTTCTTGACTATGTGCAAAAAATCTTTAATTCTTAGTATTGGTTATTTCATATGTGTTATCAGCAGTCATGTGAGGGATTTCACTTAAGCATTGATATTATTAGGAAATGGAAACATATAGAAATAACTAATCGGACAAGTGATGATGAACTGTTCCTTATAAAATTGTGATACAAAATATAGCTTCTCTTTTGAAAGATAATTATGTAAGGCATTTTATTATAGCAACAAGAATTTTGCTAAATATTTTGTTGTTTACAGTCTATGGACTATACTGGAGCCATAGTTTGTACTCAGGTGCACTGAATCCTTTCTTTCCTTCCATAGTGTGACAAAATGTCACACTCTTCACACAAACCGTAACAAAGCATTATGTAACTATGGTAGTTGAACAGAAATTCTACTTTAAGGTACTTTCTAAGATGAACACAGCATAAACAAAGACAAATAGTATGTAAGTGTGGTGTTCCTTTAAATAGCTGTTTAACATTGTGGTGTGAGATTAAGGAAGTATAATAATTCAAATTCCACTAACATACATCTCTACAGTTAGTTTTATAGCCTGAAAACCTTAAGAGCTTCCCTATCAATCATTACTGATTGCTAGGAACCTTTGGGGAACTCAGACATGCTCAGAAGCATGCCATCTCCCATCATTGTTAGCAGAGGTAATAATACATTTTATGTGTTAATTTGGATGGATTTTCAGAAAGATATTAATATGTAACTTATGAACCCGGAGCAAGTGTGAGTATTATGTTATTATTTTAAAGGTCAAAGTAGCACTGAAAAAGACTTCTTAAGCAACAGAAAATTCCCCACAGACATGCTTCAGAGTTAAAACCCATTAAGTTCTGTTCATGGTGCTGGCAGACCAATTCCACAGAACTTGGAATTTACAATCTTGATTTGGGATTCCCCTCTCTATACCGCAAATGTGTTTTGTTAATTGTTAAAGCTGCTTTGGTCCTATAGCAGGGCAGAATAGAGATAGGTGGGAAAACTAAGTTGAATGCTGGGGCAAAGTAGGCAGAGTCAGAAGAAGCCATATAGCCACAGTAGGAGACAGATGCCAGATTCTGTTTAAAGTTTTTCTTCTCTTTGGTTGAATTACCTTCTTCTGTTACTATCAAGTTGGCCTGTTACATATTTTATTCAAAATATGTACCAAAAATTTAGCTTCCATATCACATAAAGAGCCTTTTCAAATATGCACAGAATTGTTTTAGTTAGATCCCACCAGGACTCCACAAACAACCAGACAGCCTTGAATCTCAACACTGTTTTGCAACAGATTGAGATGAATATCTTTCTATTTATTTTTACTCCTTTGAGCTGTACTTTAGACCTCTAATGTACCTGTACCTCTAATGCAGGTCCTGTGCATGCTACTTCAGTCTCTGTGAGTTTCATATGAGATTTGCCCATACTGATTTAAAAGACCTGTTTACCTGGTATCCTCCATCCCCCCTGGCTCTTACACTCTTCCTGCCTGGTTTATTGTAGGGTTTCTTTTAAAAGGAAATGATCATTTTGTGTCATAGTTACATAAGGTTCTATGCATGGTTCCTTGGTCATACTGTTTGTAGTGAGGCAATATGTTACTGTAGAATTGCCTACCCAAAAGAATTGCCTACCCCTGATTGATAGAAAGTAGAAAAGAAAGAAAAGTAGAAAGAGAAAAAAAGTCATTTTTCCCTTTGTAAAATTCAACCCAAACAATCAAGGTTGTTGCCAAGATTATAGGAGGCTCTCTACAAACTGATCTCATGCTCTATTGCTGATGACAATGCCTACACAACTCATTCAACATGAAGATATATAGAGCTGGAACTTACATAGAGTCTTCATCACTATGTTCCAGTGTCTTTGCTACAGGAAGATATTCTGAAAGATGTCAAAAAAAAAAAAAAAAAGAAATATAGACAGCAAAACAGACACAAAACCTTCATCTGTTATGATGCAAGATATGTTAAAAAAATTGATGACCCAATACTTGTGGGAATAATGTCCAGCCAATGTCTGATTTGATGTAAGGATCACTCCAAGAAATGGGACCTGTTCCCTACACTACCTGGGTGATCAGGAACCTGGGACTACATAGTCTAGGAACCTAAGGTAAGACCAAATAACACTGATCTAAAAAAAAAAAATAGTGACAAAATGACTTCTAGTGACATTCTCCTATACTCATAGATCAGTCCCTTGTAGAGCCATCATCAGAGAAGCTTCTTCCTGCAACAGATGGGAGCAGATGGGGACCAGAAGTTAAATATTATGCAGTGACTGAGGGACCTTAAAACTTTCAGCCCCAACTGGAATGTCTCCTTCAATACCTCTACTCAGAGCTCAAATAACCATGAGAAAGAGAAAGAAGGAAGTATAACAACCAGAGGGGACAGAGGATACCAAAGGGGGAAAAAAAGGTCATCTAAATCAACATGATTAAAGTTCATATCAATGCACATGAAGCAGCATGCACAGGGTCTGTCAGGTCTTTAGCAGGTCCTTGAACTGGTCATATACCTTCCAGCTAAGTATTTTCATGGGTTTCCTGAGCATGCAAATGAGTGAGTCTCTGATTCTTAGTCCTTCTCTTGGTTTGTCTTGTTCAACTTCTATGTGTTAGTCTTTGTTTTGTCTTATTTTATTGTGTTCTCTTATATTTATGTGTTATTTATATTTAAAAAATGAATGACTGAATGGAAACATACCCCTAGGGTAAAGGTTAATAACTGAACTATCATTCATATCTGCTGGGAGTGTGAAAATCAGTTTTCTCCTGTGGAATGATACTGTATGTATCAATCACTACAGGGCAGGCCATAGGTTCATGAGTAGTTGACCAACATACAATGGACACCACAGGTGTTTTGTTTGCCTTTATTTGGTAAAAATTTTCTGGGGAGTGATGTGGGATTTCCCTCTGTATGCTATGATTACCGTTAATGGATAAAGAAACTACTTTAGACCTTTTGCAGGGCAGAACTTAGCTAGGCGGGGAAAACTAAACTCAATGCTGGGAGAAAGAAGGGCAAAGTCAGAGTGATGCCACATAGACCCGCCAGAGACAGATGCTGGACCATTAGCCAGTAAGCCCTAGCCACGTGGTCATACACAGATTAATAGAAACAGATTCAATTAATATTTAAGAGTTAGCCAATAAGAAGCCAGAGCTAATGGGCCAAACAGTGTTTTAATTAATACAGTTTCTGTGTAATTATTTCAGGGCTAAGTGGCTGAGAACCAATTAATGACTCTCTCTTCCTACAAGGGAGTTTTGTTGTTTTGGTGTATTGTTTAATTTTTTATTGCTTTTAGGGCGTTTTGTTGCTGTATTGTTCTCTTTTTTTGTTGTTTTGTTTTGTTTTAAGAAAAACAATTAAGATGGTTAGGTAGGAAGGAATAAAGAAACTGGAAGAAATTTGGGGAGGGAAATAACATGACCAAAACATATTTAAGTTTAAAAATTGTTTTGAAAGATACAAATATTTTAAACAGAAAATAAAAATCAACAACAACAAAAATACCAACTCTTCAAATTATAGGCATAAATTAGGGAAAAAATTTTGGTCAATAGTATAGACCAGATATTTAGCAAGATAATAAAAGAGAACCTCCTGAAACTAAGAAAAAACCCATACAGATACAAGAAGGATGAAGAATATTGACTATACAAGATTAAAAAAGGAAATACTCCATTGCACATCATAGTCAAAACACTGAATACACAAAACAAAGAAAAAATATTGAAAGTTGCTATATTGAAAGTCAACTATAAAGGAAAACCCATCAGAAAATCCCTAACTTCTCAATAGGGGAAAAAACTTGGAAAACCACAAGAGTCTGGAGTAATGTATTCCTAGTTCTAACAGACCATGACTGCCAACCTAAACTACTGTACCCACAGGAATATCCGCCATAGTTGAAAAAAAAAAAAAAAGCTAAGCTAAGCAGGATACTGGGTCAATATTTTCAAGCAAAGAGAATCAAGGCAGCGAAGAAGTTCTAGAAAGAAAATGAATGGAGTTACATTTTAATTAAGTACAAAATACAACAATAACACAAATCAGTATAAAACAAAATGGCTGCAATCTATACACAACCTCCTTTCAATTTTCTCTAAATTAACTCTAAATACCAATTTTCTTAATTCTCCAATCAAATGACAGAGACCATCTGAATTAATTAAGGAACAAAATTCATCTGTCTATTGTATATTAAAAAAACCCTCATTTTTGCTTTAAAGACAATCAGCACCTTAAAGTGAAAGGATGAAAAAACTGTTCCAAATGGGATGAGAAAGCAAGCAGATTTTGCCATCCTAATATCTGACAAAATAAAGACCAAATGAAAGCTAATCAGGAGAAACAATGAAGGACATTTTATTCAAACCAAGTCATCAATTAATCAGGAAATATTATAATATTAAATATATATGCACAAAATTCTGGTTCACCCAATTTTGTAAAAAGCATACTCATGAAATTAAAGACATATATTAGCATAAGCATAATAATTTTAGGCCGTCTCCACAGTCTACTTTCTTTGATAAATAAGCCATCTAGAAAAAACATAGAGAAAACTCAGAATTAAATGACGTCATCTTGCATCAAATGAATAGATTTCTACGGAATACTCCATAGACTAGACATTCTACTCATCAGCACATGTAAGCCTTTCTGAGACAGACAGCATGCTTGGAAACAAAGAAAACCTCCAGAAATATAGAAAATATAGAAAGAATTCTATGCATTTTATCAGGATAATTAAACAAGGAAACTTAAAAAATCTATAGCAAACAAAATTCTAGTAAATTTTTAGACTCATGGAGATAAAACAACTCATTTTTGAATGATAGATGAATCAAAGAAGAAATCTAGAAATATATCAAAACACTTCTAAAAATAAATGAAAATGATAACACAATACATCAATGCTTTTGAGACATTTTAAAAACAGTTTTAAGAGGACAGTTTATAGCCCTAATTTCCTATGTAAAAAGTCTGAAAGTGTGTAGATAACTGAATTATTACACAACTCAAAAATTTGGAAAAAAACAAGAACAAACTAAACCCAAACTTAGCAGGTAGTAAGAAATAATAAAAACAATAAAAATCCAAAGCAGACATTATTGAAATAAAAACAAAGAAAACAAAAAATCAATGCTTCAAAGAGCTGGTTCTTTGAAAAGATAAACAAGATAGACATACCCTTGATCCATCTGACTAAAAGTAAATAATAAATTTTCAAATTAATAAAATAAAAAATGAAAAGAAAAACATTATAAAAGACAGTAAAATATACAGAAATAAGTAATGTAAATACTTCACCTATATTCTATTAAGTCAGAAAATCTAAAATTAGTGGACAAATTTATTGATTCATCCAAACTACCAAGTAAACCCAAAAAGAGATCAGTAACATAAAGAGACCCATAACAAGGGAGGAGATTAAAGAAGATATAAAAATATTCCAGACAAAATAATTTCCAGGCCTAGGAGATTCATAGCATAATTTTACCAGGTTTTCAATAAAAAAACTACAACTAATACTCATAAAACCTTTCAAAAAATAGAAACAAAAGGTTGACTTCCAAAGTTCTTCTTTGAAACCAACTGTACTCTATTTGTTTTGTTTTTGTTTTTGTTTTTTCGAGACAGGGTTTCTCTGTGGCTTTGGAGCCTGTCCTGGAACTAGCTCTTGTAGACCAGGCTGGTCTCGAACTCACAGAGATCCGCCTGCCTCTGCCTCCCGAGTGCTGGGATTAAAGGCGTGCGCCACCACCGCCCGGCCCAACTGTACTCTAATATCTAAAGATACACACACAGGTAAAGCTACAGACTGATATCCTTGATGAACACACATGCAAAATGTTCAATAAAACCTTAGTAAACCAAGCCTAAGCATATATCAAGAAAATTGTCCACCTAGAAATGCAAGATGGCTCAACATATAGAAGTCAATAAATATAAGTCACATAAATGGACTTAAAGTCCATATAATATCCATACAAATGGCAAAAATTCATAATAGATGGATTTAAGTGATCGGCTTAATAGAATCAGAGGAAGGTTCTGACAAAATTCACTGATTTTTCATAATAAATGTCCTAGAGTGAGTAGGTCCGAACACAATTGAAGATAAGGCTACGTATGAAAAAACCCAAAGCCAATATCATAATAAATGGAGAAAATCTCAAAGCAATTCCATTAAAATCAGGAATAAGATGGGATTACATACTATTCCACTCCTTTTTACTATAGTGCTTATGGCACTAGCCAGAGCAATATAACAAGAGAACAATATTAAAGGGATATAAATAAGAAAATAAGTTAAACTCTCCCTATTTTCATATGAACTGGAGAAAAGTCAGCATCTTCAAGAAATGGTTCTAGAAAAGTTACATGACAACTTTCAAAAGAAAGAAATGAGACTTCTATCTATTGGGTTGAGCAAAAATTATCTCCAAGTTGAGAAATAACATCATTTTGCAACATGAAATGCTAAAATGTTTGTAGGTAGGACTTTACAATATTTAAGTGTAGCAATGGAATTGGAATGAATAGGACTCCATTTGCCAAGAAACTGAGGTTAACAATTGATAGCTGGAACCTCATGAAACTAAAAAACTGAACAGTTAAGGAAACACTGAGCTAAGTGAAGAAAAAGTATCTAAAATGAGGAAGAATTTTTTCCCAGTTATGCATCCAATAGAGGGTTAATACCCAGAATACACAAAGAACGGAAAAAAAGAAAAAACAAAAAAGGAAAAGAGGAATGTCAATTAAACAAATGGTCAATTTTTTAAAAAATTAAAAATTTAATTTAAAAATCAATAAATGGACTAAATATCTAAACAGAGTGTTAAGAAGCATAAGGAAAATGGCTAAAATATTTCAAAAATGTTCATCTTCAGCAATTGGAGTAGTACAAATTAATACAACTTTGATCTTTCATCTTGTCCCAATCAGAATGTCTAATATCAAGAAAATAACTGGCAATAAAAGCTGGAGAGGTTTTGGAAGAGGGGAACACTCTTTCCCTATTGATGGTAATGCAAACTGGTACACCCATTCGAGAAATCAGTGTGGAAAATCCTCAATAACCTAAAAATAATTCTACTGTATGAACCTTCAGTAACATTCCTTGGCAAAGGCCTAAAGGACTGGACATCCTATTCCACAGATACTTGTACAATAATGTTCATTTCTAACCTATACACAATATCCAGAAAATGGAAACAAACTGTCTGTCAACAGATGAATAGATAATGAAAATATGATCCATATATATAATGGTAAGTTATATTTATCTGGTAAAATCATGAAATTTACAGGTAAATGGATGTATCTATAAAAGATTATACTGACCGGGAAAGCCAAAACTAGAAAAAACAAATGCCACATGTTCTCTTTCAATTTCTATTTGTAGCTCCAAATCCTCAGATGTGAGTATAAAATATGGAGTAACCACAGATTCCAGAAAAGGATAAAGGAACCATGGGTGCAGCAGGGTGAGGGGCCTAAGAGGGAAGTAGCAGGATACAAATGATGTAAAGTGGGAAAGAGAAAAACAAAGAACAAAAGAGACTCTGACTGAGAAGGAGTCAGTACCAAACAATAAAGAGGTGCAAAGAACAAATGAAGGCATAGTTGTTTGATCAAACCTCAAAAAATCATATTATCTTGTATTTATCTAAAATTGTACAACACACACACAAACACAGAGAGACACCTTAAAAGAAGTTAAACCTCTTGGGCTGAAAATGTTCCCCAGAAGAACCATAGATGAACAAAACCTCCAATACCTGGCATAAGAAGGCTCCATTCAAATGATTGATCAGGGTAGTTCAAGTAATTCCCAAAACAATTTTGACTACCATTGTCTCTCAGGGTTCAATGGTAGACTTGTACTACTGAAGGCACCATACATTTAGAACACAAGATCCAGATTATTTCAGCCTTATTGGTGGGTTTTTTAAATAATAATAACAATAATGTTAACCTCAGAGTCAGATTTCTTTCAATAGCCATTGGTTTTCAATCTTTGTTAATGGAAAGACAGATTTTTCCACTCTCAGTTTGTTGCCCTAGACCCAGATTCTAATAACTAAATAGAATACCAGATCTGCTCCTCTACCTGATAAATCTAAGAAGTTTTATGAAATTGCTTATAGTTACTTTCTTGAGAGCATACTTTACAGACTTCATGGTCACATGTCCCTTAGAGTGTTTGTCTCCAGCTCTGTCACCTGTGGCATTTAGATGTTTGGAAAAGAATTGCTGAAGAATTGTTGAAGATATTCTTAGTAAGAAAAGAGGCCAAAGGATGATTTTTAGTTCTAGAAGTTCCAACCTCCAAAATCATGATGTTCTAAGTTTTTAAAATTAACACTGTAAATGTATTAAATTCAATTAAATTAACACTGTAATCTTTCTACTTAATAATTGTAAGTGATAGATATTTTAAAATGAGCAGGAATTCAATAACCTCGTGAAATCTATTAGATAAGACACACCTAACAATACCTGGCAGGATGAGGATGCATATACAAAAAATAAATAAATAAATGACCATTTGAAGGTTCCATAATGCCATGGATGCAATGAATTCTACAAACTTCCACTTAGGACTCTGACTATATGAAGTAGTATTTCTTTGCCTAAGCAGTATTGAATTTAGTCTGATGTTATTTGTAGCTCATGGATTCTAATTGATGCATTATCCAAATGGGAGCTATGGGATACCTGATTTCCTATATTGAATTCTTGCCCTGAGGTCAACCATAATCTCTCCAAGACAACCATTGATGAGTTTGCTAAAGACATGTTCTAAAAGGACATGGACTTTTTTTTTAATTTTTATTTTTATTCCTTTTTAATTAAAATTTCCACCCGCTCCTCGTTTCCCATTTCCCTCCCCTCCTCCCAAATATTGCCCCCTCCCCCCACTCCCCTCCCCCTATTCCCACTCCTCTTCTCCTCCCCCCACACCATTCCCCCTCCCTCTCAATATGGACTTTTTAAGTACTAAATTTGAAATCTGGAAATCCCATCCGAGTTTTTAATTATACAGTTATTTTTAACTATTTGGAATAGTTAGGAACATCCAAAATTGTATTTCATATTTTTATTATTATATGATTTTTATTAATCTCACTTTAGACTAATACTGATAGTGTATTTTTGTCACTAACATGCAAACGCTGAGATTGTAGTCTATGTCTAAATTTTCAGAGATTAACCTGGAAACCATAGCTTATTATTAGAGCAAATGTCATTTTGACTTATGGAGTAGCTCATGAGTCTACCTTCACTGAAGCGTTTAACAAGAAAATGTTTTAAGTCCCACTAGCTGGCTGACAAAGTTACTATAAGCCACCATAAATTCATTAGGTGACTTATGAGCAAGTGGAAATGTGTGTGGGAGATCTTTCTACAAGAGAAGATCATAAACTAAAGCCCCAGAAAGCTGTTGAAAATGAATATTTCCCACTGCCTCCACAGTCTTCTTTAGATAATACAGTATTTCTTAGAAAAATTTGAATCTTAGAATACTAAAGAATTTGTTTTAACTAGTCTGTGATTCGTTTGGAATAATTTCTAGCTGTCATTTGGCCTGCGTGTTTGGCCTTTATGTAACATGTAGGAAGAGTCCCTGACCACAGCAGTCAGAGGCAGTGGGAAATCTCTAACTTTTAATGGACATTCTTTTTATTTAGACTATATTCATAGAAAACATAAATCATAACACTTTCATTCATTTAAAAATTATATGTTTTAAACATCACATTAATATGTTATAGCTTTTATACTCTTACTATAGGTTATCATATAACCCACCCTTACTTTTAATGTGGAAAATTGAGGAAGTTTCACATAGCTTAAATTACGTTTACAATTCTTGCTTGAACTTAAATACAGAAAATCCAAATTCATGAATTAAATCCTTTTTGTATCTAGACAATTCTGCACCATATTTTTGGTATATTCTCACTCTGCCTTATAGATATTACCTTTTAGTAGGGATACTCTTACCAGAAGTTCACTGTTTGTATTTTCCATTGGTCTAAGGAAACACTTGGGTGCATCATGATGTCATCAGGGCCAAGTTCAATAATTGATATTCATTATGATTACCACATATCACAATCGAACTTCTATGAACATAATAATTTTTTATGATAAATCATTGATGACATAGAAAAAAGGCAACAAGGAAATGGTGGCAACCTTGTTCAAAGAATGATGCTAATACAGTATTACTTAATATTCATGTCAATCATATTTATAAATAACTTCCTTGGCTCAAAGGTTCAGGACCTTACGAAATTGACATTGAAATAGTGATGTCACCCCACATTTATGTGGTCTCAAATGCGGTGTATGCCCAGTCCCACAAGAGTCTCCCAATAAAGACAATATTGACAATCCTGCAAATAAAAATGTGTTGAAAATCACACTGCTACTTTCCATCCCTTCTGCTCTTCCTAATGTGTTGCTTTCTTTGCAATTGCACTGAGCATGTGTCTGCCTATGCCAGTTAATACATTTTATTAAATAAAACCACTAGGCTCAATCTCAGCATTTTCAGAAAATGGTAAAATTAAGAATGGAATTAGTAAAAAAATACCCACTGTTCTTCTGTACATACCAAAGTATTATAGTGTGAAAAAACCTTCTGATGATTAAATAAAGGAGGAACTCTGTTTTGTGATTTTAGAATTCGGGAATTTGGATTTTGATGTGTGCTTTAGGAGTTACCTAGGTTACAGTTATGTGTGCCTCTTGTGGTCCTCTGACGAGATTCATGCTGAGTGAGCAGTCAGTGTACAGCTACACAATCACAGGAGAAACTGAGTAATTGAAAATCCGTTTAAATCCACTCAGAGACAATAGTCAGAAAATGTAACCTGTAGGGAGTGAATGCACCCTGTGTGTCTGAGTGTCACTGATACCTGTGACTGGGATGCTTGCTGAAGCAGGGTGTTTGTGTGCCTGCTGACCTTAGCTTGGCAGCAATGCCTGCAGAAGATTTCCCCAACTGTTTCTTCATTGCTCCACTCCACTCCACTGCTGGGATACCCAGATAGCTGAAGAGTCCCTTGTTTTCCCTGAGTAGACACTACCTTAACTGAAACGTCCTATACAGTTCTCAACTATATCATTTCGCACCTGGTACTAAAAATACATGAAAAGTTCCCTAATTAATCACATCTCTACCCCCTAACTTATTAATAGATCAGGAACAGCTAAGGTCAGCTAGCACACAAACACCCTGCTTCAGCAAACATCTTAGTCTTGGGTCTCATGAAAGCAACACCCTTCCTTTAGAAACCTTGAGACTGCCTGTGTCAAGGACACTCAATCACACAGGGGTGCATTCGCTTCCTACAGGTTACATTTTCTGACTATTGTCTCTGAGAGAAATTAAATGGATTTTCAGTTACTCAGTTTCTCCTGTGATTGTGTAGATATACACTGGCTCTTCCCTCAGCATGAATCTTGACAGAGGACCACAAGAGGCACACATAACTGTAACCTAGGTAACCCCTAAAGCACACAAAATCTATAGTAACAGAAAAGCCAAACTCTGTAGTAAATTGTGACTTTAGAGAAGTTATTTTGCTTTGTGATATATTAAAAATTGATTTTTGACATTATAAATAGTAGTTTATTTGAAAAAAAAACCAGAAATTTTATTGCACTGTAAATGTTATTACAAAGCCAGTGAGTTAAATGTATTCCATAATTAAAACATATCCCTGTATTGACTTTATCTGTTCTAAACATAAATTTCTATTAACTCACTGAGAAAAATACATTCTGATGACTATGTAAATCAAGAGTTCACATATAAATTAAATAAATTGACTTTCCTCTTTTTCCCAGATGTATATAATCTATGATATCTTAACTAAAATCTATAATAGGATATATACACATATTTAATGACAGTTTACATATGCTGTTCATAGTCAAGGCATAGAAAGTGTTTTTATATGTAAAAACGGAATAAAGAAAACACTGTGGTGCTGAAAAAATAATGTTTAAGTTGCTAAAGTGTCAAGATAAATCACCATTACAAGGATGAATGACTAAAAAGAATCAATGGTGATCCTGAGCCCAGAGCTCATGGTGAGAAAATAAGTCATCTATGAGTAAGATCAGTGAGAAGGTTGCACTACTACCCAAATTATGTATTCTTTTCAGTATGTCACGAGACTAACAAAAACTCAAAAAGAGTGTGAATTTCATTAATCTTTCAACATGTGACTTATTATCATATATATGAAGTCTTTAAAAGTGTTTTAATTGATTTTATTCATTAATGGAATATGCTTATTAAAAGCAACATAAAACTATACATAACATAGTACTCCTAAGGGTATAATAGTGGCATGCATATTGTGGCATAACCAACAGTTCTCTGGTTGAACTTCATACCAGCTCAGCAAGAATGAAATCGTGCCTGGTACTGGAAACTCAGTCAACTAACTAGAAGTAGCGAAGTCATGGATCTTAGAAGAGAACCAACATCTACCACTTACCAAAACAGTATAATCCCTAACTACACACAAAATACTTGCTCTTACAACCACAGATAAGTGTTAACAAACTTCTCATTGCAACAGACAGAGACCACAGCAGAAAACTACAACCCAGTAAAATACAGTCGTGTATCCCAGTTGCAGTGGATGTATCTAAAACACAACTCTGGTACCTAAGGTTCCATGATCATTGTGGAAGAAAGGGCAAGAAGATTGTAAGAGCCTGAGTACCAGGAAGCTCATTGTGAGATTTTGTTTCCTAGAAATGTCAGAAGCTGTTCCTATAATATCAACAACATGACTGCCTAAACATGAACTGAACAAGGACAGCACCAACAGATATGCCAGTATTGATGGGAGAAAGACCACACAGCCTCATCCCTACACAGAGAACGGTAGGTGACTAAGGAATGCTGAGAGTGGAAGAAACAGGCCTCCTCAGGAAAGTGCTCATGAAATGTTCAGCTTAAAAAACATACCTGCAAGCAACGTTATACAGACTGAGCAGGCTGCACTTATGCATTTAAAACAAGCACAGATTTAAATATTTGTGTGTGTGCATATGTGTGTTCATGCATTCGTGTGTGCATGTGTATGAATGGGAGATGTTTATGTGTGTGTCTGTGGTGTGTCTCTCTGTGTATATGTGTGTATGGGAAGAGTTAGAACAAATATTGGAAAAAAGGGACATTTTTCCAATTTCAAAAAAAAAAAAAAACAAAGATTTTTTGGGAGGAATTTAATGGAGTAAAGTGCAAAGATAAATGATGCAATTATAATATGGTTTCAAAATTTCAAGAAATAAATTTTAAAAGCAATGTTTTCATATTATCGTGAGAGTGCTACAATGACCACAATGCCGTTCACAGCAAAAACAGTAAATAATTCATGTAATAATTTGTATTTCATATATTCTTTTAGTCAGAATTATTATGCCTATAATAAAATACCAGGACAAAAAGGCAAGTTGGGAAGAAAAGGGTTTATTTGGCTTACACTTCCAAAACACCATAGTTCATCATCGAAGGAAATCAGGACGGGTCCTCAAACAGGGCAAGAATTTGGAGGCAGGAGGAAGAACACCGATTGTTAGAATTCTCCCTATGTCTTGTCCAGCCTGCTTCCTTTCAGAACCCAGCACTATTAGCCCATGGGTAGCATCCACAATGGGCTGGGCCCTCCCATATTAATCACCAATTAAGAAAATGCCCTACAACCTTGCCCATAACCCGATCTAATGGAGGTATTTTTTTTTATTTGAGGGACCCTCTTCTCTAAATGACCTTAGCTTACATCTGGTGGACATAAAAATAGCACTAACAGTATTTTCTATTTATTATTGTTTCAGATTCAAGCAAGATGAGGTGAAGGTATGTTTTTATGCATAAAAATTCAGTATCTTTAGAATACTGAAGAAAAAAATATAAGTATGAAATGAACAACTTTACAAGTATAGTAGGAAATTTTGTTTTATATATTTAAAAGCAAACAGAGAAAAGAAGAAAACCAATAATGCATTTTGTGTAACACGGGTCTTACCATGTAGAACTCCCTTTACAAAAGCTGTGATGTGCAGCTCATGTGCCAAGCACTGTTGCTTTCCACTACTGCACAAGCCACATTCTAAAGGATATTTTAAAACAATCCTCTTAACTCTCTATATGTGCTGTAAAAATTTCAAAATTGTTTGGTGACATGGTCTCATCCAAGATTGCCTGAGTTTTCACTGCATATTCTCGTTTCAGTAATAATAAATTTAATAGTTAACTTTTTTAAATTGTGAAAACTCAAAATTTGAAGCTTAGGCCTAGTTTGTAAACCAAACTGTACTTTCAAAGCATTTTAGATGGTTTCTTAAAACTGGTTTGTCTTGAATTGCAATCATGAGTGAAGTCTATGTTATTAGATGAACACGGGATTATTTGCAATAGTGAACAGTCTAAGGTGATAAATTGGAATAATGTCAAAGTTTAAATTGCCCAAACAGTGTTAATTACCTATCCATAAGTGAGTATTAGAATTCAAAAATGAAAACAAAATTGGATTCACTCGGCAATAACACTTTGAGATTATAAAATATAGAATAGTGTAAGAGTGCCTCCAAGTGGCACTCATCAAAATTTCTGTAATAAATTAAATATGAGTTCTAAAAGCTTTAATGACAACAAACCAGAAGCATAGCTCCCACATTTTCCATCCCATTTGATTTTACTTTTCTCATGGTATTTATGATTTCAATTATTGTAAATCCATTGGCATTGTTAAATACCCTCTTTATGCTCCATTAATTCTCAGGATTTTGGACAGTTGCCTCATAAAATGTCTGGTTATTGTCTAGATCATATCTTTTCATTAAACTTCAAGAGTAAAATCTCTAATTTACCCTTATTTACCAAATATTAGTTGAAAAGATGAACAAAGGACTCCTCTACCATTCAAAGATTCTGTGAAGTGCAGCTTTAAAGTTTCACTCACTCCAACAAGAAAGCTTGAGTTATAATGTGTCCCCAGTGTCTGCTTGGATAGTGTGTAAATTAATGGAACGGACTCTGTAGATTTGTGTCCAGACAATCATGGTGATGTGACATTGCTTAACTTTGAGAGTGTATAGTGTGTTGGCTTTGCCCTTATTCTGTTAATGAATAATAAAGAATTATTAATTCAGCTGAGCAAAAGAAATTTCATACCTGAAATGAACATGGCACAGGAGCTTACAATACAAACTAGAAAGTGAAGTTCGTGTTCCAGGAAGATAATCTTGCAGTAAAGTTTACTATAGAATAAGGTTCATCCTTAAGTGATGCTGGTGCCATCACTGTACGCCCCTTTTCATGATTTATTCATTTCCCTTTCACTGTTTATCCTTCTTTCTCTCATTTCAGACATATAATTTCTGTAAGCCATTTTTTCTCTTTCCCAGGGATGTAAGACCAATGCCACTCCCTGCTAATCTATTTCTATATTCTGGGTACTCTGTTTTGTTTTGTTCTTTGTTTTTGATCATTTCCATTTCTCTCCTTGTTGCCACTTTGGGAAAGCATTTCTTGAAATTAGATGATATTGATAATGAAACCTAATGTTTAGTGTCCAAGGACAGGGCAAGTCACTGTTTCCAGTGTATTAAATATATAGACATTTGTGGAGATTCTGAAATAGATATGTAAGCTGTGTATGTAATTTCATCTGCTAACTTTTACTCTAGAATGTAATGTTGCACTATCCATGGGGTTATTCCTAATGAATTTTCACTCTCTCTGATTTTAAAGGTGCCCTTTTCACATGGGATTCATGCTGTATGATTTTACTTCTCTCCTGACTCCGTGTGAAAACCAAATTGCGCTTTAACTCCTTGCCAAGATTCTGCTCGTCCAAGGCAGTTTCAAGCAGTGACCATTTTTAGTCGTGTTTCATTACCTGCCAATCGGAGTCCATGTCAGACTTTCATTAGTACAGTATTTACTCTGTCTCTTGGATCATTAATGAGCTTTCAAATAAAATCAGGCTGACATTCATCGCCAGGGACTCGGCGAGCATGACATTATTTACCATTACCCAGATCCAAGTTAATCTCCAGATTTTAAACATTATTCTACTGCACAGAGCAGAACCAATGACTTTCTTAATAAAAGTTGTCACTGGACTTTAATGAGACACATCTACTTCAGCTGTTATCTATACAATGAGGCTTTCTACATACATCCAACTGTTAATCCTACTGATTTCTCCCATAATTAGCAATTCATATGTTTATTTTTCCCAAGACATACCTTCCATGTCTGTTCCTTCATAATTCATTCATTTGTCAGCAATGGGAAACACTTATCAGCCTTGAAAACTACCCCTTTTTCTTTTAGAACAGTAAAAACTTTTTTTAACTTTTAAGATGTACATCAACAATCCTGAGTTGTGTACATTTTGGAATTCAGAGCATACAACTATAAAATTCAATTTATATTTTGTGACATTTTAATAACCTAATTAAAGAATTAAAAGCAATAAACTAAAAAATTAAGCAAATTTTCTGGGACTAATAATGATTAAATAAATAAATAGTTAAAATTTATTTTAAAACACATAGTCAGAAACACACAAACTTGAAATCTCACAACCCTACAAATAAAATGGTTTCAAGGTACTTTATTGAGTTGAATAATAATTCTTCTGTATTTGAAGGTTATACATTTTTACCTATACACTATCATAATATAACTTTAACTACATACTACATGCTTTTCAACTATTATGTTTTATGCTATATAGAGAGAAAGATAAAAATTTATACCTGTAATCAGACGATAAATGAGAATCATTGGGTAAACTAATGCTAAAGTTAGGATAATAAAGACTATAGGCATTTGAAAGTAAGATTCTTAAAAACTATTGAAAATTTACAAATACATGATTAGTTCATAAAATCCTTAATTTTGCATGTAGTTTTAGAGCCCCAACTGGACTGAGAAGCACCAAAGGATGGGAAATGCTAGTCAAACAAAGAACTTTTAGCAAAATAAGTTGTGCTTTAAATGCCTGGGCTACATTCCCATAATCTTGTGTCCTGTGTGAGCGCTTTCAGAACTACCACATCTTGTCCTATGAAGAGAACTGCAATGAATTTCCCATGTACATTTTCACTCGACTGGTTTTGAAAACTCTTGTCCCACAATCAGTATGAAGCATGAATGAATGAATTAATTATTGAATGAATGAAAAAGATGAATTTACTTATTGATCCAAAGGCTCATGATGAGAACCTACAACAGTCATATTGAGCTATGGACAATTCCTTCATAAGAACATTTTTAACTGTTTATCACCATTAATGAAGCTTGATGGAATAGAGTTGTTCAAATTTATCTGATTATGTTTCTCATAACTGAAAATACTTTAGGGTTAGCTAATTATGTAATCAAGTATCAAATTATGATAATATTTCACAAATTAAAATGATAGTAGATATTTTTCCAAATATTTTTATATTAAAATTATATGTATTTATGTATATATATAAACATATATGTATATATATTTAACTGATATCAGTTAATGATATAGAAATCTGTCAAGGCATATTCCACAAAATTATTCAAAAACTAGAGATGATTTGAATTCTTTGTGACACAAGGCATAAATATACAGATAAAATGCCAAAAGTTTTCAGGACATTCATCATTAATTATCATAGTTTGCTTTCTGCTGTGATAAAACACTGACCAGAAACAACTTGAAAAGGGAAGAGAGGGGAGGGGAGGGGAGGGGAGGACGGGAAGGGAAGGGAAGAGAGGGAGGGGAGGGGAGGACGGGAAGGGAAGGGAAGGGAAGGGAGGGGAGGGGAGGGGAGGGGAGGGGAGGGGAGGGGAGGGGAGGGGAGGGGAGGGGAAGGGAAGGGAAGGGAAGGGAAGGGAAGGGAAGGGAAGGGAAGGGAAGGGAAGGGAAGGGAAGGGAAGGGAAGGGAAGGGAAGGGAAGGGAAGGAAAAAGTTGAGTTTACAGGTTACAATCGTTCACAGAGGAAAATCAGAGCAGAAGCTCAAGGCAGAAACCTGGTGACAAGAACTGAAATAGAGACAACAGAAAGATGCTGCTGACTGGCCTGCATCCTCTGGCATGCTCAGTTACTTTTCTCATGTACCTTAGGTCCTCTTGCCTAGGGCTGGAACCTCCCATATTAGAATGGGATCCCCAACATTAATTAGCAACTCTGAAAAACCTCCCCACAGAGGTGCCTACAGGCTAATCAGATGGAGGCAATTCTTCAGATGAGTTTCCTTCTTCCCAGGTGACTCCAGTTTGTGTCGTGTTGACAAAAATTCATCAACACACTAGTCACGCTTTACTCCTGAAAGTATTTGTGAAAATGAAGTAGTTTGCTGAAGATGGTTGGCTTAAAGATCTGTGTATTTTAAATTTTCATGATAAACTTGTCAGTGAAGCTGGGCGGTGGTGGCACACGCCTTTAATCCCAGCACTCGGGAGGCAGAGGCAGGCGGATCTCTGTGAGTTCGAGGCCAGCCTGGTCTACAAGAGCTAGTTCCAGGACAGGAACCAAAAAAGCTACGGAGAAATCCTGTCTCGAAAATAAAAAAAAATTAAAAAAAAAAAAAAAACTTGTCAGTGAGTTATCTAGGGCAGATTATTTTATGTCTTCTTCTCCAGAAAGAAATAATAGATCCTTCCTAGTGGACAGTTTCTACCTCAAAGAATGATCAAATGGGACAGCAACTCAATAACTGAAAACTCATGAAGCCTTAAAGCATGAGTTTTGAAAGTGTATGACTTTAAAGCAACCAAAGTGCTTAGACCCTAAACATCCTTTATTGAGCCTCAAGTTGCACAAAAATATCTAAGATTCTTCTCTACTGTAATTAACTACAATTGTAATTTAGTGTAGACAATACTCATTAAATGCAAAAATTTAAGTATGCTTTACAAATTTCTGTGATTCTGTGAATTTGTTCCAATAGAAATGTTACATCATGAAGGAGAGCAATGTGAGGTATGTTTGTCTACCCTCTAGAGCTTCTTAAGTGAGGCTTGATGGGGCAGGGAGTAGCTTTCATTAAAGAAAGAAGAAACTACTCTGGAGTAAATGATCAAGTAATGTTTGAACTATTTAGAAAGGAAATTGTCCATGGGATATTTAGTCCTATATAAGGGATGCTAAAAAAAATAAATAATTGATACAATTCTGGTATCAATACTAATAGGTATAGCTGACATTGAAAATCATGATACGTAGAGATTGTAGGATATGTCTGATCATAATATTCCAAAGATCATCCATGGAAGTAAAACTAACCAAAGATTCCATTCAAAGATAACAGAATTAACATATGGAGAATTTAGACCATTCAATCACAGATTAGAAGAAATTTCAAATATTACAACTACTCAAAAATGTATAGCCTTCCCTTCAAAAATTGTACAATTTTATCCAGGTTTGTATTAAAATTTATAGCACTTTTAGAAAAAAATATGAAAAGGATGCTGTATGTAGGGATACTATAGACATTTACAGATGAAACTCCCATAAATTCAAAAAAGCATAATGAAGGGCTGCTTTAATTAGTTGTTAAGTGTGCGAAATTGATGGCAAGGGCAGGCCTATTTAAGTGTGTTTTAGTTATGACTTTAGGTGTATATCCACATTTCTAAAACTATTTTAGAAATCTGACCCTCTGAATCTAGTAGACTATTGAACCAAACATTATAAAGTGTAAAATACAAATCAACAGGCTTCATTAACAAAACATATTTGTTCATATAAGCTAAAAAGGTAAGAAAAAGAAAGCCAGTAGTTATGAGACAATCAGAATCAGCAGTTCAAACTTCGTGTGTGTGTGTGTGTGTGTGTGTGTCATGGGAGGAAAAAGTCAATAAAACATAAAGAAATTGAAAATTAATAAGATTATTTAAAATCAATTTTTCAAGATTATTTTTTATGAAGTGAGTAAATCATATAAAAAGGGAGAATATATATTTCAATACAGATCTCATTTTGCAAACTATAAATATATCCACAGAAATTAATAAGGTTTAGTTGAGCTATTTCTACTAAAAAGAATTTTATGACCTGATTTTTTTCTTAATTTTAAAATAATAATAATGTAGATTCCTGTGACAAAAGAGTCATTCATGTTTGATCAGAAATGGTTGTAATGAGGTGAGATAATATCTACATTAGCACACTCTAATTTTGAAACAGTTTGTTTATAAAGGTTATAAATCTTTAAAGAAATTTTAATAAAGATAAAAGACTCCACTGCAAATTTAAAGTAGTTTTTTTAAAATATACTTTAAAATCTCCTAGTGAGAAATTAAGAAAATCTTTTTGGAATAAATGTGTAATCATGCTTGTAACAAAAGCGAAGAGTTAGAGATATTTATTCTCATAAAATATGATGAAGCTCTCAGTAAAAGTAAAATTTGGAATATTCTTAGACTAAAATAAAGAGAAAATAAATATAGAGAAAAATTTATTCCATATTAGGTTAAATTTCACTGTATAGTAAGTTATTTTTTCTATTGAAATAACTTTATTTATTTTTAAATAATCTTTTCTCATTTTACATACCTATCCCAATTTTATTTTGGCAGTTTTCAGATTTATACAAGCTGTCTATATTAAATATTATGTCTAATCTAAAAAAAAAAAAAACAGCAACAACAGCTAATCTTAATCCGTAATTCTGGCGCTCAGGGTAATTTTCATGCTCAAAAAAGATGAAAAAAGGGGAGAGACAGCAAAGGTCCCACTCAAGCAACAACTTCTGATATGGACCTTCAGTTTCCCTCTGCAGAAATGATGGGTAGCTAGCTCCTCAGTGAAGAATGTAGTCATACTTCATACAAGCACTGATGAGACTGTGTGCCAAAGCAGGCATGTGGGCATCCTTCACAAGTCAGCAACTCGAAGAAACTCTTTTTAAGAACTAGTGTGTGTATATATACATATATATACACATACATATATACACACTATATATACACTATATATACATATATATATATAATCCTTTTGCTTCTTATAGAAGTGTTCTGTTAGTGTTATTAGTTTATATAATAATCGTGCACTACTATGCCTCAAGCCAAACGTATTTGTTTTAACAACACACAGGCTTACAGTGAGGGCTACATAACTCATTTAACGTTTAAAAATACTAAAATTCTCTTCCAGATCCTATCTCTAAGGTTCACAATAGAAATAAAGATGATTTGAGGAATAAATTTAGAGTCATAATTCAAATGAATGGTTTCCAAAATACATATTCTATTTCCTAAACTTTAATGGCAATGCAAACCAACAGTTAAGCAAATTTTATCATCTTAGAAATATTTCATAAATATTATATTCCTCAGTAGGATAATAAGATCCCAGGAGTCTTTCCAGATTAAATACAAGAGAAGGCTGCCACGTAACTAGCAAGTGAGCAGACTCTTGCTTTCCTCCTATTCATGGAAATACAATAAGTATAACTTTTACAAACTACTCTACTTCAAGAAAATAATAAGTAAGTAAATAAAGCCTGAATTTTATAGTTTTAGTTTATTTTTGCTGTAGTGTCTTCAGCGTCAAACTTTCTTAGTGACTGCCAGTTCCTTGAATAAGAACAACAGAATATTTTACATGTTAATACTGAGTAAAAATATAACTTTAATAAAAATTTGCTCATCTCAATTCATAAAATTAATATTATCAAAAGATAATTTTTAAAATCAAAAGATAATTTGAACCAAGAAAAATTAAAAATGAAAGTTTAATAATTACCTATGATTTTTCTTAAAAGGATTATTATCAATACAGAAAGAATAAAGAGGTGGAGATCCACATAGGGCTTTGCCACTTTTCTAATGCTCACTTAACAGAACTGTGATAGCCGCGTGTTTTGTGGGTCAGGTCTCATTGCTCCTCCTCTCCAGAGATGTCATTAGCTTTATGATGTCACAAAATCATTAACTTCTCCACACAGCAATTTATGCCTTCCTGAATTAGGCTGTGTGAAGAGAAGCTGCTGTTCTGTTCTGAAGCCTGTGTATGATAATTCGGATATGTGACACATCTGGATAGAATAATAGATCACAAATGCTAGGCGATAGCATCAACTCTGACTCTAGTCACCAAAGGCATAGTGAAGAAAACTAAAATATAGCAACCTCTCTGTCATAATTCACCTAAGATTTCTGCTTACCTGAGAGAGTTAATGCAGCAGTATGATTCCCTCCTCTAATGCCAGGAGCTAAATGAGGCAGGTGGAGGATGGAGATCAATGACATCCCTGCATCCCTACATGCACATCAATTGTAGAACAATTAAGTAAAACCTAAAACCAGGAAGTTTCCGAATTGAAACACTCTCCAGTGTGCGCTTCCATCACTAATCATTGCTGTACATTAACGTGCAGGATGTACTCGTGATTGAGCACAGCCGCCCTGACAACTTAATGAAGAAAAGACAGAGCACCGAAGTCCTATAGAGAGAAAAGTTCGTATCCTATTTATCAACAAATGCATTAGGAATGTGTCATCGTTAAAGGATACGTCAATAGTTATATGAGATGAAAAGAAGAAAGGGGCTAAATGGATTCTCCTGCGTTTAGAAACTGCTGAAAATCTGAACTTTCATGTTCATAGAAACTTACTAGAATGTATGGTCTGATTACATAGTGATGTTAAGAGGAGTGGTTCTTCAGTTATTAACAAAAGACAAAAAAAAATTTGAAATGGGTGAAGAATTTGCTAGACTCAAAACAGCTTTAGTACCAATATACTGAATAAATAGCATGCACTAAAATTATTTTTACTTACTTGTAATGTATCTGTGTGTGGGGTTGTGTGCATATATATGTCTATGTCTTCACCTGTGTGCACATAAGGCATGCACATACCCTGGAGCACATGTGGAAGTCAAACTACAACCTCTAGCAGTCATTTATTTCCTTTCCCCACTTGTGGCTTGGGGATCAAACACAGGAAAGCAAGCTTGCCAACAAGTGCCTTTACCCACTGGCCCACAACTTTCATTTAATGTACTGATATTTACAAACTGCAATAATAACTTATATGAAAATCATCCAATGTTGAACATAGGCATCAGAATAGTCTAAGAAACAGATGCTACTCGAACTTAAAACCAAAAATATATGGTTATAATATAGTTTCTTTAATTACTTGTGGCAAAAATGAAGAATTCCTTTAATGTATTTTCATTGGCAAGTAATTTTCTTCCTTCCTTCCTTCCTTCCTTCCTTCCTTCCTTCCTTCCTTCCTTCCTTCCTTTCTTTCTTTCTTTCTTTCTTTCTTTCTTTCTTTCTTTCTTTCATGTATACAATATTTTGTCTGTGTATGTGGTATGTGTGCAGGCCAGAAAGAGGACACCAGACCTCATTACAAATGGTTGTGAGCCATCATGTGGTTGCTGGGAATTGAACTCAGGACCTTTGGAAGAGCAGGCAATGCTCTTAACCGCTGAGCCATCTCTCCAGCCCCAGCAAGTAATTTGTAAGACCATTACACGAAGTAAGAAAGAAGGGTTCTTTTATCTCAGCTTGTCTATATTGCCATCCTTTCATAAACATTATATCAACTGTATTGTGCTTTGTTCTACAATTATTTGGCATCATTTACAAGATAATAGCTTGGTCAATTATCCATAATAAATTATTAAAATAAATTTAACAGAAGACCTTATGACATTATCCTGATCAAAAATGTATCTTCATTCAACTTGTACCAGCCTTAATTTTAAATTTTGATCAAGTTTTGAGACATCCATGGAGATCTCTAGATACTGGAAGCCACATTATGGAATCAGCAACTTAACAAGAGCAACAAAGCAAGACTCTGTGGTGCCTCCTGCTGCAAGACCAACGGTGACTTCAGCATGACGGGAGCATTAAGTGCTTAATCCTACATCACAATATTTTCCTTCAGAAAGGTCTTTTCGGAATGTGCCTCTAGCATAAGTCAACAATCATTGTAAATGCAGAAAGTATGACTTTCTTTTCTGAAAACAAAATAATTCAATCTTCATCTAAAAATACTGAATCTTTCTCAAAGTAGCTGTTTTGGTAAATCTTATGCTAATTCTAGAAATAAAACAGATATTCAAAACATTTTGGAACTTCTCTGCCCTGCTGCATTCCAGAACTGTTAGCAGAAAATCTGTTCATTTTGCTTTTAAGCATTATAACGCCATCCCAATGCATTTCACTCACAAAACTTGGACTCAGTTTACTGCAGAGTCCCTACCAGCTTGTGTTTCATTTCGAGAGAGTAGCAGTCAGTGAGACATTCTCCCTCTTGGCTGTAAAGGGGATGATTTGTTACAGTTATAATGACTGTCTTCTCTTCAAAATGGAAATGGTGTAACTATAGACCTCTAGGGCTAAAGATGGCAGAACAGTAGGGGCAATCTTCTGAAATCTGCAAAGTTATAAAAAGGACAGTTACTGGGTTCAAGAAAATAATTTGTTGCTAAGAATACTTCGCAGATTTTCTCTTTGCTAAGCTTGCTTATTATATAGTACAAGTTTCAGATTATAACTTCTCTTGTGTTTTCTTGTTTGTACAGAGATAAAGTGAATTAATTTGAAGTAAAAGTGAGAAAATAATCGTGTTTTGGCCAGGAACAGTTTGCTCTAGCCAGCAACAAAAATTCACCTTGACACTTTCAGCTAAATGCTTTGAAGGTGGCGTCTCAGTGTAAGGAGCTCTACCTCCAGCCAGAGCCTTGGTCCACATGCAATATCATGGAATCTTTCTAAAAAACCTGTATTGTTTATCATGTTATTCCTTCTCCTATAAATGAGGCATTACCAGCAATGAGGTTATGATTTAGCATTCATAACTACAATTTTAATGTACAAATCTCTTGTTTAGAACTCAGATGAAAATTGTTAATGTGGGCAGACAAAGGAAAATAATAAAAACGTTTGAAGAGTTTGAAATCAAAATTACAGGCTTTATAGAGGCCAGATTATTGGAATTTGTCATAGCTTCTCTAAATCATCACTGACATATTTCATATTCATCTGCTGTGTATGTACAGACAATAATATTTAATTCAGAGTTAATTGAATGTTGCATGAAGATGAATATACTATTGAAATGGATTACCCAGCAAAATAAAAAGCAAGTACAGGGTGTTCCTTTTGATCATTGTCATAGATAATTATCTCCCCAAGGAACAGAAAGAAATTCAATGTTAGGAATAAATTTGAAACAAAATTTAAAAGAAGAAATGTTAAAATTTATTCTGTTATTATTTAATACTTAAACAACATGAAACATTGATGATACATTCTATATTTTTCATTGTATTTTTAAATGTAAGATATATATATATATACATATATATACATATATATCTCACATCTCAACGTTGCTAGTCATATTTCAAGATTTCAGTGCCCAATACAGCCAATGAAAACTGTATTTAAGAGTTCTTATATTAGCAGGGTTCTGTGTCAAAATGTCAGTAATGCACATGTGTATGTATATTTAAAACCTTATATGAATGAGCTTATACTTAGAAATAGTCATATAGTTATTGGAAAGCATTTTATATTTATTTTTATTAGTTCTTCTAGGATTTTGTACAAGGTGTTTTGATTATATCTCTCTCCTTCCCTTATCTCCACCCAGATCCACACCTTCCTTTTTCTCTCACTTAAAATTTTACTTTTGTTCATCAAGGCAAATACATGCTGTCCAAATATTATTGAATGTGTTGTCTTCTTGTGGGCCATAGTAGAACTATCAGGAGCTATATTTCTCTAGAAAATTGGCCATTTTTTTTCCAGCAGCTAAGAATTGCCAATAGTTCTTTGGTAAGGCATGAAAAATCATATCCTACTCCCCTCTCCATTCAAGGATTTGGTAAGGTTTAGGATTGCACAAGTCTTGAGAGATCCTTCACATGGCCACTTAGCAATTTACTAGCGTTTTGGGGTAATCCAAATTAAACATATATATGTAAAGTCTCAACGGTAACATCCACAGATGAGAGTGAACCTAAGGTGATTGTCTTTCCAGGTCTTTGTTACCTGACTTACTTAGAATGAGTGTTTCCTGTTCCATCCATTTATAAAATTTAAATTATATTTTACTATTTATTCATCGATGGGTGGCTATCTAGGTCTTTTCCATTTTTTGGATACTTGGAGAACAAGTACCTCTGTGGTGCGATATTCAGTCTTGTGTTCACAACCAAGATCAAATGCTAGATCTATTGCCAGTTTTCATAGTCTCCCTCACACTGACTTTTAGACATAAAAATCTCACCTTTAAAATATCAGACCACTTTATCTACCGCCCATTTTTCATGATATGCCTGATTGACTATTAGTTACATTTTATATTTGAAAGTCAATTTTATTGCTTATCATTTAAAGATTATACTAATTTGATCATGGTTTAGCTTTTCTTTTTCTATCAATTTGCTTCTTGTATATCTTTGTCTTCTTTGGGATCATTTCCTTTATTACAGACTACACTTCAGTGTTTATTGTAATTCCTTACCAGATCACCTCATGCATCATGGATGAAAACTTATTAAGACACCGGAAATTAGAAGGGAGAAGAACAGGATGTTATATGGAGAATGAAGCATTCCATTTGCCTTAAACTAAGGACTAAATAACCCAATCACTTCAGGAAGTCCCTGAAACTGACCAAATTGTACCAGGCCCTCAGCTTTCCCAAGCTTAAATACATTGATGGACTGTAGATAAATACTCCCAGACACAACAATCTGTCTAGAAAAGAATCAGACTAGCCAAGCTACCTAGAAGAAAGAGACCAATTGAACTGTGTGGAAGAAGCTAAAATTAACTTAACTAACAGATAGGACCCTGCCCAGCAGGATGGTCAGTGAGATCCAGGTTTCCAGTTGTTTCCTTGCTAGGGTAGGCTTTGTGTGTTTCATCAATCCGAGTCACTTCTGTTCCTATAGGTAACCCTTCCCCCATACTGCTGTAACTAATCCAACTAAAACTTACTTTGGTTTATCATCAGTTCACTGTCTTCTTGGTGAGCGGACACTTGTTCGTATTTTCACAGAAATAGTACTACACAGTATTAACTAATCTCTTACATTTGACTTGAGAAGACTCACTTCTTTTATTCTGTGTTAGAATAGCTAGTTTCTATTACATTTGAGGGATAGCTCAGGTGTTAAAGTTAGGATAGTTGTCGTATTCTTTTTTCCATAATATGAAGTTGTTATTTCAATGTGTCGTGCTATTTACTGCAGTTGGTAACATTTTTGTTGCTATTGTTATTAAATCAATAGACAATTTCTCTAAGATTAATTATTTCTCCATTTTTATTTAAGTCTTTTGTGTTTCAGTATGGTATTCAGGCAGGGAGTTTTTTTTCTATCCTCCCTGTAGCCTTATGTATTTCTGTGTTGGTTACATTATATGTTGTGATTTTTCCCCCAGGAAATTTTTTAAACTAATTATAGAAAGTATTTTATTAAACTAACTGTAGTAACACCTCCTATACTTCTGCATTTTTCTCAGCTATTCTTATTTTTCCATGACATCATTGTTTTGGAGCAAATTTCAGATGAGATAACTTGACTGACTTTCCTAAGAACAAAGTATATTCCTTCTATCAAAAGATGTCAGAGTCTGAACACATTTGCTTAAGTTTAAACCATCAGCTTCTGTTACATAGTAAGTACATTTTCAATATTCCATTCCTGATATGTTTTATGTTGACAGGGCTATATTCCTCTAGAGGCTTTATACCAGAACAGTTCCTAGCCATTTTCAATTTCTAGAAGCAACCTGAATTCCTTGGCCCATGGCCCCTTTGTCCATTTTCTAAGCTCATCACTCCGTATTGAGTTTCTGTCTTTACATTAGGTTTTCCTGGCTTTAAGCCAATTGCCTTATAAAAAGAATTTTTATAATTATATATCAATAATCCAAAACAATCTCCATGATATAGACTAGATTGGGTGTACTAAATATCAGAAATTAAAGCTCAACCCAACGTGATTCTATTTGAGCATATGGACTTTAGTGGGGATTAGGTCAAATGAGTTCTTAAGGATACTGGCTTAATCTGGTAGAACTGGTGACTTTATAGGAGGAGCATTCATTTTCTCCCTTTCACCAGAAACAGGCAATGTGAGGATAAGGAAGCACCCCAGCCCTGTGAGGGTACAGACATACCCGCCCCTTTCAGGATAAATAAACGCCCGACACTGTGTGTATATAAGACCCAGATTTTTGAGGATAAAGATGCACTCTGGCTCTGTGAAGATCTAGAAATACCCCAGCCATGTAAGGATATGCAAACACCCCGGCCCTGTGAGAACACAGAAGCACCCTGACCCTGTGAGAACACAGACACATCTCAGCATTCTGAGGACACAGAAGCAGCCCAATCCTTTGAGGATGGGGAAACACCCCAGTCCTGTGAGGACATAGAAACCCCCCCCCAACCCTCTCCAAACCAGAAACCCAACATCACAAATACTGAATCTGATGCTGGGCAGCTATGTGCCTTGAAATATCATCTGGGAAACTGCTAGGTCTCCTCAAGGGAATATAAACCTCCCAATGTTTAGACATAATTTAACTTCATTTTATGCCATTCCCAATATAATCAAATGAAAATAAATAACTATATTCTACAAACTTTTTGTTTCACCTGTATATTTTTATACATATAAAATATTTTAATTTTTTCCATCTTTACATATCAAATGAATATATTTAACTTTCTAAACATAGGTGAAGTTTTCCTCTTCTATGGAATTTCTAGTGTCAAATAAAGATCAAATACTAAATATTCAAAAATATTTCATAAAAACTTTTGCTTAAATCTCAAAATGAATACCAACTGGAAAACATAAAGAAAAATATTTTTTAAAGAGAGCAAATTAAGGAAGGAAGGAAGGAAGGAAGGAAGGAAGGAAGGAAGGAAGGAAGGAAGGAAGGAAGGAAGGAAGAAATGTTGCTCTGAGCACATAAAGTACAGTTTTCAAATTGGTCTGGGATTATTTGTCTGCGTACACTATGCTATGTTGTACAATTTGTGCATTATATATCTTTTGTGTATATATGTCATATTTCCCCCTTAGTCCATTTCATTACAATTATTTAACTGTAGTTGCCTTTTCTATCGGTACTCATAGAAAATTATTTGACTTAATCTTTTATATTTATTGTGTTGTTTGGTATATAACACACACATAGAGTCATAATCTGGACATTCATTAAAGACTACCATGTGCTCCTTCTAAGTTGTGAAGCCTTCCAAAATGTGCAGCTTATATATTTTGTTCCCTTTCCATCTCACTGACAAATGGCATGAGGAAATTTTACATATGTGCTCATAAATACAGTGCAATTGATTGACAGACTGATTATCTTAGTTGGAAACAAATTTTAAGATATTCACAGCAGTTATTCAAACTATTTAAATGATTATGATCACAATCAGCTTCATTTGTACAATGCTTTACATTTCTGAAAGACCCCTTTATGTGTGTTATTTAATGCAGTCTTTCCCCGAATCCACAACAATCAACATAAAAAGCACTAGTTTAGCAAGATAAATTGAATATAAACATACCCTTTGCACAGAAGATTAAAATGAGCTAACGAAAACACAATGGCAGCATTGCACTTGATTGTTATGTTACCTAGAGTGAGCATTAATCCAAATCATTTGATCAAGCTACAGCAGTTTTTAAAAGTTACTTCTGACCCGTTTTGCAAAGCAAACTACCCCAAGGGTGTTAATAGAGGTAGCCTAAGAAGATACAGCATTGCTGTTTTAAGGGATTGAACTAGATAGCTTGATAGCAAGCATGTCTCAAGGGTAGGCATATTACCATTCTCAATTTAATTTATAAATGTGTATAAAGGTTTTTGCTGCTGTTCTTTTTCTTCCTAACCCACTGCTGATATTATTTGCTTCACTCCTGCTCGGAAATGTTCATTGGCTTAACCATGTGAAAGTAAAATTATCTCCCAACTTGAAGATCACTCCGATGGACTGCTTCTCAGAGAATAATTAATATCTGGAGACTCTGTTTAGTGGTTTTTGTTCTACGGTTCCACAAGGATCCTCATTTATCAATGTATATTTCCCATGTGTGGCATTGCTGACTGGAAAGTAGGTCACAGAAAGGACTGTATTGACTTTTAAGGGCTAGTATTCAAAGATGCTCTTCCAGTATAATTGTGTGTTCCCCAAGCAGTCACATCCAAAGGGTCACTGCAGTGACATCCTTGGCTACCTAGTAATGATGACAGATGCTCAGAGTGGGATTAAGTGGCTTCAACTGAAGGGTATACAATAAAATCAAGGAAATACATTTAGAGGAGCAGTAAGCACCTTCAGGTGGTTCTATCTACTTAAAGATAGTACTCTATCTGATAAAACTATAAGTGTAACATGATTTTAACTTATTACTATGTTTTGGTTCCCACATAACTTCAAGCAGGATCAATTAACCAAGAATGTAGATAGATAGGAAGAGAATGGTAATGCAAGGATCATGTTCACAAAATCAATTTAAGTTACAAGTGAAAATAGTAAATAACTTGAAGCCAGAGAAACCCTGTCTCGAAAAACCAAAAAAAAAAAAAGAAAAAAAAAAAAAGAAAAAATTTGAAAACTCAGAAAGGATGGGATTTGAATCTTCATACATGCCTTCCGATGTCAGTAACACTCAAAGATGTCACCTACAGTGTATTTTCTTTGAGTTATAAAATTTTCTTCATTTCAATTAGCTTTTACTTTTTAGAGGTCAGTTCGGGGCCCAACTTTATTTATCCCAATTTTAATTTACTCTAATTCCTATTCCTGATGAAGTATCCTTGCACATGAAAGAGATGTTGTATGCACTATTACTGTTTAGGCAAGAGCAATTTTATTGGTGAAAAATATGTGTAATTATCTATTTCTTTGAAATCAATTTTCTATCCTACTTTGTAAAGTTAATTTTTTCTGGTACAATTTATTTGTTGCCTTGGATTTCATTACTCTTTCCTCTTATGTTATTACTACAAAAAATGAGTAACTCAAAATTTGTCATTTTCATTTTTCCAAATTGTAAAATAAATGTTTTAATTAAATTATTACTGTATAGAATGAGGAGATATGTCCATAGAATGCTTTCTACACAAACATTTGTATCTTGAGGTGTAAATGTCTGGTAGCCATATAAAGGGCTAAAAAGTTAAGCTTGGCCACATGTGGGCCTGAAATCCCAGTTCTGTGGAAAAAAAATACAGTAGGATAATGGAGGCTTGATGGTCTCCAGCATAGCTCCAATTTCACTGTGACATCCTGTTTCAGAAATAATAGAGGTGCTATATCAGGCCACCCACCCAACAGTCCCCTTTGGCCTCTGCACAGAGGCAGAGGAGAGCCCACCAGCAATATACTGTAATTACCTCTAGGTTTAAACCATAATTAAAACAATAAAACATCTTCAGTTATTTGGTAAAACTTATTAGAATTCAAAATATCTTATTGAGAATGGTATTTGAAAAGGTTTTCTAAATACACATGAATAGTGTTTGGGATCACATAAAAGTAGGTGACATAGCCTCATTATCTACTTTATTTGTACTGATAAATGGTAAAACAAACCTGGTGAAGAACCAACAAATATATTTGCACAGCCATGTTCATTGCTACTGTATTCACAATGGCAGGAAAAGGAACTAGCTAGGATGTCTATTAACAGATGAATGAATAGTAAAAATGTGGTGTAATTACACCCTGGGATATTTTTCAGCTGTTAAAAAAATGATATCATAATATTCACAGGTAATAGCTAGTGCTTAAACAATCATTAAATTAAACCTTTGTTTCCAATTATATCACTGCATTCTATTTTTTTCTCCCTTGAAGGCTTCTTGTTTGTGGTGCCGCCAGACCTCTGAGATTATTCCAAATAAGGCACACATATCTTATGTTTCAAAACTAAAATCCATAAATGAAAGAAAACATGATGTGTGTCTTTCTTCGCCTGAACTAATGGAACAATAAGAGGTTAAATGAGGTGAGGATTGGAAAGGCAGTGTAAAGGAGGCATAAATGACACTAAAGGCCTTTTGAAAAATAAGATAAAATTCTACTGCAGCTGCAGCTTCTGAATATATATATATATACATACATACACACATACACACACAAACCCACTACTATTATTATGCTATAGGGACAGAGTAATAACTGACTCCTAAAAACTTTTGGATATATGCATAGATTAATGAATACCCCAGCCTCAATCAGAGAAGCTTCATTTTTATTATTTCTTTTAGTTTTGATGTAATAATACAATTACATCATTTCCCTTTTCTCCTCAAAATCCTACCATGTATCCTTCTTTTCCTTGATTTTTCTCTTAAATTTCTCCTTTTTTCATTGTTATTGAATGCATATGTATGTATATATATATATATATGTATATACATATACATATACTTACATACATATTAAATATAACTTGCTTCAAATCTATAATGTTACTTGTATGTATGATTTCAGGGTTTGTCATTTAGTTTTAGGTAGGCAGTTTGTGTGTCTTTCCCTCAGGAAGAATGTGTCTCTCATCCTCACCCTATCTCAGTTGCCTGTAGTTGTCTGTGTAAGGTTGAGATCTTGTGATTTTTCCCCTACCTATTTTGGTTATTTTGGTATGTCTATTTGTGATGGCTATTCTTGGTTGTCATCTTGATTATATAAGTAAAACCCACAAATGGAGAGCATGTGTGTGAGTTGTTTTTTCTTAATTTGAAATAGAATCTAATCTGGAATGGGAAAGACACACCTTTAATCCCAATTACTTGAGCTGTGAAAACCCACATGTAATCTGGACCACATCTTCTGCAGGAAATCTATGTAAAGACATGGAAGAGGGAAGCTTTTTCTATTTGATTATTTGCTTTCACCTTGCCATTATGTTCCTTCCTACACTGACATTAGCGCCTACACTGAAGAACAATTGAGACACTCAGTCTCGGGACTGAGCAACTAACTACTGGGTTCTTATCCTATAAGCCATTATAATAAATCTTGTGTGTGTGTGTGTGTTTGTGTTTGTGTGTGTATGGAGAGAGAGAGAGAGAGAGAGAAAGAGAGAGAGAGAGGATTCATTCTGCAAATTCAGTTACTTTAGAGAACACTGACTAATACACTGTTGTATTCTCTTTGTTGAACTCATATCTTTACGCAGTCACATTCATGTACACATTATTAGTGTAGCTTCTGACATTACTAGGAGAACAGAAAACTCTCTGATCATCTGGTTCTTTCAACGTTTCTGCCTCTTCTTTTGTAATGATCCCTGAGCTGTAGGGGCTGTTGCTAATTTCTAGATGTGTGCATTCATACTGGGACTCACAACCCTGTATTTTGATTCGTTGTGGTTTTCTGTATTTTCCCCATCCATTAGAAAGAGAAGTTTCCTTGATAAGGGGTAAGGACTACCTACAACCACTTTACTGAGCTGGGATAACCTACATTCTAAGTATTTGTTTTATACCTGCAATCTTCTTGAAGTACATGTAAAATCATCACAAAGACACACAACAGTCAATTGGCCAAAGTACAGAAAATCAGTGCCTGAGTATTGTTCAACCCTAAATGGGACACCTGTATCACACTCCTCTCCTCCCAGGGCTCATGGGACATTGTGAAAGAGGGAGTGGAAAAAGTGTTAAGTACCAGGGGAACTGGATGACTCTCTCACTCTTTTACAAATAGAGCAGGGAAGTGACACACATATGACAGCAAGCATAAGATATGCATGAGCTCAAACTACACAAATCCATAATGTGGAAAGGGGAGGTGGGCACAAAGATGAAGAACTGTTATTAAGTGATGGCTGCCAGAAGACTTAGCACCCTTCAAGTATTTGGCCCCTTGTAGGTCTAATGCACTTATTTGATAATATAGGCAGAACTAATGTGACTGGATGATTTTTTTAAATGATAACATAAACTTGGTTAGGTGTGGAATGAGGGATAGATCTGATAAGAGATTAAGATGGCCAAACTACAATGTAAGAAAATTTCAAAGAAATATATGTGTGTGTGGTTTATGTAATAAGTAACAGTAATAAATAATATAGTTTAAAAATTATATATATATAATTTCTTATACTATATTATTTGTCTCTTGAAGTATATTGGTAATTAACAGGGATCCATAATTCATAACCAGGCAACAAGTCAAGACTTGGGAGTGCTCAATTTTAATCAGGATGCCTGTATCATACCCACCCCCTCAAGTATTCTATATCTATGCCAGAAGTGGTGGGTAACTTCAAAGAAATAGCATTTTCCACACCCAACAGGGCAGATGAGATGCACATAAAATTGAACAGAGACTGCGGCAGCATACCCAAGATCTACACAAGCTCCAGTCATGTTAAATCCCAGGACAGAGGACAGGAAATAGGTATAAAGTCCCACCCCAGCCAAGAATCTATTTGCAATTGGTTAATTGCTAAGAGAGGGAAAAAATGGTTTTCTTCAATCAAGTGACAGTGCTATATCAATGATAGTCCTTGTTGGAAGGAGGCTGCTTGTTTGTCCTGGTCACCCAGAACCAAAATAAGCACAGAGAAACTGTTTTATTTAAATCAGTACTTGGCCTATTAGCTCTAACTTATTGGGTAGTTCTTATATTTTAATTTAACCCATTTCCATTAACCTGTGTATTAATCTGTCATGCGGTTGTTGCTTACCTGGTAAAGCTCCCAGCATCTGTCTTTAGTGACTCCATGGCTTCTCTCTGACTTCACCCTCTTTCTCCCAGCATACAGCCATTTCCACCCCCTGTGTATGCCATTCTCCTCTCATGTCAGATGTCATCTACTGCCCTCATTTCCCCTCCCTGGACCTTTAAGATGTCATTTTCCACTCCCATGCTTCACTTTCCAGTGTCATTAACACCAAATCTGCATACACATAGAGAGAGATTTAAATTTACACTCTTCCTGCCGTGTTATTCTTGCGAACATTACTTTTCATGGTCAAAGCAAAACGCATGTCTTCTTGCCCAGAAATACAAAGCCACATGTGATGGAAAAAGTGGCAAGTGGGGAAGAGACTGATTTGTAGTACAAGAGAGTCTCTCGGTAATGTCCACAAAATCTCTAGCCAATAATAAGAGAAAATTGAAATTTTTTGCTTAAATAATTTTTTAAAAAAAATCAAGTTTCACTTTCAGAGAACAATATTTTAAGTTCTGTTCACCTAAAAATAATCAGCACTGGAGGTATTTTTTGTGAGTGACATTATTAATTTACATTTAAGAGCTATTTTATAAGCTCCACCTGGTTTCTGTCAAAAAGACAGTGGTGACATCTGTTAGACACTGCCAGGAGTGTCTAATTCCTGAAAATTCAAAGAAATTACAGCAGCCCACCCTCCATTTGCAATCTCTAGATGATTAATTGAAATTACTTCCCCACTGAATGCATGTACTATTATTTTAAGCTAGTAATTATTAATCTAATAATTATCTTTCTATTTTATTATTCTCCAAATTAATCAGGAGTTGAAGTACATTTAAACTTATGGTACATGAATCGTCAATCATGTCAGAATGATTTTGGCTGCAAAGAGATTCTTATTAACAGACACTTAGGAAATAACCTATAGGATTCTGAATATAAAATATATTGATTTGGTGGTTTTTCTATATTGAGAACTCTCAGTACAATCAGTATCCAAGCTTCTAACCTGTCTCTGCTCACTTGTTTTACTACTAGGTTTACTTCTCTTTCCTCCGTAGAGGAAATATTTCCATGTGTCATGTTCAGATGGAAAGCATCAGAAGAAATTTAATTAAACAATTAGGGTCACAATATGCATTTAACAATATGAAGGGTCACTTGCCAATTGTATCATGCCAAAACATCATTGAATACAAGATAGCTGGTATACTTGCATCTACTGTGTATAGTACATGTTTACCATGAAGCACCAGAAATATTTTTGCTGCATTGACCCAGAGTAACTTATATTGGGTTCCCTAAACCATCAGGACCATCTTCCTTTGAAAATTTGAGAATCAGTTAAAAAAAAAAAAACAAAGAAGTATTAGTTTTTACCATAGGACAAAAAAAGAAAACAACAACAACAAAAAATCAAAGCAAGTATATTCCACAATAATTCATGTGTTATCAATCTCCCAGGCAACTGCAATGCGTGTTAAAGATTGGAAATCATCAGACCAAAGACCATACCTACTGATAAGAAGCCTCTTAAGTCTATAATTATCTTGTTCTTGAAGCCACAGTCTGCTCTAAGAAGGGTTACTGTCTCAAAGTTGATATGACTAAAGGAAGCATTACTGATTACTTTGATGTAGACCATTTAAGTCATGTGTACATACACAGATAGCAAGCCATCCTTTACTAACTTACAGGATCTTCAGTGATTCATGTCGGCTTTTATCAACTCCTATGAGGGAGTCACATGTGATAAAGCACCTAGGGTAAAGAAACACTTTCAGAAGTTCAAATTTGCACTTCATTGACACTTTCTCCACAGAGACAAGACGATCATATGTTCTTTGAAAGATATATGTTAGAGGAATAAAAAGCCAACTTTAAAGCTTTTAAAATATCAAACAGAATAATCAGATATTTTATAAAATATATATGTTGGTATGCCACCCAATATTTCTTTTCAATAGAGTAAAAATGTTATAAAAATCCTCAAACAAAAATGATTTTCATGTCTGCAAACATAAAGGATAATCTGGGTTATTTTAACTATGTTGAAATATTCAAAATAATTCTCCCACATTACTTTTTTTTCAACCCTTCTGACAAATAGATTTTACATGAAAAGTGAGACATTTGCAAGCTGATGATTCATTATCAATTCATAAGCTATGAATATGCAGTGAAATTTGTGACTAACAGATATTAATAACTTGCAATTTTGCAATTATTTATTATGTTTTTTATACCCAGCAGGTAACAGTACTTTGAACAGTAGAGTTTGTCACATATTATAGAGCTTAAATATGAAAGCAAAAATTTATTAGTGTTGATCATTAAAATATAAAACTATATTTTTACTTACTATGGTCAAAATGAAGTGGGCTTCTAAGATTATTCTTTTTTGCCTGCATATAAAAGTGTGTACCATGGGCATGTCTGGTGCCCATGGGTGCTAGAAGAATTTGAGCCCCTGGAACAAGAGTTAGAAATGGTCATAAGCTTTTGATGTGTGTGCTTGTTCAAATGAAAGAGTAGCAAATGCTCTTAAATACTCCTACAACATCTATTCAGCACTGAAACTGTATCATAGTTTGTTCTTAAATGTATATTTTAAAGTCAAGAGTCTTTCTGAAGTAGTAGCAGGAACTTCTAAAGAACACATAGCTATCCAATATTAAAATGGCAATGCACACATGTGAGTCCAGTCCAGAAGAGGCCACTGTATTTCCTAAAGCTGCAATAATTGGCAGTGGAGTGCTTAGAAGTGAACTCCAGTCCCCTGCAGAGAAATACCAGCGTTTAATTGCCAAGCATCTTTCTAGTCCCAGCAACAATTTATACGCTGCTAAAATAAAGGACAATCTGTAACCGTCTGTAATAGAATGTGTATTATTGTATGTGTACTTGTTTTAGAGGTGTTAAAAGGTATAAATAAGTGTACTTATGTATGATGAAATAAACTCATCCTACACTTTACTTCTCATTTCCAGAAAACAGACAATATAAATGAAAGATTCCATTATCATTGCAAAATATTATAGATATTAAAAACAATTGATTAACATTAATATTGAAATCTATAATTTACACTTGTGCTTTCTCTCCTCCCTTGAGGTAAATAGGAATATTGGGAGTGGAAATGTTCAAACAGGGACAGGGACAGGGCCTGGAGGAAGGCAAGAAGATGGACACGGGAAGAGTTAATGAAAGTGAAGGTGGTATGCAAAAACCACTGAGAAATAAGTGTCTGGCAAATCAATATAAAAACAAAGATGAAAGTTTAAAGGCGAATACCTCAAAATGCCAAACAATGTCAGTCATAAAAGTAATGAGTCACTAAACAAAAAGAAAGAAACACACAAAATAATTTAGTGTCAGGGGTGCAATATATCAAAAAAAGTTGTGTAGGCAGTTATCTAAGTCAGGTGTTGGGGTCTGGGGACCCCAAGTCAACACAGGCTCTTCATACAGTTCAAATTTTAGTTAACCTTTAGATAACCTCTGTTCCATACAGCTTTTACTTTACTTAACTTTTCCCTGCCACCACCTCTTCATGCCAAAAATTCTGTCTTAGTCGTTACTCTATTCCAACCCTTTCTCTTCTGAAAGCACCGATTCATATATCTCTACCCTATGCCTGTTTTCCCCTCCTATTTTAAAATGTTTATCTCTTTATATTTCTAAGTGTGTTTTATTTCCTGAACTACAAATCTTAGTAGTGGTAATCATCTCTTTTATCCATTCGTTACTATTTTCAATAAATTATAGTGGATGTTTGCGAAGGCAATGTTTTGACTCTTTAGGATCAAAAACCTGACGATTATTTTCAGCTTTATGATTTTAATTTATTAACTTTAATTTATTTAAGTTATTTAATTTTATGAATAAAATCATAATCTGAAAAATAAAAATAGATCAACAAATAATATAAAACAAATATTGACAGGAAATAAAACTGACTGTGTTTGGTATCATGTATGTGTATGTGTTTGCTTCTTTTCATGATATTGAATACATTTTGAAAATATTTGTTAGTAGTTGTTTCATATTTCATTGTTAGTTTCATCGAATTTGAATAATTATTTAGTAACCAATACAAATGTGTTTTAGCATTTTAGCTATGATAACATTGTTCTTTTAACTATTATTTTGCTAATTGTCTGTGTTTGTGTATGTGAGTTCTAGAAAATATATATTTTTTCACCAAATATAATATTCACCAAATGACATGGGTGAAATTGTGGATACTTTTTTGGTTCATTTATATTTATAAAAAAGTTCTATAGTAAGTCTATGTATAGTACAACCTTGATTATTTCTCTGTTTACATATTTTCAACTCAATTTCTGGCTCCCCACTGTGTTTCCTCTGTGTACTTTCCTTCATTCTTGTATATGTTATATTATTGCTTAGGTTGGAAATTTCTTCCAGGGAGGGATAATGTTGTACATTTTCATACATACAGCAATAGTAAAATAAAACTTTACTTTGAAAAATGCAAATAATTAAAAAGGTGAATTGACTAATAAAAGTCATCATTTTGTGTTACATAACTAATATTCTGTTTAGTTTCCAGGGAAACATCTGTAATTCATAACAAATTAAATTCAGACCGTTGGCATCCCTTTTAGGACAGTAAAGAAAAGCAAATATTAATAGCCATTCATATGTATATTTATTACCTTTTTTCATTTCTACTTCAGTAATTAATTCCACAAACATATCCAGTGTTGGAACTAATTTTTCTTTCATGTTTTGTATTTTTTTTTAATTTCGCAAAGTTTTTCTTTTTTTTTTCTTCCTTTTCTCTGCTCTAGACATGACTGAGTTGGTTATAACTAATGGTTTCTACACCCTATTCATCTCATCCGACCTATATTTCTATTAAAAATCACCATCCGCTTCTAATATGGGAATAGTGTGGATAGGATTCGCTTTTTATTTATCTATGAAGGTATTCCCTACCCTGCTGTGCTAGAGTCCTTGTTCCAGATGAGTTCGTGGACCTGGGAAAGATGTGTGTAGTCAGTGTCAAGAAGAAATTGTGATCACTTGTTGTTCAAAAAAAAATTGGCCCCCGTATAACCTGAGCCGTCTTGATTTATACTGTTTCAATGTTTTTCATGAACAGTTTCCAACCAGCTTTTACTTCCTAAGTTTCTAAAGATGGTTACAATAGTTGCCAGTTTATTCCTTGCCTCCTTTCCCTTCTGTCTACCAACTCTCCACAGTAGCCTTTACCTTTTTTTTAATCTATATCGCCATCATCAGAAGCATAGGGACTTTTACAAGCTACAAAAGAGCTTTCCTAACTAGGCACATCTACAGGTAGAGCAGGGTACCCAGATGGCAACACATGTGGTTAGAGTTTCATGCAAAGTGAGAGATAGTTTTGTCTCTTGTGACTAGTATTTATATTTGGTAGGGTTTAGGTTCTCACAATCAACTCAATAGCCAAAGCTAGCTCAATCATTCTACATTTTATACTGTTTTCTCCTCTGGTGCTGCGGGAAAGTGTATAGCTTACAACTACCTGCCTACTGGGGCGTGGCCTTATAGACTAATTACCTAGATGCAGAAGAGCCTCCGGCCCTCTTGCTCTCTGCCTTTCCCCCTGTTACCCGTTTTGCTGGTTCGGTTTGTTTTGATCTCATCTTTATCCATCGTTCACGCAGAGAACCCTAATTTTTAAGTTTTTTTTCTTATTTATTTATTTATTTATTTGGAGCACCGGACTGAAATCTCAAGGTCCAAATCAAGAGCAGAAGGAGAGAGAGCATGAGCAAGGTACTGATTTTTAAGTTTTATCTATTAATAAATACCTGTATATTTCTAAGTTCTGAGCTAGTGTGGAATGCCTTTTATTAAGCACCAGATCTCTCCGCGTTCACTCTGGGGCATACCAAGTTTTTCCATTTATCCTATAGGCAGAATTACCTGGAAATTTACTCTTAATAGTTTTCATGGTTTAGCCCTTGTTCTTATGGCTAGCGCTCTTAACTTCTTGAGGTGTTGGCACACCTATTAGAAAAGAGGGAACTATAGATTTCAGTGATTCTGCTTCATTCCCTGTTCCTTGAATGTTCCCATTTACTTTTGATAGCATCTACTTAATAACATTCCTTTAAAGCTCTTGTGGTTAAAAATCATTCTTTCCATAACAGTTGTACAAATATGCAATATTAAACTTCATGATACTGTGACTCATTCAGGCCAGCAGTGTGACCAGCACAGAGAACACAAGGAGAGCCCATAGGACAAATGGTCCTGGGGTCATGCCCAGAATCATGTAGTGACCTGTGCACAGGTTTCTGTCACTGGGCCAGCATCTCCAGGATCCTGCCACAAGGAAAGTCATTCATGCTCTTCTCAGGTCTTGTTCCCCAAAGAAGTTATGTGACTTTGGCCACTGCTGTGTGTGAAATGTGTCTTTTTTACATTATATATAAAAAAATGACATCCTACAGAATGGAAAAATTTCTTCACCAATTCCACGTCAGACAGAGGTCTGATCTCCAAAATATACAAAGAACTGAAGAAATTGTTCATCATCAAAAGAACAAATAAAATGTAGAGCTCAATAAAAATTAATAAAATTCTAATTAACCTAATTAAAAATGGGGCACTGAACTGAACAGAGAATTCTCAACAGAAGAAGTTCAAATGGCCAAAAGACACTCAACCTCCTTAGCAATCAGGGAAATGCAAATCAAAACAACTTTGAGATACCATCTCACACCTGTCAGAATGGCTAAAATCAAAAACACCAATGATAGCCTTTGCTGGAGATGATGTGGAGTAAGGGGAACACTCACCCATTGCTGGTGGGAATGCAAACTTGTGCAACCACTTTGGAAATCAGTGTGGCAGTTTCTCAGGAAATTCAGGATCAACCTACTTCAGGATCCAGTAATACCACTCTTGGGAATATACCCAAGAGATACCCAATCATACTACAAAAGCATTTGTTCAGTTATGTCCATAGCAGCATTATTTGTAATAGCCAGAACCTGGAAACAACCTAGATGTCCCTCAATGGAAGAATGGATAAAGCAAGTGTGGAATATATAAGCATTAGAGTACTACTCAGCAGTAAAAAACAATGACATCTTGAATTTTGCATGCAAATGAATGGAAATAGAAAACACTATCCTGTGTGAGGTAACCCAGTTCCAAAAAGATGAATATGGTATGTACTCACTCATAAGTGGATTCTAGCCATAAATAAAGGACATTGAGCCTATAATTTGTGATCCTAGAGAAGCTAAATAAAAAGGTGAAACCAAAGGAAAACATATAGTTATCCTCCTGATATTGGAAGTAGACAAGATTGCCAAACAAAAGTTGGGAGCACGGGGTGGGTCTGGGGTGGGGGTAAGGGGAGATGGGGAGAGAGAAGGGAGAAGAGGGGGATGGGGAAAGCTTGGGGGAATGTGGTGGTTGGGATGGAGGAAGGGCAGATATGGGAGCAGGGAAGTAGATATCTTAATTAAGAGAGCCATTTTAGGGTTGGCAAGAGACTTGACTCTAGAGGGGTTCCCAGGTGTCCAGGGAAATGTCCCTAGCTAGATTCTTGGGCAGCTGAGGAGAGGGAGCCTGAAATGGCCCTATCCTATAGCCATACTGACGAATATCTTGCATATCACCATAGAACCTTCATCTGGTGATGGATGAAGCTAGAAACAGAGACCCACATTGGAGCACTGGACTGAACTCCCAAGGTCCAAATGAGGAGCAGAAGGAGGGAGAACATGAGCAAGGAAGTCAGGACCGCAAGGGGTGCACCCACCCACTGAGACAGTGGGGCTGATCTAATGGGAGCTCACCAAGGCCAGCTGGACTGGGACTGATGGGGCATGTGATCAAACTGGAGTCTCTGACTGTGGCTGACAATGTGGTCTGACTGAGAAGCCAAGGACAATGGCACTGGGTTTTGATTCTACTGCATGTACTGGCTTTGTGGGACCCTAGCCGGTTTGGATGCTCACCTTCTTAGACCTGGATGGAGGGGTGAGGACCTTGGACTTCCCACAAGGAATGGAACCCTGACTGGTCTTTGGACTGGAAAGGGAGGGGGAGAGGAAATGGGGGGAGGGGGAGGGAAATGGGAGGAGGGGAGGAGGTGGAAATTTTTAATAAAAAAATAAGTCTGAAAGACACTTAAGGAAATGCTCAACATCTTTAGTCATCAGAAAAATGCAAATCAAAACAACTCTGAGATTCCATCTTACAACTGTAAGAATGCCCAAGATCAAAAACACTGATGACAACTTATGTTGGAGAGGCTGTGGGGTAAAGGGAACACTCGGAATTGCTGGTTTGAGTGCAAGTAGGTACAGCCCCTTTGGATATCAGTATGGTGGTTTCCCAGAAAATTATGAAACAACCTTCCTCAAGACCAAGCAAATACCACTTTTGGGTATATATCCAAAGAATGCTCCCTCAATCATGCCACAAGGACATGTGCTCAACTTTATTCATAGAAGCATTTTTTGTCATACTCAGAACCTGAAAGCAACCTAAATGCCCCTTAACCGTAGAATGGATAAGGAAAATGTGGTACATTTGCATAATGGAGTACTACACAGTGGAAAAAAATAATGACATCTTGAAATTTGGAGGCAAATGGATAGAGCTAGAAAACATCATATTGAGTGAGGTAACCCAGATTCAGAAAGACAATTATCATATGCACTCACTCATAAGTGATTTTCAAACATAAAGCAAAGAAAACCAGCCTACAAATCACAATCCCACAGAACCTAGACAACAATGAGTACGGTAAGAGCAACATACATAGATCTAATCTACATGAGAAGTAGAAAAAGACAAGATCTCCTGAGTAAATTGGGAGCATGGGGACCATGGAAGAGGATTGAAGGGGAGGGAAGAGGCATGGAGGGGAGCAAAAAAATGTATAGCTCAATAAAATCAATTTAAAAAGATAATATTTACTCCTCTGATTTCTAGCAACCTAAATGACATATTATATTTTGTGCTGTAAAGTCAACAGTAGGTTTAATGAAACCCCTTAACTTCAGAGTTAAGCGCACTAATGAAGTAGCTACAAATGTACAGAGACCAGTCCAACACCTGACTTTAATTATGAGCATCATAGTCTTGATTGTTGACACTCCGAACAAATAAAACCCAGCTATGGTGACTCAAGTGTGATAGGGACTTCCAGCTAAAAAGAAGCACCTGCTGCTGCAGAAATGTGAGTGACTGAATCATAGAGACGAACCCTTATCACTCAGAGGCATCCTGCCATCTGCAGGCACACTCGCTGCTTTGTCTCCCAGTGTGTATGTTTCCTGGTAAAACAAAGCAAAACAACAACACCAAAAACAATAGTGTGAGGACAGAGCATAGCATTAGTGTTCCAGAGATACCAGTTTAACAATTGATTTCAATACTATCCCTGATTTCTTGAAATTAACAGGTAAAGTGTTGCTTTACATTTGTCCAATTAGCCTAAAATTAGAAATGAACCTTCACAAAACTACTCTGCATAAATGTCTTCACTGACTTTTCTAGCATCAGCAGTCTAGAGTAACACTATTGTGGCCTCTTAAGGATAGTTTCCATTTGCATTTAGTGTATTTAAAAATGGCACAATCTCCTATGTAAATAATCAACATTGAATAGTCATATGGGAAAACTATATTGTTAATACAAGATGGCAATCGTATAGTTAACTTCAGTTAAATTCATTTAAAAAAATCTATGTAATGTCTAGCATATGCTGTAACTGAATGGTAATTATGTCTTACTAAGTGCTATAAAATTCTTGGTGGGGCCAAAGAAATGCTCTGTATGGCACAGTCAGTTATCTCTTTGATGAGCTCAATATCCCACATTCTCCTAGTGGGTACTCTGCCTCAGTGGAGATATCAGTTCATTATATTAATTGATAGTAATTTGCAGGCTCTGGGGTCGAAGTCACAAAGAATTCAGAGTCAAAACCTTGTTATAACTCCAATTATACACTACCATCCGCATTGCTCTGTGACAACTACCTTAACTGTCTCCTGTGCACCTCTGCAGTCCTCACTCTCCTCACAACTGTGTCTCTGTAGCAGTTTCTGTGCCTTCATGCTCCTTCACAACAAAAAGGAGAGAAAACTCCTCATCGTGTGATTCCAACTGGGCATTTTTTTTTCAACCCAACAAGTGTCACAGCATTAGTATAAATCTATGAAATTTTCCTATTCTGAGTTGGAAAGGTGTGATTTCCTTTCTTGTTTTATCGTCAGTGCAGCAGGTACAGGTTAAGGTTCTTTGGTGCACAAGTAAAAGAACTTATTCAATCTGGTTTAAGTAAAATGTGGAAATCTCACAAACCTCCAGGGGAGGTCAGCCTCTCAGGTGAAAGAACCAAAAGTTAGCTATGCGTTAAAGGGGGGGGGGGGCTCTTCCGTCATCCCCCCAGGTATCCTCATTCATTTCATCCCCTTCGTGCTCTGTATTCTCTTTCATTCTTTCTGACTAAGAGTCTTTCAAATACGACACATTCAGAGTAATTTTAAAACCCACTCTTTGCCTGAAGTCTTTCTCTGTTCTACTATTCTGTGGAGGAAATATATAGAATTTCTTTTTAGTTTGCAAACTTGAGTTCAGAAAAGAAGTTGAATTAAGTGGTACTTCTGAATCTCTTTCAAAATCCCTGCACTATCTAGGTGTCTAAAGTAATTCCAAATAGCAAAGTCCAAGAAAATGAAAACACCCTGAGCAGTAAGTTTCTAGGACTCCCACTGAGAGCTTGGCACACACTCTGAAAGTTCTTATTACAGTATCTAAAATAAGAAAGAAACAGTGTGATTTGGGGGATATTTCTAAAAAATAAATATATCTAAGACATGACAGAAATAAATGGAAAAAATAGTTTCTTTGAATCGCTAAAATGTGTACATATTGACCTAAATCAGTTTTCAGACTTTGAACATGTTCATGGAAAGTTTTATAGCTTTCTCAGGAAAAATAACAAATAAGCAATCTATTGAAATAAAAGACTACTGTACAAGACTGGGGATTGCACTGTTTCCTTAGACAACATAAATGTAGAAGGAATTCTGGAAAGCTAAGCGATCATCTCTTCTAAAGAGACTTACACTCTAGGCAGAGTGTATAGCAAGACATATTCGTGTCAGGTGATGGTAAATGCTGCCAGCATGATAGGAACTGTCAGAACCATTCGGTTTCTTGTGCAGTACTAGATCTCATCCTGGTCTTTAGCAGCAATAGACATGTTAATTTAAACAGGGAAAGCACAGGGGGACTCAGTTCCACACAAAAAATTGCAGGCAACTAAGGAATACTAAAATCAAGACAAATAGTCTTTCCCATGGAAGAGCACATCATTTGGTTATCCAATACCCTCAGCTTTGAAGACATACAAGTAATATTATACAGATTGAGCAGGTTGTATGAATGTGTGTGTGTGTGTGTGTGTGTGTGTGTGTAGCAGTTAATGAGTACAGAGGTCATAAATTTATGGGAGGATTAGAAGAGAAATAATGTAATTATATTTTACTCTCAAAAAATAAGATAAATATTTAAAAAAATAACTGCATAAGCAGTGTGGAAAGGAAAGATGGATGAGGAAAAAGAGAATCAGAATCATAAAGGTTGAAAATAGGAATTGCTTTAAACTGATTAAAACAAACAAATCACCATCAGAGAGGACATCAGTAGAGCAAGCCTGTTGTCAGATATAATATACTGATTACAGAAGATATTTAATTTTATTATTCTTAAGCAATCAGAAAGAATTCAATTTTCTTATCAAATCATTTTGACAACTGCTTTTGACATCCCAGTGCTATAGCCTGATAAATAAAGTGTTCCAAATATTATTTCAATTGTTAACAGCAGAAATCTAGAAATGAATAAATGATGTCATAATGAGAAATTGATATAGTACAACATTGATTTTGCTTTTATTATAATTCTTAAAATATTAGAGACTATGAGGTATCATAGGGCTGTGATCTAGAATTTTGATTAGAGGTGCCCAGGGAATGAAGACAGAACATTTTTTTTAATAAAAATCTAGAGGCTAATGATTGTAACTCATGACTTTATTCCCAGCACTGGGTCCAGGACAGGCAGAGCTGCACAGAGAGAAACCCTATTTCAAAAAGCAAAAGAAAGAGAAAGAGAGAAGAGAAGAGAAGAGGAGAGGAGAGGAGAGGAGAGGAGAGGAGAGGAGAGGAGAGGAGAGGAGAGGAGAGGAGAGGAGAGGAGGAGAGAGAGAGAGAGAGAGAGAGAGAGAGAGAGAGAGAAGTCTAGAGATACAAGGATGAAAAATTGCTGGTTTCAGGTGGGACTTGTGCACTCTGAAGGAGCCACACCAATTACTTCAATAACTTGGAATCTCATTGCATCTACACATCACAGTAGGAGGGGCTAGTCTCTGAGGGAGAGACCTCTGTGGGTAAAAAATCTCAGGCATATGAAGGAAGAAGATGCAGTTAATAGTTTCTATCCACACCACTCAATCATTTGCACTCAGACTCCCAACGAAGGCTGCTTTGTCTTCTCTTGAAGCATCACCTGGGGAAGGTTTGCCACTTTGTGGGTTCCTTATGTGGCTGTGCCCATGTCAACAATACACACAGAAATTCAATACACTCAGAACTTCAGTCACTCAAGGGTGTGCTGAGCTCCCCAACAGTTAAATAGCTAGACAACATATTTAAGAAGTTGTAGATAAATCACTTTGGCACAGAAAACTAACCAACCAACAACAACAACAAAATATTACTCTCACTGAGATCTCTGGGGAAGAAGGGAAGAGCAACAGAATCTGCTGCACACTGATCTCCACGTAAGCTGTGACAAAGCACATTATCTTTTAGATGATTGTGTCAGCCTTAGCTGTAACTGTAGAGGCTAATTGTGAAGGACTATTTTCAAAAGCAAATAAAATAATGGTTATCTCTGCAAAAGAGCTTATTGAAAGAAACTACATTTTCTTTATGGCTAGGTCATTGGTGATAAGCAATGGGATCAATGGAATGCCAGACTTGTTTCTCAGGTGTTAGACATGTACTTAATACACCAATCATGAGACAGTGTTCTTTCTACTGTCTCTGACAAATACAGAACGGTTTAAGGAGGAAGAAGCTGAGCTTCGATGTGAGAGAGTTCACTGTTGGATGGAGATCACTTGTTCATCCCAGAACCAAAATAATCACACAGAAACTGTATTAAATAAATCACTGCTTGGCCCATTAGCTCTAACTTCTCATTGGTTTACTCTTCTATCTTAATTTAACCCATCTCTAATAATCTTTATATCACCAGGAGGTCGTGGCCTACCAGCAAAGTTTCAGCACGTCTATCTCTGGCAGTGGATCCATGGTATCTCCCTGACTCTGCTTCTTCCTCCCAGCGTTCTGTTTAGTTTTCCCTGACAACCTAAGTTCGGCCCTATCAATAGGCCACTGCAGTTTTTTTATTCACTAATGGTAATCACAGCACACAGAGTGGACTCCCACATCAGTTCACACTTCCAAACTCTACAGTATTTAGTTATCATGTGTGTACCATGTGAAAAAAATGTAAGAAGGTTATTACACAAACAAGTCAATTTGCTCAACATAGCACTGAAAGACAGCAAATGACTCAAAGAGAACAAGGGTGTTTCACCTGCAGCATTTTGAATAGTAGAGTTCAATGTGGGAGATAAAGCACCCTGTACTGGTACGCATCTCTGATCAACAGAAGAAAGGGGGAGGGCTTTTTTCCCTTATTTATTGCACTGGTCTTGCAGCTTGCAGAATATTCTAGTTAATTCTGCCTGTGCTTTTTAGGTAAAAAATTTAGACCAGGGTATTTAATATTTTATATTTGCAAGAAAGGCTACATAGAAATGGAATACAACTTAATGTGTATAGTCCTATATTCAAGTGCAGAAGCTAAGAACTAGAATTATAGGGAATTTAGATTAATAGAAAAACAACTCCTTCATGGTTATGGAAATAGAGTGTTCTTTCATCTCTAGTAAGGCGTGAATCGACTTTCTTTGAAGTACTAAGAACCACAGTAATCTTTAAGCAAAAGTATAATAAGTGTTTTTAGTAGCATTATGAAACTTCATCTATTTTATGGGATTTTAAAGCCCCTAAGAGTCCATCCTATGAGGAATACATTGATGTAAAGAATGTTCACTGATGCTAAGAAACATACTGTATATGTTAACTCTGAAAAAAATGAGAGGATCAGCACAACAGGCTGCCAAGCACATTTAGGATGCACTGTGCACTGCATCAAATACCCAATCACTAAAGTATCTACATCAATACATAGAAATGACAACTCTAAATGATCCTCGGGTCTAGACTTGGAGGATTGTGCTAACAGAAGTGAAAGATACTTACGATGAAGATTTTACACTTACTAAAAACATCACTAGTGAGTCTTTCAATTGAGTTATTAAAAACAAAAGATAATTTCAAAGATGGATGGAAGTAAAATCCAAAGCATTTACAGTTAAGAGAAATTTATGAAGGCTGCTGTTATTACTAAGTCGTGCTGCTCTTAGAAAGTACAATGCAAACTTTATGAATAAAAAAATGAGCCAGAAGAAGTCTTTAACTGCAGGCTCACAATACATAATTCTTGTTAGTGGATTTTCTTCTCCTGTTTTGCCTACAGCCTGAGATTGAACTTGTTCTCAACAGCCTGTCTAGACATCCTTTTCAAGCTGAAACAATTCCTGTCTCATGTAGAGAAAACATGCATAGAGTTGTTTTATATTGATGGAGCTTAATTTTCCTTTAACAGATTTTAAGGGAATGCATCTAAATATGCTAAGAGTTTGTTAAAAATACAGAAAGGAGTAAAAAAATCTGCTTATCTAGAACAATTTATAAGAAATACTGTCAAATTTATTACAGAAATAAACTGTTCAAAGAAAAAGTGTAACATAAAGAAAATCATTAGTGAGTGTGCTGTTTGGGTCTCAGGTGTTTCACTCAAATCTCTCACTTTGGACAGTTGGCCTTTTCTTCAACATTTTTCCTTGTAATTGGAAACAAATTATTTTCGGGGTTGCATTTTATCTCTATAATGATGCTGGCTTACTACGAATAACTCTGCAAGGATGAACTTCAGGTTATGTCCTTATGGTTGCAAAGGAAGCTTGGGGTAGACACTGGTGTACAGAAACAATTTTTATGAGGTATGTTCTATGATACCAGCTGAAATAGTCTAAACTTGAGGCACAAAAACATTTAAACTCGAAAAACATAAAAATCAGAATCAGGTGTCACTTCTGCTGTTCTTACTTTAGTGCATAAAATAAAAATTAATAAAGTAGAAAATTAGCCCTGGGTGGTCTTTACCTGTCACATGACCATTGCTTCTCACCTGCTGGTTGACTGCTATGTAGGTGTACAATATACCCAGCTTTCGAACAAGCTCAACAAATGATTTCAGTATCCTCATTGCAGGAAGGAGAAAAAGGCTCACAGTCTCTGCACCTTTCCAATAACAGCATAAGCAATAAAGAAAATATATGAATTTTATTTTAGACCTGTTAGTTAAAATTCTAGGATTGCACTACTCTCAGATTCTTGACTGTTTGTTTTTCAAAATGCTGAGGTTTGTCCATATTCAACTATGGCAGCTTTTCTTATCACTGTATAAAGTAGATATGAAAAAGATATTTTGATTCTCCCCTCCCTTCTGTTCCTTTTCTTTGTAGGCCTGCAAGCACCTGGTTCATATATAGATGAGAAAAAAAACTACCTGCTATTCACTCATTTCATAATTATCCATAAAAATATAGTAATAAAAGCAATTCTTATTACAGAATAATATACACAGATACTAATGTTGAGATTCAAAATGCTTTAGAGTCAGAAAATAAGCTGTGGACCACCACTATGTGTTTATTAATGGCTGTCAAGGCATAAGACTGACGAATTTAAGGATAAAGATGGGAAATAGTTTTTGTTCACTTCCAAAAGTGGGATAAAGACAAAAGAAGTATGCATAATAAAACTGGTCGCTTACACCATTCATATATAAAACTTGAAAAAGACATGTAGACATAAATATTTGATCCTCAATAATAATGGAAACAAAAGCCATATACAAGAAAAGTACAGGCCGGGTGGTGGTGGTGCACGCCTTTAATCTCAGCACTCGGAAGGCAGAGGCAGGCGGATCTCTGTGAGTTCGAGGCCAACCTGGTCTACAAGAGCTAGTTCCGGGACAGGCACCAAAGCTACAGAGAAAGCCTGTCTTGAAACCCACTCCCCCCCAAAAAAAAGTATTGTCATAGATTTGTTCTGACTCTGAAAACTGGCAGCACTGGTTACAATCTGAATATATATAATTGTGTAAGCACTGTGTCATTGTACTGTCCCATCAACTGTGAAAGTTTCTACACTGGAAATCAGTCACTAGTTTATAGCACAATTAAATTGTTTGGTATATGTACTCACATATATCAATACCTACAAAAATATATCTAATTAGAGGTAAAAGTATTAGTTATAAATGAAAATCATCATATTCATAAACACAGAAGATAATTTTTTGAAGTGTGCATCTGCTCCATACTAAGCAGATACCAACCAGCCCTAGGAAACACAGTTTCTTTTCAATCAGCACAAAAAAAAAATTATGAGACAACCAGTGGCATCTTTACTTTCTACATTTGGTAACATAAAGATGCTCCAGTTGACTGGAGACGTTATGTTAGCACCAAATCTTTTTGGAAAGAAATCTGTCGACAACCTCCGCATTCCTCACCCTACCATCTGTTTCATTTTGGTTCTGAGTCATGAAAGAAAAGAAGAAAAGCTTTTTTTTTTTTTTTTGCAACACCGAAATCAGGCTAACCCATTGCCAGATTCCCACTGGCTTCAGAAAATACCCAAAGTTCAGTATCTTTTCTAAGATGTAGGAAGAAAATATGAAATGATTTAGAGAACTATGTAAATGAAGTCTAGTCACCATTGGGAGCACATACAGATGCCCCTTATTCCAGTGAGAGAAGCCTGAGCATGCTCCCTACTGAAACACACTGTAATATGTTATTCCTAAGAGCAAGTAGAGAAAACCTCATGCACCGTGATATGTATGTTCTCTCAAATCATTCTCTTCATTTGACAGTGGTGGTATAATGCAAATCAGATTTTCCCCTTGTAAATATATCAATCCCTGAAATTGTTTTTAGCTTATTTAACCATAAGTTAATTACATACAGCATGCTGGCCTTCAAGTCTACCTAACAGCTTTCCGCCCCAAACTTTTTCTAACATCTTCATTCATTGTACATGCCATTAATTTGCATATACTCAATGGTTACAAACAAAGGCCATACAATATGAATAGTAAGCTCTTATATTCATGGACAATTGTCATGGGTTCATTCAGTAAACAACAAGTTAATTAAGAACTTCTGTATATTCTGGCTGTGCTTAGATTAAGATATTGCCTTAAAATGTTTGGTAACTTTCACCCATTTTAAGAAGCATACCCCTCAAGAGTGTATGGTTTTATTTAAACAACCTTCAAGCTCTTTAAGAACATTTATTGATTTGTATTTGGTAGAATCTAGTTTGTTTAGCAACTCTGACATGGAGCATGTGCTGATATTGAAAAGCCTGGGCTGGTTGACTATACTGTCAATACTTTGTTTACAATCACACCCTCTGTAACCTCCACATTGGTAGAACTAGGAGAATAGAAACTTATCTGGTACACTTCTATTGTCATCTTTGAGCTAGCCTAATACTTGCTGTATATTTAAAAAGATTCAGAAACATGCCTAATTGAATCTATTTCTTTCCTTCATCTTCAAGAAAATATATTTCCAAACCTTCAATTAGCCCAAGTCTGTATTAAATCAGTTTTCTGGTGGTGTCATTTTCTATGTCTTATAATACTCTATGTCTTATTATACTCCATGATAACTGCAGTTTTTTTGTTTCTTTTCCTTTTGAGTAGAAGTATTTGAATAACATATTCACAACTACAAAAGAATATTTATCATCCTGATAAAATTGCAATTCTATTCCTTTCAGACAATAAATTTTGGAGGCAAGAGTTCAATGTAGAACTGTGAAAATATTCCAAAGCATGGGTGGACTTATTGCAAATGTTTTCTAAATGCCTCCATTTGTATGTAGGATGCCAATAATTGTTGGACAAAGAATCTGTGATTCTCTTTAATCGCAACTCTTCAGAGAACTTGGAATCACCCAAAGTTACTTCTTAAGAATGATTGCACCTTTCTTTCCAGCATTGAATGTGAGCTTCATTGATTTTCTTCATGATTTATTAAACCAGGGCACTTTTGTAGTTAAGTAACAGAATTCAGATTGAACTATAAGATATGAATTTGTAATCATATTTTTAATTTTAAGAAGAATGTGAGTTTTTTGTGTCCTTGAAAGATATACTTATTGAAACAAATGTGACTTGGGTTTTGTTGTTGCTGCTTTTTTAGTTTTGTTTTGATTTTGTTGTTGTTGCTTTGGATTGGTTTGCTTTGGTTTAGTTTTCTTGAGACAGATTTTCTCTAAATAGCCCTAGCTGTATAGACCTCACTATGTAGAACAAGCTGGTCTCAAACTCAGAGATTGCCCATTCCTGCATCCCAAGTGCTGGGATTAAAGGCAAGTAATGCCATGTCAGACTTTATTATTAAATCTACAATTTTCTTTATTTTTCTCTCAACTTTTTTATTGATTTTTATTGAGTTTTTCTAAAACTGGCGTTTTCACTAAAATAGAGAATTTACCAATCCCATTGCCCTAAACTGTATAATTTCTAGCTGCGTTCTAAATGTCTATCCATATACCCACGTGTAAGTATAGCCCTCACCTTTTATCAAACAAGTTTCTCTGTGCAACACATGGAGACTTGCATAGAGATCTGCAAGCAGAGAAAGGGCAGAGAATAGGTAACTGTAGAGAGTCTAACCCCAATTTATCTATCAGCAGTGCAACTGCTATTCTTAGGGTCACAGAAAAATCACAGAAGAGAGGATGGAAAGACTGTAAGAGGCAGAGAACCAGGACACCGGCTGTGAGATAATATCTGCAGATGCACCAGGAAAACAGCACTTGTGAAATCTCAACAATACAGTTGCCTAAACAAAAACTGCATAATGATAACATCACTTGATATGCAAATTTGGGGAAATTTTCACAAAAACCAACAGATGAGGAGTTATAGGCAATCAATGTCTACTGACAGAGGGAGAATCAATCTTCTCCAGGGAGGAGCCCCCTGATAGGTTATCCAACCCCGAGTAGTCAGGTTAACGCACCTACACATGTGAGCGGTGACATTAAATAGACTCATATGCATATGTACATAGATATATAAAACAATAATAACTGCAGAAGAAGCGGTCATTGATTTAAGGGGAAGTGTGAGCATGTGGGAGGAGTTGGAGTAGGGAGAAGAATAGGATAGTATAAATGCAATACTCATGCATTTATCAATAAAACTATCAATAAAAATTTCAAAAACATAATGCTTTCAACTTACTGATATTTTGCATTTTTAGGAAAAATACAAATGGATCATGAATGTTCTATCATGTTCAAAAATAAAAAATTAAATAAAGGTAATTTTTTTTTTTTAGAGAGAGAACCATAACAGAGCTGACATTTTCTCTGTGTTTAAGTCATCAAGGACTCCAGCTTAGTCTCTTGAAGGAGGAAGGGAGGGAGGGAGAGAAGGATAAAGGGAGGAGGGGGAAGAAACGCTGTTTTCCTGTTCTTAATTGCTTTATCATTGCACATTCTTCATTTACTGTTTGTGCTGGCTAGTTTTATGTCAATATGACAAAATTAAAAGTTATCTGAGAGGAGAGAAACTCAGTTGAGAAAATGCCTCCATAAGTCGGGTTCTAAGCAACCCTGCACTGTTAGAGATTTTCTTAGTGGTTGATGGGGGAGAGTCTAGCCCATGTGGGTAATGACAATTCCTCCTGAGCTGCAGCTCTGGGTTCTATAAGAAAGCATACTTAACAAGCTATGGTGAGCAAACCAGTCAATAGCACCCTCCATTGCCTCTGCTGCTGCTCCTGCCTCCAGGAGCCTCCCTTGTTTGAGTTATTGTCCTGTCCAATTTCAATGATGAGCTATGACATTGAAATGTAAATTAAATAAACCCTTTCCTCACCAGCTTGCTTTTGGTCATGGTGTTTCATCACAGCAATAGTAACGCTAACTGGGATGCTGTACAATTTTCTTTTTAAAGTATCTTTCAGTTTGGAAGGAAAGAAAAAAATAAAAAAAGAGAAACTGAGATAAGCACTTTGGAAAATAACATTAATATTAATTTAGTGATGTCATCACTTTTTCTTCTTTTCTCCCCATACTTTTCAATTATTTAAAATGAAGACTTTAATCCACACAGTTCAGTACTTCTTCCTCTCCATGTGTGAATCCACCATTGCAAGAGCTGCACACATAATTTAGAAGATCTGAGAAAGATGACTGGTTTCATGAGTAGGTTAATGAGACAATGAAAGCAGAGCTTGCTCAGTAAGGCACATTTCCTTATGCACAATAGGAATAAGAAGATATAACTTGTAATTATTTGTTCCAGAGTGTACTTTATAGATATTATCAATTTAGGTAACTAGGTGTGTGTGGGAGATAGAGTGTGTGTCTGTCCTTGCATGTGTGTGTCTGTGTGTGTACAGATACTGATTGTACTTGTCAACTCAACATATCTGAAGGGCGTAAGCAAATCGGATAAACCCAAATCTGCAGTAACATTTCAATTTAGACTCTGGAGGAGATCATATATGGGATTACCAAAGCAAAATAAAACACCCGGGACCTCTAAAATCTCAGGGAATGCCTGAAATTTTTTTAACATTTTATACACACTTTATAAGCCAAATGACTTTTTTGCCAGCTGCCATGAGTCTGTTTTTTCCTCTCATTTGCAATTACAAAAGAGCAAAAATGGCAACTTCATCTGAATGCAAAAAGATGCATCTAGGTCAATAAATAATTTATGCTGCTTGCAAAGTCTCCCGCCCTTCTGAACTCTGAGGAAAGGAGTGCAGTTCTTTGCCAAGGTATCTTACTCCAGTCAAGACTTCTAAGTAAGTGTTTTAAGTTGCCTCAGCCTATGTCATTTGATCTGCAAAAACAAAAGCAAACAAAACCTTTCTCCTTGGCTTTCCCAAATAATGGGAGTATGCATTGTAGCCTAAGACGGCTAAAATTTCGTAACGGGGGTAGGTGTTGCAATTAACCATAGCATTACTACTTATTTTGCAACTTGAAAGTCTAAATCTAGTCTAAGATATTATCTCATCCTCTGATGAGAAGGGCTGAAGAGATGATCGTCGGTAAAGTACCTGCTGTGAAAGCAAAAGGATCTGAGTTCAGATCGCCAGCATCTACAAAAGTGGGGGCATGGTAACACCGTCTATGACCTTTGGACTAATGATAGGAAGATACGTAGCTCCCTAGAGCCCATTGGCCAGTCAGCCCAGGGAAGTGAGGCAGCGGCATATTTAGTGAGAAGTCCTGTGTTGTAAAAATAAAGTGTAAAGCAGTCATAGAAAATATCTGAATTTTCTGATGAATGAGTAGTCTGCGTTAGGCTAAGGCCTCATTCTCCCTTGGCTGCCTTGGGGTTTGGGGAATCATGATTTATAGTTTAATTACCATTCACAGTTCTGTACGTTTTAGCACTTTGTCTTGCTTGGTAGACACAGCTGCATGCTCAGACAATTAAAATGGTTTTTTTTTTTTTCATTTTTATACCAAAAGATGAACTGATCTTGACTTCTTTTAACTGATTCTACATGCTGAATGTTAGTCTCAAGATCAGAGTAACTAAGATTTTGCATCATGAAACAGATGTAAATGAGAATTATCCAAAACTGAGAACTGTTCGTAAAGCATCTAGTTACAAACACCCAGTCACTAGGCAACAGGGCAGGGCAGGGGGAGTATGGTGGTGTGTCAATCACAGTCACTTCGGCAACAAATATACCCAATGTACAAGTAACTCTGCCGCAATTGCCAAATTGTTATCAGGAAACACTATATTGCCCAGTCATTTCACAAAAATTTTATTAACATTGTATTCCCTTATCACGTGAAATAAGCTTTCCTGAACAGGAGGCCACATTTTCATTAGGCCTTTCAACAATTTACAAAACCACAGGCGACCTGAAGTCAATGAATTCAATGAATTTTCTTCTTCTTTTAGACCTTTGATTCCTAGTGTATAGTAGTATAGAAACAGTTCTGGTACGTGTGAATGTGTGCATATGAATATATATGAGTGTATGTGTGTGTGTGTGTGTGAGAGAGAGAGAGAGAGAGAGAAAGAGAGAGAGAGAGTATATATGTGTGTGAGTGGCTGTATGTGTGATGACATGTGCATATGTATGAGTATATGTGCATGAGAGTATCTATGGGTGTGTGTATATTTATGAGAGTGTGAGTTTGTGAATGTGTGTGAGTACATCAATATGTGTGCGTATGTATGTTTGAGTATGTATGACCATATGTGTGTGCGTTTTCAAAAACTTTCTCTTTTTCTCTGCATTCATTAAATGTGGATAAAATTGAACAAACTTCTTCAGATAACTTGTTTCTCTAGTTTACAAAAGTAAGACTCGAAGGGGAATATGTCATTGAGTCTGATTTGCAGCTCATCAAAATCAACCCTCTCAGAGAGCTTCAGAGATCAGCTGACTAATGATCCTGTGGACTTACTGAAACACAGCGAGGTGCTGATAGAGCATGTCTTCAATTTAATCATTACAGATTTGAGCTGCTAGCTAAGAAACTCAATGATGCTACATTTGCCTCAGTAAAACGTAAGTGCATCAAATCATAAAAAGGAGGGTGGGGGGCTCTCTATACTAGCTCTTCTGATTAAAGGCTAATCAAATATTTCTTTATTATTACTTATGCTGTTCAAGAATTCTATAAATATGCATGTATTTTTTTATTAAATTTATCACTCAGTCCCTTCTCTCCAATCACTCCCCTCATCCTCCTGTCAATTTTCCTGGCCAACTTCACGTACTGTGTTTTTAAACCCACTGAGCCCACTTAGTGATGCCTGAATGAATATGAGTATAGTATCAGCCCCTAAAATATAGACTATGTCATCCAGACCACATCTATGAAGAAAACTGATTCTTGCTAAGCCAGCAATCATCAACTGCTAATGACTCCAAAGCTGGGAGTGAGACTTCATAAGCCCTTCCTCCACCAATATCAGGCTTTGACTGGCTCAATTATTTTGCAGGTATTACACATGTGGTCACAGTTGCTATAAGTATGTTTATGTGTGAAATGATCCTATCATGCCTGGCGAATATTATTTCACTGTGGATGTCCACTATGCCTAATCATTACAGTCTTCCCATATATTCATTATAATCCCTGAGTCTTAGAGGGAGTGGAATGATATAGATGCTCCATTTAGAGCTGAGAAATTCAGTCTTTTTCTGTACACAATGACCAATTGTGGGTCCCTTTATTAATTGCTGTTTATTGGAAAAAGAAACTTCTCTGATGACGGTTCAAAGATGAACTAATCTCTGGGTTAAAATAATTTGAGGAACAGTTTATTACTCCATTTAACAAAACACAAGTATGAGGTTATTCCCTATGCCTTAGGGAGACACAATTTTTTGAACACACAACAGTAGTAGGCATGTGTTTTCTCTTGAGGAGTGGACCTTAAACCTACCAAACATAATCAGTTTCTGCCAAAACCTTCATGCCATTATTGTACCAGTAAGCCTGTGTTGAAAGCCTAGTTGTTATTGTATCTCACAGTGCTCACAAACTAGATAAAACTGATTACTTTCTTTCCTGGTAGCAAAGGGATGAAACTTCCAGGTTGATATAAATTTGATTTCTCCAGGGCTGGGCGGTGGTGGCACATGGCTTTAATCCCAGCACTTGGGAGGCAGAGGAAGGCAGATCTCTGTGAGTTCGAGTCCAGCCTGGTCTACAAGAGCTAGTTCCAGGACAGGCTCCAAAACCACAGAGAAACCCTGTCTCGAAAATCCAAAAAAAAAAAAAAATTTTTTTTGATTTGATTTCTCCATTACCCTATGACTCAAATCCATAGTGTGTTCAGCAGTACAGACTCATTATGAAGTTCTGGTCCTCCTGTTATAGGGTAGCATCATTGATATTCTTTTATGTGTGTGAGGGAGTAGTGTGTGTATGTTTGCGTATGTCTGTGTGTGTGCATGCACATGTTTTAGGGCATTCCTACAGTAGTGTGTTTCTATATAGCATTTTCAAATGTCTTTAGTCTACAGATTCAATGCAATCCCCACTGAAATGTCAACAAAATTCTTCACAAAACTTGAAAATGTATCTTAAAGTCCTCAAAATATGATTCAAATGACCCAGGTTTGTATAAGCAATCTTAAAACATAAAAAATATCACAAGAAGTATTATCATCTCTGATTTCAGTGTATAATATAAGCCATAGTAATCAAAAAAGCATGGAATCAGTGAAATGAGTATCAAAACACACTTGTTGATCAATGGAATACAATGGAGGACCCAAAAAGAAGTCCATGCAACTGTAATACCTGATTTTTGACAGAAGCCAATAAAACACATTATGGAAAGTCAACACCTTAAACAAATGATGCTAGTAAAAGCTGGAAAGCTCCATGTAGAAGAATAAAACCAGATCCTTATCTCTTGCCCTAAAAAAAAGCTTAATTTCAAATGTCAAGAACCTCAAAATAAGACCCGATTTATACATAAAGGAGAATGTAAAGAATATGCTTCATAGGCCAAATTAACGCCTTTTGAAACACTGTCAGAATAGGTAAAGACATTTGTTGAAAAATGGAAGCTTACAGCACTAAGAAGTTCCTGTAAAGCAAAGTGCACCATTTATCTATCCATTCAGGGAAAGGGGCAACCTAGAGAATGAGTAAAAATCTTTACCAGCTAACTGAACGTCTGAAAGAATATTAGCAGGTAGAAATCATGAAGAACTCAAAAAAGATGAAACAGAATGAAAACAAACATCTCAATTAAAAATTGGGGTCTGGACCTCAATTGAGAGTTCTCAAGATGATAAAAATGACAGAGGATCATGTTTGAAACTGTTTAATATCTTTAACCATTTTAAATGGACTTTGAGAGTTCATCCCACTCTACTCAAAATGGAAAAAAGCTAAGAAGCCAATGATGACAAATGTTGGCACAGATGTGGGGGAAATGGACCATTTACTCACTGTCTCATGGGGTATGAAACCTACACCCACTCTGTACACCAGGGTGGAGCTTAATCAGGTAGCTAGAAATAGATACCTATGTTATGATCCAGATATACCACTCTTGTACACGGACACAGACTTCTTTATATAATACAGGAATACCTGTTTATCGTGGTCTTAAATGCTTTATTCAGAATACCAGGAAGTATAAATAGCTTAGATATCTGTTAACTGAGATGAGGATAATGGAAATGTTCTACACATACATGGTAAAATATCATTCAATTATAAAAAATGAATTATGGTATCTTCAGGTAATGAGATCGAGCTAGAAACAACCATTTTGTATGAGTAACCCGGATACAGAAAGACTAATGCTGCAAGTTCTTTCCCTTATATGGAGTCTAGCTTTGTATTTCTATACATGTATTTTTAAACTAGAATATACATAGAAAATAGTAATATTTCAAGAGAAGGAGAACAGAATACAGATAATGTGGATAGAGGGGGAAAGAGTAAAATGGAACAGGAAATGGCGGTGGCGTCATAGAGATAAAGAGGGTAGGGCAGAGGAAGGAGCCTAATGAGCGAAGGACATACTAGGAATGCTCTTCCTTGCTGGAGTCCTTCCACCTTCTTCTGTAGTGAGTTCATAGTTGCTATTTGGATGAACTATGATTCAGCCACTGTTTCCTCAAGCTCTTTAGTCTCTCCTTGGAAGTGGTTCAAGAAGCTACTTTATATATTACAAACAAAAAAGATATCAAGATTTATATAATTTAAAGTAAAAAATAGATGTAAGAGATAAACTAATGCAACAATTAAATGGGTACTACAACATCAAACATCCCAAACTTGGACCATCGCCCTGACATATTTGCTGTAGAGTACCAAATAATCCTTTGATTTCTTGTCAACAAAATTAGGATAACCATATTATTTACCTTAGTTTGTTATGAAGAATAATAGTTAAACCCCTCATAAGATAATACCTGCATATTATTTAGCATGTTTGTTTCTTTTTTTTTTTTTTTTTTTTTTTTGGTTTTTTGAGACAGAGTTTCTCTGTGGTTTTGGAGTCTGTCCTGGAACTAGCTCATGTAGACCAGGCTGGTCTCGAACTCATAGAGATCTGCATGCCTCTGCCTCCGGAGTGCTAGGGTTAAAGGCATGCGCCACCACCGCCTGGCAGCGTGTGTGTTTCTTAACACACCAAGACAATTGTTTAGATCTCTCACAATTGAGTCCTTCATCTCAATGAAAACAGAACAAAACAAAAAACTGTAAAATATCATTTGAATTAGTAAATGACCTTTCCCAAAGTGACCATTTAAATAAAAACCTCAATTTGAATGTGTAAGTAAGTAGCCATTTTCTTAAAATTACCTCATTTCTTTATAATCCTCTTCCAAATGGTGGCCTGTATCTGTCTGCTAATCAAATCAGAGAATTGTCTTTATTGTTCAAATGCCTCTGCAACAGCAAAGAATTTTAAATTAGAATTGTGAGGTTTATTACAGCAGACCAAATGAGAATTTCTCCTTTTTTCAATAAAATAAAGTGTCAATAACTTCACAAACAAAGTAAAACATGAATGAATAAAATATATCAGTTAATAGAAATAGGAGTTATGACAAATAACTAAAAGGTAGAAGCTATCATTATTTAGTGTTTGTTTGTATGTTTAAGAATTTACTCAAAGATTTACTTTAAAAATTATTCTTATTTCACTTGATGTGCATTTAAAACACTAGAAGTGGAGGTGAGTCTCAGAGCTGAACAGTTAGAAGTTTGTCTTTGAAATATTGAGTACTATAGAAAAACTGAATAGTTTATATTGTTTTTATTTAATGTCTTAAATTTTCTAATGACCACAAAATTTCATGCAATAAAGAAGATTCATTAAAATAATGTTGATAAGTAAACTTTTTTATTACTTGTTCTGTCTATTATACAACAGAAATAGACAGTCAACTTTGTTTTCATTAGTTTTAGTTATGTTGTTTCAATGCAAGTTTAACTTCTATTTGGCTGGGAAAGTGTATTAGTATTATACCACTTGCATAATATGTGCAGGGGCCTGAATTTGTTCCTATATTCCTTTAAAATAAAATTAAAACTGAAAAAAAATACAGGGATAGTTTTTTGTGCCTAAAGTTTTAACTATTTCTATACCTAAACTCTAGGATCATTAATGCTTGGGAGTGTGTGTCCAGCCAGGGTTACTACAGCAAGACACTACCTCATAAACTCTGGTTTGCTTGATTTTACATGATAGTCTCTGATATCAACACTGTAAGAGCCAGGATTAATTAGAGAATAAATATATAATTACACATAATTAATATATCAACCTATAAAACCTACACTCAAGGAAGAAGTGAACCAGAAATTGGGATGTTAAAAATTGTAACTGAGTTTATTGATTGCCAGTTAGCTTATAATAATTCCCATCTCACATATAAAAATCTCAGTAACACTGACATGAACTCCTATCAGCACTAATGCTTACCTCATCAATGGTCCTAAATTCACCCAAAATTATTCTTCAGCAGAACCTAATCAATAAGATATTGATATAAATATGGAGAAAGAAGGTAAAAGTAGAAATCAAAGAGTTGGGGAAAGTAAAGCTTTTTTTACTTTCTTTTTTTTAATTCTTATTTATTTATTTATTAAAGATTTCTGCCTCCTCCCCACCACCGCCTCCCATTTCCCTCCCCGTCCCCCAATCAAGTCTCCCTCCCTTGTCAGCCCTAAGAGCAATCAGGATTCCTTGCCCTGTGGGAAGTCCAAGGACCACCCACTTCCATCCAGGTCTAGTAAGGTGGCATCCAAACTGCCTAGGCTCCCACAAAGCCAGTACGTGCAGTAGGATCAAAAACCCATTGCCATTGTTCTTGAGTTCTCAGTAGTCCTCATTTTTCGCTATGTTCAGCGAGTCTGGTTTTATTCCATGCTTTTTCAGACCCAGACCAGCTAGCCTTGGTGAGTTCCCGATAGAACATCCCCGTTGTCTCAGTGTGTGGGTGCACCCCTTGCGGTCCTGAGTTCCTTGCTAGTGCTCTCTCTCCTTCTGCTCCTGATTTGGACCTTGAGATTTCAGTCCAGTGCTCCAATGTGGGCCTCTGTCTCCGTCTCCTTTCATCACCTGATGAAGGTTAATATTCAGGAGGATTAAAGACCTCAATATCAGTCCGAACACACTGAACCTGATAGAAGAGAAAGTGGGAAGTACTCTACAACACATGGACACAGGAGACCACTTCCTACCTATAACCCCAGAAGCACAGACATTAGGGGCATCATTGAATAAATGGGACCTCCTGAGACTGAGAAGCTTCTGTAAAGCAAAGGACACTGTCACTAAGACAAAAAGGCAACCCACTGACTGGGAGAAGATCTTCACCAACCCCGTAACTGACAAAGGTCTGATCTCCAAAATATATAAAGAACTCAAGAAACTAGACCATAAAAGGCTAATCAACCCAATTATAAAATGGGGCACTGAGCTGAACAGAGAATTCTCAACAGAAGAAGTTCCAATGGCCAAAAGACACTTAAGGTCATGCTCAACTTCCTTAGCGATCAGGGAAATGCAAATCAAGACAACTTTAAGACACCATCTTACTTTCTTCATTACTTGGAATAATCTGTCTCAAACAACCAAGTTAAATGTTAATCTTGACCAAAAATTTACTTTAACAGATGATCTAGAATAATGGTTTTTCAAACTACCAGGACATGTATTCCAGCCGTCGGCTACATAAAATTTGCCATTACAGATTCAAATTCCACTAGAAAGAGGCCTTTTCACCACCTTTTAAATTGTGAAAATGTATTCCTCCCCTAACTCTGTGTGGGAGGATCACGTGTTCCATCCTCTGACTCAGGTCTATGCCCCATGGTCTATCTTTCCCGGTACTATTCTAGTGCCGAGGACTAATCAGACTGAATATCTGTCCTCCTATAACATCTCCTATTGTGTCTTCCAATGGAATATTGTTGGCAAGCCTGAGGACTCACAGTTTTGTATCAGTTACATTATATGAGGATGAATTATTGGGGGTTTGCAAGTGTCAATTTTCAATTGGTTTAAGTCAAAAGAGGGCTTCAGTAACTTTAACAAATATAAAGCGTAACTAGAGAAAGTTTTATAATGTCTAGATTCGAGATCCCAAGAAGAACTCATCTCAAAGTCTCCAAAACCTCAGCTCAATTTCCCTTCTGTTCAATGTGACATTTTGCTTTTGTACTCGCAAGATGACTTGTCAGTAGAGCTACATCCAAACGAATGCAACCAGGCCTTTGGTAGTAAAGCAAGTCTTCCACACGTGTTTATATTTGTAGTTACACATTTGCTATGACTGGAGTGATTTGGATTTGATTTTTACACTTTCTGGGATTGTGCAAAGGCAATGCCACACTCAAGTAAGCAAGGCTTGTGTCATATTCTAAGCCCTAGGAATTAGCACTGAGCCAGTCAGGTCTGTGAATGCTACAGCATCACAGAATCAACAAGAAGTGGGACTAATAAATAAACTTTTCGGGAGGAACACTGTGGATTGCACTTACTATTTGCAGATATTGCATTGAGGAATCATACTTGAGCACATCAAAATGACTAGCATTAAACCATGCATGCTAATTGTGCTTTACCTCTGGACATTTCCCGTCTTCTTGATTCCTTCCTGCACATTTCAGAAGGAAGGTATTATGTGCACCCCACACCTAAGGTGTGAGGACTTATGGTCCATTAAATTAAAGGGCAAAGATTTATATAAATTATTTTGTCGTCTTCTACATGACATATTTCCATTCTCCCTAACCTAATTATTAATTCACTTCTTCACATCAATACCATCCTTGTATATCTAATTAATATTTCTGGAACCTAATACTATTCTTTTATTTTGTTGCTGAAATCACTTTAACTTTGGCCAGTAGGATCTTGTCTATTGGTTCCTGTGAACCTTCACAAACCCCAAACATTATAGGATATTTCAAAAACTTACTAAACCTATAAGATCCTCTAGTAGAAGACCTTGAAGGTAAGGACCAGAAGAATGATGAATGATTTTATGCAAAAAAAAAAAAGAGAAATGAAGTGATCCAAAGGCATCAAATTCCTTACAAATGATTCAAGCCGATTTCAGATGGACATTTCACTTCTACAATCAGTTTGTTTTATTATATTAGCAAAAAACAACAGCAAAATCTTCCTTATTAAATTCTAAGTTTTCAAAAAATTTAAAGAGCTCATATTTTAGAAAGCACTCTGTTCTCTTCCTGATGTAAACCACTCATTTCAGTCCCCCAAAGAAAGTTACAATTCTGGATCCCTGTGTGTAAATGCAGAGCAAAGGTAAGTCAGAGAATGAGAAACGTGCTGAGCCAGCTGCATTTCTACAAAGACTCCAATGAGTTCTGCCTGTATCATTTCTATAAAGCCTGATCCCCAACTGGGACTCTCCATCCCACCATGCTCTGATGCCTGGAATTGGTATAAATGGGCTTGGCGTTACACTTGTTCTCAGTATCATATCGTCTGGTCTTTTTGTCATAGACTGTTATTCCTGAGAAGAAACTAGCATTTGCCAGCTTTGTAATACTCATCTGTAAGTTTTCCTAAAGTTAAATTATTCTTATTTTATTTTTGTCATTAATAGTTTTTAGTATTGTTATTCTTGTTTTTAATAGTTTCAGAAAATTTTCAACATCATTTATTACATCATTTATTAAAAGACAAAAAGTGCCTCTCTGGGTTTCTGGCCATTTTGTAGTAGCAATTTCTACATTCTTAGATAAATATTGTTACATCAGACCCAGATGGTGCTCTTGGTTCACTTCATCTTATATTAACCATTTATTGGCTTGTGCACAATCTTGAACCTCATCACAAAATTTATTGCTTTGCTTTCTCTCTGTGTGTACATGTTTCTCTCTCTCTCTCTCTCTCTCTCTGTGTGTGTGTGTGTGTGTGTGTGTGTGAATCTGTGTATGTTTGGCTTATGCATGCACATGCATGTGCAGAAATGATACTTCGAATAAGATAATATCATCAAGCCGGGCGGTGGTGGCGCACGCCTTTAATCCCAGCACTTGGGAGGCAGAGGCAGGCGGATCTCTGTGAGTTCGAGACCAGCCTGGTCTACAAGAGCTAGTTCCAGGACAGGCTCCAAAACCACAGAGAAACCCTGTCTCGAAAAACCAAAAAAAAAAAAAAAAAAGACAATATCATCATATTAGAAAAATTATTATCTCCTGCTTCTACTTTAGAACTAATCCCTCAACATTAATTGTATCAGTGCCATACAAGATCACAATGTACTGACCTAAGAAGGGATTAGGAGCAGCTAGGTTTCTAATAACTTAAAACAAATGAAGAAAGTTAAAATTAAAATCAAATAATCTTATCACTTCTTCTTTATCAAACCTACATCAGCCAGTTCAAAAGAAATATAATCAGTTTATTCATGAGGTTATAGAAAATGTGGAAGGTTTTGGCTGTTGAATTTCTTCCTTATATCATATTCCTTCTACTGTCTTGTATTATGTAGTTAGAAATGGCTATTTGCCTCTATGCTGTTGCCTGTACTCATAATTCATAACTTCTAAAATAACCATTAAAAATCTAAAAGCATTGCTATGGGTATTAGATGATTCTATCTGCCATTATGCTCTGTTTTTATCTCTCTCTTTATCTCTCTCAATTATAATATATTATAATCATATATATATAATATATGTTTCATCATTGTATTGTTTCTAGAAAGATGGATAGCATTTACCAAATGCAAAATCCGTAGTTGTTCAATACATAGTAAAGATCATGGTCCATAACTGCACAAAGTAACCAACAAGCAAACTTATGAGCATAGAAAACACAGAACAAGCTTATAATAAAGCAAAATAATGAAGGCAATATAATATGATATGATATAATATGAGTAATAGTATATAATACATATGTTCAGTTATTTACATAATGACAATTATATCTTTCTAGATTTAGTGTTGTTTTCTATAATTTATAATTACCTGAAATCTCAGAATATAACTTTAATTAGAAATAGGATCCTGGCATATGTAAGTGGTTCAATTAAGATGAAGCTACCGTATATTGGAATGGATCCTTGGTGCAATGAATAGCGTCATTAGGAGAGGGGTAGATATAGAGCAGTGGAGGGAAGAAAGAATATGAAGACGAGGTCAGAGTTCTGTGAGGCAAGCATAGGTCCAGGGACATGAATTACCTGCTCAGTAGTACAAACACCTGTAAAAAGTTGAGAAAAGAAGGTTGCTTGCCTGAACCTTTAGTGGTAGCACAGCCAAACTGACAGAAAGTGTCTATTTCTAGTCTCTAGAAGCATAAAGATGTAATTTTCTGATTGATGTAATTTAAGCCACATCACCCAACATATGGTCATTAATTACAGAACCTCTAGTAAGACTTTCAAAAAAGCAATTAAAATAATTTAGAATTAATGCCACTTTCCTTGATAATTTTTACATTTTCTAATATTTTCAGGCTATACACAAATTCTATTATTAAAAATTTTCCACAGTGATACACACAGTTCAATCCTTGACTCCTGTCTTAATTTGCATCCTGTTGCTTTGATAACACTGACTAAAAGCACCCTACGAGCAAAGGGTTTATTTGGTTTTCACAGTCCATCATTGAGCGAAGTCAGGGTGGGAACTCCAACTGACACAGGGTCAGGAACCACAGAGAAATGCTGCTTAGTGGACTTTGAGAAAGCCCCGCCTACTTTTTTATACAACCCAGGACCAATTGCTCAGGCATGGAACCATCCGCACTAGACAGACCCTCCTACATTAATCATTACTCAAGAAAATTCCAACACAGACATCCTCACAGGCCAACCCATGGAGTCAATTCTTTAGCTGAAGTTCCCTCTTCCCTGACAACACCACAGCTTGTATTGAGTTGATAACAACTATCTAGCACAAGCCCCATGAATCATTTCATGTCAGGTGAGGCCAGTATACAATGCACACTAAAATCTCCTCACCAAACAAACCTTTTTCTCTTTTGTGATTTCTGAAGCCGACTTCGTAGCTTGGCTCGTTTTATGATCTTTTCCTTGTGGTTCCATCCAGCTCTCTACATGAGAGGCTAAAGTAATGTGAGAGTAAAGGAAGGAATGGAGATTAACAAAAGAAAAGGAGAGGAACATATGGAAAACAGACTTTTCAATACGGGCCTGCTAAATGTTTAGTGTACTTTGTCATCAACACTGCTGAGGTAATCTGGGAAGTCTGAGAGTGCTGTGTCACCTGGGTATAAAACTCAGCAGAGAGAAGGCTGGTGTGAAGGCCTTGATCTTCCTGCTTGCTTCAACTCTGCACAAACTGGATTAGGCCCTAGAGTAGGTCAGATAAAAATATAAATATCATCATAAAAACACTGAGAGCCCGTGAGACAGTGAGAGGTGGCAGTGTGACGATCCAAAGAGTACCAATGCACTTTCCAAATTTAGAGTACCTTTGTGCTTGAGGACACAGCAGAAAGTAGAAAGACATTCTTTCTTTTCATCCTTTCCTTCTGCTCCAAGTCATAAATTCTCCACTCCAGGGTGACATTACCTTGAGACAAGGGTCATCCTCATCTCCTGAAAGACAAAAAATCACAAAGAGCTAAGCAGACCAGCCCTAGGTAATTCCCATCACCACAGCCTCTGTTTTCACCGTCATATTTTTCAATGACTTCTCGTCCTTCATCAAAGACCAGAAATGCACAAGCACCCCTGCTTCAGGCTGTGCCCTCACATTTCTCTCCTGTTGCCCTGCCCAACGTAATGGGTGGCTCAGCCATGAGCCTGTCAATAACAAGGAAAAGTCATCTTTTTTCCTCGGCAAGATGCAAATCTGAGGGACTTTGGTAATACTTTTGCCTTCATTTGTTGTTTTTAAAGAAATCACAGAGTTTTGTTTCCTTTGGGCCTTGCGGCTTTTTCTCTGCTACTCTCCTTCCCACATACACATATGCTATGGAGAAGAAAATAGTGTTTGAGCAGAGGTCATCTCTAGCTTTGGCAAATGCCAACATTTAGGTTTGCTATTCAGAAAGTGTTTTTCCAGAGAAGAATTTTTTTTCTCAAAAAAAGTAAGAAAAACACAAGAAAATAAAATATACTTCAGTAGATTGGTTTACAATTCCTTTTTTCCAAAGCAGCCCCTTAATCTCGGACAGTTTGAACGCAACATGAATCAGAATTATGCTGTAGCCTAAAATACAAAATAAACATCCCTGCATCCATATTGGCACAAATAAACAACTCTAAAACTTAAGCAGATGGAAGGAAGGGCACATTTCTTATGCTGAATATTCACACATAATGTCTTAGAGGCTCTTCCCTCATGGTGAATCGCTCGCCTCTCCAATTGCTGACTGTTCTTAGCAACTGCCTTGCAAAAAGTTCAGTGTCTAGAAGTGAGAAGAAGAGCAGCTTCACAGTGCACACACCTGGTGTGCACTACCCCAGCCTGGTGACCAAGGCCAGGAACCACAGCTATATACATACCAGGGCAACAGTAGCTTCTCATATTGTGAGGAGAACAGCACTGAACCCCTGTGGTCTTCCATCCCAACTCATTACAGCAGTCTAGTTATGAGTTGAAAACCCAATCTTACTGTCACAGAACACTTAATGGCTTCTCACAGCTCTCAAGTTTACTGAAAACAAGGGAAATCTGGGAAATGGTCCAATCTGAGATGAGCCTGAGATCAGGGAAGTGGGTATGATGTGAAATCCTAGATAGAACACAATTACAGCAAGAGAATTGCTTCTAAAAACCAAGGATACATTCGCAGATTGTGGCTATCAGTCAGCAACAGCGTTAACAGGACTCCCCTTTCAACTGGAACACATGTTGTGTAGTGGGATTCTAGTGCCAGAAGATTCTGGAGTGGCTATTCATGGGAATTCTCAGTAACATCTTTTCTCTGTATTAACTTTGCCTTTTTATTCTGTACATTTAAAACTACTGATATCCCAAAACTATTTTTCACATTAAAATTCATTTCATTATTAATTTGTTTTTAAAATTGGCATTAACTTATCTCAATGTGTCCATTAGGGGAAGATACAAGATGTGACATTTACTCCTGTAGAATTGTGAACACCCAAATAAACTAAATATACAGAACAGTTCCGGACACACCACTTTCTGTATTGTAGTCACAGATCTAAGCATACTCCTAGCATTTCGGCTTATTCTAAAACCATTTATTGAGTTTCATATATATTTGCTTCACGATTCAACAGAACATGATATTTGAATTGTCAGGTGCAAATGGCAAGTGGATTGGGTCCCATCTAAGCATAAGTGAATCCTCTATGGGACATTGTGTTGACATATTGACACCATTGCAGAGAGAACATGATTCATCAGGAAGCCAATTTGTCAGAGGTTAATAACATTTAGCATTTGACTGCAGAGATCTGCCAGGAATGGGTTGAGAAAATGTATGGATAATTTAGGGACTGATGAAAGGGAAGCTAAGAATGCCAAATTGGGGTGTTGCTTCTTTGGTGAGCAATTTGTATTAAGAAACAATTATAATGTGAATATAGTTATTTGGAAAAGAATGAAACCCGCAGCCTCTGCACTTTCTCAAAGTGGAAAAGCAGACATGGCATGCTATTAACATTTTCACGTTTTGATATAAGGTTTTTATTTATTTCATGACATTCTGTCTAGGAAAGGTTCTGGCTCTAATTCTCTTCCTCATTTAACAAATAAGTGCTCTTTAGAGGCAAGATGAGACTTGGAAATAATAAAATTTGAGATCTGTGCCTTTAATAAGTTAATAATTAGCAGGGGACATCAACACCACTGTGGAATCTGTTCAATGACTTTATCGGTTTCAGTCATTTCTAAATAATAAACAGGTACTGTATTACAATTAGAATAGTAAAGCAAGCTAAATAACTTAGATTCAGAAAGACTAGTATTGCATGTGTTCTCCCGCTGATGGGCCTTCGACTTTCTAAAGATGCGTAAGACCACATATTATATATGTGGCAAACAAAATCATGTGTATATGGGAAGAACATGGAGTGTGAATGAGAGGTTTAATGGGAATGAAAAGAAAAGGAGACAGTGAGTGTGAATATAGCAAGATTCACAATATTTCTAAATGTATATATAATGAATATGCATCAGTAAAAAGTTAATACTAAAACAGAGAAGCAACTGATTCCAGTATGAAAACTAACATCAACTAAGTCAGATAATATATTCTGTAACCACTCAAAACATTGCACTGTAATTATGTGTTGATTGGAAAAACAATATTAATATCAAATCATTATGTTATCAAATCATATTAATGCCTACAAGTTAACTCTGAAAGAATTACAGAACTTGACAAAGCAACTGACTTCAATTACTGCTCACCATTTTGAACATGCTCTATTGAAATTTTGCTAAGCAAACCTTATTGAATACCTGTCTTAAAAATGCTTTAATCAATGAAAAAAAAAGCAAAGTTTATTTGACTTGTAGTCAGATTCTAATTCTACTTTCACAATTCCTAGAGGCTAAAGAATTGGCATTAACCACTAATTATGTTGTAGATAATGAGAAATGAAGATCTTCCATTTCTCTCCTAAACACAAAACAAACTTAGCAAAAAATATTTCATCATTGACAGCAAAAAAGAAAAGATCATAAGCAAGTGCTTTTTAAAGTTAAATATGATTTTCAAGTTAATTTTTTAAATTTAACTCCAAAATATATCTTAGGCCATTAATAATTTCCTCTCAAATATACATTTTAACATGCTTTAGTTTTTTATAATGTCAATGTGGTTAAATATTTTTCAAATATTAAAAATGTTTAAATACAAATCTATAGTCACCAAAGCAAGATCTTTAGAGCACCAGATGTAATATTTGAAATAATTTATCTTACACCAACTCACATTTTGTCCCTTTTCCAAGTGACTTAATAATTTCATTGTTTTACTTAATTTTTCAAAAGCTGCTTCAATGAAAAATCAAAGGCGTGTGTCTGTGGTGTCTTTGAAGCTCAAGCTTATCTATAAAAGCAACAGCTTAAATTATCATAAAAACTGTTGTTTGCATGGCTGAGAAAAGATCATATTCTTAAAATAGTCTTTTCATCTTAAGCTTACATATTTGTATTGAACTAACAACAATGCAAATTAATTGCCTAATTTCAGTGACAACTAGATGAATGGATAGTTTAAGAACATCATTCTTTAACCCCAAATTTTCTTGTCACTATTAATCCCATGGTAGCCTCTCTTATTGCAGAGATTCAATTCAGAAGGCCATATAGCAATGAGGTTCCAAACAGCCTTCACAATGGTAGGTAGGTGTGTGCTGTAAACTGGTAATCCCAGGGCTGGAAAAGCAGAGGTAAGAGAAACATAATAATTTAAGTGCTATTAGTTCAGAAAGAGACCCTGCCTCAAAAAAAAAAAATCACAAAATAAAAAACAAAAAAGTACTGAACTGTTAATTTATTTTGCTTTCCCTGTCTTGTTTCCATGTTAACTTTATATTACAGGGTTAGCAGGGATGGATGGCAGGACTGTTCATCTTCAATCTTCATATTTATTCCCTCATTTCAAAGCTTTTTGTTATTCATTTTTGCCATCTTTGTATATTCCACGACCCTCTGTTCACTGAGGTTCATTATTTCTCAAAGCACATGTTCTGAGTCCTTCACTCAGATCATAGCCATTCACATCTCTGTTCTGTAACCACTGAGCAGCATTTTCTCTTAAAAGGTGTTGTGCTTTTCCTGACTGCTATGACAATTTTCTGCATTGCAATTATTTTTACAGAAGGCAAAAACTGACTAAGATGTATGAAATACCCAGCTGGAATCACCCAAGTAGTATAAGATGGAATGATAATTTTCAATGTTTACGAGTTTCCATTGTCAATGGATGAAAAAAAAGATTTACGATGATGATTTAGTATCTTGTTAAAGAGTATTGTTCCCATCACAGAAAACATGGAACTTTACAGGAAACAACCTGGACATCATTCATGGCAATTCCCAGTTGGTGATTAAAGAAAATGAGATATTGTGTAGATTTCCAACTACTCAATTATTAATCATTGAATTTAAGAAATGCCTGGAAGACAAGAATAAGACTAGTTTTGAGTGGCAGCTTTGGTTCCAAGCATCTTTAGAGAACACGACACAGGAAAACTGGCTATGGGGTAAAGACAAGTAATGAGGTATAGTTGGATATGAGAGCCAGAAAGTAAAATCTACAAATTCTATGTGCAGCATTTGTCAGGGGTATATTGAAGCTTCAGATAGAAAACTCGGTGGTATAGGAGGATTGATGTCGTGAGACTGTCTGAATAAAAGATTCTAGCGAAAATATACAGACATCAAGAAAGTAGGGAGCTTCAGAAAGTTGATGTGCTTCTCAGAAACATGAAAAGGTTAGTTACCAAAATACAAAACCTATTATAATCTCTTCACCTCCATGCGTACAAATGCTCTAAAAATGATATAGTTCTACAAAAAGATACCATGATGAAAAGGGGAAACAGAAGGTAAGTTCCTGGAAATGGCCACTCAGTGTCGTGAAAAGAAGCTAACAGGAGGAAATGTAATAAACTATATGCTTTGAAGAATGCATATGGTCAGCTACTCTCAATCATTTAGGGAAGAGGCTTTTTTTCTGACCTTAGTCTCATATCATTTCTTTCATCTTGTATCTGAAACATCTTGAGATTTATATGTCTACATAATAATGGTTTCTGGGCAGTTTGTGAAGGAAAAACTGAATGAATGGAGCTTGTTTAAAATTTTCAGAAGTTCAGTCCATTATCATCATGGTAGGGATCATGGGGAAAGATTTGATGCTGGAGTCCAGGCTAAAAGTTCCACATCCAGACCCACCCACAGGCAGCAGGTAATGAGGGTGACTCTGGGCTGGACTTGAATTTTGCAACATCACAGCCTATCTGCTGTGGCTCACTTCCTTCAACAAAACCATACTTCCTAATCCTTTCAAAATACTGCCACTTCCTGACCAAACATTCTAATCTCTGAGCCTATGGGGGCCGATCTTATTCAAATCACCAAAGGGCATACTCTTTCTGTTGCTCTGTTCTCGACTGTAGACCATATTGTAGCCATCATTTCTGTCCCTTCTTACCCCATAATGATGTAACTTTCATAGGGAGATTGCTTTTTCCATCTTCTTTCTTAAGCATCTCTACCACCTCAAAGTGTACCTGACAGGTAAGGACTGATATGTCTAGCCCATGCTTAATAATGAATTTCTGGATTTCAACTTCCTAAAAACCAATTCCTAGAGACATAAATGTATATAAGGAGTGTTTACTGTCCATTGGATCACAAGTGCTTTCATTGTCCCTTTCTTGTCTTAGAATCTGAAAAGGGCAGGATGGCTGGCTCACTATCACTCTTTACATACGTGTTTATGTAACAAATCTTTAGTGCTGTAATAGTAGGACTCCTTATGTTTATCATTTTAATGTAGGTAGCAACAAAAAATATCCACAAAAGGATGGAAGCATAATGAACTACTAAATTGTCCATTGATCTTATTTATTTATTTATTTTTCATTCTTCATACCAACACCAGCCTCCTTCCCTCCCCTCCCCTTTTCCCACACCATATCTGCACACATATCACTCCCCATCCACTCCTCAGAGTGGCTAACACCTCTCTTGAGGAGTCAACAAAATCTGGCATGCCAAGTTCTGGCAGGACCAAGCCCCTCCACCAATACCTCGGTATCACAGCTAAGCAAGGTATCCCATCATAAGGAATGGGCTCCAAGAAGCCAATTCATTCACCCAGGGTATGTCCTGGTCCCACTGCCAGGGCCATCCTAACAGATCAAGCCACATAACTGTCACCCATATTCACAGGGCTTAGTTCAGTCCCATGCAGGTTCCTCAGATGTCATCCCAGAGTTCTTGAGCTCCTACTTGCTCTGATTAACTATTCTTGACCACCCCTTGCTTATATGATACCGCCCTTTCTTCAACTGAACTGCAGTAAATCAGCCCAGTGATTGGCTGTGGTTCACTCCATCTGCTTCCATTAGTTACTGGATGTAGATTCTAGGATTATAATTGGACAGTCACTAATATGAGTATAAGTATAGGAGAAGGCCAGTTCAGACAGCCTCTTCACTATTGCTAGGAGTCTTAGCAGGGGTCATCCTTGTGGATTCCTAGAAATTCCCCTGGCACTATGTTTCTCCATAACCCCATAATGACACCCTCTAATCAAAATATCTCTTTCATTGATTTCCCTCTCTATCAGAAACATAACATTGGGCTGCCACTTGTCAAAGACCAACTTTCACAAAATTCATACATTCCAGGGTAGCCTGGATATTGAGACTGGTGTGGGAGGGTGCCGAGATTGAGACATGGAGACTTCTTTTCTGGTGGAAGAACAGCAACCTTTATTTTTCCCCGCTCTAAGCCTTTTATACCTCTACTGATTCTGTGGAAAACCACTGGCCAGAAAGAACACAAACATTCTTGTCAATTAGAGACCACAAGGAAGTTCTGCTGTAGGTCAGGGGGAGTGAAGGCAGCTAGATCACGACAGGATCATGAGGATTAGAATTATTAAGCAAAAGAAACAGAAATAAAAGAGAAATGGTGGCTGTGCAAGCACTGATGATTCAGTAAAACAATGCTCTTATGAGTCATTGGACTGCATTATTTTTGGCAAACAGTAGTATTTTAAGTTGTGAAGCAAGGTAAGTAGGGGTAATTGGGGCAGGAAACTAAAAGAAAAGCTGCAGTGGAGGTAGAAGGGAGAGGGGAAGAAGAGGAGAGATTAAGAGTCATGGAGGGGTGAATGCAATCACTGTGCACTATGAACATATGTAAAAAGTCATAATGAAACCTCTTGTATAATTAATTAATACATGCTTATAAAACTCAAAAACATATAAAGTTAAAATATCAGGCTGGGTGGTGGTGGCGCACGCCTTTAATCCCAGCACTCGGGAGGCAGAGGCAGGCAGATCTCTGTGAGTTCAAGGTCAGCCTGGTCTAGAAGAGCGAGTGCCAGGACAGGAACCAAAAGCTATGGAGAAACCCTATCTCGAAAATCAAAAAAAAAAAAAAAAAAAAAAAAATCACTGGTGATTGAAACAAAAGCATCATTTTTATTCATAATCAGACATTTTGGGGTACGGAAAAAATACATTGTAGAAACGCATATAAGGTATGTAAACAGGGTTCCAATCAGCTCATGAGTAACAGCAAAATGAACTCTGTTGATGTCTTTGATCTGTCAGTTTCATACTCCTTGTTTTATAGAAGGTCAGTTTTCTTATCCAAGGCACAGTCTTCATGTTCCTGTGGACCTGGTTTCTTAACCTCTGAAACTGTTACAAAACATGCAGTTTGGAGTAAATCATATTCAATTTCATCATCTCTGATTTTACTTTGCTGACATTTAGCCAAATAATATTGCAATGAATTCAAATGTTGTTAGCAGAGAGAACAATTTCATGTTCATGAAAATGTATTTAAAGAAAATGAAATTATACATTTTTATTATGTGGTGTAATATCATACATTATTGTCAGCTTTCCTTTTAGTTGTTAAAATATGCAGCACTTGGTTCTGGTATTTTAAGTGTTTTGCACATTTACAAAAATAAAATAGTCAGCACTTTAAAGTCGTTATCATGCCTATCCTAGTCCTAATGCAAAAATGTAAGTTTTCTTCCTCAAAATTAATAAGAAATTGTAGGGCCACATTTTACAGACCCATATTTCTACATTGTATAGTGACCTGGCAAAGCACAATTTACACCTGCCACACAGAAAGTGGTCACCTAGCCTTTTGAGACAAACTGATGCCATCCTAAACAAAGGGTGAGGATATGCTAATGTTGCTTTGCTCCTTACTGTAATTTGGTAAGTCACCAGGAAAAGAGGTGTTAATTCAGTCTACACAGAGCAGGATGACAAATAGGAAGACATGACAAAATGGACATAGAAAGGTGTGGACTTGACCACAGTTATTCTCCCAGCTACCCAGGAAACAGAATGCTAATGAATTTTCCCCTCAGTATACATTTTGGTATAAAGGCTTTTGGAGAATAAACATGGGTAATTTTTTTCAGGATGTGTTGTCGGGAGTTCTGTCCTGCCCGGTTCCCACAGTCATTAAGAACCCCCCAAAAATCACACAGAGTTCTACATTAGCTATAAAATGATTGGCCTAGGTTTCGATCCTAATACATGAACTGGCTTTGTGGGAGCTTAGCCTGTTTGGACGCTCACCTTTCTGGACGTAGATAGAAGGACCTTGGTCTTCCCGCAGGGCAGGGAATTTGGACTGCTCTTCAGTATCGAGAGGGAGGGGGAATGGAGTGGGGGGAGGAGAAGAGGAGTGGGGATAGGGGGAGGGAAGTGGGGGGAGGGCAATATTTGGGAGGAGGGGAGGGAAATGGGAAATGGGGAGCAGGTGGAAATTTTAATTAAAAAAGAATAAAAATAAATAAATAAGTAAAAAAAAAAAACAAAAAACAAAAAACAAAAAAAAAAAAATGATTGGCCTAGTATCTCAGGCTTCTTATTAACTCTTATAACTTATATTAGCCCATTATTTTTGTCTGTTAGCCACGTGGCTGGATACCTTATTCAGCGAGACACTCATATCTTACCTCTTCTGTGGCTGGGTCTTGACAGCTCACTAGGACTTCATTCTTTCCAGAATTCTCCTGTTTACATTGACCCACCTCTAATTCCTGTCTGGTTGTCTGGCCTATACTTCCTGCCTAGCTACTGGCCAATCAGCATTTATTTAAAATATAATTGACAGAATACAGACCATGTCCCACACCAAGGATGTGAACTTAGAATTTCATGAGAGATTCCTGAAAACTCTCTCCTGATAAAGTAATGTGATGTGTGTCTTTATTCCCACACCTCTCTTCTGGTCCGAGAAATAGTTTAGGTCCAGGCTGACCCCGGACCATGACAAAAAAATATATTAAAAATAAACATCTTGGAAATCTCTCTTTCCCTTTATATTGCTTATAGCACTGTGTTATATTTTCATAATGATTTCATTGGAGTTGTTTTAAAACCTTCAAATCAAACCTTTTAATGTGAGAAGAGTGTGTTCCCTTTATGAACTAAACCATTGGGTTTCTTTTTTTTCTTTTTTTTTTTTTTTAATCATTGGGTTTCTTGTTCCCAGTTACTGAATACTAGGCTCATGACACAGGAGTTGGAGTTCTTGCTCAGTGGTTAAGAGCACTTCCTGCTCTTCTAAAAGTTCTAAGTTTAATTCCCAGCAACCACATGGTGGCTCATAACCATCTGTAATGAGTGCCCTCTTAAGGAAGAGTCCTTGTCAGTTGTCCTCAACTTAGACCTTGAAGCCCAATATGGACAAGTTCAACAGAACACCACAAATGTACTGCCCATGCATGCTTCAGAGTTGCCATGGCATAAATTTCATTCAAATTTCAGGCTTGTGACACAAAACAGTATTATGCTGGGGAAGGTTTACAGATTCCATCTTTGCTTTTCTCATTTATCCCCAACCATGTCAAAGCCATATGCTGTATAGATTCTACGAGCTAACGGCTGTTGGTATTCGATTCATTTGTTTTTATTCTTGATTTTTTTTTTATTCTGTAATTCAGCGAAGAAAAGCATAAGTCCTGGTCGCATCCATTTTTTCTTGCAATTTCTCTATGCAATGGTAATTACCACACCTATGAACCAAAAAGTTTTCTGTGGACTGTAAATAGAAAATATATCCCTTACATCTACATAACCTTTTGTTTGTTTATTTGCTTGGTTTGTTTCTTTTCTGTTTTTTGAGACAGGGTTCCTCTTGGCTGGCCTAACAATTGCTATATAGAGTGGGCTTGCCTCAAAACTCATAGAAATCTATTGCTTCTGCCTCCTGAGTGCATTTAGCTGTTACTGGGATTCCTGGAGGGAATTGCTTCCTACATCTCAGGAACCACACTTGAGGGGGGGGGGTGCTATGCTGTGCCATCTCCTGCAGCAATGGTCTTAAGCACTTAGCTAAAGGAACCACATGGCACTTGCAGTGTGTTTTGTTTTCTCTTTGAGTATTTTTGGTTTTTTGTTTTTGTGCTTTGTTATTAATGCATACCATGTCAACTCATAGAATCAGACTAATAACCTGGATACACCTTGACCAGCCCCACAACAGTTCCTTCTCACCATTATTTTTTTCCTTGCTTGTTTTTTTGTTTTGTTTTGTTTTGTTTTTTTTGCTTGTTTGTTTTTTGCACAAGGCTTCTGTTGGTGTACTGATATGCTTATAGATCCAACTTCTAATTGCCTTTGGTAGACATGATTTTAATCCCTAGTTCACTATTTCAGAGTTTTTAATTTTTTTATTGCTGTTGTTAATGGTTCTGTTATGTATTGCTAGTTTTGGTCCCCCCTCCTCCTGACTCCTTCCTCTTCTACAATTCCTTGCTCCTACACCCAACTTAATCGTTTCCTCCTCCCAGTCTTTTCTTTTCATGGTAGCTTTCTATTTCTCAGACCTCTAAATGGCATCAAGAGCCAATAGTTACACATACTTAAAAATGATTGGCTAAACATTTACATATGAGAGAGACTATGAGGAGTTTGTCTTTCTGAGGTTATGCACAGCTTTCTTTCTCAATTGTATGTGGCCCAGGATTCTAGCCTAGGAAATGGTCAAGTCCATGATCAAGATGAGTCTTCCCACAGGAAGCTAGTCAAGACAATCTCTCACAGATACTCTCAAAACCAACCATAATGTGGGGAATTCCTCACGTTTGTCCAAAAACCAGTCTCTTCAATGATCCTCAAATTAGCATGTAGGATTAAAGGTAACACTTAGCAATTAAAATGATCGTTTCTGCTGTGATTGTTGGGAAATAGCCTCAGCCCATGAGGCATTGTGTCAAACTATATTGGGGAAGGAATCCAAGCCATAAAGAATAGCTTAACTCCAATCTGACTTTTCTGCTCCACCTACAGAAACAATATGCTCATGTGTGAAAAGCAACTCACGCTGCTCCCAGTCCTACCACAAAACAGAGTTTAAACTTCCTGGTTAACACACACACACACACACACACACACACACACACACACACTTACACACATTATATATATACATATGTATGTATGTATATGTATGTATATGCATATCCATCCCTATGAGTTTGCTCAGCCTTCATTCCACAGCAGCTGTTCCAATAAAGCCGTCTCAGCATGCTGTACCAAGTATGTTTCTTTTCTGCCTTACTTTTCTTACACTACTTGTGGAATTCTAAACCTCAGAATACAGAATTTTACGGAATAATGAATAAATAAAGGAAAAGCACTATAGACTAGGAGACTAGAAGGCAAATTACTAAATATCTGTGCCAGTTATTTCTGAGTGGTTATTTAAAATTTCATTTTTATTTAATTTACTGATTATAGAAGAGTAGTACTTTAAAAGTAGTTTAAAGATATTCCTTAAAATCAATCTGAAATGAAACACAGAAAATTATAACTTGTAACTTTATTTGGGTAGAGAACGTTCAGTTTTCTTCGATTTTTCAATTTATTTGCAATTCACAAATGGTGTAAGATTGGCACATATTACCTCTTTATTGTCAGAATGAAATATACTGTACTTTAAAAATAAAATGAAAATCTTTATTCTTCCACTGAAACTGTGTCGCATGGATGCTTGCTCATGAGTCACACTGTTAAGCCTGAGAGTCATGAGAGAAAAAGCAGCTCCACATTTTTTGAGCCAAATTTTAAGCAAGTTTTAATGGATACTGGGCCAGGAAGATGGACTCTAGCCAGGGCCATTTTGGGGTCCCCAGAATATGGCGACAGGTAACATCTTGCAGAGGCTTCTAAATGCAAACCCATAAGACCACTGCATTTCTCATTGGGTCCAATCTGGGGCAAATATAATTTCTGATAGGCTTCCTGCCCACATACCTTCCACTTACATGTGACCAAGCACATCCTGGATGTTGAGCTTAACAAACTTGTTGGGGCAAGAGTAAAAATATATGGCTTGGTGTCTTGCAAAAACAGTAGCCTCTAGCATTTCAGGAAGTATCTCTCTTGGGAAAGGGGTTAGAGGCATTTTTGTTTCATGGCTGTCTTAGGCCCAGCAATTAAAACTTAAAACATAACTTTGGCTATCACAATATGAAACTGTCATTGAGATTTATTCAAATAAAATTTATTCAAGAGGCTCTAACGCCTGTGAAAAAGTCTTCTATATTATAGGGCTATTAACTGGTACTTAGAATAAAAGTTCACAAAAAGGAGTCGGCATGATTCAGGAACATTTTTCAGTGTTAAAGAAAATTCAGTTGAAAAAAAATTTACTTGACATTTCATAAAATAAGGCCTATATTGGAGGAGTTTGGGCTGATTTCCTTCAATCAGGACCTCGGTGTGAAAAGATAACTCAGCAAATAAAAGCAGTGTGTACAGACTCTATCAGAAGGCAGCCATCAAACACTATCAGAGAGGTAACATTCAGGAGACACCCTTATCCAGGGCAATACCTGAGAAATTTCCATGAGAATTGTGGCCTCTTGGCAGGGTTTCTCATGTCTAGTAAACTCATTTTCCAAGGGCTATTGGCTTTCCGAAAAAGATCCTCAAGTACTTTGTCTCTGCCAATACTGAAAGAAAAGAGATTTGTTTCATTGTTGTGTGTGTGTCCAAATCTAATTGTACCTGTCAATTTCATTCCTCATCTATTCTGACTTTTTTCTTTCCTCAGTGGCTCTATACCCACAGTTTTTCTCTCTGATGCTATGAGGTGTTCTGTCATATTCATCAAGCATAGTTTTCATGAATCTAAAAATATTATTCTTCAAACATTTTATTAAATGTGTTTATTTATGTGTGTACATATGGGTGTGTGAAAGAGAATGTTGTGGAAGTTCAGAGGAAAACTTGATGGACCTGCTCTTTCCCTGGGGATAAGCGTCACTATAGTTGGGGGTAGGTACCCGTACCCACAGAGTCATTTCACCCTCTCTGACAATTATTATTTTACTCAAAATATTTCCTCAGCTTAAAGGAAAAAAATGAATTAAGCAAAGAGATATTATAAGTTTAAATTTAAATCTTTGCTAGTCAATTGTTATTTTAGTGGTCAGAAAGAAAGACCCTTGAATAATCAGCTGCCGTGGGTATCTAGACATGTTTGGAAAGCAGAGGATGTTCTAAGAAACTCACAGCAGTGTGACTTTTAACTTCTTGAAACTGGTGACTTTCAAGCACACATTTAGTTACTCTCCAAATCAGCAAGTGTTTTTCAAGTCTACATTTGCTCAGACTTTCAAACCCTGTTTTCCTCATAAAATTTGTTGACCAGATGGTTCTATGCAAAACTTGAATACAAAAGTTCTTGTTATCATTTCCTTTTCTATGATTTCATGTTATTTTATTAAGTTAATATTTGTATCCTTTTGCTTATTTCTACCCAATCTTGCCTGAAAGATATTTGTGTGAATGCATACAAAATGATATTTAAAAACAAAACAATATGATGCACACCTATAAACCTAGCATTCAAAAACAGAGGCAGGAGGATTGTGAGTTTGAGGCCTGTGTGAACAACACAGATGACCCTGTTTCCAAAAGATCTTCCTCTGAATTTAAAACCTTCCTTCTTGGAGGGAAAGTTTTTAAGTCATAGGATTTTCGGGGAAAGGGAAACAATTTGATACTTTAGGAGAGCATGTTTACAAAAAGGCAAAAAACAGGATGATCCTGGGGAAGATAAAACACTCCATCCTGTAGGGAAGCTCCATAAAGACAGGAAGTAAACAACGCAAAATCTTTTCAGGAAGTGCCTTCAATTGACCAGATTCACTAGACCACTGCCTTCCCAAGTGTGTATAGTAAACCCTGTGAGAACTGCCCTTTAGCAGTAAAGCTCCAGAGAAGACTCATGGAAGCCAGACAAATTGAAAGTAAAAAGCAAAGACCATCCATGAAGCCTGAAAGAAGTGCACACAGGTAGAATTGCCTTGCAGAAGCAAAGGGAACATGATCTGTCTGGAAGAGACCCCAGTTTAGCCACCCAGAAAGGACACTGTGATCTTCTGAGCTGCCTGAAGGCTGTACAGGTTTTTAAGCTTTCCTAAACTGCCAACCATATTGATAATGTAGTTGTCATTGAGTCATTTCTGCTTCAATAAATAATCTCTCATCCATATTCCTACCAATATCTTATATTTACTTATATGTTAGTTGTGTGGCTTGGTCTATTTGTAGGACTCCTAATGGAAGCAGGAGCTGTCCCTAGTGCTTTGGCTGGCTCATGGGAACCCATTCCTAAACTGTATTACCTTGTTCAGCCTGAAAACAGGGAGAAGAACCTGGTCTCACTGCAGCAGGGGTGGATTGAGGCCAAAACAGAAGGGAGGAGAGGAGGAAGGGAAGACTGTGGTTGGGATTTAAAATAAGTTAATTAAATAAAAATAGGTTTATGTAATAAAAAAATAAAATCTAACATAAAACATTTACATTTCTCTAGTGAAAAATGAAAAGACACGTTTATAAAAAGAATACTGACTTCTGTATTAGCTTTCTGTTCACAAATCACTGCTTGCATAGTCTGTGTTTTTCATGAACCGCCTCTTTGTCATTTGTTTCTAATCTCTGGGTTGATGTTTTTGAGTGTTTACAGCAAGTCGTCCTGCACATACAGTGACAGATATGCTGCCTCACAATCTGTCACTGGTGAGCCCATGGGACATTGGACAGAAGTGGCTCACAGAAAGAGGGCAATGGACCCAACAGATGGAAGTTCTGGAGAATCAGGGAGGAAAGAGGGAACGCCAACTGTGGGAAAGCTGGCCCTGCTGTTGAGGGCTGACTCTCTTGCCAGAGAAAAGTAGTAAAGCAAACTGATTGTTGGGAGGAAATGTTGTGATAAAAAGCACAAAGATGCCACAAAGACAGGGATAAAAATAAATGAACCCTAATGGAAGAATCCTCCCATATGGCAAAATTTAAATCCGGTTATATCTCATAGGTTAAAAAAAATGATTAAAATGGTAAAAGTTGCCTCTACTTTTGGAAGGGGAAAGATAATTTACCACAAAAGAAGATGCTCATTTTACATCCCAAATTGCATATGGGGATAGAAGGCAGGTACTGCCGTGGGATCATGCTTTTTTGTTCACTGTAAAGATTTGTCACTCATTCAGTAGGTTGCCTTTTTATCTTAATAAGAGTGTCCTTTGCTTTACAGAAGCTTCTCAGTTTCAGGAGGTCCCATTTATTCATTGTTGCTCTTATTGTCTGTGATACTGGGGTTATACATAGGAAGTGGTGTCCTGTGTCCATGTGTTGCAGACTACTTCCCACTTTCTCTTCTATCAGGTTCAGTGTGGTCAGATTTATATTGAGGTCTTTAATCCATTTGAACTTGAGTTTTGTGCATGGTGATAGATATGGATCTATTTTCATCCTTCTACAGGTTGACATCCAGTTATGCCAGCACCATTTGTTGCAGATGCTCTCTTTTTTCCATTGTATACTTTTAGCTCCTTTATTGAAAATCAGGTGTTCATAGATTTGTGGGTTAAAATACGGGTCTTCTATTTGATTCCATTGGTCGACTTCTCTGTTTGTGTGCCAATACCAAGCTGTTTTCATTACTGTAGCTCTGTAATAGAGTTTGAAGTCGGGGATTGTAATGCCTCCAGAAGCACTTTTATTGTATAGGATTGTTTTGGCTATCCTGGGTAAGAGACTTATCTCTAGAGGGGAAGGTGCCGAAGGGGATGTCCCCAGCTATGTCCTTGGGCAGCAGAGGAGAGGGTGCCTGAACTGACCTTCTTCCGTAGCCACACTGATGAATATCTTGAATATCACCATAGAAACTTCATCCAGTGATGGATGGAGATAGAAACAGAGACCCACACTGGAGCACTGGACTGAGTTCGCAAGGTCCAGGTGAAGAGCAGAAGGAGGGAGAAGATGAGCAAGGAAGTCAGGACTGTGAGGGGTGTGTCCACCCACTGAGGCAGTGTGACTGATCTAATGGGAGCTTACCAAATCCAGCTGGACCGGGACTGAACAAGCATGTGATCAAACCAGACTCTCTGAATGTGGCTAACAATAGGGGCTGATTGAGAAGCCAATGATAATGGCACTGAGTTTTGATTCTATTGCATGTACTGGCTTTTTAGGAGCCTAGTCTGTTTGGATGCACACCTTCCTAAACCTGAATGGAGGGGGGAGGGCCTTGGACTTCCCACAAGGCAGGGAACTCTGACTTCTCTTAGGACTAGAGAGGAAGGAGCAGAGGGAGTGTGGGGAGTGGGAGAGAAATGGGAGGAGGTGAGAAGGTGGAAATTTTTAATAAAAAAAGAATTGTCACTCATATTGGAATAATAATCATAATAATAATAATAATAATGTTGATTGGCCAGTAGTCAGGCAGGAAGCATAGATGGGGCAACCAGACTAAGAAAAATCTGGGAAGACAAAAGGTAGAGGCACAGACCAGCCAGACACAGTGGAAGCAAGATAAAAATGCCTCAATGATGAAAAGGTACCAAGCCATGTATCTAAACACAGTAAGAATTATGGGATAATTTAAGTTATAAGAGCTGGCTAATACTAAGCCAATGAGCTAATAAGCCAAAAGTTTATAATTAATATAAACCTCTGTGTGTTTATTTGGGACTGAACAGCTATGACACCAAGTGAGACAGAAACTTCTGACAACAAGGTACTGCTAAAGAATGACTTGGTAAGAAATATTGTTCTTCAGCTCTCATTGACACTAATTTCTCAAATTAGGATTCTAATTCAATATTATTATTCATAATTTAACATGTTATATAAATTTAAGCAAACAGGAAGAATGTTTTTAAAGTTTAGACAAGTGTTTAGCAGTCCCATTGGTTATAAAAACTGGTTCATATCAATGCAGAATTTATTCATACAGACCCACAGGACCATACAGGGAGACTTTCCGGTACTAAAAATTGCAAGTATGCAAATAACTAAATTAAGTACACATAATGCTGGTAACACAGAAGTCAATTTTATGTATAAAAAGCACTTTGAAGTACAAGAAGAAAGTATGAAAGAAAATAACTGCATTTCAAATATATTCATAAGTCCTAAAAAGTAGCATGGAAGAAAGTTAAAAGACAAAAATGAAAATGCATATTTATAGCATAATACCCCCAAATTGCAAATATTTCAAAGGATAAATGAATACCAGCGAATAAAAATATCTCAGAAAAATATATTGTGACTGCAAAAATTAAAAAAATTAATTGAAAAGCAAGCAGTTCATCCAGTCTTCCTGGGGAATAAAGCCTGGAGATGGTAAGCTAGATCCTATTCACCATAAAGTATGAATAACCAGGAAAAAGGTTGAGAAATACCAATATTTCTTGAGCACGGCATGAGAGGATACAAACTAATATGATTTTATTGGGGAGAAATTGTGTGTTAACTATGTTCCTAAACTCTGTTTTTTGCCCTAATTTTGTTTTTAGAAATTTACTTTGGAGAAATAATTATGATCTCTTGTCCTAGGCCATATCTGTTCTAGAGATTAGAAAGGCAGGTCAGAAGCCAAAATCCTGCTTGGAACACAGACTAGCATACTTCCTCAAGAAACAATTAGATATTCACCAAAGGCTTTCTTAGGGTTTAGTCTAACATGAATATTTGAAAATAGATTTATTGTGTTTAATTGGAGTTTTTCTTCAGTCTTAACGAAATTTGCTTTGAGGTCTCTTTTCTGGGCAAGCATTGTAGATGCTAATAAATCTGACTCATTTTTCTTTCACTTACTGCAGGTTACACTGAAATAAAAACAAATTAAAATGAAAAACGAAGGGCCGGGCGGTGGTGGCACATGCCTTTAATCCCAGCACTTGGGAGGCAGAGGCAGGCGGATCTCTTTGAGTTCGAGACCAGCCTGGTCTACAAGAGCTAGTTCCAGGACAGGCTCCAAAGCCACAGAGAAACCCTGTCTCGAAAAACCAAAAAAAAAAAAAAAAAAAAAAAAAAAAAAAGATTCTAGAGAGCCTACTCAAGGGTACTCAAGGGTTTCAAATGTAGAGGCCATGAGTTCAGTTGTCAACACCCAGGTCTGACAGGTCCTAACAACTGTGTCCTTACCTGGGAATGCACCCATGTATGTACACACTCCTCACATGCTAGCACATATCCTTGCACACACATGCACACATATGTTTAAAACTGAAATTAATCTTCTTTTTAAAGCTTATAAAAATGGAAGACAATGAATAGATCCAATATTCAATAAGAAAGAAAAAGGCATTTTAAATTGGAGAATTAGCTCCAAGTGGTAAAATACAAAGAAATCCGTAAATGCCTTTCTGCTGATTTCTGTCTACATACAATAACATGAAATAACATGAAGGGAGATACTGGCTATGCTCCCCTTAGAGAATAGTTTCAGTGCCTAGAGGAAGTGATAGAAGTTAATAAAGGTAGAACATTGACAGTATTAACAAAATGTATGTGGCAAAGAAACAGTCAGTCCTTTTTTGTTTTATGCCTATTAATATAATTCATTGAGCAAATGTTTTTTAAATATATTAATTTAGTAGAGAAGGGAAATAAAGTGACAAGGTAAAATCATACAATTTTATTTTAATTTTCTAATTCAGACCACAAATATACCCTGATCAGTCATTGCTTATGACTTCTGGCTTTTCCAAGTTCAATAATAATCATTTTGGAAATAAAAACTATATTGTTTTGCTAAATGATTATGCTGTTGAACTGATTTGTTTTATTTATGTGTTTATGCCTAAATTTGGGCCATTCTCAACCTTGGTCAGAGAAACTTTTTATTTTAAGAGTGGCAGTTAATGTAGAGACTTGTAACTATGTGAAGTGCTGAGAATTAAGTGCCTATAAGTGTTTATCAATAGATAGGACTACTATAGCAAGCCCCTACCCATAATCAGGAGCCATTCAAAAAGGGGGAGAGATGGATATGTGATGGATATGTGACTTTGCTCCCTGGACATGGCATAGCTGAGGCATACATGAATTCATAGCAGTGGTGAATAGCTGCACAAGATCAAGTTAATTACAAATTCATCATGTTAGAGCTACTTTGGCATAACTGGTTAGCGTGCGTACTCATAAAAATCCTTGATGGGGAGAAGAGGGCATCCAGTGCCCTTAACCAAAGAACTCTTGTGAGGTAATAGACAATAGAGGCAGAGTCACTTTTCTCTGAGGGATGGCTACTGGTAGGTTGTGCATACCTTAATGGATGACAACATACCACTAAATGGATTGAATGTGTATGTGGGGCAGAACATGAAGTTGGGAGGGAAATATGTTGGCAGCAGGTCTAAAGCAGGTAGTTGGAGGGAAGGAGGAAAGGATGGGTGCAATCAGTATACATTGTTTCAAAAATTAAAATTTTAATTAATTTAGATTTTTGAACTGCTGTTTAAGTCGAAAAATATTTGAATATCATTGTGCCCATATATGTAGAATTAAACTATTCCTTTTCTTAGATCCAGAAAGTAAAATAATTCCTACAAAAGCACATTAGCTGTGGGACAATGATCTTGTACTTTATAAAGATTTGTATTTTTATAAATACACTTGTATTTAATAAAATGTGGATTGGCCAGTAGCCAGGCAGGAAGTAGAGGCAGTGTGACAAGAACAGGAGAATTCTAGGAACAGGAAAGAATCAGTCTATAGTCATTATGCAGACACAGACAAAGCAAGATGAGAATGCCACACTGATAAAGGTACCAAGTCACATGGCCAATATAGCCAAGAATTAGTAAGACAAGATAATTCATAGACAAGAAATAGTTAATAAGAAGCCTGAGCTAATAGGCCAACCAGTTTATGGTTTATGTAGACCTCTGTTTGTTTCTTTGAGACTGAATGGCTATGGGACAGAAATCTCTGTCAACAAAATGCCACCAACATGGACAGCTAAATCAACTTAAAATCTGAGAGTTTGGGAAGTAGTTCTAGATACAAAAGAACAGAGTTAAACACATCTTCTTGGTAGCAGCATTTTTTTTTTTCAGATGGGCTCTGTTTGCTGGAGGCAAACACGTCTCATTTAAGAGAAGCTTTCTGACTCAGATTTAGCTGCAAAAACCTTGTAGGTGTTTTAAGAGGACCCACCATCAAACACTAAAATGATGTTTATGAATAGCCAACAGCAAGCTTTTTGGTGGTGTCAGAAACCTTGAAACTCCATAGAATTGTGGCAATAAACATGGCTCCCACCAGTATTTCTACCATAAAGCTAGACTCTCAGAAAGCTAAGGAAGGGGGTGCATCCAGCCATTAAAGCCACGACTTTAATCCTAGCCATATTGCTTAGCAAATTAAAGACTCATGTGGTCATAAAAAGAGATATACAGTAAAAATAAATTCAGATGAAAAAAAACCTCTAAACAGTTTACAGTGGGTTTAAAAATAAATGAAGGCTTGGGGGAAAAGAGAAAAAGGAGAAAGTCCTTTAAAAGAGAGAGAGAGAGAGAGAGAGAGAGAGAGAGAGAGAGAGAGAGAGAAAAGTTGGGTGTGGTGACACACACTTCAATCCCAACACTTGGGAGGCAGAGGCAGGCAGATCTCTGTGAGTTTAAGGACAACTTGATCCATAGAGTGAGTGACAAGACATCCAGATACACAAAGAAACCTAGTCTAAAAAATTAAAAATAAAAGTAAAAGAAATAGAGTTTAAAATAAAGCCATGTAAAGATAAAAAAATACATATACAGAGTCTGGATACTGCATATTATTATGTTGTCTTTTAATGGTTTGATAGTTGAGGAAGGAACAACAGCTGATTAAAGACATTTGATTTTAAATGCTGGTGTATTAATCCAACATACATATTTTGAAAATGCCTTGACTTCAAAATTCAAGTCAAAATTTATATTAATTTGGAGAAGAGGTTTGTGTTTGTTTCCATAAAAAATGAGAGGTTGTGAATTCATTCTGGGTTGAGAAAAATCACGTTTATCAAGGAAGATCCCATGAGAAATTTCCAATAGGAGCAGATGGCCCAGATGTCTGAGTTCTATAACCAGAACAGTTTCAAGACTGCTGCCTGAGATGATCAAGCCTCACACAATACTCCAGTCAGGACTTGATCATAATTCTAAATTTTCTTTAGGTCCCCATAAGATTATTAAAACCCGCAATAAGCAGTAAGTAGCTTGAAAAACTAGGCCCACATTCCCCAAAAACGGATATCGATGTTTGTCTTTGTTTAGAATAGTGTATACAAGTTGTTACAGATAATGATCAGGAGAAAAGCTAAATAAAGGAGCTTAGATTCAGAATTCCTGTTTTGAAAAAGAAAGTGTGGATGTGGAGGGAAAGTGCTATGGATAAACTTTGTAAAGATTTGTCACTTATATTTTAATAAAACATGGTTAGGCCAGTAGCCAGGCAGGAAGTATAGGTGGGGCGACCAGGCAGGAAGTAGAGGTGGGACAATGAGAACAGGAGAATTCTGGGACCAGGAAAGAGTCAGTCTGCAGTTGTCACCCAGACGCAGATGAAGCAAAATGAGAATGCCTCACTGATCAAGGTAACAAGCCATTTGACCAACATAGGGCAAAAATAATGGACCAATTTAAGATGTAAGAATTAGTTTAAAAGAAGCCCAAGCTTATAATTTATATATTATAAGCTAGTTTATAATTAATGTAGTATACCTCTGTGCATTCTTTGAAATGAAGGCTCTGGGACCAGGTAGGACAGAAACCTTGATCAACACACACTGATAGTCATCAGTTGCCTTCATATTCAAAGTGAAGAAAGCTCACTAAAGCCCTCATGAAGTTTTGTGTTCTTCCACACCACTATGTGAAACAAAGATGATCTCCCTGAATGTGTAGGGTAGAGGCTGAGATGATATCTGCAGAGTCCAGACCCTTTTCTGCTCAGGATGCTAAGAGAACTCACAAGACCAGAGAGATGAGTCACAGATTCAATGTGAAGTATGTTTTACAAACACCACTGTCTGCTCCACAGTGCCTCTGCCATTGGATGCCATCCTTCAGCACTGATGATTACTAAAGCATATATGGGGAAAGCCAATAGACTGAGAGTGCTCCCATGTTTAGCTGTCACTGACCTATGCAGATGGTGTGATACACAGCACGCACACTAACAACTAGAAGGTACCATTTATGAAATGCCTTGCTTTTCTACTTTCTCTTGACCTCAAGTATGAATACTTGTGTTAATCATATGTCTTATTTCATGATAAATATGGACTCCATATATGATATTTATGAAGCAAGAATAATTATTTTGAAAGGAAAAAAGATAACTCAGCAGCTAAGAACACTTGATGCTTGTTCTTACAGAGGACCTGACTAATATGATTCTGTGCATGAGAGACCTTGGAAGATGAGAGCCCACTTTGGGTGAGAGACAGAAATGACATATAGAAGGAGCTTTGCTCTTACATGGGAGGTTTTATTGAGAGAAAGGGAAAGGGAAATGGAGGAGGGAAGGAAAGAGACGGGCCTCTGAAGACAGGGGTGGCAGAAGAGACAGAGACAGAGAGATACAGAGAGAGAAAGAAGAAGTGAGAGAAATCGGCAGAGTTTTGACTTTTAAAGGGACAGGTACTGCCCTGCATGCAGGGGTGAGGCGGGGGTGACCTACTCTGTCAGGTCCTCATGGGGCAGGGCTAGGTGTGCCTGAATACTAAATATTGAGTTTGGCATGAGGATCTCACATGACAGCCTGTAACTTCAGTTTCAGAGAAGTTGACACTCTCTTCTGGCCTCCATGCACCAGGCATGAATACAGTGCACATATATACATGTAGACACTCAAACACACACATAAAATAAAATAAGTAAACTTTTTTTTTTTTTTTTGATTTTCGAGACAGGGTTTCTCCATAGCTTTTTGGTTCCTGTCTTGGAACTAACTCTTGTAGACCAGGCTGGCCTCGAACTCATAGAGATCCGCCTGCCTCTGCCTCCCGAGTGCTGGGATTAAAGGCGTGCGCCACCACTGCCTGGCTCATAAGTAAACATTTTTAAATGAGAATTTAGTTCTTCTTTTTTCTATTTATACTCCTAGTTATCAACTAACCAAAAGGCAAATATTTGGATGTTCTATGTAACATAATGGAACATTTTTTGTATAAAATTAAATAAATAAATCTCTGCAGTGGCCTTCAGGGTTTTTTTAATCACAAGCTAATGATGATTTCTATTATTCTTTTTTAATGAATTATTAACATTATAAGTCACAATTCATCACATAATGTGGTATGAATGTATGTTTAGTGTCATGAACTTCTGTGGTAAATTGAGACAGTAATTTAGGAAAATTACATGCCTTTCTACAATCAAAAGTAAGCCCAGGTATATTTGAGATTTTGACAAAACAAAAATAAAAAACAACTTAAAATTTCTTAATAGTGACTAGTTCTTGGCTTATGGCCTTTGTAGAAGTACTATTAGGTGATAATAAACTCACCAAGAATCTTAATATGGGAACAGAAAATCAATAACATAATATAAAATTAAAGCAATTGAAAGAGAATTTTCTCATTTGAGTCAGATCAGTGTCTAACATTTTAAATAAATTATAAGGAATATTTCAAATAACATTTGTTAAGGAAAACACTTAGTATTTCTTATTTTGTATTCTGCCACAAAAACTTATTTAGGAATCGACTGTTTATAGTTTTTTCATATCATATTTCTTCTTATAACCACACATAAGCATAGTCTCCACCTCTCATTAAGGAAACAGCTCTTTGCAACAGACAGAAAGTAGCAACCAATCAAAATGCAGAGTTGTGAAGCCCAGTCACAATAGATACAACTAGAAGCCCCTCACAAAGAAGGTTCAAAGAATATTGTGGAAGAGGGGCAAGAAAAATCACAAAATCTACAGGATCAGGGAGTTAGCCATGAGAATGTGTTTCCCAGTAATGTAGGAAACCACCCCCACAAATTCTCAACAACTTGACTCCTGAAATGTTACCTGAACAGAATGACAGTAGTCATTCAAAACTGGGTGATGAAGAGCCTAAGAGGCCTCAACCCTACACAAAGAACTACAGGCGACCAAAGAATGCTGGGAGTGGGAGAGGTGGTCTTCTACAGAGAAGAGCAGACAAGCTGGCTGTCCACTGTTAAAGAGTCAGCCCTGAAAGCATACATATAAGTAAGATTACATGGATTCTACGGTGAATATTTCGGAATACATATGTATATCATATGTGCATGCAATAACAATGAATAAAAAAAGAAGCCATGAATTTGAAGGAGAGCAGAGGGGGGTATATGGGAAGGAATGGGGAGAAGATAAAGGGATAGGAGAGATTTAATTATATTATAATATGAAAGAAACTCAGAAGTTGTAAAACAGAATGACTTTGGGCAAATGAAAGTGAGCAGCAGCAATGCCTCCCGAGGGTGGCTGCTAAACAGTCATAAGATACTGGTATTTCTTCAGCCGGCTCCTACTAGGGCTGTGCAAATGTCCCCACTCAACCAGCCTTGAGGTTCCAGTGTTTCACAGTGTCTGGTAAGCAAGACCTCCAAAAGACTTTTCAGGGAGACTGAAAGGCAGGAAAAACCTAAGGGGAAAGACATACATCATTTAGAGCCAAGCATATTGCATTGGCCTAAAACCCCCAGGTACTGCAGAGCAAGGACAGCAGGCTCAATTCAAGGCTGAAACATAAACATTTTAAGTTCAAGATTCTCCATCACAGCTCTCTGTATTCAGTCTCAACCCAGAAATTTAGTGAGACCCTATCTCAAAACCAAGAAAACAGGACTAGAGCCCAATGTCCTTGTCTAGTACACATGAGACACTCCTGGGTTTTTATCATCTGCATGGGATGTAAAATAATACTTAATAGAAAAACCAAAATGTGCCAGAAATAAATTATAGGAGAAAACAAAATTGAAATGGACGTGAGCAAAGCTCTTCATTCAACGCTATATCTGGATAGTCAATTCAAGACTGAACTGGATACATAAGAAGCATTTCATTCACCTAGTATAAGTGAGCTTATACTGCATCAGCAGAATAGATGCAATTGTTAAATGCTGTGTCATAAAAATGAAACCCGAGACTCAATGTTTTTGGTATCTTACTTATGTCTACCTACATGGTTATGTAATGCTAACACATCTACCTATTTCTTGTATGTATTATAGGAATTTCCTCCCCAGGCTGATGAAAAAATGCCTTCGAAGTATTTTGGAATCAATAAGCCTAGGGCTACATGGAAGTATAAAAGGTTCAGTGAATTTAAATGACCGGTACTAGACTATGGTGAAGCTTTTTTCCAAATACCGCTGCCTTAGCTCTAGGAATTTTCTCATTCCGCTAATGTACACTGTCGAGCTATTTTATACTCAGGCCTTATGCGTCCAAGAACTACAGTCAGGATCAAAGAGAGAAAAGACAGAGGTTAACTTCTCTTGCTGATTAAAACGCAGGTGAGAAAGAGAATATGTGACCATAATGTGAGTTCACAGGAAACGTTTTGATACAACTCAGTATAGAAACAAGCCTGAAATCCAAAGAAATCACATGATTAAATCACATCTGGCTAAGGAGTGACACTTAATGCCTGGGGAAAGATCATACTTTAAGTTTGTAAGGAGCATTTTATATCAAAGGCAATGCATCTAATGGAGTCTCCTAAGTTCATTCTCACCTTCTTAGGAAGAACTGATAAAAGACAGAGAGTGCAGTGTGACTGATGTTAGGAGGCCTAAGTGTTGTCCTTAGTATCCATCAGGGATGTTTAGCACATACCTTGACTCATTCTCTACTCAACACATGGAAGAAAAAGTTCTTTATTATTCTTAGTTTTAAACAAAAGGAGTTGCACCTGATATGGGGGCATCATTGTAAGTTTTCGCTCTACTTCTCAGAATTCCTTCCTTGATAAATTTAGGCAGTGTATATAAAAACAACTTCTACACTTATTGGCGAATTCTGTTGCAAGGTATCGTTAATAAAACAACTAGCTAGAAACAAAAATCTCAAGTGGAATATGTTCAGTTATTTTGCACTGTAGTGAATGAGACATATAATTGAAAGAGGGAATATATTCCCTTCTGAACCATGAAGTAAGGTTTTGTGAATTGAAATTCCATCTTCACCAAGTATTTTAAAGCCAATAACAACCACTCTGAACCCAAGACCCAACATTGAGTTAATAATAGCACTGATTCTATTGTAGCTTAAAAACAGCAGTACTATTAAAAACACATGTAACAGGATTTATCATTGATGTACTTTCTTAGTTTGTAACAATTAATTTTTGTTAATTTGTTGAAAACATTCATATAATTAAAGAAGTTAGAGTGAGAAGCATCTTCTGGTATTCATTCTAAATCATTTGCAAAGAATAATTACTGTTTTGAAAATAATACCATATAAAGTTGGTAACATAGAATGAGATACATTTTATGCTTTGGTTACATACCAAAAATGCCATCATATATTAAAATGCCATAAGTCCAAACCAGATCTAATTTGCCTAACTTACTCACTAATATAGTTCATTTACTAGCAAAGTTTGCTCTGGGGTGTCATTCCTGTCACTGGCTGGGAGCTGGGACTATCTCTTCTGCCTAGCATCATGGAATTATTTTACTACATGTCGGGACTATCTCTTCTGCCTAGCATCATGGAATTATTTTACTACATGTCAATAACATGGGGAAATACCAAAATTCAAACGCTGAAGCAGATTTTTTACTGAGTCCCTTACTGTACTACAAACATCATCTATATAGGAGGGGATGGAAAATGTCCATGGAAAAAAGTGACTACACCAACAAAATTACAAGCTTTACTGGGGATAGAACTCATTGGTAAAGAAGTTCACAGGGATGATCAAAGCTCTAAGTTCAATTCTCAACATTGGCAAAATAGAGGAAAAAATTAAATTACTGCCAAATGCCTGGTTAAAGTATGTAGATTAGAAAACCTAAAGTTTTTGATTTCCCTTCATGACAGAGACAGACTTGCTGATAGCACTGGAAATGACTGGAGGTCAGGCATTGAGTTCAAAGTGGAACACTGCCTCTTTGATTTTGTGTTTTCAGTGTTTCCATGAAAAATTTCTTTCTGATTACAACATCCAATTTTTATATACCCCTTATATGTATATTAGGATGAAATGTTTTGATTTGATATCTTGAGTCATAGAGCTTGCATGTCTTAGGGAGGGAGAATTTTTTCCCAGAAAGTTAAACTCCTTAATATTGATTGCATCAGGCTTAGTTGTGGTCTTTGTTGATAGGTTTTTATACATTTTATGAAGGAATAACTCTGTTAACCCTTTCACAAATGAACAAATTCAACAGGCTTGGGTCTGTAATGAGTACCACCATTTTGTTAGTATATAAAAGTTATAAGCTCTATATTCCTCAAGGTTACAATCAGAACTATCATTTTATTTTATTGCTAATATTGTTGAAAGTAATAAATGAAAATGATTTAAAAGTGGATTTAAGTATCTTAGGAGCAGAATAATATATTATTCAGAAGACAACTGAAAGTGGGGGCAATATATGAAGTGTGATAAGAGCCAAGAGACTTCCTTTCCTGCTCTTCATCAACCCTTGTAACAAAAGTATCCGGAAGCACTGAAACAGATCTCAGTGGATTGAAATCAACATGATCACAGAAATCTTCTCTAAATATTTGAGTAGACTTTGCTGAAGCTAACAATAGAAAATACAGGGATTGATATTTAGTTCATATAAGGGACACCTAGTTTGTCTTCAATATACAGTAAAATAGAAAGTATAATTTAAAAGCACATAAATTACTATGGATATGGAAGAAAACTGAAAGAAAAATTATTCATGAGCATTTAAGAGGGAAAAAAGTTGCTACTTAATTGTAACCAGATCTATTACCATTCAAAAACATCAAGAATCAAAGCAATAAAAATGGTGAAACTCCTACCAACCCCCAAGAAATTATTAGACCCAAGAAGTTTTACTATCAGGGTCCTGACACTTGACTGCCTGAAACTAACCAACAGAAAACTGTACCAGACCACATGCTTACAGAATGGACATTCTAATGTTAGGATATCTACCCAGTAACTGCTAGACCTCAGTCTGGAGCCACATTTGTACACTGAGCTGGGCTTCCTATGCCTTCAGTAGCCACTGAGCACTGTGAGTATAATAGGTGTTGTGGAATAATCCTTTTGTACACTGTAAAGACATGTCTTTGTCAAATAACATTCTGATTGGTTTACTAAAGAGATAAATAGCCAATAGCTAGGTAGGAGTTGTAGGCGGGACTTTTTAGTACAGAGAAGACTCAGAACTCTGGGAAGAGAAGAGGCAGAGAGGCCATGGAGATGCTGAACTAGTTGGAAACAGATAATGTGAAAGAGGTAAAGGTAACATCGTAGAGCATATAGATTAATAAAAATATGGACTAACTAAAGTTATTAGATCTCATGGAATAAGTCTAATCTAAGGCTGAGTTTTCATAGTTAATAATAAATTATTATTAATTTTATTTTATTATTAGTGAGCTGGCAGTCAGTACCAAGAGCTGCTATGAACGGCATCCAACATGCAGCATGAACACGTAGCTCACTGTACAAGGCACACAGAGTCCAGGCTGTTTAAAGAGGCCCTGCTGTGGGTAGAGCACTTGAGATACTACACCTGCCCTGACTCAGGAAATTTTCGGAGCTGGGACAGTAAAAGTGACTCCTGTCCAGTACCACTGATACGAAGCTAGGCTCTCCAGGAACCAGGGACGATAGAGACAGCACCCAGAGCCATGCAGCAGTCACTGAGCGATTTAAGATTTGGCTTATACATCGAAGAATGCTGCAAGTGTATGGCTGCAGTGCTTAATAAAGTAAGGTTCAGTCTGAGAAAACCTCTGATTAGATGTACTATGTTTAAAAATGTCTTTGAATGCTAAAGAAAAGAAAATGGGTATATACAGTCAGAAAAAATAGTTAAAAAGTAAAAGTAAAGTCTTATAAAAAATAAAGTAATATAAAAAGAATAAACCACATAAAGATGGAAAATACACAAGGTTTCTGAATGATACGTAGTTGACTTTGAGCTTTTTTCAATGTTAATGTACAAAATACAGTATCTGCTGAGAGATGCTGTATTGTGGAAACTGCCAAATTAAACAAATCTAAATATTTTAAGAATGTCTTAACTTAAAAATGGAAGTTAGAAAATACAGTATATTGGGAAAGAGGTTATGCTTTTGTTTCCATGAGAAACAGAAAATTATGGTTCTTTTCAAAATAATAAAGATCAGAGTAGATCTCGATGACCTTAGTTGCAGACATGAGAAAAAGAGCCAAAAAAAAAAAAAAAAAAAAAAAAAAAAACCCTCCAAGACAGTTGTTGGGTAAGCTGATCCTTTGACGTAGGAACCGCTCTGCAACTTGATAAGACATGATAAGTCTTGATGATTACAGGGTCCTCATGAACTTAGTATTACTAACCATCCCTCCATATAACATGAATATAATTTTGGCTATACAGTCAAAACAAACTTTTAAAGTTGACAAATGCCTTTTTTTCTTTTTTTCCTCAATTATAAAACAAGAAGTCATCTTTAACAGACTTGTGACTTGTGTATATTACACATTCTATACTTGTGTTAGTGCAGATATATATGTTACCCTAAATCTTGTTTTCAGAGCTGTGCTTTGGTGTTGCGCACCATTAATCCCAGAATTTGAGAGGCAGAGGCAGGCCAGGCATATCTCTGTGAGTTTGATGCCAGCCTGGTCTACAGAATGAGTTCTAAGATAGGCATGTTTACACAGAGAAATCCTGTCTTGGAAAAAAAAAAAAAAGCAAAACTTGTTTTTAGAAAGAATAAAAAAGAACCAAACACCAAAAAAGACAAATAGCTCTGGTGATCTAGTCTCAAAATAACTCTGTAGCAGTTTCCTTCATGTTCTGCATCCAGAACAACTTCAAAGCTGCTAGCTGAGATTGTTCACCTTCATGTACTACTCCAGCCATGACTCAGATAAGCCCTGCACTTTCCATCACACAAAGACTGGACAACCAGAGTCACTGCTAGCTTTCCTAGGACCTACCCATTATCCCAATTTTCTCAGAGTCCCCTTAAGACGCCATTGCCTCCAGACAACAAGAAGCAGTCTAGAGAATATAATGCCCACATTCCCAAGAGGTGGGGTGACTTTTTTTTTTTTGGTCCTTTGGTAGGTTACACATGTTAGACATTGTTTAAGAGGTTGTTTGTAAATTTTTACTGTTCGTTGTAAGGGAGGAAGCTAAACAAGGACTTTGGATTCAAGGATCTCGTTTTGAAAAGAAAAAGGGGGATATTAAAAGGACAGGATAAAAGCATAGGTTATTTAATCTACCTTAAAAAGCAACATTAATCTCAAAAATTTTACATTGGTATGGATTTTTGTATATTGATAAGAATTTATGGTTATTTTTGTTGGAACATACTCTATATATGTTCATACTTTTGTTTAAAGTATTGTACCTAATCAGCTCATTTAAAAATATAATGTATAATTAAGCAATACAGATTAGTAGTTGGTCATCTATAATAATCAAGCTTATAGTCATGCTAGGTATGTTTTCAAGGTTAAACAGATATATTTTAGATAGGTGGTCTTTAAACTCTTCAGTGATCAACAAAATATGGCATGTAAAATGTTTTAATAACCTATGGCTTTTTATGACAGTGAGACCTGTCTGCTTATGGAAGCACCAATTTAATTCAGAAAAGGATGATGGGCATCAAGGAACCTCCATACGGAGTTTGCACTTGTGGCAAAGTTATTCACTGGATACAAAACTTCCCTTGCCTTGGTTGCTGACAGAATGTTGTCCAATTTAGACATGCAGAACACACACACACACACACACACACACACACACACAAAGTGAGCACCAAACATTGTCAAGATAAGATAAGAGATAGGAAAGTCTTTCAAAATTCTTGCTTCACAGAAAATTATGTTGGATATTCTAGGCTTGTAGGCAGAAGATGGAGGCCCGAATGTTGCAGAAGAATCTTGATTGACTGTCCAGACAGCAAGCTGTCTCCGTTATTTCTATAGTTTTGGAAGTTGCTTGCTATTCAATTCCTGTTTACTCAGGTAGTATTATATCCTTCTTGGATCTCTGATGGAGTTGAAGACAACATACTTATAGCTATAGTTTTCCTCATTACCAAATTCAAAAAAGAAACCGACAAAAGACGTGTAAAGTGTATAACGTTGAGAGACATAAAAGCTTAAATTGTTTAACTAAGAAAATATTTTGAGGTCTAAGAAGATATCTTTGGCTTGGTAATACAAATTAGGAGAGAAAATAAATCAGGTAGAAAACTTTTGATTCACCAAAATATGATGGATGGGAGAATATTTTCTCTGAATTTTTCTATATTGATAGTCTGGACATTGTGAATTCAGTTCTTACCTGATAATTGTTCTTATTGTAAAGTCTAAGCTAAAACCAAGCTTTCATAATTAATAACAAGTCTCCATGATGTTAATTGTGAGCAGGAGTCCAAAAACAAAGCTTGCTACAGATGTGATTGCCCTTCTGTGAGAAAAGGTTCTAAATGAAATGCTGACTTATGTCAGGACCAGAAGGTTGGTACTCAGTATTGTGACTTCCCTGTAGCGCTCCTCTACATCACACATGGAGGAAGAGAAACACGATAGCATTAGACATTATATACGAACTTCAAACCAGATCAGAGGACTTTAATGTGAGAGACTGTGAGACAGGCTGCCTTATACAGCTGACAAAAAACAAAAATATCTTTCCAGCCATGAGTAGTCCAGATCCCCTTTCTACTGACCCTCTGGGAAATGTATTCTACAGTGTATCTTAGTTTATTACAGTTGCATTACTTTGACTTCCATTCAAACATCCCTGGCATAAACACTTGACATTTGTGTTATATATCTATGGAGAGAAAATGCCAACATAGTTATTCTAGCTACTGCATGTTAGTTTTGTTTTGACAAGCTGGCTTTCTTTGTGTATTTAAGGCTTTATGCATTTGGGTTATTGACATAGTCACTACAAAGGTCTTTAGCACAGGCCAGATTTTAAGACCTGTGCCCTTTATGAGAAATTAAACCAGAACTCCCAAGGTTTCTAAAAGCTGCAGTGGTATGGGAACAGGTCCATTTGGTGTCATATCACACTGGCTTTGTTTCTGTACTTGGCCCTGTGATTTATGATTTTTCTACCCCTAAGATTAAATGCCTGGCTTCAGTGTTAGGAAAATTTGCAAGAAAACAATGATGGATATTCAGAGGTTTCATAAAAGAAGGAGACTATGGGCTTTTAGAGAAGGCAACCTAATTCTATGATCAAACTCCAAATCCTTCACGGGGATGTATTGACATAACTGAAGAGAATCTGTCAACTGTTACTTGGAATTTGCTCATTTCAGGTCTTCTAACAACTTCCCTGTTGGTGCTGCTTTGGGGGCCTACTTGCCTTCCACTTCTGCCCTGTTCTTTTTCCTAAGGAAAGACCCATGGCCATATAGCAAAAATATTGGTTATTGATGGCTATGAACTCTAAGAATGCAATAACTAAACCTATGTAATTTGGGGGGTAGTGTTCACTCTTTTATTGAGTCCCTAATAACATTCAGATTTGTATCTAAGCAATTTTACAAGTCAGGTCTTTGACTGACCTCTCAAGAGTGAGAAGTGGACCTCAGATGACAGATGATCTCATGCTGAGTACTGCCCAAATGACTCGCTTGCACTTCTGCTCCACGTTAATCATGCCTATCTTTGAGGACAGGATCTCTGTAGGTGTCAGGATCCCACCCTTCTCCCCCTTTTCAGGTGAGCTGGCTGAAAGTGGTTTGATTTAATATTGCTTCCAGGGTGACCATTAAATAACCCATGACTTCACTATGACTCCATCTGCATGCTAATGCCACAGCTGCAAAGCCTTAACAAGTGACAATGGCCGTGATTAAGTCTGGAAAGAAGCACACAAGAAGCAAAGGGAGATTTGGTGTCCCAGAGCTTCTAAAAACATCCAGTCATTTCCAGAGGACATGGATATTTCTTTATTAGCATCTTATTCCCCCTTGTTTCCTAAAACCTATATCTCTAACAGTCTAACCTGTAGGATTTAAAGCATTAACTTTCATGATCATCTCCTATTTTTCCTATTCTTAGCTAAGAAAAAACAAGTCTCACCCTCTGCTTGGACTTCCCACAGGGCAGGGAACCCGGATTACTCTTAGGGATGATGAGGGAGGGGGACTTGATGGGGGAGGGGGAGGGAAGTGGGAAGTGGTGGCCGGAGAAGGCAGAAATCTTTAAGAAAGAAAGAAAGAAAGAAAGAAAGAAAGAAAGAAAGAAAGAAAGAAAGAAAGAAAGAAAGAAAGAAAGAAAGAAAGAATAAGTAAGGCAAAGTGATAGCCAGAAATGTAAGGACCTGAGTTCAGATCCCCAGTACCCATCTAATATTTGGACATGGAAATTCACATAAGTAACCCGTGGAGATGGGGTGTGGGGCAGTACACAGAGATTATCAGACCCCTAGAGTGTACTAGCCAGACAGGTTACACAAATCAGGTTCACGGAGGGTTCCTGTATCAAAAATTATGGTGGAAAATGATAGAAGAAGTCACCAAAGACAATATGTGGCTTCCACATGCATACATATAAACATACACACATGCACACATAAAGCAAATAAGTAAATTTTAAGGAAAGTTTCTAGGGTTTGGATTCTCTTTTCTGCTCATCAAGTTCTCAACACAATCCAGTTCCTATTTGTGGAGTTTCACTTCACATTTTCAGAGGCAGTCAGTCCAGAGCTGTATGAAGTTTCCTTTTCACCCATGTCACTTTTATATTGAGAATCCCTCATCTTTCTTTCCTTCCCTTTCATCTTTCTAATCTAATTAGGATTTGGTCTTCATGTTCAATCACTCGTGTTAAAACATTAGCCCAACTGGATAACCAAGGATTATCTCTTCTGCTAAAAGCCTGTTTCATTATCACATTTCAAATTCAAGTTTGCTAATGTAAAGTTAGACATTCTTAGGTTCTGGGGATTAGAGGATAGACTTCTTCAACATGGAAGGTTATTGTCATTATTCACCTGCAGTGGCTGTGTATTTATTTTTGTTTGTTTATAATACGGAATATTTCTCCAAATAGCAGAGGTGCCAGGAAATATTGTATTTGCTATTTTGTATTTGAAAACCCCATTTCAGCAACTTACCTCCTTGTATAACTTTGACGTTGGAGGACTCTTTTTCCTGTTGCACTGTTCATCATAGTACCTCTTTTTTTGAAAAAAAAAAAATTTCTAGGGGAGAGTCCCATGTCCTTTTTTCAGAATCGTAGTGGGAGAGAAGTAGAGAAACTTAGAGCTGTCCCATGAATTGTCAGCATAAAGGTGGATATAGCTTGACCATGAGTAGAATTTAATTGCATTCCCCTTTCCTCCAAAGACCAGAGTTTGTTTCCTAACACCCACATCTGGCAGTTTCCCTGGAGCTGGTGGTACGGCTCCAACTCCAGGGAATCTGATGCCTCTTCTATGTTCTTTGCCATCATATATGTACACATCATGTATGTACACATACCCACAGACAGAGAGACAGACACACATACACACACCTGCATATCTAAGAACAAAATGCATCTGTTTTGAAAGGATCAATCAGCAACAGGTTATCCATAATGATCCTAACCCTTGGCCATGAATTCCCGTTTATACAAAGACACACTCATAAACGTGAAGAGTAGGTCATGTCTTCAAACTAAACCAGCACAGGTCTGAACAAAGTCACACCAAAAGTTTGACACACTTATCCAAATCTGACTGGAAATGCACACTTCTGTAGAGTCATTTATTCTAAAGTTCTGAGTCATTGAATTTCATTTGTTATTTATGATCTCATTTAGATTTCAGGAGAAAAATCCAATACTTCATGACACATCTTAATTTATACATTGCCTCTAAGTCTGAATACCCTGCAAGCCGAGTACAATACTTCTTTGTGTGTACAGAATTTATCAACTACCACAAAAGATGACTGCACTGAAATAAGGAAGAGCAAGTTACTGGTTCAATCTTGGCATCTGAATGATAGTTTGCATGATAATAAAAATGGCATTACCACTGGTAACTACAAGGAAGAGTCTTTCTATAGTATCACTGCCTGTGGCTAGACTCTTCCCAGGGCACTGTGGGCAGCACCGTATGGAAAGGATCCGGAGAGCCATCCTGAGGGCATTTTCATTAGCTCTAGTTACTGCAGGCTGAAGTGGCTGCTGCCCAAGGCAGAACTTCTTAGAAAACCCCATCAGTCCAGCACAACACATTCCTATTGAGGCATAAGAGCGAAACTCAGAGTTCTTTATTTTCTCACTTGGGGTCCTAAAGGGCAATGGGGCAGCCACCAGCAGAATCCAGAGGCACAAGTCTAGCAAGACAGAAAAATTCAAATGCTGCATTTCCCCGTGACAGACACATGATATGTTTCCTTTGCAGTCTCTTGAGTGAGGCTCCTTCTCAAATGTCAGTTCCCATCACAATTGGCACCTCCACACGTCTGAAGCACTGGGTGTTTTGCAGTCATCTTGGGAATTTTGAGATTCAGGAACCACAGACTGAAATAATGCTTGTGCAGGTCAGCTCATGACAGTCATCAGACCTCACTCCGCAGGGAGTTGCTCAAAGTGGGGGAGAGCTTCTGGTCTCCTCAAGGGAAGTTCCCCTCTCAATGCCAGTGTGTATTTTCGCCTGCTCTACTAAATCCTGATGAGCATCCTGGAAAGAAAAGACGAGCTCATTTCCCAAAGCTGAAATGTGCATAAACACTAGAGTTATGTAAAATAAAAGCCACAGAACTTTCTGAAGATGAAAAAGCAACATTACAGTTCGGAGGCATTGTATACCACAGATTAATGCATCCACAAAGAAAATAAGCATTGGTGAATGCATTGTTTTATTCCGAATTTCATTCATTTCCAAACTACAGATGGGGAAAATGATCTCCAAGACTCAAAAGGTCAAAATCAGGGGCATATCGCAAAACCTCTTTCAGACTCACTTCTTGACAAATGCATTTTAGGAATGACTAAAACCATGGTGTCATGACCCAAAAAGAGAAAATAAAAAGCTCATTGGTGAGCTTGTCATAGGCAGTAGAAAGGGCTGAATGATCTCTATAAAAAGTAAAATTTTTTCTTTCTTTTTCTTATTATGGGACCTACTATCAGCACAAATTGAGAGTGAAGAAATAATTATCAAAATCCAACCTGCTCTTGATTCCCATTCCATTCAAGAACAATTCTCACATTCTAATGTGAAAGAGTGTTATGTTTTAAATAAATTAGGTTGTGCTAGAAGAATTATAAACAGCAGGCACCATCAGCCCTTAGACTAGCAGAGATTTTTTTTTTTCTTAAGAAATAGGATTGAGGCCCAGCTACAGCTCTATTGAGACAGGCACCTGGAGGTGAGCATACAAATGCCAGCCAATTTCATGAGCAGCTGGAAGGGCCAAAATTTCCATGCCCTTTGTAGTTTCTAACAGACATAATTGCCTACCTCGGTGCACAGCTGTAGGCAAGAAATAACTCTTTTTAGTTGTGCAAACTTAAACTCACTTGTTTGTGAAGCTTTCTCTCTCAGTTCTTGAAATAGTTTTTGAAAGACCTGCCTATCTAAGGATGATTTATTTGTCGTACACAATATTCATAAATAATGCTTACGAATCATGTATATTTTTATTCATTCCGCACTTTTGTTCCCAATTACAGGCTAAGAGGACACCAGTATATTCTGACAGAAAATACTTGCTGCATCATATGTGTAAAAATTCCCTCACATATAAATATTCTGTTGAAGAACCGAACAGGGTTGAAAGGACAGGCAGAATGCATTACATTTATTTAGCCTCATTGCATCATTTTATCTAGGGCACAAGCTGATCTCTTTAGTGTGGTTATAATTTCTTTTGATCTTACTCTGTGTACATTGGGTTAATGAAGTCAAGTCTATCTCTATGTGTGACCTTACACCAATGCCATCTCTTAATAAAACATAATCCTCTAGAGACAACAGAGAAAAAGAGTACAACTTTATATTGATCAGAATGAAACCTAGGGACATTCTAGACTTCCTTGTATTTTATAATTAATTTGATAATGAAAACCATATTCCAATTGGCTTTCTTGTACTTTGTCTCCTATTTCCTCATGCTGTTTCACGTTCTCACCATTTCTTATCTGGTTTTCTGCAGTAATTGCTGGTTTCTCTGCTTTCCATCTGTCTGCATTCTCTCCATCTTTTGCAGCAATGTGACAGTGCCATGTCTAAAGTGCACAATCAATTTCTTTCTTGTCTCATTCCTTTGGGTATATGGTTTATTCCCTGAATTTTCCATAGCCAGGGGCTCTGGTCATGGCATTTGATGTCTCTGGTAATTAGAGACTCCATACATAAATAGAAGCAACAGTCCTATACATAAACAGAAGCAATATACAATAATTTGAGCTGCTGTGACTTAGAATCTTTGCAAGAAAAAGCTGGAATATAGACCACAGAACCCATACCTGTACCCCACCTCTGAAAATTGAAAATCTTATAGAAATCTCATTTTCAGAAATAACAACTACAATCCTGAAATAGGGAAAACTTGTCAAGGTGTACTCCACACAGCAGCTGGTGTACATAAACTATTACCTGTCTGTTTCTCTGTCCCTATGTCTCTGTCTCTCTATCCCTATGTCTCTGTCTCTTTCTCGGTCTCTCTGTCTCTGTCTCTCTGTGTGTGTGTATGTGTGTTGGAAGGTGTACCCACCCATATTATCTGTGAAAATCAAAGGTTGTCAATGGTAAGTGTTCCTCAATTGTTTTCCAATTGCGTTCTGAGAAGACACAGCAAGAGGAATTCAAGGATGCTATTTCCCACATTCTGGACCATCAAAAGTAAACTACAAACTTCTAACACACAATAGCAAAATAGAAATACCACCATTCCAAAGAGAAGAATTGGGGGCATATCAAGCAAAGAACAGACCAATGCAAGGCCAAAATTCAGCTGAGACAACAAAGGCAGTTTTAGGGAGGAAATATTAATTTTCATTCACAGTTTGATGTTCTAGTCCACCGCAGTGGGAAAATCCTGGCTGCTGAAGCTTAAGGTAATTGGATACATTTTGTTGACAGTCAGGAATCAAAGGCTTCTGAGCGTGTGGATTTTTGTAGATTTGTCCTTTTTATTCAATAGAAAACTGAAATCCAGGGCTTGCTGCTTCCTCCTAATAAGGTAGTCTTCCCACCTCATAATAATCTCTCCCACGTAAGGAAAAGGATTGTCTCTTTAGTGGATGTAGTTTGTCAAAGTTGGCAATTGACTCACCGTCCAATGGCAGTTATTAAACCTAGAGTCTCAAGCATGCTAGACAAATGCTAACCACTGAACATATCATCAGTCCAGTGTGAAATCAGTGTATCAAAAATATGCAATATATGCAAAATATTTCACGTAAGTAAATAGATAGTGACTCTAAAGGAGCCTAGAATCAGCTACATAAAAAATCAAAGACACTAGATAGAGAGATAAAGGAGAAAAAGATTGTCTGAAGAGCTCAGAAGGAAAAATATATCCCAGGTAAGCCATCAGTGAGATTGCAGCAGACACCATTACTTGCTCATTACTTTTCTGGAACTGGAAAAATATGATGACATGCAAATAAACTGCAAGAGTCAGTTCCTAAGTGGACATCACCTGGAATCGAAGCCTATTAGATGACATGGTGGGTCACATGGGAGCTGACTTCTCTTCCAGGAGCCCTGGAATTTGAAGACAATGGAAGCATCATGGAAGATACAGAATTGCGGTGTGTCTGATCTTAGAAAGACATTCTGCCATTTCTGCCATACTATATTTGATAGACAGAAAAGGATAGTTCACATTCAATGCAAGAGGGTAATTTTGTATTATAAATACTTGAGACAGAGATCACTGGGGCCCTGCAGAGGTTACTTGCCATGGATTTAACTTTTACTACCAGTAAGACAAAGCAATAGTACACAAAAATAGTCAGCAAAGATCCACCTTTAGCATCTCAGATCAAGATTTTGAATAAGGAACTTGCAAAAAATAATAATTAGATTTAAAAGAAATTTTAAGTAATAAAAACAAAAAAATGTAAGCAAATGTGAAGAACTAACCAATTAAATAACAGCAATGTATTGGTGAGTACCATAGAATGCTTTTAAAACAACAGGTAAAAATTTTAAAAACAACAAGAGATTAGTAATGTAAGAGAAGACAATCAACTAAACATAAAGCATTCTCAGAGGCTTGACTTGAGTAGTTTCCAAAGTTGATTAACTATAAGCAGGCACAGAATAGTCTAAGGGTCAACACTAAAACACAGGCATAGAGAATGGTGAGCCAAAGCTAACAGAATAACAGCATGGGTGTATATTCATAGGAAAGAAAGAAAGTGGGAATAGGTGGAAAACTGGAGAAAGTATATATATGAAAAACTCGGGGACAAAGATGGAAAAGCATTTGAAAATCAAGCCCAAAACAAAAGAGCTAGAAATGAATCAGCCTCTGTAAACAGTAAATAGATGACTGCAGAAAGAAGAGAGAGAGAAAGAGGGGTGGGAGAGATGAGTACCTGGTATTGTTTGCTAGTATGGTTAAAAAGTTCACTGTGGTAAAATCAGAATTATGAAATTTAGGACAAATTACTGGTTATTAAATAACGAGAAACAAAAATAATTTGTAAATCAGAATTGTTTAACAGTCCCAGGGTTTCTAAGTAGTGTTTTCCTATATTTGATCCAATAGTCAGAGTTTGGGTTTGTGCGATTAGATACCCAAGAGAAACCACAAAAAGGAGAAAATTTTATTTGGTTAATGGTTTCAGAAGTTCCATTATTGGTTACATGGCCTTTTTAACGTTAGCAGAACAACACATGGCAGTGGAAATTTATTCTTCACTTCTTTTTAGACAGCAGGCAGAAAAAAGAGAGTAAGTAAAGGGCCAGGGCAAGGTATAATCCCACGGTGATCCATCTACTGCAATGTTGCACTTCCTAGTTTTCACTGCCTCCTAAGAAAATGATCACAATATGGATTCATCTGGGGATTCATCAGTTGCATAGGTCGGAGTCCATAATTGTTTCTGGGAAACCTCTTTGAGACACAGCCACAGTTATGCTCTATTAATATCATAGGAATTGCATAATGAAGTCAACTTGACACCAAAGTTAATCATCACTTTTCTCACTGAGGAAAAATATAATCTGTGTTCATAGAATTTTTACACACGGTAGAAATTTAATGTGTTGATGTTCCTGGGAGAAAACAACAGTTGTGAACACCTTCAAGTAGCTTTTGCCATTAGTTATTGAGTCACAGCTGATTCAGAAGCATCTAACTGGGGTTACATGCAGTGTTGAGGGACGAGGTCTCACAGAAATATCAAGATTTCTTCAAAGACTAGCCTTCAGTTAAACCTCAGCTTTCCCCCTTAAAACATATTATTAAGATCACTTTACTTGGTAATTACTTAAACTACTTTGTTCATATAATGTGTACAGGATTATCTTTAGTATGAGAATTTATTCAACTAATAAAATCATTAGGGACAAGAAATATGGTTGAGTAGTTAAGAGCACTTGCTGCTTTTGCGTTGGACCTGAGTTCCATTCAGCTCATCCGCATCTGGCAGCTCTCAGCCACCTGCAACTCCAGCTACAGGGTATCTGATGCCCTTCTCTGTCTGACACAGGAAATTCACGTGTGTACATACGTACGTGTGCATACATACATACACACACACATCACTATATACATGCACAAGAACAACAATAGTGAAGCCACTTCAAGTTGTTGTATGAATCGAACAATTTAGTATGTAACCTTTTGAGACCAGAAACAGAAATAACGTTTCTTATTCCTTATCTGTTTCTATCTACTGGTCATGTATGTTTGTAAAAATAATCATTTTTTAATCATCCCAAGAATACCATTGCCTTTACTAATTGATCTGAAGACTGTCCTTAGACTTTATGACTTGTTTGTTCTAGAGTTGTGCATATATGCACATGATATGGTCTGTGTACATTTGGTTGATTTTTAAAGGAAGAATTTGAGGCTTGAGTTAAATATAATTTGGAACATTAATTTTAAACTTTCTTAATTATAAAACAATAATCACTTATTTGTGTTTTAAAAAGACCTATAAAGTTTGAAAGAGAAAGCTGATGCTGTATACACACATAAAAAAAAATAAAGAGTCAAAATATCCTTTGAATGCCATGCTGTGTTACTGAACTTGAATAATTAACACGAAGTTGCTCATTTCCTACATTGATGTGATTCATATAAACTGCTGTACATCTCATCGGTCATAGTACACATACTCAGTAAGCTTCTTATAAGGATTTTTATTTTCAATAAGCGAATCATTGAACATATATTGTTTGAACTTAAGCCTTGAAGTATTTATCTTGAAAGGCCAGAAGTAAATGTGTTAAATTTTTAAGACTCCTGTCACTTCCTATTAATTATTAATCACCATTGAAAGGAGGTCTGTAGTCAAGGTAACCAGAAGAAACGAGTGAATTGTGTGATCCCAAGAAGCTTTGCCCTGTCTCCCTGCATCACCACAGTGTGGACTGTGCCTTCTCTTAATCTGGGCATCCAAATCTAAGCAAGCTTTGACCTTCTTTCTTTACCTTTCTGAAAAACATTATTTCAACATGTCATTTAAATTTTCTGGAAATAATTTGGTAATAATAACCAGAACTTGTGCTTCTATGACTATGGTCAGTCAAATAAAGTCTATGCTTTCTAAATTACTTTTCTCAAAAGTTGCTTTGAAGTAAAATGAATGTAGAATTGATCTCCAGAGATGAGAAACTGCAAGAATATATTTTTTGTGTGTTCTAAAAGTTTCCTAACACTATTGTTTTGACAAATTTTATGTGAGAAAGCAATATTTGCTATGTTTGTTTTAAAAGATGATTGCACATACTATTATTAATTCCTTTGTAATTTCATAGTAGTGTTTACAAGCAAAGTGACAATCTACACAAATGCCTTTCTTTTGACAGTATAAAATTTTGAGGAGGTGGGTGCATCACTTTAAAGATCACCATCTATGTCACAGTGTGCAGCCCATGCTTTTCTGAAGAGACCATTTCTCTACTTTCTCCAGAATATATGGCAATGATATTGAAAAAAAATAGATTTTGGATTTTTCCTGATGTTGTTCTTGTTGCCATTTTGATCTCTGCCATAATCTTAGTTATATCTATACTTGGGCTGCTGGTGGTCGAAGGGTATGGGGATACAACTGATAATAAAGTAGCTAATAAAGTGTCTTAATAACTTGTTTAGAAAGTACTATCTGATGGCATGCTCATAATCCAGGACAGTTTAGAATTTGAGCAGTGGTGTCCTTAACAAAAAAACTGATAAATTATCAGAGTTGTTTCTCTTTAAAAAAAATCAAAATCAAAGGTTGTAGCTGACACAAATCACAGGGAAAAGACTTTGTGGTCAGTCACCTCTTGTTCCAAACAAAGAGTTGTTTGAAACTAGAAGAGAAACATGAAAAGGCACAATGACAAAGTATTTAAGCCTATGAGGAAGGATTTGATATGTTCCAACTTGTCTTGAATCTCTGATATACCTATCAGGCTAGAGAAAATATGCCACATACCAGTAAGTCTACAAGCGTTAGGATCCAAGACTCTGGAATAATCCACCATAAAAATCTGGTTTCAATCAAGCCAAAAATTTATTATTTAGAAAAACCAATATATCCGGGAGACAACAGGTTTCAGGCTCCAGACCACTTCCCTGAGATGAGGGTAGCAGCCAGTTTTAAAAAGGAAAACCACAAAAAGACAGTTCCGGAGTCCCATCCAATCATCATAAAAACAGGGAAAAGCAGTTTCCATAGCGATATACTTCCAGCCTATCAGGGAGTTTTGCAGTTTGGCTGCCCAGACTGGGCTGCCCCAACCAGTCAGAAGAGAATTCAGTGTTAGTGCTTTGACCTCATTCTAGACACCTGTGCAAAGGGTTTGGGGGTTGCAGCCTGGCCTCAGGAAATTGTGGGCAAAACCTCAGAGTAAAACAAACTGGAACAAAATGAACTTCATTTGCCAACTAGAATCTAACAGGGGAAACTAACTGCATTAAGTAATGTCTTACTTTTTTCCACTGGATCCTTAAAATAGTTCCAAAAATTAATCGATAATATGCTTCCCAAATTTTCTTGTACCTAGACTAGTGGTTATCAACCATTCTAATGCTATGACTCTTTAATACATTTTGTCATGTCATGGTGACCCCAAATCATAAAATTATTTTTGCTGCTACTCCATAATAGTAATTTTGCTAGTGTTATGGAACATATTGTAAATATTTGTTTCTTCTAATGGTCCTAGGTGACTCCTGTGTGGTTCTTTTGAACCCAAAGAAGTCACGACCCAGATGTTGAGACTTATGTAGACTCTAGATTCTAGAAATTTAAAAGTAAAACAACAATTTATTATTTTTTCATATAATACAGAATGGCAACACCCACAAGATCTACACAGTTTCAAAACAGTAAGTAGTGCTTCCAGCACTGAAAGAAGGAAGTGTACACTGGGTCCCAGTCCTAATCAAGAAGCTATTTGCAATTAATACGTACAGCAAAAGGGAAAATTAGTTTTCTCCAACAGAATGTCTCTGGGCATATTAACTTTACTCCAGAGCAGGTCATATATGCCCCAGGGGTAGACTGACCAACACAAAACAAATTCCATGTTTGTTTGTTTTGTTGTTTTATGTGTGTGTGGTTTTTGTTGTTTTGTTTTTTGTGTGTTTGTGAACTTAATAAATTTTAATACTTCCCACCTCCACCCCAAGAGCAGTTCAGCAGTGTCAAACAGGTGTATCACTGGAAGAGAAAGCTCACATATCAGGTAGCAAGTGAGCAAAGATTCCAAATTTAGAGTAAACAGAGAATAGTAGTCTATGATTCATTACAGTAGAAGCAAAGGAGCTGCTCACCACTTCAAGGGCATGGCACTTACCCCAAATGAGAACAATGTGTGAGGTCTTGGCTAGCATACTCTATTATGTCACTTCCAGATTTATTCAATCTGGCGTGCTCTGAACCCAGGAAGTGTTTGTTTACCAAATGAACTTGTAAGGATTATTCACCAAATGGGCTATTTTATCATCTGGACTACTGTTGGTTGCTTTATCAGTATCTGTGCTACTTTTCTGAAAAATTTGATATTAAAGATTTCAAACACCCATTTAATCTGTCATTTATAGTCTAAACACAGTAAACATACAGTTATTGTTTTCAAATAGGATTAGTGCTACATTTTTAAGCTGTTAATTTAGCAAACTAAAACTTTCAAAATTGGTATGACTTACAAACATAAAAAATGGAGTCCACAATTTCTATAACCTAATTCTGAAGACCTGGGTCCTTCCCTTTCAAGGCAATCTGTGGATTCATGTGTATGTGCATAGGTGTTTATTTCTCTATGCATAGGAGTATTAAATACCCAAATGGGATAGACTCTACCCCGCAGAAGTAAATCTCAGAAACCAAAGATTAGAGAAAACACTGAAGGCATCATAATGAAATGAGGCATTGCTTATTGGAGAATGTCAAAGTGACAGCATTCCTCAACAGAAACCATAGCAACCAGGAGCAACTGACACCACACTTCTCATGTGCCAGGCAATAACCACTAAATTCCATATATGAAGAAAAGATCCTTCAGGACAAAGAAATTCTCAGATGAAGGGAAACCATGAGAATCATTCACTAGTACAAGCCTGGCAGCAAAGAGTGACTAATGGGAGCAAGTACTAAGATGTCAAAACATGGTCCACAAAAGGAGTGGTGTGAGAATTCTGAGTGTGTATGCACAAAAGAAAAGAAAAAAAGAAGAAAATGAAAAAAAGAAAAGGCCAAGACAAGAGTCTTGTGGCCTCAGTTTCTTCAAAATGAGGAATTCTTCTTGGAGTGTGCTTCTGTTCTCCTCCCAGGTATAGTAGATAGCAGTGAGTTTATTTGACATTATTAATACACCTGGCTGTTGTTTGTATACTTCTATGGAAAAGCTTATTTTGCTGTGTGTAGCTTGTCTACCATGTGAAACTCGTCCTTGTGATTGTACACTTTACTCATATTACTCTTAACCCTGAGTATAAATTGTCTGATGCTCTGAATAATGCTGGCTATTCTATGAGATTTTAGTCTGTCCCATTTATCAGTTGCATTCTTCCAGGTCCCACCACCTCTGGATTAGTAAACACAGATTTCAGAAAAGAAGGAAATTTGAAACAGGGTAAGCCTTTGATGTAGGATTCCCCTCTATATGGTGTGAATAATATTGGTGAATAAAGAAACTGCCTTGGTCTGTTGATAGGGAGGAACTTAGGTAGGCAGGGAAAACTAAACTGAATTCTGGGAGAAAGGATGCAGAGTCATAGAGAAGCCATAGTGCTGCTGTTGGAGTCAGACATGCTGAAATTTTGCTGGTAGACCACGACCACGTGGTGATGTAAAGACTAATGGAGATGGGTTAAATTGAGCTGTAAGAGTTAGCCAATAAGAAGGTAGAGCTAATGGGCCAAGCAATGATTTAAATAATATAGTTTCTGTGTGATTATTTCAGGGCTAAGCAGCTGGGAACTAACTAACAGCCTCCTCCAACAACCCTTCACGACTTAGATCCATTTTCAGATATGTTGCTGTTTAGTCATAGAGTGACATAATTCTACCTTTGGCAGTGTGTACATCCCATTTTGACTTGCAATACAGTTCCATGATGATTAACCTGCCTGGCATGCCTGACACACTGAGTTCATGCTAGAACTAAATGAAAAAGATAATAAAAATAAAAAACAATCAAAGAATTCTGCAATGTGTAAAAACGAAGCTGAATTCAATAGCCTAGATTTCCTTTGATGACTCTGAAAACTCATTTTACAACTGAAGGAAAAATTATCCCACCATCTGATGTGGTGCTTGTTATGTGTGGAAATAATACCTGAGGCTATTATATTGTAAAATTGAAGCAGTTAAAAGATTCTAAATGGAAGCAAGCTTTTAACACTTCACTTGAAGTGGTAAAGCACAGATACCAAAAGCTGCAGTAAGTTGTAGGCATATACTGTAAAATCTTCAGTTACTGTGATAGCTGGGCACAGCTTGGAAACACTACAAATCAAAATGAGTTCCTCTGGAACTTCAGAAGTACACCAATTATGTGGGATAGATGGAGATGTACTACAATGTTTCCATCACAAACCACAGATACTGGGTACCCAGCAACAAAGCTGGCTGCAAGTTTAGAGAAGTTCTGATATTGAAAAAGCCAGTTGCAAATAGGAAGGAATTTGGAATTGAGGCTTTTACCAGGAAGAACTTGGAATGACACATAGTCACAAAATTTATAATATATATTATATAATTATCTATCTATATGTATATATTATACACACACAGTCACTCACACTCAAAAGTGAAAACACAAACAAAGGCAAGCACAAGCTAAAAGCAAGCGAGAAGGCTGCTATGAACTATCAGTCATATGCTTCACACTGCCAAAAGCACCTGATTCACGGGAAGTAGGGGGAACAGGAAATGCAGTTTGAAAGACATATGAAAACAATTGTGGGTTTCTATAGATGGAAATAAGTTTTCCTGAACCATGCCTTTAATCCTATCAGAAGCTCTTGTGACTAGAAACTTGAGCTCTATTTTGTAAATAATATAACTGAGACAGTGATTTTGAAATGTTGGATAAAATAATATAGGCAAACAAGTGTAATGGATGCCATGCCTATGGTCAGACTTTTTACATCTTGCTCATGGAAGGATTATCCAGCTCAACAGAGAAAAGAAAGCAAGAATAATCCCTAAGCCACCTCCTTCCACTAATGATGCTTAGCATAGATGCGCTCAGCCCTCGGTCATAACAAACTGCATATATTTTTAGTATTAGAGGAAGAGATTTTCTAAAATAAAATAAATCAGGACCTTGGTATTCTGAGAGCACAAGGAGATTGGAAAACAAATAAGCAAAGGCCAAAAGTGGAAGAAATGAGTCATGCAGAGGAATCAATTCTGTTGAATTATTACTGTCTCATTTGCTGCTATTATTTGTTAAATCTTCAATGACTGTTGAATGGAAGTGGTGAATTTTTACAACTCAGATGTGCTTTTTACAGGAGCACAGCAATGAGTCTTCGTCGTGAAACCTTGGTGACTCTTAACCTGAGGTTTAGCGTTATTGCCCACAATCATACTGAATGGATGTATAAAATAAGAGGAATAATCATTGGGATTTGGAGAGACTAAATTAATGGCACAAACACAATAATCCTGTATTTTCTTGAATTTTACAAAGTATTCATTTTTGCATGTATGTGAATTTTTGCCCCTGTTTAATAAAATTATCAATAAAGGAAGTGTTGAGAATGTCACAATCTCTACTTTCCACCAGGAATTTGCCTTTGCTTGTATCAATTTGTTGAACCCTCAATAGAAAATGAACAAAGAATTTATCAGATTCATATGGGACCTGGGTGAAATCCTATAACCAGATCAAAGAACAGTCCTACTTAAATGAAGCCACAGTTATCAGGTAGAACAAAGAACAGTACATCTTTGCAAGCCTTTAAATACTGTGGCAAATTCTAAAATTGAGGAACTACGGTAGAAAGGTATGCACAGTTGGTATCAGGAAAGAGAAGTAATTTCTGAAACAATCATTACAACCTAGAGCAAGCTGCAGCTCGCCTAACAGTGAAACCCAGAATGCAACACAAACCCTTAGTCTATGGGGCAGAATGCTAGGGATTCCCACCGTGCACAGCAGAGGCAAAGACAGAAGACTGCTTTCCCAAGAAGGAAATGTTCTAAAAGTAAGCTCTTCTATTAATATATCATTCAAGTTGAAGTCAAAGAATGGCATCTGGGAAATGGGATTTTATTTTTTAATTAAATGAGAATGCAAAATACAGATCTTTTACAACTTTGTGTTAAATTATTGATATTATCATGAGGGCTTTAATTTGATTTTTTCAAGACATACACAGGTTAACAAATTAACTCTGTCTAAATCTTTAGAATGATTGAAATGTTTATCATTGTACAAAATACTATTCTTTGCACCAATTTATAAGGCATCAGTTCTATAATAAATGTTTGTCAGCCTTTCTTAACAGTTAACACTTGGGAATCAGAAATTTTATTTTATTACATTTTAGGCAGATTAATTCATTACTATTGTCCAGGCTCCAATTTTTCTACACTGAAATTAGAACTACTGAGACATTTTCACTTGCTCTTTTAATAGAGAATTAATTCTTTTTTTCAGTGTGGGGCTATCCTAAAAACTTGCAAAACACTTTTTTCATGGTACGTCCCACATAAATCGTTGCATATTAGTACGCTATTAGTACATATTAGTACACTATATTCTCTCCTTATAACTAACAGTAAAGAATGCCAAACTTCTGAGTTAGCTCACAGTCTCTTAGAAAAGTTTCTGATTAATATTTTATAGGCTTTCAAATACTGGAAATCTTAGTGTTTCCATCTGTTCCTTGAGATGAAATTTTTATATGGATAGAAAGGAATTATCTTTGTGGTGTTCTCTTGCCAAATCTGAAATAAAATTTTCTGGGAAAAGTGTGATTCACCATTGATTGCCTAGGGATATAATAGCTTTATTTCAAGATTGATATTAAACAGAAACAGAAATGAAATTTAGACAACACTGTGTATGTTTTATAGTACAGAAATTATTGCACACATTAGACTTGATTTTGGAAGTCATTTTTCAATTTCAAGAAGGCCTCAATTGTATTATAATGGAGGCCTCATGTTCTCTTTGTACAGGGATTATTGTTTCCTTTAATTTCTAAATGAAGTAAGTCAAGCTAAATACCTTTTAGTAGTAGCCACTACTGACTTGACTTTTAAGTTCATGATTAGAGGGCCAGGAAAGGGGAGTAAACAAGGGGGAAGTAGATAGAGGGGGTTGTTTTGTTGGTCTCTCTTACTAAAAACTTCTTGTCCCATAATTTCTTGTCACACAATATTGCCTTCTCCAGTTCAAAGGTATCAAAAATTTCAAAGATTGAAAATTATATCACTTATTTAAGGTTTGAGATATTGTGTAGGAGCTTCCTGAGTACAACTGTACCGTGAAATAGGAAACAAGCAAGTAGACCAAAAATTACATCAAAAATGAAGAGACTTGGATAAAAGTACCAAAATCCAGTGGAATGTAGGAAGATGATTTCCATAGGGCTACAGCATGTGGAGTAATTCATACTAATGCATGATGCATTTCACAAGGTTCTAGAAAAGAGTTGAGAGGCTACAGATAGAGTGAATAATTTTTACAGAGATAGAAGACCAATTAATTGCCCTGATTTGATTTGATTATTATTCATTGTGTTCATTTATCAAGTTGTGATGATGCACCATATAAATATCCATGATTATGTATCAATCAAAATACATTTTTATTTATTTATTTATTTATTTATTCATTTTTGATTTTCGAGACAGTGTTTCTCCATAGCTTTTGGTTCCTGTCCTGGAACTAGCTCTTGTAGACCAGGCTGGCCTCGAGCTCGCAGAGATCCGCCTGCCTCTGCCTCCCGAGTGCTGGGATTAAAGGCGTGCACCACCACCGCCCGGCCAAAATACATTTTTAAGAAGATGAAAAAGACATCAAAAAAGTAAATACACAGCCACGAAGATGATCCTCAAATGCATTTTAAATAGAAGAAGCCAGACTCAAAAGATAAATCATATTTATAGGTTAACCAAAAGAAATCTATAAAAATTTAGATTCATAATGTTCTCTGAGTGTTCAGGTACAAGATTGTTGTGTATCAGTTGGCAGTAGGCCCCACAGTTCTTCATTTTGATCAACTGGGATTTTCTGAAATAGGGTTCATTTATTGCAAAAAGAAATTTCCTTGATAAGGAGTAAGGATTATACTTATGTATCTCTGAGTATAAGGTCACATATTCAGAATGTACTTACGGATTCCTGGTTTAATAAGTTGCAGCTGTAGGTCTTCCTCCATGATCGGTGATTTCACTGGCCCTAGGTAGTTAACTGGTAGGTTTCTTTTACCAGTCATTATTTCCCTTGCATTGAGAGAGCCTCAAGTCCAGGTAGAGAGCTGTTGGTTACGATCAATGTATGTGTGCCCTGACTGTTCCCTTAGGGCTGTTCCGGTAGACAAACATAGATAAACAAACGTAGATCTAATCTACATAGGAAGTAGAAAAAAGACAAGATCTTCTGAGTAAATTGGGGCATGAGAACCTTGGGAGAGGGTTGAAGAGGAGGGGAAAGGCAGGGAGGAGAGCAGAGAAAAATGTAGACCTCAATAAAAATCAATTAAAAAATAGAAAAGCACACACACAAAAAAAAAAACAAAAAAATTAAAATTAAAATTGCAAAAAAGAAAAAAAGCCAAATCCAAAGAAAAAGCAAATTAATGGTCATTGTTACTGAAGGGTGGGATCAAAGGAAGCAGTGGGTACACAACACTATGAGGAGGGCAGGAACCTGAGTCAGAGACCCACCGGATCAGCTACAAATGATTTTCACATTATGTAATTTATACATCAACCAGGCTCATTGTAATAAACCCTGAACAATGCATTTTCTAATGCACTATCAATGGGAAAGATTTATCTCCTCTTTATTTTTAAACTCTTGTCATCCTGAATTTTTAAGATTTATTCTGCATAGTACTCTATTGTGTAAATATACCACATTTTCCTTATCCATTATTTGGTCAAAAAGCATTTAGGTTGTTTCCTGATTCTGGCTATGACAAACAGTGCTGCTATGAACATAGTTGAGCACAGGTCATTGTGGTACTATTAAGCACATTTTGGATATATACCCAAAAGTGGTATTGCTGGGTCTTGAGGAAGATTGTTTTCTAATTTGATGAGAAATTGCCATAGTGATAGATAGCCAAAGGTGCTGTACCAGCATGAATTCCCACCAGCAAGGTAGAAGTGTTCCCTTTTCCACACAACCTCTCCAACATAAGTTGTCATCAGTGTTTTTGATCTTGTCCATTCTTACAGGTGTTTTATAAGAATTCGATTTCTAAGATGGAATCTCAGAGTTGTGTTGATTTGCATTTCTCTGATGACTAAGGATGTTGAACATTTCCTTAAATGTCTTTCAGCCATTTTCGACTCCTCTGTTGAAAATTCTCTGTTTAGGTCTTTACTCCATTTTTTTATTGGATTATTTGTTCTTTTGGTGACCAATTTCTTGAGTTCTTTGTATATTTTGGAGATCAGCCCTCTGTCTGATGTGGGATTGGTGAAGATCTTTTCCCATTCTGTAGGCTGTCATTTTGTCTTGTTGACTATATCTTTTGCTTTACAGAAGCTTTTCAATTTCAGGAGGTACCATTTGTTAATTGTTTCTCTCAGTGTCCTGCAGAATACCAATTTATAATAGCTGGTGCAGTAGTTGATGTCCCCAATCCTAGAGCTCAGGAGGCTGGGGAAGGTCAATTGCTGTGAGACAGGAACTAGCCTGAGCTCCTTGTGAGTTCCAGGTCAGCCTGAACTATAATGTGAAAGTTTGTCTCAAAAGAAAGAGACAGATAAACTAAAAGCAATATTTTAGCATGTTTCCCCTTTGTATTTTGAGTCAAATCATTGCTTTTAGCAGACTCTAAACAAAGTCTTACAGAAGCATTTTCCTTCAATTTCTTTTCTTTCTCACAAATAAAAGAACCATCTGTGTCAGACAGGATTAGCTGTTCCTCAGCAACTGGCTAAAAAGCTCGTGGATGCTGCACAGTGGTGTTGACATCCCAGCCTTTTTGTCCCAGATTTAAATGTTTGACAAGCACTGTGTGGCCAGCTCCCTGCATCCATACCCACTTGCAGCTCTGGTGAGAAGGAAAAGACTATGTTATAAAATTTCTTTCCAAATTTTCCATCTTTCTTTGGCCACCATTGTCCATAGGACATATTATCCACTCATGTGCTCAGTTTCTTATCTAGATTTTGATTAGGCAAATATTTTATATTGAAAATGTGTCCACACTTAGAGGAAATATAGTGTTAATTCATAAGGATAAAATTGTTTTAAAGACTACACAACTGTTTTGATATGTATAATCTTGCGATCTCAAGCTTCGAATATAAATAAATTTACACCATTATCTGATACTGTTGTCTTTACTTAGCTGTCCCATGAGTCTGCGTGGAATATAGTTGTTCACAGTCTCTTTCATCTGTGCATACCTATTGAGCAAAATGCATGAGTAGCCACACTCCAGAATCTCTCTTTAGGTTTTTCTTTGAAAAGAACCCTCGACAATGATGCCCTCCTTCAGAACAGAAGTCAGGTTTATTTCCTGACTGAGGTAACAGCAACATGACTCTCAAGGTAAAAGGTTTAGAGGTTTTCCAGGGGCCTCATTTAAGGGTTGAAATTCCTAAGCAAAGGAGTACTCACCTCTTGCTGCATCTCATCCTTCTGTGTGACTGTGCTTTCCCTGGTGGGATGAGAAACGGGGCATCAGATGCAACTGGGAAGCTGATGGTGACTATTAAGTTATGAATCATGCAACCCTTAGATTCTGGTGTAGGAATCTATATCTTTGACAAGCACATAGGAAACAGGGGAAATTAACTGCCAATGGTATAAAATCTCACAATCTTGATTACTTTGGATAGAATCATATTCGCAAATCAGTTTATATCTGCTAACCTTTTTGTAAGCTGCTGTTACCTACCTGCGAGTGCTTAGTGAAGAAGCTGTGCACCTGTGTTGTAAATATCTGCATCACTGCCCAACAGATTCCCCCAGAAACTTTCCACATCATTCATTGGATATTTCAGCAGAACTGGTAAGAGCCATCAGCTTCACTGGAGCTTGTGTTCTTTATCCTTTAGTGGCATTCTGTCCTTGATTTCTTAACTTCTCCAAGTAACTAATAATGCTATTCCCTCATTGCCTACTCATGTCTCTCTCTAAGATGTTTTGTTGTGCAGTTTGGGCTCTTCTGTCCATATTTCTTGCCATAATAGCTAGAACCCAGAATATTTCAGCTTGGAAGACATTGGTATACAGCAGTATGCTGGACTCCTAATTTCAGTGTGATGGTACTGGGAGGTAGAACCTTTAAAAGCATAGTTATGGCTACATGGAAGTACACGTGTGAGAACTAATACAACAGAATCCATATCTTCCCCCAAAGAGGATGCAATTAAATATCCTCACAGTGGGTTTGCATCAAGGAATCCATATGAGGACAGAAGACAAACTTCATTTTCAAGCCAAAGAACCAAAGTCTCATACAATTCAGCCTGAATTTTTAGCAGTCAAAATTGTGAAAACATCTTTTCTTTAAAGCCATTCTGAAAATTTTGCAATGGAAACTCTAGCTAAATAGTACAGAAATTCTTGGTCTGTACTTCCACCATTCACCACTTCCACTATTCAGTCAGAGTCGGGCACCTTGACTGATTCTAACATTCTTCAAGTGATTTTGGAGATGAGTATTGTGTGATTTGTCAAAGGCAGGGTTACTGTGAGACCTGTGTGCAGCATATGGTATTTATTGATTTTATTTCTCCGTTAATAAAGTTTTATTTATTCCTTTAAGATTAAGATATTCTAGTTTCATAATGGGGGATCAAGGAAAAGATTTCACAAGTTGATAGCAGAAGACTATTGTTACAAAACCACCACAGTTAATATTGGCTTTAACTTTTTAGTCCACAAATTTTCCCACAGAGTCAGTAACTAAATATTTGGAAATGAAAAATTCATGTTTTTCTATAAATAATTATAATAAAAATAATCAGGAAATATAAGGCCATCATACTATTGTCTTTTGTTCAAAAATTCAAATTTTATAAACTTGTATGTAGTCTCACATTCCAATTTTAAAATATAATAAAGCACTAAAAATATTAATTTTGTTCTAGAATTTGTGTTTATGCAATTTTTCATATTTTATATCCAGAAATATATTTTATACAATTGTTTTATATTTTTCTATAAAATTAAATTCATGGATGCTAGTAAGATGATCAGCTGTGAAATCATCCCTCTGGGCTCCTTCAACAGAAATCTATGACAGTGTGCAAAGTGACAATCTGTCACTTAGTCAGTGGGCTTGGACAACCATTTCCTGAAGACTTTTTCTCGATTCTCAATGTTAACACAATATATGTTATGTTGCCATGCATTCAAGAAATGAAAGATACCCTTAAATATTTCATTTCTAGCATTCAGTCTTAACATGAGAAAATGTAAAAATAGTTTGGTAAACTGAGTCAGTATCCTGCACTAAACCTTGCTTCAACAATAATTAAGAGCCGGGCGGTGGTGGCAAACGCCTTTAATCCCAGCACTTGGGAGGCAGAGACAGGTGGATCTCTGTGAGTTCGAGACCAACCTGGTCTACATGAGCTAGTTCCAGGACAGGCTCCAAAACCACAGAGAAACCCTGTCTCGAAAAACCAAAAAAAAAAAAAAAAAAACAATAATTAAGACAGTTAATCCTACCATATAACAGACTTTTCACATATGAGAAGAGTTTTTATTTGATTACAGATTAGAGAATATATGCAATTTATGATGGAAATCCTCATGCCATTGGTCACTGTCTGGGACATTTTATCTCTTGCTTGAGGGAAACCTCAGTAGTAGGTCCATGTTTAATATACACGAAGCTGTAGCTTACATCCCCAACTCTAGAAAAAAAGAAAGACAGAATGGAAGAAGAAGGAGAAGAGGCCTGAAGGAGCAGGGAGAGAGGATGAGGGCAAGGCAAGGCCAGATCTTCTGAAGGCATTATTTATCAGAGTGAAGCACTAATGGCCCATTATTTCAGCCTCCACTATGCTGCATCTCAGATCGATGCTGCTGAGTTCTTCAGGCTGGAAGTCCCTCTCTTTTTCCACCTCCCTCTAAGCTGTTCTCTTACCTCTTATATTCCACCAGAAACAGCCACTGGAAATTCCTTACAGAAATGACTTTCTACTACAAATTCTTAAATTGCTTGTAATTTTCTCTTTTGAAACCTAGAATATCCATTTTGCATTCTGTTTATTTATATATTTACTGGGTATTTGTCTGACTCTTGGCAAACTTTAATGCAGTTTTTTTTTTGGAAAAGAAACGTAAAATACAAGACATAAAGATTCACAAAATTATTGTTTAAAGCTAGCAGGGATGAGGGGAGCACACTGGACTAAATGACTGGATTAAATAGCAAGAATAATGTCTAAATAATGAAAAATAGAGTCAGCAGGTGTATAACCTATCATAATAATCCTAAACTTTCTAGCAATCTGTGAAAAAGGAACAACAAAGAGGAAGGAAGACAGTAGGAAGAGAGAGAAGGAACCCAGTACGTACTGAAGTACTAAAATTCATTGTTATTCACATAAGCTTAAGGTGCACATAAGGTTTTATATTTTGAAGGTTTATTTTTATTTTCAAAGCACAGAACACTGAATCATTTATATGACTTCTAGTGCTGCTTGCCTTACTCAGACCCAGCCAATCCGAGGATTCCTAGAATTCCTTGAGTTCACAGAGTCCCAAGGAGACATTGCATTGATCAAGACCCCTTCCAGGGTGCCAGAGGCTTTACAGCCCTTCCTTGCAATATTTTGCTGAGATTGCAACACTTTCAGTGGGACTTACATTTCATATTATTGCTTGTCCACTATCTGAAAATTATTTATCCTTGCAAAGAAAGAATTCACTACAAGAGCTGTCAAAATTCGCCCTTTCCTTAAATAAAACTTGTTAGATTGGGGCACAACTCCACCACACCAGGTACCCTTTCTACTTGTGGACAGTCATTTTCATCGAGAGAGCAAAGATCCTTTTCTAACACGGGTTTCAATAAAGGCAACTCTAGTTCTTAAATGTTCAAAATCACATTTGGATATTGTATGCACATCTTGAACTGTAGCTTCTAAATGATGCATAATGTTACACGGTGTCCCAAATTGTGTATCTTTTATTCATTATTTTCAACATGTTAGCTATGTTCACTGTGCAAGAAATTCTCCAGGCTATCACCTAGAATTTGTTACTCAGGGCCATTAAATGAAGTCATACCTAGGTTCATTTAGTGAAGATAGATTTCTTTCCAGTGCAATTCCTGTAAATTATGGCCCCTATAATCATAATTCATAAGGGTTTATATACGTTTTCACTTCTCTAAATCTTTGCCAACTGTCTTATTATAGTTTCTAATTCACTTTTTTTTTTTTCGTGTAGCAGCATCTCATTCTGTAACCCAGGCTGGCCTAGAACTTACAGCCTCCCGCCTCACCAGCCAGGTGTAATTGAAACATCTTGCTGCTGTGAAAAACAGCTGAGGGCAACAATTTGAATAGGGAAACTACTTATTTGGGATCGTGGTTTCCTAGTATTTAATCTGTGGTAGTCAATTCCTGCCTTGTTTTTTTTTTGGGGGGGGGGGCGGGGGTCAGGGGACCTGGTAAGACAAAAGGAGGATCATGGTGAAACAAAGCTAATGATTTTCTGTCATCTAAGGAAGGAAGGAGAAGGCTAGAAACAAATACACATTGATACATGTCTACAGAGACCACTCCACCCACCATCTCAGTAATACCATCAAGTTATGAATTCAAAAGATCCTCATGATCCAGGAGCTTCTGCTCATTTACTCCAGCAACTGAGGTTCAAAATGTCAAGACATGAGCCGTTGGAGAATACTATATACCCAAACTCTTGTATCTGTGAAATGTGAGAGGCATTTCATTCCCAACTACTTTTTCTCTGATTGATGATAAATTTGAATGTTTTATTTAAAAAACAAATTAGGCCAATTGCTCAGTTTTTGTCTGAATATATGATGAAGTTTTCTTTCTTCATTGGTGAGTACCATTAATCTTGTGTATAAGATACATCAAAAGCATAGTGAGTTCTACCTACCTCTGCTAGAATTAAAACTTGTTGACATAATTCTTAGAATCTATCTTGAGTCAATTTTTGACTGCTATATAATGCCATCCCAAGATTAGTTGTTTTTTTCTATTTTTATATGCTGAATGAACTTTCTGACAGTTTAAAAGAGGCCTTTCTTTATGCTTGCTTATACCAAATTAGTTGAACATTACGTTGCAATTCAGATATGAGTGCTTTTATTAATATTTTTGTTCAGTCACTCAGTTGGCCGTTATGTCCATTCCCATATTGTTGTGAACACTGTAGTATTGCAATGCAGTCTTTTTCAGGACACCACTTACATATTTTCCAGAAGTCACGTTTATAATACAGAGGCATTTGTATCAATTTAGAATATTTATTTTGCTCAAAAATTTCAGGTGAAAATTTTATTCAAGGGGCATTAAACAGGTATATTAGTTTGGAAATTTTTAACAACATTTTAATAGTCATTTATTTTTATCTCTTGGTGATATCTAACAGAGATCAATATTTTTTCTCTTAAATGCTGTAAACATTCTTTGTAAGACTCATGCTTGGACACTTTTTCAAATGTATATTTTTTTCTATATATTACTCTTCAATTAATCCTCTTGGACAAGAGCTCTATTGATTGGTTTGGACTGATTTGCTAAGCTACAGTCTCATAGAGTTCTTGTTCTCTTTCTATAAAACTTGATTTTATTGTAATGGTGATAATGATGATGTAGTCATCAAATGAACAGAATTTCTTCTTTTCCACTCATTTCTTATTTCATTCTTTCCATTTCCCAATAACATTCATTATAACTGTGGAAAAAAGTTTTGAACAATGAGGATATTTCCTTGCATTTTAAAAGAAATATTTTAAAATACTTTAGAATGAATATAATCCTTGGTAATTTTTAAGTATATAAAATGAATCATTTTAACTACTCTTTGGGAAAGGGATATAGCTTTGTGTAGAGTGATTGCCTACCTGATTGATCCCTTTACAGTGCAAGAAGCAAAAAATTAAGCCTATACATGTAGTTAATTTTTGGAACTATTGAAATGTTTTATTTTCATCTGTAATGCTTCACTGTGATTAACATCATTAGACATTATTTGGGGGAGGAAGGTTTGAAGTGGCTCACTTGTAACATCTCTAAAAATGTTTGCATATGGGATTTTTTGAGAGGGAATGAAGATTTGTCTGTAGTTTAATTTTTTTGATGTGTAAAAATGTAGTACAGTTAGTCATTGTCTCTTTTACACTTATCATTTTTAAAGAAATTCATCCATTTAATTTTAATATTTATTTATATAATATTCACAGTATGTTTGTTGCAGGAGGTCCTTCTGCTACTTCAGCCAATAGCCGTTGAGATACCAACCCATTGGGGCGTGGTTTCTCTCTTTTAAAAAAGCGGCCACTTCCCTCCTCTCTCCTTTGCTTCCGTCTCCATCCCAGATAACAGCCCTCTGCGCAATCAGGAAGGAGTCTATGGGCATGGTCTCTCAGTGGCTATTTGCTGAAGGAGCGGAAGGACCTCCCGCAACAATATGTTTTAAAATTTTAATAGTTGTTTTTGTTTATTTTGTCTTTTTTTTTTTGAGACAGAGGCTCACTGTATACTCACGGAGGCTATAGTCACAGCTGCCTTGGAACTCAATTGTATAGGGAACGCTGACTTCAAACTCATAACACTCATATAGCACATCTATGTCTCTCAAATGCTGGAATTGAAATATGTGCATCAAAATTTTACTATTTTGATATCCTTTATACTCTTTTCATATATATTTGATGTCCTCTCAGGATTTTCTGTTTGGTCAGTTTGTTGTTTTTGTTATCATTGGTTTTGTTACAAAACTCTAGGAGGAAACCTGGATGTTGTGATGCTTAGTTGAAATCCCAGGATTCACCCAGGAAGCTGAAGCAAAAGGATTGGAAGTTCAAGGTCAGCCTAGGATACATAGGTGATCTTTCTTCAGAAATCAAACAGACCCTCTCTACTGCCACCTCCACTACCACAGCAAAACCTAAGAAAGCAACAAAGTCAATAAATAAAGTTAGTGTTTAAATCCAGAGCGGCGATTATTCCTACATTCTAAAACGAAAGGGGAAAGACAATGCAATTTATCAAACTTGAATTATTATAAAATAATAAATAGGTAACACTAGAAATTAAATGTGATTTCCAAGAATAGCAATTATATTAAAGGTTTCCAGTGAGATACAAAGCTAGACATGGTGACTCATGCCTGCAGCCATAGCATGCAGAAGCCAAAGGCAGGTGGATCTCTCTGAGTTTGATGACAGCCTGTTATACATAGACAAGTTGGGGCTACATAGTGAGGCGCATCTCAACAAAACAGAAGCAAAGCAGGAAACTCAAGTGAAGCATATAAGCATCCACTTCCAGGTACTGTGGAACAATAAAAAAATGGGAAATGGAGTGGACCCTACTTAATAAGTATAAACATTCACTTCAAACAGATATACCTAATAAACCACAATCAGAAGTCCTCGTAGATAGTTTTGTTAAAAATAAATCTCTGGTAAAATGCACAACAAGGTTACCATCTCAACGCTGATGCTCGTAATTACATTCTGGGTTGTTACTCATTGAATGGGATCATTTATTTATCACAGTTTCCCCTGTGGTTAACAGAAAATGACTTTGTGCAGATGAGGGTGCTTGATTACTGCTTTTGAGACTTGTAAAATCGTCAGCATGAATGGAACAATGCACATCATATATGATGGATAACATTTCTGAAATAAATTGCCTCGTGCATCTGTCCTATCCTGGGAAACAAAGGACCCCCAAATGACATTGCCAGTGAAATAATGACAATCCCAAACAACAACAAAGTATGTAATTCTCAGGAGTGGCCAGAGGTGTTCTCTCATTGGAGGCTAGACTTCAGTGCCTTGTTTGAAATAGCTAGCATACACATGTAATTTTAGTGTAAAATTGTACTATAATGTAGAACTGTAAATATGAAAACCAGGATATTATTTCTTCTGAAAATGAGACAGAGAGTAGGGAGGGGGATGAGGTGGGATGGGAGAGGAACGAGGACAGGAACAGGGAGAACTATGGAGAGCAGTCAATGGAAAAGATTAGAATACACAGCAGGGAGCTGCAGACTACAGAAAGAAGATATTTAAAAGCCCCCAAATATTGTGTGGGACTTTCTTCCATGGGTGTCAAGGGAAGGAGGAGTTTGATTATTAAGGGGCATAGTGAAGGTAGAACTCTGTTTTGACTGAGAAATTAGATCATAAAATTTTTCAACTTTGCCGGGCGGTGGTGGCGCACGCCTTTAATCCCAGCACTTGGGAGGCAGAGGCAGGCGGATCTCTGTGAGTTCGAGACCAGCCTGGTCTACAAGAGCTAGTTCCAGGACAGGCTCCAAAACCACAGAGAAACCCTGTCTCGAAAAACTTAAAAAAAAAAAAAAAAAAAAAAAAAATTTCAACTTTGTGTGTCCCTTCTTTTTTTTTTTTTTTTTTTTTTTTTTTTTTTGGTTTTTCGAGACAGGGTTTCTCTGTGGCTTTGGAGCCTGTCCTGGAACTAGCTCTGTAGACCAGGCTGGTCTCGAACTCACAGAGATCCGCCTGCCTCTGCCTCCCGAGTGCTGGGATTAAAGGCGTGCGCCACCACCGCCCGGCTGTGTGTCCCTTCTTAAAATGCACCTGATTTTAATTATTGCATGTACAATTTTACAAACAGATAAAATATATGAGATTCTCCTTAAAATTTTATTTGGTGACACTATTGTGATTTATTGTGCATTCCTTTTAAACTAGATTATCCTACACTGGTAATTTGCACTACCTATTGAAATGTTAAAGTTGCAGTTGACTAGAAACTATCTATGCTTGACTCCTGTTAGGAAAGAAACTTATCCTATTGTGCAAAGAGAGGAGCAGGTGAGGGTCTGTAGTTTTTGGATGCATTATTCAGCAAAAAGTATGTGTCTATATAGCAAGTATGTAGAGGTGAAGGACCTGAGCAACCAAGTACATTTTTAGCAGAGGTGAAATGTGTAACCCAATTCAAGTAACAACTCAGGTTACTAAGTTGCTCCCTATGTTGGCCTGCCTCAGTAACAGGACATTGATAGGAAAAGAAACTGTGCGTTATTCTATATTTGTCTTGTTCTTTTGCAATTAATGCCATAATTTTTAGCAAATATAGTCTACAAATGGAAATAATGTGATTAAGAAAGATATGCTAGGGTTTATGGTTGACCATAAGTGTAAGAAGGTCACCACTTCTGTCTGTGCTAGACGCTGTTGGCGGAGTCCGCTTGTTTGTTTGTTTTTTTTTTTCTTTTTTAATTAAAATTTCCAACTGCTCCCCGTTTCCCATTTCCCTCCCCTCCTCCCACACATTGCCCCCTCCCCCACTCCCCTCCCCCATCCCCACTCCTCTTCTCCTCCCCCCAGTCCATTCCCCCTCCCTCTCGATACTGAAGAGCAGTCCAAATTCCCTGCCCTACAGGAAGACCAAGGTCCTCCCACTTCCATCCAGGCCCAGGAAGGTGATCAACAAAACAGGCTAAGCTCCCACAAAGCCAGTTCATGTATTAGGATCGAAACCTAGTGCCATTGTCCTTGGCTTCTCATCAGCCTTCATTGTCCGCCATGTTCAGAGAGTCCAGTTTCAACCCATGCTTATTCAGTCCCAGTCCAGCTGGCCTTGAAGAGCTCCCAATAGATCAGTTCCACTGTCACAGTGGGTGGGTGCACGCCTCGTGGTCCTGATTTCCTTGGTCATGTTCTCCCTCCTTCTGCTCCTCATTTGGACCTTAAGAGCTCATCTGGCTGCTTGGCTAGTTTAGACCTGAAATAATCACACAAAAACTGTATTAATTAAATCACTGCTTGGCCCATTAGCTCTAACTTCTTATTGGCTAACTCTTAAATATTAATTTAACCAATTTCTATTAATCTGTATATCACCACGTGGCTGTGGCTTACAGGCTTAAGTTCCAACGTCTGTCTCCAGTGGCTCCCTGGCTTCTCTCTGACTCCGCTCTTCTTTCTCCAGCATACAGCCTAGCTTTCCCTGCCTACTTTGTTCTTCCCTGCCAAAGGGGTTGTGAAAAAAAATTCTTCAAGATGTCATCACCTATATATTCATTGACACAAATGTTTTCTTTCTACTTTTTTCAATTCACTGAATATGCAACATTGAGTATTTTTTCAGAATTCTGTAACCCTGGGGAGTCATAAATTCTGAATGTGAACAGTATAGTGCGGCTGGATGATGGGCAGACTAAATTCTTTTATTAGACATCACCTACAAAGCTTGTGCTCAAAGATGAAATTACAAGGGATTTTCAAGGGGGAACGAAAGAATTCAAATGTAAGTTCCTGTGTAATTAATATCTTTTAAGTGTGTCATATACAGAAAATATACCCTAAATAACTAGAAAAAGAAGTAGAGAGATGGTCAATCTATTCTACAGGAGGAAACTTTTGGAAGGCCAAAAGACAAATGAAGTGAAAAGGTAACAAAAAGTCAAAGTACTTATTGATTTTGCAAGTGGAAATTTTAATTGGGTAACCAGATGTGGTAGTTCAAAGTACAAAAGAAGCAAGACTTAAGGTTAGATGTAAACACAATCAGTAGAGCAGTAAAATGATATGGAAACTAATGAGAAGTGAGAAAAGTTGCTGACCTAGGGTGTGTGGTCAGTGCATATCCTCCCTAAACAACAGAATACTTAACTCAGGATATAGTTACTAGATGTTTCTGGTTTTGAAAAGGTAACCTTCAATACCAGAGGAACCTTGTATGTTCCTTGTTTTTATAATGGTAAAGAAGTCTTGCCTCCTTCCCTCATTTTGGATTGGTGCATATAAAACATATGGAAAATAAACACAGGCATCAGTATTCATTGGGTTGCCCTCCTGACAATATTCTGTGTCTCTCGCCTCTTCTTTTGTATCTGTTGCTTCTTCCTAACATGCCTAATCCACACACACCTACCCTGGAAGGTTCGAATCTGTCCAGGCTGGACCAAGAAGGATGTCGCTTCAATGTGAGACTGTGACAGATGGCTTCTCAACTTGGGGCTTCTGACAGATGGAGCCGGACATGTAGCCAGTGGTACAGGTGGAGAACATGATGGATGCCATAAAGGAATATCACACCACAGGTGTAGAGGTGAGAAATGAGCACAGAAATAAATAACAAATGTGGGAGGGCAGGGAATATTGGGACTAAAACTGTATAATAATTGTAGATATGGGACAAGAGAAGAGTAGGCAGCTGTCTATACATTTACTTGGGTATATTTTGAAAATCAGAAATACTGGGGCAGAGCAGAAACAAATGCAGAGACTTTCAGAGTTTGTAGATAGTGGAAATTTTCTACCCCCTACCTCACACTGACAGTAAAACCACTGCCATTTTCAGACTACTCCAGGATTTGAGGAAGTGAAGGTGCCACCCCACTCACACTCCCAGTCAGGCTGACCTGTGGACACTGTGGTCTCAGGGCCCCAGCTGCTTCTGAAGGAGGAGTGAGTGGAGCACAGGGAACACGGCCACTGTTCTACTCTAGCCAGGCAAAAAGCAGTGTGGGCCCACCTGTCTGGTCTGGAGCTCGAGGAAGGAAAAGTGGGGGTAGTGAAAATGGCATGGCTCCTTTCACCTAAACTCCAGGCCAACCAAGTATGTGGACACCATGGTTTCAGAGTCGCCATAATGGTGGCCACTTGTGCGCCATCCCAGGTCTGCTGTGGTACCTCCGGGTTGTGGAGAGCAGGGCCTGTCCTCTGCCCAGGCTCAGCAGGCATAGGTGAATCTGAGCCTCATGGTCTCCAGTCCTAGGCAGGAGACGGAGAACAATCTTCTGCTCCACAGATAGTCACCACCAGGGAGTCAAGTGTACAGGAGACAGAATGTTTGGAGGGCCATGTCTCCCATAGTCATGGCAGGTGCATGGAGCCAGTCATCTAGAAAAAGTTAGATGCAGCCTGTGACCCCAATGAGCCTGTATGGGTAGATGATAGCTTTTGGCAGAGGAAAGGTTGCGGGAATTCTCTTATTTTCAGGGTTAAAAAAGAAATCTGGAGAATGGAGATTGATGCAAAATTTGAGAGGAGTTAATGAGACTGCAGCCTTAGAGAACTGACCTTCCCAGCTAGGAGTATGTAAGAATACAAGTTGCTGCCTGTCAGCTAATGGGAGATTTGGAGCTTGGATTAGAAAGAGTACTTACCTTGTTTAGTACAGAAAAGTCAGATGGAATCTAGGTGCTATTTTGGTAAGTACCCTAATGTGATCAATGTTCCTTATACTAAGCAACAGTTTTATTGGTTATTTAAAAATAATAATTCTTGGGTAGTTTTTCAGCAATCACGTGATTTGCATCATCAAACTGGTAAAAGTTTAGAATAAACAATTTGGATTAATAAGAGAAATTGCTTGCCAGATTTTAAGCAATATTTACCTGCACCTCATCTGGGAGTAAGTCCTCAAGGTCCGCTTCCTAATCATTTATGGCAAATGACTGATACTCATATTGCAGAATTTTGCAAATTTAAATATGTATATTGACAAATAATACATAATCAAGTTTCCTGATGGCCATTGCACAGACTGAAGAAGCCACTAAGCATGTGATAGCTCATCACTTAAAATGTTTTCATAAATGGGAATTTCTAAAATTATAAAGACAGATAATTGATCATAATATATTAGTTAAGTATTTAACTAATTTTGTTCTCAGTGGAACACTGAGAATAAAACAGGTTATAAGTAACATTCTTTTTTTTATAACCCACAAGGACAAAGAATTCTGGAGTATGCCCATGCCTTCTTGAAAACATAACTTCAAAAGATAAAAATAGGGGAATTATGCCCTCAGTCACCATGTAATGCCTTAAATCATGCCCTTTTATATCAAATTTCTTGAATGTACATACCTGTGAACAATCTGCCATGGATAGAATTTGGTATGTTGGTACTAGAGCAACCTTCACTAAAGCAAAATGGAAAGACTCTTGCACTGAATTAAGGAAATAACCTGATCATGTTTTAATATGGGGTAGAGAGCATGTTTGTGTTTTTTCACAGGAGGAAAATGGAGCTCAGTGACTTCCTGAACAATTGGTATAGTCTGCGGAGCAGAGGAGTACCATACCTGATGACACCATAGCTGCTGAGGCCATCCCAGAGGAGCTAGACTGAGAGATTGCTGAATCTGGGTTCCTGAAACTGTGATGTCATTATCTTCTAGTCTGAGAGGGGAAGGGGATCATTGTGATGCTTGGTGATTTCTGATTTTCTGATAGAACTGCTACACATATTTCCAGACCTTAGAGAGTCCTATTTACTCTGAAACAGGCACAAGAACATTGAATGTTTGGTCACGTATCTGCAAAATATATTGAGATGCAGCACTCATTTTTGCCAGTATCATATTTGTCTGCTGTTGATATGGAAAGCCTGACAAACAGGTGCCTCAGAGGCTTCCCCTCGGGGGGGGGGGGGAGAGGAAGGCTTAATGAAAGAACTGAACACTATTGTAGAAATGGTGGGTAATTAAAGCCCTCCCTTACTACAAAAAACTTCATTGGAGGCACTGAAGAAACATCCCATATTATTGTGGTGGAATAGAACAAAAGATTTGCTGATGGTATTATGACAGCTTAAACTTATTTTTGAAAATTAGAAGCCCCAATACAATAAAAATATAGGAGAAAAAAGTCTCTAGCTCACCCAACCCAGAAATATTTTCTTTTTTTATTAGACTGAAGTAAGAGAATTGTAATTTGACAAATTGTGTGTTAATGGCTAATTTTCCTACTAGAATTATGGTATGGACCTGTTAATATGTGCAACTACTTTGCTCACTATGAAGATGCTGCAGAAGAGCTTATCTGAGAAAAATTTGACATGATGCAAACAAGTCCTTAGATTTGGTACATTTAATAAAATAAAATTGAATTTTAGTGCAGCTAGAAACTCTTAAAGACATCCTAGACCAATTTAAATAGGCCATTTCATCTTGGTCATCTTCTACTCTTTATCTGGAGATATTGTTGCCTTATGACCGTGTGTATTGCAGAATTATCTGCTTGCTTATGACTATCTCATTATTTGTGAATTCTCTAAATGGAAAGTTGGCTCAGAGGTGTATGGCATCTAACTATGCACTCTCCCTTAACCCTTAAACAGAAGATAGCAGTCAATGATGGGTAAGATCTTTCCCTCCAGGCCATCTAAGACAGGACATGAATGACAGAATGTATGTACCTATGATGGGTAAGTCTGGAATGTGGAAGAAGGTAGCCTAATCCAGGCAGAGTTGTCTGTTCTGTAGCAGAAGAACAGGCTTTAATAAATAAATATAAAAACGAATAATATGCTGGAGCCCACAAAAGTGAATTTGTTTCACTTTTACCAAAGATAAGAGAGTTCAGGCCTATTCTTGCTCCTTCAAGGTTATGACAGAAGATTTGACCCAGGGTGTAGCTACAGGATGCTCAGCCTAGGGAATGGTTGCTGCATGTCCTGCCTAAACAAGAGAATACTTAGCTCAAAATATAGTTACTTGATGTTTAAGTATTGAAGAGGTAATTATTTTCTTTGTTCCATGTTTGTATCATGGTAAAGAAGTCTTGTCTTCTTCCCTCTTTTGGGTTGGGATATATAAGGCATATGGAAAATAAATATGGGTGAATTCAGTATTCACTGGGTTTCCTTTCTAACTCTATTTTCTGTTCCTGTTCTTTTCATTTGTGTCTTTGTTTCTTCTGTCTAATATTTCTAATCCACATGGACTTACCATTGAACATATAAACCTGTTAAGGCTGGACCTTGACAGGTATGATTAAATATCTTTGGTGTATATACTCAAGAACGATAATGCTGGGTTTTAAGGTAGACTGATTCCAAATTTTCTGGGAAACTGCCATACTGATTATCCAAAGTGGTTGTACAACTTTGCACTCCCACCAGCAGGGGAAGAGTGTTTCCCTTACTCCACATCTTCTCCAACATAAGTTGTTATCTGTGTTTTGATCTTAGCCAGTCTGATGGGTGTAAGAAGGTTTCTCAAAGTCGTTTGGATATGCATTTCCCTGAAAAATAAGGATGCTGAGCAATTCCTTAAATGTTTTTGAAGCCATTTAAGATTATTATGTTGATAATTCTCTGTTTGGATCTGTATCCAATTTTTAAATTGGAGTATTTGGTATTTTGATGTCCTGTTTCTTGAGTTCTTTATATTTTGGAGATCAGACTTCTATTGGGTATGTTTTCTTGTAGATCTTTTCTCATTCCATCGGTTGCCTTTTGGTCTTATTAACAATGTCTGTTGCCTTAAAGAAGCTTTTCAGTTTCAGGAGGTTCTATTTATTAATATTATTCTCAGTGTCTGTGCTACCTAGATGGTAGAGGGGAGAGGATGGTAGATGAGAGCATGAGGGAACAAGATGGTCAAAATGGGGTTGGGAGAGAATGAGAGCAATGAAAGAGATATCTTGATAGATGGCACCATTATGTGGTTAAGGGGAAACCTCTATTGGGGAAATTCCCAGGAATCTACAAGAATGACCCCATATAAGACTGCTAGCAATAGCTAGTGGAGAGGGTGCATCAAATGGCCTTCTCCTGTAATCAGACTGGTGAATACCCTAATTCTCACCATAGAACCTTTATCCAGTAACTGATGTAAGCAGATACAGAGATTCACAGCAAAGCACTGGGCTGAGTTCCTAGAGTTCAGTTGAAGAGAGTGAGGAGAGATAATATGGGCAAGGGGGAATCAAGATCATGATGGGGAAATCCACAGAGAGTTCTGCCCCAAGCTTATTGGAAATCACTGACTCTGTACCAATAGCTGGGAAGCCTGCATGGGACTGAACTAGGTCTTCTGTATGTGCATGATAGTTGTGTGACTTGGTATGTTTGTGGGATCCCTTGCAGTAGGACCAGGCTCTATCCCTTGTAAACAAACTGGCTTTTTGAAGCCCATTCCCTATGATGGGATATGTTTCTCAACCTTGATGCAGGAGTGAGGGGTTTGGTCTTACCTCCACTTGATGTGTCAGGCTTTGTTGACTTAACATGAAAGGTCTTACCCTTTCTGAGGAGTGAATGTAGGGTGGGAGGGAGGTGAGAGGCAAGAGGAGAAGAGGGAGGGAAACTGTGGTTGCTTTGAAAAATGTATAAAAAGTGTTGGAGTAGCGGTGGGGCTGCGTCCCACCACCCGGCTAGCTTTACCCAAAATAATTACACAGAAACTATATTCTTTTAAACACTGCCTGGCCCATTAGTTCCAGCCTCTTATTGGCTAGCTCTTACATATTGATCTAACCCATTTCTAATATTCTGTGTAGCACCACGAGCTGGCTTACCAGGAAAGATCTTAACCTGCATCTGTCTGGAGTGGGAGAATCATGGCAACTCACTGACTCGGCTTCTTTCTCCCAGCATTCTGTTCAGTCTACTCTGCCTACCTAATTTTCTGTCCTATCAGGGGCAAGCAGTTTTCTTTATTAATTAACCAATGAAAGCAACAGATAAATACAAGACCCACCTCCATCATTTCCCCTTTTTTCTGTTTAAACAAAAAAGAAAGGTTTTAACTTTAACATAGTAAAATTACATATAACAAAACAGTTCTCAAGTAAGAATTACAGTTACAATATTTATATCTACTTTATCTTTTATCATAACTAAAGCCGTGCGGGCGGCCACATGCCAGGAACTTAGCCTGCCGCTCCTATTACAACAGAGTGGCGCTCAATGTGATTAACTAATGCCACATAAAACCTGAGAGGGCTTAAAAAGGAGAGAATTTAAGACAGCTTTTTGCTGTTTGCGGGTTGCGTGCCACAGAGAGAAATTGTCCTGACTCAGCAGCAGGAAAAAACTGGCTGTTTTAAAATGCCGGCTTTCTGGGCTGTGCCGCCATTGTGATCTCTGTCTGGCTCCTGCCGGAGACAGAGCTTTTGAATGGAGCATTTCTTGCTTGATGGCAATGTGGACTGCTGTGTGCCTGGAACTGAGAGTGGCTCAGGGACACCAAATGGCTCTGAGGCAGAAGAGGCTCAGCTTCTCCATTCTGGTCTTAGGCAGGAACTACTGTAATTACCATAAAATAGCACAGTTAAGGTTTAGACACAGGCAGTACCATATTACCCCTACATGGTGCAATTTAAGTTTTTAAGAAGTGCTTAACATTTTACAAAATGCTCCTGGATAGTAAAAAAAATTACAGATTCACAATAAAACAGATTCAGACATAAAGGACCACAGTGTTGGATGAGTGTACGTAGAGTGTGGAGAGAGAGAGAAGAAAAAATATAGAGAATAAAGTTAATGGTTAAAAAAAAGGGGTAAAGTCTTTAAAGAGACAGAGTACAGATAGATTAAAAGAAATAAAGAAAAATAAGCCACATAACAATGGAAAATTCACAGAGAGTCTGGATTATGTACATTGTGTTTTCTTTAAATTTTTTGACTGTAAAAGAGCTAAGTACAGAGAGACATTTCATTATATGGGCTGCCAAGAATGGATATCATAAGGGTATTATGATTTCAGAATTTGGGTCTAAGGATATGATGCTTTGGAAAGGAGTTTTTTCTTTTGTTTTCACAGAGGATGAGACCCTGTGGATTGTTTCTTTCCCAATATGGTATGATAGACCATGCCCTCCTGAAAGGTTGCTGTGAACACCCTCAAAAATTACTTCACTCAACTGCCAACTGAGATGACCCTGGCACACAGGTTATACCATGAAAGACCTAATTAATGACACCCCCATTCAGCAGGAAGCAGTTTGGAGAGAAAAAACTGCACCCATGTTCCAAATATGGTTTATAAATGTTCTTTTACATTTAAAGGGGGATATGATAGAGATATAAATAATTTGCATTGGTGTAGATTTTAAGGTCATTTTTGTTATATGTATATGTATTTCTGATCTTGTTTAAGGTATTGTGATTGTGTAGTTCATTTTAAAATGTAATGTATAATTAGGAAATATAGGTTGTAATGGATAATCATCAATAATAGTCAAATTTGTAGTCATATTAGTTAGATTTTCTAGATATATTTCAGTTAGATAGGCATTCTTCATATCTTTCAAAGACTGCAGAATATGGCATTTAATGTTTTAATAACTTAGGGCTTTTCATGACAATGAGACACGTCTGCTCCTGACAGCACCAAGCTACTTCAAGAGGAAGATGGGCATTGAAGAGGATCCTTATGGAGTTGGTTAGCCATTTGGGCAAGAAACTGCTCTTGCCTGGACTGATGCATAAACTGGACACAAAGAACCCACAGAGAGAGGACTGCTGAACTTGCCTAAAGGTGATATGGTCTTTCGGGGTTCCTGATTCATGAAAGAGTCTGCGAGACATTCTGCAGGACAGAGCAGAAAGTGACTGAACTGCCTTTGAAATTTCCTGCTTCATGGAAATGTCTGCTGAATACTATGGGCCTGTAGGCTGAAGATGGATGCCCCAACCGTACAAAAGAACTTTGGGTGACTGTCCAGACAGCGAGATGTCTCTGTCATTTCTAGAGTTTTGGATTTCTTGTTTGCTTAGGTAATATTATATCCTTCTGGAGTCTTTGATGGAGTTGAAGAATGGATAGATAGTTATAGTTTTCCATTATTATGATAAAGATAAACTAGATAGAAGTATTGTAACTGTAATTCTTGCTTTATAACTGTTTTTCTATATGTAATTGTACTATGTTAAAATGAAAGCCTTCTTTTTTGTTTAAACAGAAAAGGGGGAAATGATGGAGGTGGGTCTTGTATTTATCTGTTGCTTTCATTGGTTAATTAATAAAGAAAACTGCTTGCCCCTGAGAGGACAGAAAATTAGGTGGGTGAAGTGGACTGAACAGAATGCTGGGAGAAAGAAGCCGAGTCAGTGAGTCACCATGATTCTCCCATCCGACACAGACACAGGTTAAGATCTTTCCTGGTAAGTCAGCTCGTGGTGCTACACAGAATATTAGAAATGGGTTAGATCAATATGTAAGAGCTAGCCAATAAGAGGTTAAAACTAATGGGTCAAGCAGTGTTTAAAAGAATACAGTTTCCATGTAATTATTTCGGGTATAAACCTAGCCTGGCGGCAGAATGCAGCCCGCTGCAGCTCCATCAACAAAAAAGCTTAAAAAAAAACATTCATCAACATACTGCAATTTATTATTCACTCTGTGATTTAGTGTTCAGAAAAGGAATATATGACCTACACTGGAAATTTGAAATCTATTTTTGTCAAGAGATTAAATGTTTCGAGGATTTTACACTCAACTGTGAAGGGAGGTACCTATTTAACATTTATATAATTGTATATCAAAATAATAACTATATTTTCTAGGATACAAAATTTCTTGTTAATTTCAACTGTGGTGTCCTTCTACTCTGTTTAATGCAAATATATATATGCTTTTCAAATTCAGTTGCCTATTTGTGTTGCTACAAGGTTAAGTATAAATTAATTAAAAGCTCTGAATTCCTTCATAATTCTAAGCTTTATGAGCACTGACATGATGCCATAGTATCAGCAGCGTGGGTGTGAGAGAGTTTGGAGTTTATTATTCTATACTTCACATAAACTACATTCTTGGCATATTTTTCTCCTTCCTCTCTGCTGTCTGTGCTGTTTGTGTGGCATGAATGTGCCATGGTGTGCCTGTGGAAGTCATAGGACAATGAGCAAGAGTAGGTTTTTACTTACTGAGCCACCTTGAACATTCCCAGCATATTTTTGTTTATTTTTTTGAAACAGGATCTCTCTATATTACCCAGACTAGCCTTGCTTTTTAGCTTCTGCAGAGCTTAAAGGAGCAAAAGCATGCAAGCAACTGTTTTCTTAATAATCAACTACTGGCAAACTTTTTAAGACAGGATACCAGTCATTTTGCCAGTGAAGACATCAGCTGGTAATGACAAGTATTCAGTTTTGTATTTGCAAAACTAACTATATCCACAGCAACTATCATTCCATTTCCTTAAAAGTGTCTGAACACAGATCCTGCTATTTCTAAGAACAACTAAGAATTGTACCTGTAATAAACAACTTTCTACATTTTTCAGTTTGTTGACTGTAATTTTATGAACTAAGATTACATTCAAAGTAAATATATTTTTTCCTGTTAGCTTATGGAGAATAAGAGTGAAATCCCCAGGCACACTACTTACAAATAACTCTTCAAAACTGTTCTGAGCTCTCAGTTTAAAATTAAGTGCTTTTGCCATTCCGTAGGACTTATAAAATGTCAAGTTAGCCTCCACTTTGATAACTTACTCACAACCTACATAGCTGGCACTTCTCCTTCATGCTCCTGAAGGGCCTCTCTGAGATTTCAGTGGAAAAACAAAGGTTTTGCCATCGAGGATAATTAGCATTGTGTGAAAGACTTAGAAAGAATATTAAAACTACTCCTTTTCAAAGTTGTCAGAGCCTGGGTCAAAAAGCTACATGGGTTATAACTAAATTGATTTTTGCTCTTCCTCAGATACTTTCAACATGTAGCCATAGAAACTATGCAGAATTTCCTGGAATCTAAAAGCTAAAACTTAACTTTAATGTTTCTTTTAAAGTAGGTTCAGACATGAGTAAGTATTCTTTCATAAAGAGATTAAGTGGGTATGGTGTCAGGGAGCACTGATTGGTGTCAGCATGCAAACCAGAAAAGAAGAAGACACTTGCAATATGTCAGCTAAAGATGGAAATCAATGGAACTGATGAATCACGTAATGAAATAGTCTAAAAAAGTACACCATGAGGGAGAGACAGCAAGGCAGTCCCATGGTCAAAAACAGGAAGACATGACATTGCTACCACACTAAGCATAAGTTAGAGGAGGCTTCACTGGTGCTCCAGTCCAGGGTACTGTCTCTGTAGAGTAATGGTTCATAAATTTTATACACCCTAAAGATGTATGGTGACCTGACTCTGGTATTAGAACAAGGAACTGTTAAAAAGTATTTTTGTAGATTCTAAAGTAGGTGTTCCATGTAAGGCAATAATGACTATACCAATGAGAGGGCATTTTTACAGAATGGAAAGTGCCAAACTGATTTGGAAATAGAAATCGGCCTCATGGTGGATGGGATACTGAGTTAAGAAGGTATTGATGAACATGTTCGACCAACACATGGTTCCTCCATCACATTTTATTAACCTCCATCCTAACCATTTCCTACTTTTCTTAAGTGGTGTATTTTTATCATGAACGTATGCATTTATTAGAACTCCTTAAATTGCAGGAAATAGAGAAAGATTTAGGTCATTGTAGGATGCCAGGCCAGCTTACAGGAGAATAAAATTAGCAATGACAAAAGCACCACCAAGCAATCCAAAAATCTAAAAAGCTGCCTGTCTGCTTCTCTTAAACCAGTACTTAAATCATCATTAAGTCATAACATCAACTCAAGAGACCCTGAAGGCAAACTTACCAATTTGTCTGTGTTTCAGGCTACCAGAGAGAAGACTAATGCTTTGTACTTCCTCATTTATTTTTAAGCTCCAATTCCTTACAGTCTAGTTTACATCTGGCTTTCCTACTTTTTAAAAGTCGTGTAAATAAATAAGTAAACTACAATAAAGCTTAGATTTTCATCTCTAGGATGAAGTCATGGTCACAATGTATTATATTGTCATATGTTATTGAACTTGGTTCACAAGTATTTTATTGAGAACTATTTGCATCCCTCATAGATATTGGTCTGTAATTTTATTTGGTGAGGTTGTTTGTTTGTTTTTTTTTTGAGACTGTGGGCTTTTTTATTTAGTTATTTTTAGTTAAATTGAGAAACAAAGCAAAACAGCCCTTTTCAAGGACAACAAAGTAAATTGAATATCAGGAGGAAGATGGTGTAGACTTCTAAATCAGCTTTTGCTCTCACATCTGGAAATGAGGACCAAGTCTTCCTGGGAACAGAATGAGGCAGCAGAGAGCCTCATTTGGTGGGGTAGGCAGAACTGTCAGCATGCACTGGATCACTAGGATGGTGCATATGAGCTTTCAGGCAACTGCTATGTTCCAGCTGACATGGTTAATATTATTATTGTATTAGGCCACTAACGTTGTGTTTGAGGTTGACATATTGTGAGGGAGTAGGATGGTCCACCGTGTCCTTAATGGGAATGCCTCTGTACTCCTTCCTGTCTGGGAAGTATCTTCATTGTCTTTTCCACGTCTGCCTTTCTCACAGATCCAACATCCCATGTCTTTAGAGGTCAGTTGCATTCTATTGTTTGTCTGTTTTTGTTATTATGGTAATGCTGGTTTTGTAAAAAGAATTTGGAAATGTTCTTTCACATTCTATTTACAGAAATATTTGAGAGTTTATATTTTTCTTCCTTAAAGATTTGGTAGAATTCTGTACTGAATCCATGGGACTCTGGCCTTTTTCAAAATTGAAAATATTTTTTCACAGACTATTTTCAGATTATGAGATTATGGTTCCTTCCCCAATTCCTCCCAAATCTTTCCCACTTTCACACCTGCACAAATACATACTTTTTTTCTCTTTCTCATTAGAATAGGAAAAAATGCAACAAACACATGTGTACAGACATTTGCACCCACAGGAATCTTCAGAGACCAACATTGGAGCACTGGACTGAAGTCTCACGATCCAAAGGAGGAGCAGAAGGAGAGAGAGCACAAGCAAGGAACTCAGGACCGTGAGGGGTGCACCCACACACTGAGGCAATGGGGATGTTCTATTGGGAACTCACCAAGGCCAGCTGGCCGGGGTCTGAAAAAGCATGGGACAAAACCGGACTCGCTGAACATAGCGGACAATGAGGACTACTGAGAACTGAAGAACAATGGCAATGGGTTTTTGATCCTATTGCACGTAATGGCTTTGTGGGAGCCTAGGTAGTTTGGATGCTCACCTTAATAGACCTAGATGGAGGTGGGTGGTCCTTGGACCTCCCACAGGGCAGGGAAACCTGATTGCTCTTTGGGCTGAGGAGGGAGGAAGACTTGATTGGAGGAGAGGGGGAAATGGGAGGTGGTGGCGGGGAAGAGGCAGAAATCTTTAATAATTAAATAAATTAATTAATTAAAAAAAATAAAAACCAAATAAAAAAAAAGAAACAATATAAGCAAAGGATCTGGATAAAGACTTCATGGAGAAAACAAAACAAATAAACAAACAAAAACCCAACAGACCTCCAAAAGTACTATTGAGTTATTTTGTGCAGTCCCTCTATTGCTAGGCATAGGGCCTGCTCTTTAGAGTGGGGAGATTTCACTGAATAAAACTAGTTATCAGTTAGTTATCAATTAAATACTTATCAGCTGGAGTTTCAATTCCTTGTGAATCACTGCTTTCCTTGACGCCTGCAGAGATTCCCTCACAAAATAACCCTAGTCATGTCATGTTAAACATGTTAAGACAGACAACTGATCAATTGGACCTCTTGAAACTAAGAAGTTTCTTTAAAGCAAAAATTAGCACCATTCCAGTGAAGTTAGCAAAATAATTAGAAAATATCTTTATGAACTATATAAAAGTACTCAAGAAAACAAACAACCCCATTAAAAAATTTAGGGCCTGGAATTAATTAAACAGTGTTTTCAAAAGATGAAATAAAAGTAGTTGAGAAACATGTTTTTTTTTTAGTTCAACACCCCTAGTTATCATGAAAATGCAAAATAAAACTACTTTGAATTTTCATCAAAACCCCCCATCAGAGTGGCTAAGATTCAAAAGACAAATGATGACAATGCTGCCATTAATAGGGGTAAAGAACAGCACTTGCTGCTGACTGGTGGGAGGGTAAACTGCTGCAGTCACAATAAGTCAAAGAAAACCAGCCCACAAATCACAATCCCAGAGAACCTAGACAACAATGAGGACACTAAGAGAGACGTACATAGATCTAATCTACATGGGAAGTAGAAAAAGACAAGATCTCCTGAGTAAATTAAGAGCATGGGGACCTTGAGAGAGGGTTGAAGGGGAGGGGAGAAGTAAGGGGGGAGCAGAAAAAAATGTAGAACTCAATAAAAATATATATTAAAAATACAATGGAGTCTCCTCAAAAAAGTCCAAAATAGGTCTACCTAATGATCTATGTATATTACTTATGTCCATATTCTTAAAGGACTTTATATTCCACTACAGCAATACTTTCCCATCCATATTCATTGTTGCTTTATTTACAATACATGTATCTTGCTGTAAATGAGTTAGCCCCTCAGAATGATTATTTTCAGATCTGTTTGTTTATAAATGGATTTTTACAACTTCATATTCCTTTACAGCTGAATGGCATTTGATTACATATGTGTACTACATTTTTGTTGTTTGTCTTATAGTTTCTATTGCTGTGCAAAGAAACCATGAACACAGCAATTCTTATAAGAAAAACATGTAATTGGTGCTGACTTACAGTTCCAGAAGTTTAGTCCATTATTTATGGTGAAACATTGCAGCATGCAGGCAAACATAGTCCTGGAGAAGGAACTGAATTGCAGCTTGATCCACAGGCAGAAGAAGCTACTGAGATCGACATTGGGCATAGCTTGAGCATATAAGATGTGTAAACCCACCTCCACAGTGACACACTTCCTCCACAAGACCACAGCAACTCCAACAAAACCACACCTCCTGATATTACCACTTTCTACAAACAATGCATTCAAACACATGAGTCTAAGTTGGTCATACTTATTCAAACCATTACACTGTCCAATCTTTAACTGACAGCCATCTAAGACATTTCCATTTCCCGGAGAATATGAAAAAAAACTACTTAATAGAGAATAAAGCTTCCAGGTCAGGACCAGCTGGTACTGACACTATAGATGAAGAATTCACACACTGTAGTTACAGTGGAAAATCAAGCTGGAACTCATCTATCACTTTCATTCTCTATTTGCAAATTTTTGTAATGTTAGAAGATGATATTCATACTATTAGAGAATGGAAAAAATTCTTATTCAACTGTGTATCTTGCAAGCTACAATGACAGACATGGTAAGAAATGCCTACTAATGCAGTAGTGGAATGAACATCATGAGAGTTATCAAGCACTTTTAATTGAATTTAAGGCCTGTCACACAAATAGAAACCTGTACCTATTACCATTATCAAAGCTAAAAAAAAAAACTGGAGCAGGATAGGTCATAAGTCCTACAGAATCTAATACTATTTCTCTGCTAAGTGGACATAGTTTTGCACCAACTCCTAATGAGTTATTCCAGAATAGCTTACCTTTCAACTCATCAGAGAAGTTTTGTTTTGCAATAGATGGGAAATAATACAGATAGCCACAACCTACCAAGGTCCAGAGAATGAGAGATTTTGGAATTGTCAGCCCTAAAAGAACATCCATATTATACCCTCTTCCCTCAAAGCTCAGGAATCACGTCAGAAGACATAAAGATTGGAAGAGCCGGAGGTGATTGTTAAATAAAAGGAAACTGCATTTTCTGAACACAGCTGGGATGTTGCACATACAAATTCACAGCAGTTGTGATAGCATGTGAAAGATCTGTGAAATCTCAAGTCAGAATAAACTGCAGTATAAATAGTAGAGTTTCACCACTATCGAGAGAGAGAGAGAGAGAGAGAGAGAGAGAGGGAGGGAGGGAGGGAGGGAGGGAGGGAGGGAGGGAGAGAGGAGAGAGACAGAGACAGAAAAAGAGACAGACAGAGAGACAGAATCCAAAGTTGTATAGTTAGGAAAAAGAAGATGGATGCAGGAATGAGAAAAGGGAAGAATATGATCAACACAAATTGTAAAAATATATCAAAGTACTAACAAAAATGAAAAAAGCCACAAAGATGAGTATATAAGAAAAGTGGAACAGAGTTGCAAAGAGGTGATAGTTAAACATGATCAAATGGTCAAATCAGCTGTCCAAAAGCTGTAATGCTGAAGAACTAATAAAAAAATGTAAAGAAAAAAGCAATAGATTTCTTAATGCCAATTGATCAGGATAATAGTCCCTTTACTCAATTTAGTCCCTTGAAACTTTACTCTGTGACAAATCCTATGCCTCTCTCTCTCTCTCTCTCTCTCTCTCTCTCTCTCTCTCACACACACACACACACACACACACACATACACACACATACATACACACAGAAACACACATGCAAGCACATGAGAAAGATGAGAGGAAGATCTAATAAAGTAAGAAAAATCAAAAACTACTTTAAAAATTACAAAAATGAAATAGCAAAGTTCACTCTACTTCTTCAGAATACTTGCACTCTGATCTGCTCATGTTTCTGATTTTCTGTCTAACACTCAGAAGCCTTCTTAAGAATGAAAACCTTGGAGAATAGGGAAACTCCATATTTTTTAAACTTTATTTTATCATATTTTAAATGTTTTTATGCCACATGCATATTTTACTTAAAAGACATATGATTTTAAATATTTGAAATTTTGACCTGCAAAATTTATAAGTCTATGTGCTTCAAACAAAAGCTCTATTACTCCTCATGATTCTTTATTTTATTTTATTTTTTAAAACAGAAAAATTACATCTTTTCATTTTACATGCAATCCAAGTTCCCACTCCCTCTCCTTCTCCCATTCCCTCCACCTACCTCCCCACCCTACCCCCATCCACTCCTCAGAGTAGGTAAGGCACATTGCTTTGGAGAAGGTCCAAGGCTCTCCCTAATATATCTAGGCTGAGCAAAGTATCCATCCAAAAAGAATGAGTTCCAAAAAGCTAGTACAAGCAGAAGGGATAAATTTTGATGCCACTGCCAGTGATTCAACAGTCTTCTCCAGCCATACAACTGTCATCCACTTTCAGAGGATCTAGTTTGGTCCTATGCTGGTTCCTTGCCTGTCAGGCCAGAGTAGATGAGCTCCCATTATCTCAGTAAGCTGTTTCAGTGGGGTGTACCCATCATGGTCTTGACCTCTTTGCTCATATTCTCACTTGTCCCACTTTTCTACTGGAGTTTGGGAGCTCAGCCCAGTGCTCTGCTATGGGTCTCTGCCTCTGTTTCCATCAGTTGCCGGATGAAGCTTCTATGGTAACATTTAAGATAACCATCAATCTGACTACAGGACAAGGCCAGTTTGGGCACTCTCTTTTCTATTGCTTAGGGTCTTAGCTCAGGTCACCCTTGTGGACTCCTGGGAATTTCTCTAGTGCCAGGTTTCTTGTTAGTCCCATAATAGCTCCCTCAATCAAGACAACTCTTTCTGTGCTCTCTGTCTCTGTCTTTCACCCATCTCAACTATGCCATATTTCAAGTTCTCCTCCCCTCTCCACTTCTTCCCTCTTCCTCCCCTTCTGCCCTCCCTTCTCCCCACCCCATGCTCCCAATTTTCTCAAAAGATATTGTCTATTTCCCCGTCCCAGGAGGATCTATATATTTTTTCTCTTATGGGTCACCTTGTTACTTAGCTTCTCTAGGGTGATGGACTATAGGCTGTATCCTTTGCTTTACAGTTAGTATCTACTTAAGAGTGAGAACATACCGTATTTTTCTTTCTGCGTCTTGGTTACCTCACTCAGGATGTTTTTTTACTAGTTCCATCCATTTTCATGCAAATTTGAAGATGCCATTGCTTTTTACTGCTGAGTAGTACTCCTTTTGGGAAATGTACCATATTTTCTTTATTTATTCTTCAGTTGAGGGGCATCTAGATTGTTTCCAGGTTCTGGCTATTACAAATAATGCTGCTGTAAATATATTTGAACAAATGTTCTTAAAGTATGATTGAGCATCCTTTGGATATATGCCCAAAAATGATATTGCTGGGCCCTAAGGTAGGTTGTTTCTCAATTTTCTGAGAAACCACCATACTGATTTCTCGAATAGTTGTAAATATTTGCATTCCCACCAGTAATGAAGCAGTGTTCCCCTTACTCCGCATCCTATTCAGCATAAGCTGTGATTGGTGTTTTTGATCTTAGCCATTCTGATTGGTGTAAGATGGTTTCTCAGAATTGTTTTGATTTGCATTTCCCTAATAGCTAAAAATGTTGAACATTTCCTTAAATGTCTTTTGGCCATTTGAGATTCTTCTATTGAGAATTCTCTGTTTAGATCTGTATCCCATATTTTAATTGGATTATTTGAAATGTCTAATTCCTTGAGTTCTTTATATATTTTGGTGATCAGTCCTCTGCCTGATATGGGGCTGGTGAGGATCTTTTCCCATTCAGTAGGCTGCCTTGTTGTAGGAAGCCACTAGTATTATCCCTGCTGCCCAAACTCCCGAAATAATCACACAGAAACTGTATTAATTAAATCGCTGCTTGGCTCATTAGCTCTAGATTCTTATTGGTTAACTCTTACATCTTAATTTAACCCATTTCTAATGAGGATGTGGCTTACCATGTAAAATTCCAGTGTCTGTCTGTGTTGGGGCTACATGGCTTCTCTTTCACTCTGCCTTTCTTCTCCTCCCAACATTCACTTTAGTTTTCCCTGCTTAGCTCTACTCTTCCCTATCATACCAAGCCAGTTTCTTTATTAACAAATAGAATTCACAGCATTAAAGGGGAATCCCACATTACCTCCCCTTTTCTGTTTAAATAAAAAAAGTTTTAACTTTAACATAGTAAAATTACATATAACAAAATAGGTATCAAACAAGAATTACAGTTACAATATTTATATCTACTTTATCTCTTATCATAACTAAAAAATTATAATTATAGCTATATATTCATCAACTCCATCAAAGACTCCCAAAGGATGCAATATTACCTAAGTAAACAGGAAGTGCATTGTAAGCAACTTCCAAAACTTTAGAATTGACAGAGACATCTAGCTGCCTAGACAGTCACCCAAAGTTCTTCTGTAATGTTGTGGGCACCCATCTTCTGCTGTGGCCCATAGTATCCAACAGACTTTTCCATGAAACAAGACATTTCAAAGACAGTTCTGCCTATATTGGTAGTTTGTCAGTCACATTTTTTGTGTCCTGCAGAATGTCTGGCAGACTCTTCCATGAAGCAGGAGCCCCAAAGGATCATCTCACCTTTAAACACGTTCAGCAGTCATTTCTCTGAGGGTCTTGCAAGTCCAGTTCATACAGCATAACATCAAGCAGTCCAAAGAAGAGCAGTTTCTTGCCCAAATGACTAACAAATACCATAAGAAGCTTCTTCAATGCCTACCATCCTCTTGAAGTAATTGGTGATGTCAGGAGCAGAAGTGTCTCATTGTCTTAAAAAGCCTTAAGCTTAAGAAGCATTTTAAATCAAAGATTTGAAGAATACCTATATAACTGATATATATCTCTGTATATCTAGAAAACCCAACTAACATGACTATAAGCTTGACTATTATAGATGATTATCTATTAACCTATGTTTCTTAATTATACATTACAATTTTAAATGAGCTAAACAAATACAATACCTTAATAAAGACTATAAATACATATAAATAGTATAACAAAATTGACCTTAAATTTGCATTAATGAACCAACATCCATACCAATGCAAAGTACTCATTTCTATATCCCCCTTAAACGCAAACAAACATTTATAAACAGTCATTTAGGGAATTTGAGCATAATTCTTTCCAAACTGCTTCATGCTTTTTGTTGGGCAAAGTATTTTGGGGGGGTGTTTGCAGTGATCTTCCAGGTGGTCTTAGTCCATCAAACCACATTAGTCTGGAATTAATCCACAGGTTCTCATCTTCTGTAGAAGCAAAAGCAGAACGTCTTTTCCAAAGCAACATATTCTTATCCTCAAATTTTGAAGTCAAAAAACCTTTAAAGCACATACTTTGGTTTAGCTTAGCAGTCCCCAGAATCTAATGTCTCTCTGTAGTCAAAAAATTCAAACACAATAATATACATAATCCAAGTTCTCTGTGAATATTCCATATTTATGTGACTATTTTTTACTCTATTACTCTTTCTACAAGTTTACTTTTATTTTATTTTATCTTATTATCTTTACTCCTTTAATCTATGACTGTCTATACTCTTTCATAATAAATTTTCTGTCTCTTTCCTCTTTTTCTTCTCTTTCCCAAGTCTACCTACATTTATCCAACACTGTGACCCATTTAGTGGTCTTTTCCATCTGAATTTGTCTTTATTGTGTATTTGTAATCCTTTTCTAACCAGGACTGGTTTTTAAAATTCTAAATTTTTCTTAAAAACCTAAGCACCTACATTGCTAGGACAAATACGGCACTGCCTGCTAGCTTTGCCCAATCCAACATGGCAGAAGTCAGTTCACTGCCTCTGAGACTGCCGTATGGAAGCCATCTTCAGCACCTCCACTCTGATAACCAGTTGGCCCATGCTGCCATTAAATAACTTGTAGCATGCTGCCTACAAACCCCATTGAAATGCTTGGCCTCCTGAAAGAGAGTTTGCACTGACATCACAGCCCAGAAAGCTGCTGTTTCAAAACTGCGCTATGTTTTTTTTTTTTTTTTTTTTTTTTTTTTTTTTTTTTTTCTGCTACTCCTGAATCAGGAAGATCTCTTAAAGGAGAAGCAGCATGCTACCAGCAAAATCTGGCTACCAAGAAGCTGTGCTTAACTCTATTTTGTGTCTAAAACTACTTTTTAAGCTTTTTCAGATTGTAAATGAATTTAACTGGTATACATTAGAGAGCCAATCTGTCGTCTTAATGACTGTGTCCTTTGCTTTGCAGAAGTTTCTCAGTTTCAGGAGGTTCCATATATTTATTGCTATTGATGTTATATTTAGAAAGTGGTCTCCTGTGCCCATGCATTGAAGGCAACTTTCCACTTTCTCTTCTATCAAGTTCAGTGTGGTCAGATTTATATTGAAGTCTTTAATCCATTTGGAGTTGAGTTTTGTACATGGGGATAGATATGGATCTATTTGTGCTCTTCTCCATGTTGACATCCGGTCATGCCAGCATAATTTGTTAAATATATTTTCTTTTTTGCATTGTATAATTTTAGCTTCTTTGTCAAAGATCAGGTGTTCATAGGTGTGTGGTTCACCTGTCTGTTTTATGCCAATACCAAGCTGTTTTCATTACTATAGCTCTATAATCCTCCTCATGATTCTTAAAGTTCTGCATACCCAATGTTGTTTTGCCCATGAAATTTCATGATTGTCTCTTTGTGAAACTGTCTCTCTCAATACAGAATGTTAATTTCCAATTCCAGTTATTGTTCTTTGTTCCATTACTTTGGGATGTCCTTCTTACGAGAAAGGTTCAGCTGGAATTTTGGTTCCCATATATTGACCAAGTGAACTTTCTCAAAGTTCTGATTTCCACCTTGAATCACTTTATACGCTGAGATAATGGACACTTTTTGCCATGTGGCATCAGCTACATGAAGTCTGTAACAAGTAGTCACTTTTAAAATGCAAAATTGTGATCTTTGATCACATAGGAATGATCTGGAACTTGAATTCCACAAACTTCTTAACTACATGATTTTTAGTCAACTAGGAAATTCTTTTGGTAAAACCCAGAAAGGGATTAATAGCAACAAAAATATTTTCAATTATTGCTATAGCATATCTATGATATATGAATTTAGTATAAGGCTCCATGGTATATCTCACATTACAATCATCATATAAGATGTATATGGCAATATAGTTAATATACCATCATGTTATATGTTATGTATTATATTATAGAATTGTAATTTTATAGTATCAACTATATTTTGTGTGAGTATAAATATTTATGCATATGTGAATATATGCATATATTAAAATGTGGATTTATGCAAAAATATATAAGCATTAATGATTCTGTAGATAACCTAAAACAACAATTGAATATTATAGCATAAAGGTCTATTTATAAATAATCAGGTATTTTTATTGGCAAATTCCCCCATTTACTTTTTCTCCTTGGTCCATCCACTCTCTATTTTCTCATTAGTCTATTACACATTTATTTTATTTCTTCTAAAATAAGTAAACCCAACAGTATAGTTTGTAATTTTATAAACTTTATTATAAAAGCCCTTGCATGTGAATAAAAACACCAAACACAAAGTTAAATGCACTTAACTTCTACACAACTCAATTCAGTTCTCTACAGCAGAAGGGACATTCCAAATAGAAGCTGGGATGTATCACATTAAATCTTACCCTTTCACTAACTAATATATTTTATGTATATTTCCTGGCATGAAAAAAAAATACTCCATGGCAGAACCAAAACTAGAATAGCTTAATAAACTTTCTTGTATGATTTCACCACAATTTTGCTGACTGTGCTTAGCTTTCCTCAAACCTTTTTTATTTGTAATGCACTTGATCCCTCATACTTGTATATTCGTGATTCTGTATGTAAGGATACAGCTACAAGATAATTTCCTTTTTCATAAAATGAAATTGTTTGTTGAGTTGTGTGGAATTTTGACTTTGGTAGATATTGTTATATGTTTGCTATTTAACATGAAAATAATTTACCTTCCCATCAGCCGTATGTGATTTTTAAGCTATTTTCGTTTTAGAAAGATAATTCTGCATGAAACTGAGCAGATTGGCAACAGCAAGAAGCAATGACATGTGGCGTACTAATTTGGATGGCAACACTCTAACCATTTTCTCATGTAGTAAGGGGAAGGCAATAACTAAGGGGAGTGACAAGCTCTAGAAGTACATGTTGAAGTAGTGGACTTGAAAGGATTGAGATAATGACAGCTGAGTGCTCCATTCATAATGGCCTTAAGTATATCTTTTACTAAATCATCCAAACTGAACTCCAATAATTCAAGAGACATTCAGTCCATTACCACCTCAACCTTTGACTTGTCAGCCTCTCAGTGCCTCTTGCCAAAGTCTCACTTCATTAAAGTACTACTAAAATGAATGTGTTTCATCAATGTCTCCACTTCTCTCCATTAAGTCATTAGCATGGCCTCATCTCTCTCAAGACCATTTGCCCTAAAGGTTAGCAAACTCCAAGTTCAAGTGTTTGGCACTGATCATTAGCAGCCTGGGAGGGGGACTAGTCTTGAATCTGCCCACATGTGCAACCAGCATCACATCAGGTCCAGCATTAATACGGGGAAAACATCTGTATTTCCTCCAGAGAAACTGAAATTAATGAGCATCACCTCTTACCCTTTGGCTTCAATCCTTCACTAAAGATCAACCGGTTTTGAAAATCATTTTTGATGCAAGAAATGAGGCAGCAATAGTCCTATTGCATGCCTGTAATGAGTCCGGTTCTCTAAATTGGGAAGTAACTAGCATTCATATTGTGAAGGAGAATAACATAACTCTTCTCCTGTGTGAGAGATTTTCCATTAGACACTTTGATTCTAGCTCACACTACACTTAAGAATTCTACAGTTGCTGGGAAAAAAAGTGGTAAATTACAGCATAGGAACACTGTGAAAGACAGAAGTCAGTGATTCGCAAAACAGCACAAAAAGCCTTCGGCAAACCTTTCACTGCTCCAGAAGTCTATATGAGACAGGTGCATCAGAGCTCAACGTGTGTGTGGCCTCAGACTCAAACAATATGCTAATGCTCTGAACCCTGAAGTTAGCACCGATAAAGCTTGCTATCCAGATAAACAGATAAGCACTGAGCAAAACTGGAAACTTTCTGACTTGTGCTTGTTAGAGACAATTTAACTTTCAGAAGGCAGTTTCTCTGTACTGCAATGTATTTTAATTTCGGCAGTGTGAAGCAGGAGTGTGACTTCAAGGAAGCGCGGCTCTGTGAGGTAATATATGGAAAGAGATGGCTGTGTCACTAGCACAATTGTACGTCTGAGGACTGAGCCCCCCTTAGCAGAATTTCTAACTAAGGGTTAAGAATTTGCTGTCTCTGAAAATTATAGCAAGCCTTTGGGGGGAGATTCTTGTAAATGCCATGGCCACCGAATAGCAGTAATAGAGACCTCTAAGGGTTTAAGAGGACATCTCAATGTATAATTAACTTGACCTCAAGAAAAAGAAATGGTCTCATTTTTTTTTTTCTACTTTCCACTGGAAACAACTTGGGCTTGGATAAATATTGAATTAATCCTTTGCCTAGTTGTTATCACACACAACACCCTCCCACACACAGAAACACATACTCACACACACTGAAACAGACACACTCACACACACACACACCATACACACACACCACACTCACACAGACATACACAACACAGACACACACACATGTCTTTATTTAAAAATACAATGTGTTTGTGAAAAAGAGGCTGTAATAGACTGTTATGCTCCAATGAGGTTGTCTGGAAAACATGGAGCAGGTGCTCTCTGTCTCTGCTGCTAGATGTGGAACTTTTTTTTTTTTTTTTTTTTTTTTTTTTTTTGGTTTTTCGAGACAGGGTTTCTCTGTGGTTTTGGAGCCTGTCCTGGAACTAGCTCTTGTAGACCAGGCTGGCCTCGAACTCACAGAGATCCACCTGCCTCTGCCTCCCAAGTGCTGGGATTAAAGGTGTGCGCCACCACCGCCCGGCCTGGAACTTTCATTGAAAGAAATGACAACAGCTGTCAAAGCCATTCTAGGAAAAGATCCATTCTGGAAGCAAAGTGAGTGCAGTAAATCTCAGATTGCAAAAGTGATTACGTTTTCTCTTCACACGAGATGGGACTCACGGTGTACATAAACTTTGCTTTAGTACAAGGATTAAGAGAGAGAAAAGCTGATCAAAAAATTGGTTGACCAGTTGAGAAACCAGAATGAAGCTGTTTTATTCTATTTTATTATTTTACTGTGAATGGAACTGTTTTATTTTATTTATTTTATTAGCATATTGCTTGAGTCAGAGGCCTCACATGAGTTGAGCTCTGATGTCTCATATAGACTTCCTAAGCAAAAAAGGATTTTCAGGAGGCTTTTTTTGCTGGTCTGGGAATGACTGACTTCTGTCTCTCAACCTGTTCCTATGATGTGATTTACTATGTTACCAGAAACTGTGAAATTCTTAAGTGTAATATGGGTCAGAATTAATGTGTCTAATGAAAAAGTCTCTCATATAATAACAATTAAAATTATAATATTATTTATTTTATTTTATTTTTGAAATTAGCTTTTAAAGAAGCACATTTGCTTATATTATTTTCTTATAGACATTTTGTTGACTCCTTACCATTTTCCCACTTAAAATCCCTGTATAAAACATTTACCCATAGTGTTTTTGTTTTTATTCTCCTAATTATGAGTCTGGTTGAGTTATTGAACTTTGAAGTTGTCATATCTAATATAAGGCATGAATTACACACAAGGTTGTTGTTTTATTGTGCTTGAGTTTTCAAGTATTCCAGCAGATTTGTAATGGGAGTCATGCTCAGGCTTGAGAGGCAGGAAAGGAAAGTGTCTCACTGAGAGGCACACATGTATGTTCATTCTTCAAAGATTTTTCACACCTACAATATATAAGGGACAGTTTTGGTGCAGGAAATGATAGGTGAACAAGAGAGTCCTGATGGAGGAGGGAAAAGTCTCACTAAAGTTGTCATGGCTATTAGAAAAGGCCAAGGGAAACGACAATCTACAAAACAAACAAATAAATAAATAGCATATTTAATTAGAAATTAATTAATTAGAAAGTTAATATAAGTCATGGTGGGGATATCACTTAAATAAGATAGTCAGGAATCCCTTGCTCCAAAATGACTTCTGAGCAGGATCTGAAATGAGGCCAGCTCTGTTCATGGAAGGAGAAAAGAAGAGCAAGTTGGCTTAACAGAACAAACCTCGGTGCCAAGTGAAGTGGAAAATTACAGGCAGAATGACTTCCTGTAGCTTATAAGGAAAGGAAAGGCAGTCAGAAATTCTATGGATGGGGAACTCTGGAGAATATATATTTCAGCTGAGAATCAGAGTGAGACTGGCTATTTTCTGTACAGGTAGGAACATTTTGTAGTGAAAAGGGTTTATTTTAGTTTACAATGCCCCATTATAGTCCTTCATTGCGGGTGTGTCAAGGCAGACACTAGTTCATGAAGAGGAGAATGAATACATACATGCCCACTGCAGAGCTCACTTTCTCTCTCTTATACAATTCAACATCCAGGGCCAGGGAATGGTGCTACCCACAGTAGGTAGGTCTTCCATGACAATTGATCAAGGTTCCCTCCCATGACAAGCCCTTTGGAGAGCTTTTCATATTGTGTTTTCCACATATCACATAGAAGTCATACCCATGACATCTAAACAGTATGGGTAACTAAAAAGACGAGAATAATGACAATAACAGTTTACCTGCCAAGATGGTAGGGGAAATCTCAGGAGCCCCACCCCTGGCTATACAGCTACAGAAAAAGAACAGCTGCGAAGAAAGGGAGAATCTGTCTTTCACAGGCACGACCCTTAACTTGTTATTCAATATCAGGTGGTCATCCTTAAACACGCACACAATATTAAACAGATGTTGGGGGTTGAACTGGTTTTTTAAAAGGAAGAGGTGTTTTGATATCCATCAGGGACAAGATTTGGCCACACTGTTCACATTTATATTGCTTGATAAAATAACATACACTTGTTCTGAATTGGCATTAACTTCAATTTTTAAAAATTTTTTTTCTTATTTATTTTGCCTTTTAGCTTTTTGGTCTTGTGTAGCAGAAACTGATTTTGAACTCACATTTTAGGCAAAGACAGATCTTGAACTTCTAATCTTCCTGCTTTTATCTTCCATTTGCTGGACTACAAATTAACATTGTCAGCTTACATGTCTATCTAAAGCTGTATGTAGATCTAGCGCTATGTATTTTTCTTCCTCAAAAATTTAATATTGGTATGGGATAAGGATATAGACATAGTGGTAGAATGCCATGTGCAAGACCCCGAGTTTGACCCCCAGAAACATACATATATGCCATAAACAGAGAGAGAGACTGAGAGAGGGAGAGAGGAAGTAAGGGAGGGAGAGATGTACAGATACACAGATACAGATACATGGACACAAAAACTCACACATTGAATCTTTATAGAAGACTTTCACTTCAATCCATATTGTCCAAATTGAACTGCTTATACATAGGGTGACTTGAGATAACTCTGACCTAGACTAAACATATTCTATTGTCCAGGGACTATTTGACATAAGACAAATACCCCAGAACAATCCATTGGAATTCAATATTTGGAGTTTTTCAAGAACATCTGCAGTTTGGTTTGTAGAAGGACATGTAGTCTGTCTTCAGTCATCTTCCTATCAAGAAGTAAAACAGACTCAGAATGGTGCATATGGAATCAAAGGAAAAGCTTCCTTTCCTGAGAGATCACTGTGTCTCTAAATAAAGCATTGTATAAAGACAGTTATATTTTAAACATCACATCAAACCTTTGGGTGCATAATCAGAAAATCTCTTTAGAAAAATTTAGTCATCCTTAGTACTACTATTGCCAACACATACTGCCCCAAAATAGTGCAATATAAATTTGTCTTCAAAATTATTTATGAGTTAATAGTTTATGAGCATTTCCTGGTTAAAAATGGTGGTAAAATTATATGAATTTCTTAAGAGAATAAAAGCTAGGCAAAACCTTCAAATCAAATCACAAGGGGCCAATGAAATAGCTGAGCAGATAATGACAAACCTGATGACTTCATTTCTATCTCTAGAACAAACATGGTGAATGGAGTCATTTGACTCTCAAAAGTTGTGCTCTAGATTCCACATACATGTCAAGCCATGTACTGCCCCACCCACACACAAAATAGAACAATAAAACATACCTACACTGACATACAAAATAAACCAATAAAAAACATATAGTAAACAAATAGAAATTCAAATTACAAGTACATAGATTTCAGTCTTCAGTATATCTTTAATCTAGACCTGACTTCCAATTTTCAATATTACTAAAACTCACATATGTGAAGTTTTTTTGTTTTTTTTTTTTTGCAAGAAGCTTGGAGCATGGAGTTGTTCTCAGACATGTCACCAATCCCTCCACATTTATCTCCCTGAAGTTGTCAGGCTATAAGTATTATTAATCATATTTTATGTAAGACAGGTTCAATTTAAAACTTTATAATTCTACTTCCAGAATGATAAAACTATTCACTCCAAGCAGACTAAATATAACAGACAACAAGAAACAAGATCCCGAGTTTCATTAAAGTCCAAATCACAGGGTAGCTGGCTGCCTTTAAATTTTAGTCTTATTATCATTTGTAGTTTGAAAGAAGTAAAAGCTATGAAAGAAATGGCCAGAGAAGTACTTAAAGTGATTTAATAAGACCACTTACATTCTAGCATGTATTTTTTGTGTCTCAGTTATACTATTCAAACAGTGACATCTCCTAAAGACTTAGTATGTCGTGGTACATACAAAAAGGTTCACAGCTAAATGTTAGCAAACATGTTAATAATGGTCATTATAATAATTTAATAGGAATTGTATGGTCACCCACTCAGCAGAACCAGACATAATTTGAGAGACTGGTCATATTTAGAAACAAATTGTTTTTGTTAATTGATTTAGACAATTCATGCTTTGGAAAACAAACATTTTTTATTTTTTTTTTTTGGTTTACTTAGGATGGGTAGACAATCTTCCTTTTTGGAAGCCGTTCACATGAATTAATTAATGTGTAAATATATGTATAATATATACATGTGTGGGAGTGTTAAAGACAGTTTTGGGCAACCAATTATCACCAATTATCCCTGTCCACCATGTGAGTTGTGGTGATCTAACACAGTTCAGCAGACTTTGTACAAGTGCCTTTACCACTAACCCATCTCACGGGTCCCACTCTATCATTTCTCATGGATGCCTTCTGTGAATCTCAATCCCATCTTGTAAACGGGCTGTGAAGCTTCTATCTGGAGCACAGTAAATCTCTGCACAGCACATCAGCACAACCGGATGAGGCTATCCTGCCCCCATTGGTTGCTACAAAATCAGGTGCTTTCAGTAAAAGAGCTTAATTTTATACAGCTTTTCTAGCACAAGTTAGGAATGGTATATCTTCCCTAGACTTTCAAGAAAATATATTCTAACTTAATTTTTAATTCCCATTAAAAAGAAGTAATAAATTTTTGTAAAGGTAAAATTTTCCACGACATTACTGGAAAATGAATCAACTCAAATGCTTTCTAGATTAATAAGTTTTACTAGGAAATTCATTTTGCTGTGCACATCTGTCACTTGAAGCTACTAAATTCATTGTCCTGGACACCAAAAGTCATCATAGATACAGAAGGGTCATGGTTCAAAGAAGTTAAATACTGATTCCAGCAAATTTTTCTCCTGAAGCTTAGAAAATCTCAGAGACTGTTTCTGTGATTTATATCAAAATCACATTCAGTTACACGTGATTTTGAAAACATCTAAAATATATTTATAAACATTAAATAAATGCAGACTGATTTGAAACTTGCAAATTCCAAATGAACATCTGTCTTTGAAGCTGCTAAAATCATTAAAGGAGCACTTTATGCCAATGGGCTTTTTTGTTGTTTGTTGAGAATTTTGACAAATAAATTTAAATGAGTAATACAGAAATAAAGGGAGAAAGGGAAGGAAGGAAAAAGAAAAAAGCATAATATACTGGGATATGTGCAAGATGGCTCAACAGGTAAAAACCTGCTTGTGCCAGTTGTCCTCTGACCCCCACTATGACACATGCACGCCACACAAACAAGACAGATCGAAGAAAGGAAGGAGCAAAGTATTGAGAATGTAGCTTATGTGAGGTACTCAGAAGTCAAATAACTTAGAAAAGTCACCAAAAGTTGAAAGACAGAATTGTGATTCTTTTTCAGATGACACCGTACATTTGAGAGTACTCAAAGCTAATGAGCGCCTCCCGTCTTTGAGCATGAAGACTCGTGCTAAAATGAGATTCAAATTTGGGTTGAAATTTGAGGGATGGTAGAGGAGCATGTGCTTAGAAAAGACATTTAAAGATAGGGAGAGACAAGTGAAAAGGGGACGATAGGGAGAGCTTTGGGGAATGGGATAGTTGGGATAATGGAAGGATGGATATGGGAGCAGGGAAGTATATATCTTAATCAAGGGAGCCATTTAGGCTTGGCAAGAGCCTTGATTCTAGAGGGGTTCCCAGGAGTCCAGAGAGATGTATCCAACTAGGTCCTTGGGCAGCTGAGGAGAGAGAGCCTGAAATGGCCCAATCCTATAGCCATACTAATGAATATCTTGCATATCACCATAGAACCTTCATCTGGCGATGGATGGAGATAGAGACAGAGACCCACATTGGAGCAATGGACTAAGCTCCCAAGGTTCAAATGAGGAACAGAAGGAAGGAGAACATGAGCAAGGAAGCCAAGACCGCGAGGGGGACACCCACCCACTGAGACGGTGGGGCTGATCTATTGGGAGATCACCAAGGCCAGCTGAACTGGGACTGAAAATGCATGGGATAAAACCGGACTCTCTGAATATTGTGGACAATGAGGGGTGCTGAGAAGCCAAGGACAATGGCACTGAGTTTTGACCCTACTGCATGTACTGGCTTTGTGGGAGCCTAGCCTGTTTGGATGTTCACCTTCCTAGACCTGGATGGAGCGGGGAGGACCTTGGACTGCACACAGGGCAGGGAACCCTGACTGCTCTTTGGACTGGAGAGGAAGGGGAAGGGGAGTGGGGAGTGGGGGGAGGGGGAGGGAAAAGGGAAGCAGGGAGGAGGCAGAAATTTTTAATTAAAAAAATTTAATAAATAAAAAAAAAGAAATGGAATTCTTAAAAGCCCCCCCCCCGCCCCAAAACAAAGATAACTTTTGAACAACAGTGACAAAAACCCTGAAAATTAATCACATTAGCTAAAATCTACCAGGTTTTGTATCCACCTTATGGGCAGACATTTATTTCCATTCAACAACAGTAATGGGCCTGGCTGGAATTGGCTGGCTTTGTTCACATATTCTGTGTATGCTCAACATCCAGCTTTGAAAAGGAGACTCACGCTCACAAAGGCTCGCCACAGAAAGGAGCATCCTTAGCAAAACAGTCATTGTTACTGGCAAATGAACAGTCTCTGTTGGCTTCTATGAGAAGCCATGGCAATAAAGTGGTGTGCTAGATTATATCAAAGGAGCAAGAGCTGGTGTAGGAATTTTGGAAATAATTCAACTTTAAGCATCAACAAAATTTTTTTTAATTTTAACCTACACATTTCATTCTAGAAACAAGGATTTTGAGAGAAGTTTGCAAAAACAGAATTGAGTAGGAGACCAATTATATAAACAAAGATCAATGACTTTTGATAATGTTAGAACAACACAGACATACATGAGTACTTGAAATTGTAAGGTACATGTGCTCCCTTAAAACATCAGCCCCTTCAACCTACCTCTGGACCCAGCAATACCACTCTTGGGAATATACCCAAGAGATGCCTTATCATACAACAAAAGTATATGCTCAACTATGTTCATAGCAGCATTGTTTGTAATAGCCAGAACCTGGAAACAACCTAGATGCCCTTCAATGGAAGAATGGATGAAGAAAGTATGGAATATATACATATTAGAGTACTACTCAGCAGTAAAAAACAATGACTTCCTGAATTTTGCATGCAAATGGACGGAAATAGAAAACACTATCCTGAATGAGGTAAGCCAGACCCAAAAAGAGGAACATGGGATGTACTCACTCATATATGGTTTCTAGCCATAAATAAAGGACATTGAGCCTATAATTCGTGATCCTAGAGAAGCTAAATAAGAAGGTGAACCCAAAGAAAAACATATAGGCATCTTCCTGAATATTAACCTTTATCAGGCGATGAAAGGAGATAGAGACAGAGACCTACATTGGAGCACTGGACTGAAATCTCAAGGCCCAAATCAGGAGCAGAAGGAGAGAGAGCACGAGCAAGTAACTCAGGACCGTGAGGGGGGCACCCACACACTGAAACAATGGGGATGTTCTATCGGGAACTCACCAAGGCCAGCTGGACTGGGTCTGAAAAAGCATGGGATAAAACCAGACTCGCTGAACATAGTGAACAATGAGGACTACTGAGAACTCAAGAAAAATGGCAATGGGTTTTTGATCCTACTGTACGTACTGGCTTTGTGGGAGCCTAGGTGGTTTGGATGCTCACCTTACTAGACTGGGATGGAAATGGGTGGTCCTTGAACTTCCCACAGGGCAGGGAACCCTGATTGCTCTTAGGGCTGACGAGGGAGAGGGACTTGATTGGGGGAGGGGGAGGGAAATGGGAGGTGGTGGTGGGGAGGAGGCAGAAATCTTTAATAAATAAATTAATTAATTTAAAAAAAATCAGCTTCTGAGCAGTAAGATGGAGATTCACTAATTAATTTAATATTTATATGCTGAATTAAGTCCCAAGTAGGAAAACTTCCTGTGTTAGTATTACACACACACACACATTACATATATATGTAACAATAATTTAAAAAAAAAAACTACAAATTTGAAAGAGCAAGGAGGTGGTGGTACATGAGAGGATCTGGAGAGAGGGAGGGGAAAACGATGTAGTTATAATCTCAAAAACTTAAACTATTTTAAGCAAAGTGTGTAGAAGAGGCTGCTAACCTCATCTTAAACATGAATCAGAAAAGAAGAGACAATGAATGAAATGGAGTTTTCAAAGTTGTGGCCCCACCTCCCAACATCCTCTGGCTGGTCCACACCAGCCAGAGCTCCCACACTCTCGCTGCAGGACCAACTGAAGAGCAATCAGCAAATACATTAGCCCATGGGGACCTTGTATATTTCTTTCATAACAGCACTTTTGCTGTTTAATTGAATTTGTAGGCTTAAAAATAACTTCATACTTGTGTCTGAACTTTTACACTCATCGTTCAAGCTGTCATTATTGTTCCCACTTTGCTAATATGATTCTGAAACCTAACTTGCTAATTGATCTGTCATGTCAAATTTACTTTTGCACCATTGTGTTTCTTTCTTATGTAGACTGAGATATTCTTTTACTAAATCAGGCTCACACCATGTGACGTACTAGGCATCATGGGTTAAAATATGTGTAACATTTTAAAGCTTAGAATTGTGCAAGTAATAGTTTTAAGCATTCAAGCACAAGTTCAGTGTAACTACCTTTAAAATATTAGAGTGTATGGCAAATGTACGCGATGGCAAGTATGTTTTCTCCAAGAATTGTCAAACCGTTAACTATTGAATGAATCTTATCACCAATATTTGTAATACTTGCTAGAAAGGCCACTGAGATTTTCTGTAATAGAAGCAGGGCCCAATGGTGCTATATTTAAATTGGCATCATTATTTCTATTAAAATTACAGTTTTTCAATGGTTTATACCAAATCCATAAAAGTTTTATTTGATTGAAATGCAGAATTGATTGTCACTGTGGTGGTTGGTTTCTTCCCTTGTCGTGTGAACACATCCCACCTTCCTGTTTTCCTGTGGAATGCACACACTTCAGCACAACAGGAATCTCAGTCTACACTGCAGTTGCTCAGCTATGCCAGCACTCCACTAAAAGGGGATTAATGTGAGCAGACCACACAGTCTGAAGGATTGCCCATTTCCATGGAAATTATTCCCATAGGCTCATATATGTGAATACTTGGTTCCCAGTGGTAGAATTCTTTAGGAAGAATTAAAAAATACGGTCTTGCTGGAAAAGGTATGTCACTGGGTTTGGGCTTTGAGGTTTCAGGGTTTCAGGTATACACCTCCTCTTCATCCCCCCCCCCAACACACACACAACATAGATCAAAATGGAGGCTTTTTCGGCAACTGCCTCAGCACCTGCCTTCCTGCCATGACGGCTATGAACTCTAAACTTCTTAAACTGTCAGCCCCAAATAAATTCTTTCTTCAAAAACATCCCTTCACTACAATAAAAGAGTATCTAAGATATTTACTGAAAAGACCAAAGCTGTAAGTCACACTTTCCCAAGGACCGACATCATTATAGAATGTTGAGGGCTGTGGTTCTGGGAAAATAACAAGCCACATGTTTATGTTCCCTTCAACAAGTTTGTTTACAGCAGGTGTGCTCCACTGGATGTGGACCGGAGGTACCTAGGAAGGAAATACATCAGGATTTGTGTTTGCCCCTGATTGGACCTCATGCAAAGTACAATGGCCTGGTGGTTTTGCCTTTTTAAGCCTTTGAAAACGTGGCTTGTGGCCATTTCCTGGAAACCTAGAGAGGGACCTAGCCGGAGACCATCCACCTGGCCAGCAGTTAATTAAAGCTTGTTTTGAATTGACTCAAAAATTGTGGAACTGGTCCTTCTCCCACAATTTTCAGGATGAACATTTGGAGGCTCCCAATGAGATGAAAAATCAACCCAGCCAAATTCTGCAGCTTCTGGGCTCTTCATTCTGGGACCATGCCCTCAGTTCTCAAAACTCCTGACGTGAATGACTGTGCTTGAAAGCAGTAAGCATTGCTTTTTTTTTTTTTTTTTTTCAACAGAGATTTCGGGATTCTCAGTCTGAAAAATCCTGATCTGGGAACCTAGCAGGCTTGAAAAGTTCCTCCAATCCTTTGTCTAGGGTAAAGGGACATCCCACAAACTACTGGTTATTTGACAGTTAATCGAAAGCACCAGTTTTTTCTTCTGACCTGCCTTGGAGCTCTGCCTGGTGTCACCTGGACTGAAAACACCCAGAGTCCTGGATGCCAGTCAACAGGGTTTTCATGCCTGGGCTACAGAACAAAGCTGGTAAACCATCAGGGCATCTCACAGCACTGGGGGGAAAAGTCGAGAGTTTGGAAAGTTCTGGGGTTGGATGACAGACATCCCCAGAGCCAAGAAAAAAAAACATTTCCTAAAGACCCTGTCCCTGGTGGGTTCATTCCCAGGCACTTGTGTGGGAAGGCTATTAAAGAAGAAAATGAGCCTCCTATTTAATTATTTTGGTATTTTTTTTGATATTTATTGACCTCTACATTTTCTCTGCTCCCCTCCCTGCCTTTCCCCTCCCCACTTCAATCTTCCCCCAAGGTCCCCATGCTCCCAATTTACTCAGGAGATCTTGTCTTTTTCTACTTCCCATGTAGGTTAGATCTATGTAAGTCTCTCTTAGTGTCCTCACTGTTGTCTAAGTTCTCTGGGATTGTGGTTTGTAGGTTAATTTTCTTTGCTGTATGTTTAAAAACAACCAATGAGTGAGTATATGTGATAATTGTCTTTTTGTGTCTGGGTTACCTCACTCAAAATGATGTTTTCTAGCTCCATTCATTTTCCTGCAAAATTCAAGATGTCGTTATTATTTATTCTGCTATGTAGTACTCCATGATGTAAATGTACCACATTTTCCTTATCCATTTTTTTGGTCGAGGGGCATTTAGGTTGTTTCCAATTTCTGGCTATGACAAACAAAGCTGCTATGAACATAGTTGAGCACATGTCCTTGTGGCATGATTGAGCATCCTTTGGATATGTACCCAAAAGTGGTATTACTAGATGTTGGCGAAGGTTGTTTCTTAATTTTCTCAAACCCTACTACAGAGCTACAGTACTGAAAACAGCCTGGTGTTGGCGTAAGAACAGAAAAGAAGACCAATAGATCCAAACAGAAGACCCAGATATCAATCTACACATCTTTGTACACCTGATTTTTGACAAAGAAGCAAAAAATATCAAATGGAAAAAAGAAAGCATATTTAATAAGTGGTGCTGGCATAATTGGATATCAACATGTAGAAGAATGAAAATAGACCCATATCTATCACTATGCACAAAACTCAAGTCCTACTGAATCAAAGACCTCAACACAAAATCAGCCACACTGAATCTTATAGAAGAGAAAGTGGGAAGTACATTTGAACGCATTGGCACAGGAGACCAGTTCCTAAATATAACCCCAGCAGACAGACACTGAGAGAAACAATTAATAAATGGGACCTCCTGAAACTGAAAAGGTTCTGTAAAGCAAAGGAGTCAACAAAACGACAGCCTACAGAATGGGAAAAGATCTTCACTAATCCCACATAGGACAGAGGTCTGATCTCCAAAATATGTGAAGAACTCAAGAAATTGGTCACCAAAAGAACACATAATCCAGTTTTAAAAAAAAATGGAATACAGACCTAAACAGAACTCTCAACAGAGGAATCTAATGGCTGAAAGAGACTTAAGGAAATGCTCAACATCCTTAGTCATCAGAGAAATACAAATCAAACAACTCTGAGATTCCATCTTACACCTGTAGAAATGGCCAAAATCAAAAACACTGATGACAACTTATGCTGGAGAGGTTGTGGCGGAAAAAGAACGCTTTCTGCATTGCTGGTGGGAATGCAAGCTGGAGCCTCCCATTTATTAAGAAAATCTCTTTGGTCAGACTGGTGGACCTTCATGAATGACTCCAATTGTGGATGTCATTTTCTTGGGTTTTCTGTTGTCATTTTGGCTCCATGTCTTGTCTTATGACTATACCTGTCTATCGTCTGTATGTGTTCTGACTTGGGGCAACAACTGATTGAAGACAAGACTGTTAAGCGGAAGCACAGCTCCAAAGGTCACTTGGGGAATGGGGTTTGATAACCATATGTGACAGGTCTGAGCATGGAGGACACAGAATGTGATGCCCATGGCCAGGCTTGGGGCTCAATGCATAGATTTCAAGACAAGCCTTGGCTCCCTGCAGAAGCCCTGGGGGCTGCCTCCCCTCTGTGACCAGACCTACTGCAGCACCGCTGTGTGGCTGGAGCTGCATCTCCAGGACATGCAGTGCAGCCAGTTAGCGCTCAACCACTGCTTTTACAGTCTCCCAGCACCAAAAATGGTTCCATTGCTTTCCCTTTCCTCTCCCAGTGAATACTGGATTCAGTAGCTACAGCTACCAAGCCAAGCCCCTGCCCCCCAAACACACCCTGGAATTACACACTGAAGGAGGTAGGGAAAGTTTGATATGTGTGGATGGGTCTGTGTTTTCTGATGTTTCTGCAAGTTTTGATGAAAATGTGGAGCCGAGGTAGAATTATCAGGCTCAATTCCATGTATGAGTTTACTGTGTTCTGCTTTCCGTGGTTATATTTTGCTGTTTCTGCTGTAGTCACTCACCAGCTACAGGTACCATATCTGTTTTGATGGTCTGGGCTCAGACTATATCTCTATGCTTTTTTGTTACTGAGTTAGTTGAACAAGAATTCAAATGTCTCTGGGATATGGATAATATTAAAGTTGCTTTATACTGTTGTGCCTTATTGAAAAGCTGACTCTGAAATTGGGTTATGATTCTCCCTTTTCCAGACCTAGGCATGCTTTAAAATCTCTATGTCCATATCAGGGGCTATAACAGGAAGAAAAGAGCAAAATAAAACAACCAAAAAGATTATTGATTTCATTTATTTGCCTAAGACTATTATATAAACTTTCTGTATCTCAAGATTTTTACGTTTTTTGGCGATAGCTAAAAGTATGTAACATCTGTAACAAAAAATTAACTTAAAACTCATAAAATAGGTTGATAGGTAATATCTAAGCATTGTCAATCTTAAAGGAGCCATGTGGTATGATAATGTTTTTGGATATAAGCAACATGTGGTTTGCCTTTATATTTAAGCAACCACACGCTAGGGTTGAAAAATGGCGGTACGTGAGTTTACCATCTTGATTAAAGTTAACCATGTGTTGTGGCCCAACTAAGGAGACAACAATGGGTCTCCAAGATAATTTGGATAGAATGGATTTTTATACAATAATTCCTGTCCTATCCTGAAAACAATACTTGTTTAATTAGATATTAAAGTTGTACCTTCATACATTCATATACAAGAACATACCTTGCACTGGCAGCCAAACTTTATGAGTCATCCATGTTCTTTAAGTTTTAAAGACATGAAGAAGTTGTGTAGCTTGCTCAGATCTAAACACAGGTATGTGTGATGCTGAGGTTGAGTGTGGTTGGTGACCCAGTCCCAAAAGACTATGATGAATCTCAGATATCTAGCATTCAATTGTTTTCAATGTTGAAGCTTCGGCTTTACCATGTGTAGATTATGGTTTTGTCATGTATCTTCCCCCTTGAAATAAACAAGATACTTTATTTTTGATACTGCAGGAACATAAAATTGAGAGATTTTAAACTTCTTTAAATGAAAACTTTATAGTTTTACAGGAACTTTAAATGAAAAAAAAAACTGACTGCTTTTAAGTAACAGCTGTCAAAAATATTTAAATTTGTAAGACTATGGGGCAATTTAAATTTATAAGATATGTTATTATGACATCTTTATTAATATGGAAAATATGTAAATAAAAAAGGGACTAAAAAACTAGGGCCACAGCTATGAGCACCAAACACTACAAACCAGAAATGGGGATATTACTATCTTTTTTTTTTTTTTTTTTTTTTTTTTTGGTTTTTCGAGACAGGGTTTCTCTGTAGCTTTGGTGCCCGTCCCGGAACTAGCTCTTGTAGACCAGGCTGGCCTCGAACTCCCAGAGATCCACCTGCCTCTGCCTCCCGAGTGCTGGGATTAAAGGCGTGCGCCACCACCGCCCGGCTGGATATTACTATCTTATGATGCAGCAAGACATCGACCTAAGCAGCCTAGCACAGAGTCTCTCCTTACCTAAGGTCTACTAAATGTGTTTTTGCGCTTACGCCTAAGATAAGTAACTAAACACAAGCTAAATTTGGGTGGCTCAGATAAATAATGGTTCTCAAAACTTTTCAGAGATTTGCTGAATGTGCCATTTAAAATGATTAATGAAAGAAAAAAAAACTTACTATGGCAGACAGACACCTCAGCTCCTAATTGACTCACGAGTCTCCAAAGAAGATGATGTGGAATGATGGCAACTCTCTTTGGACTGTGATAATGCTAACCACTGGGAACAACTGCCCCAATGCCTCACCCACTGCCCAGACAATGCTTAAAGTGTACATAAACAGGGCACTGGAGAGTTGATTGCCCCACTTTACCTAGACAAAATAAAGTCATTCTCGCAAGTTCATTCTGCACAGGAAAAAAATCTCTCAGGTCTCCTGAGTCTGGGAGCCAAAGACTGATGCTGTCTTGGTACCAAATGGAGTCATGGAGACCAGAGAGGACTGGGATGGCTGTCTCAATAACAAGAAAGTATCTGTCATTTTAACTGATACAGGGGTTATCTGTGTTATACTTCCTGGAATAATGTATCCTTTTTGGATCTCTGATGGCATTGATGGCTAGGCTAACTGTAGTTTTGTCAGCTAGTCATCATTAGGTTACCAGCTCTTTCCCCAAAGCTATAGCCACCTTGTTAATTCATTTCATATATAAATGTTAGGTCTCTATTTTTCTAGGTCTACTAGGTCACTTGTTAAGAAAACACAGTTAGATTTGTCTTACTAGGAAGCTTCATATTAAAGGATAAACAGGTTTCAGATGCAACTTTTCACTAAAGGAACATGATTAGTAATGATTGTTTTCAATTATAACAACTCATGTCTCTGGGAAATAATTGGGGGGAAAGAAAAAAGGTTTAAAGTCTATGTAAGCTCTGAGGGTTCAAGAAAATGATTTAAGGTATATAAAAAATGGGAAATTCTGACTTCTCCCCCCTCTAAGCTATTGTTATACTGAAATTTTTTTTACAGACGCCTCTTGGCTATTTTTTCTTTAGTATGTATTTTAATACAGATTACAAACAATGGTAATGCTAAAATATATAAAATTTTACCCCTCTTGGTACACTAAAAAAATCATGTAAGTTTCAGAAAATTGAATGGCTTAAACTTGGATCTAACTCTTGCAGGTCAAAAAGATTCAAGAAAATCACAGCCTACGTATCCTCCTGATTATTCTTAAGGATGGCATGTCTATCTATCTACTGTGGTCTTGAGACTTCTTATCCATTAAGGGGAATCTTTAAGTTTAGTTTAGATGGACTAATATGTTCCACTAGTATCTTGTAACTTGCTCAGATTTCATTAGACTATCAGAAAACATTATGACATTAAACATCAAAGTTCTTCAGTTTAAGCAAGAAATTAATATCCTCTGAAAACTTTTTTCTACAATCTGCTGTCACACAAAGTATGAAGGTTGGTGACCTCTCATACATATGATGATTACTTGAGTATAGTTTGTTTTTCTCTTTATGTTTTTCACTCCAGCACTGAGCTAACTTTGTCCCATGGCTAATAACCAGTCCTTGAAGTCTACAAATGTTTTATGCTATATGCTGTGTTTTATTAACTTCAAAGGATTAAGGCTCATTCCAGGGATCTCATAAAGAAGTTCATAAAATAAATTGTTTAGTTGTCTCTCTTAAGCTCACTTACTTAAATCACAGATCACACTTAATTTAAATAGCTATCAGAGAAGCAGAAACATTCCCTTTATTTCTACAATTTTCTCACTGCTCTTTGCATTTATAAGTCTCTTTTACAACTGCAATCACACATTTCCCCAAATAGAGAGACACCAATATTTTGTGTGAATCATCAGTCTGCTTGCACTTGAACCTTAATCTCCAGAATTTCTCTTTCCTTTAGTGTTGATGTCAGTACATTATATCTTCAATGCTTCCTTAAACAGCTAGTAGACTGAGTTCAGATCTATATCTATATTCCTACATAAAGTTAATTCTTTTAGAATTTCATGTACCACTCACTTTTGCCAGATCTACACTCATCTCCCCATCCACTGGAGTATGGATGACCTATCTGACATGCTTAAAAATGCTGACTCTCCTTCCCTCAAAAAATCCAACATCTGTGAATAACTCTTCAGGGGTGTGAGTTTCTGAGTACCTTCCTCCTATGTGATTTAAGCTTCACTGGCTTGATAATTTGTGGATCTTGTACTAGAACCCACAGCTGCTGTGGGTTCATGAGTTGAGCAGTCCTGACATGCCTAGAAGGCACTGTTTTGCCTGATCCTCTGTGGGGCCTCTGACTCTTATAATCTTTCTACTTCCTCTTCCAAGATGGTCCTTGGGGCGGGTTATAGATGTCTCATTTGTTGCTGAGAACTCCAAAAACACTTGTTCTTTGTGCTTTAACCAGTTGTGAACATCTACATTAAATGCTGTCTACTTCACAAAGAAACTTGTCTGGTAAGACCTTACGGTGACATTAATCTGTGCATATAGAGACAGGAGACTAAATAGGAAATCAGAAAGTGAGAAGGGAGGGATTGCTTAGATTATTTCTCCTTTGGTTTAGAGTTAAAGAAGTTGCAAGTGATGTAGAGAAAGTATGTGCTTCTGTACTTCAACCACCTAACAAAAAGCTAACTTTCCAGTGTCGCATGAGTTCTGCCCTGGTCATTTGGGTTCCTTCTTGATGGCCCAAACATGAAATTCTCTAGTGTTTGCAAAATAAATGCATCATAAGCATGTTGACTCTGGCTCAAGGACTATCTTTGAACTTTTTGCATCAACATCAATTTTCTGTTTGTGCCACATGTCCTGCCAATAATTTTTAAAACAATTTTTCGTGTTACATTTACAAAGTTGATCTTTGCCCTTGCTGAACCTATCTAAAAAAGGTATTTACAGGAGAGAGAAGAAGAAAGCCAAGGAAGGATAAAAAGCACCAATTAGCAGTCTTCAACAGAATCTGACTTCAGTTGTGCTTTTTTCTGCAGAATAACATATGGTAATTTACTTTGGGCTCATCAATGACTTTGGCAGCTTGCTTGTTTTTGCTAGAAGTAAAATATCATTCAACCAAAAATTAGTTACCAAAACTTCCATACAGAGTCTATTTCTCTGTTTCATAGATATTCACAATGGCAAGGGAAATCTCGTGGTCCTCCAAAGTATCATTAGTAGGTAGAAAGCCAAGGCCTATGGCATGGCATGTATTTCTCTGCATTGTTTTGCAAACTTCTGTTCCTCAGTCTTCAGGATAAATATTCATGGAGAATAGTTGCTGAACACAAATAGTAGTCTATTGCACAGAGCTCAGTTGCCTTAGCCATGTCGAGAACACCAACAAAGAGAAGAAAAGTGCATTTGTCATGAGATTTTGCAGTGGGTTGACACAAACAAGCAAAGTTTCTTAATATTATGGGTTCTTTTGGATACATTTTAATTTTTTTTACTTTGGTAACTTCTATGTAATTTCTGATACAGATAATCTCCATTATCAATACTGTATAACTCTCTGTTCTGTCCCTTCTTACCTACTTTGACCTGCTATATAATATCTGGTGATTTGATTTAGAGACCTAGAAAAATGAAAATTTAAATAATTTTTCAAGACCGGAATATGATAGATAGCAACAAATATGTTTAGTCACCTCTTCAATAATTAATTGTAAAAAACTGTCCAGTGTCCTCATAGTAAAAATATTTTTGTACATTTATTTTCTTCCTTGTTCCTTCATTTGGCATCAAACAAAATTTCAAATAGACTGAAGTAGGTAGCAATAAAAAATTCTTCAATGCCATTCTAGAGGTAGACTAAAACTAAACAATAGATAATATGTTCTTTGCTGCTTGAACAGAATGATGACAAATTTTTTAGCCTTCTAACAAAGTTGTAGTTAACAATAGCAAAGAATGAGTTAAAATACGTTTGCAAATCAATTCTTTTTGACATAAGACTAGCTCAGGAAATTATTCATTTCTTCCATGCTAAAGTGAGAGTCTGTGCCTTGAAAATACTGAGTCAAAAATCAAAACAATAAACAACAACAGACGTCTCAGATTTACTAGAAAATCACAGAGACTCTTTTAGACACTATCCTAACTTTACTTCTGTAAACACCCTGACAAAAATGCACTTTGGCAAGAAAGGGTGTCCTAGTTAGAGTCACTATTGTTGCAGTAAAACATTATGACCAAAGTAACTTTGGGAGGAAAGAGTTCATTCGGCTTTCACTTCAATATCTGATCATCATAGAAGGAACTCAAGCAGGCTAGAAACCTGAAGGTAGAAGCTGATGCAGAGGCCATGGAGGGATGATGCTTACTGGCTTGCTCAGCCTGCCTTCTAATAGCACCTAGAACCACCAACCTAAGAGTGGCACCACTTACAATGCGCTGTACCCTCTCCCATCTATTGCTATTTATAAAATGGCCTATAGGTCTACCCACAGCCTGATCTTGAAGGGACTCTGATAGAACCAAGCATGACAAACAAGGCTCTGATATGCCTTGCCCTTCTGCTACCCCTAAAAAGCAACAACAACACAATCTGTTACATTACCTTTTTAAAGCTAGTCACCAAGGTATATTCCCTTATTTGGCCACTTTCTCCTCTGCTCCAGCTATCAAAGTATTGATGTCCGACAACGAAAGCCCACTTTTGGCTTCCCAAATTAAACTGTCCTTTGTCTATTGGTCTCTTCCGTTTCCTCTGTATTTAGAGGCAGTCCTTTGCCCAGTTAGGACATTTATCCCCTCCCCCCTTTCCCTTGTTCTTTTTTCCTTCTCCCTCATCCTCTATCTCCTGTCTTTGTCTTTTATTCCCCATCCTTTGACTTTCTGGGGCACATAAATCTCCTTTGTGTTGAGAATGTGGTTGTGGGATGTCTTGCACCTACTTTGAGTTCCCTCTAGATATTATGGAGGCATTTTCCCAAATGAGGTCCCCTCCTCTCAAATGACGACAGCTGGTTTCAAGCTGGCATAAAACTAGCTAGCCCAAAGGTTTTACTTACAAATGCAGAGTATTATTGTGTCTATTACTGTGAAGAAGTGACCACAGCAGGATGTTTGGACACCTTTTCATGTATCATCTACAGTTAAGAACATACATAGAAAGAACACATTCATGTTTATCACTAAGCTATCATTCTCTACTCTTTTAGACTCTAGGGCTCAACCCAAGGAATGGAGCTACCCAGTTTTATACTGTGTCTTTTCATAGCAATTAAAATAATCAAGTCAACAGAGATACTCACAGGTCAACTTAACCTGAACAACTTCATTAAGACTCATTTTCTAAGTGATTCTAGATTGTGGCAAGATGACAATAATAATAATCACATATACTAACATAAGAATTGTGGATAGGCATGTCAATTGATTTGAACTACAAAATTAAAAAAAGAGTTGATTTCTTCAGTCATTTTCCAGAATCTGCTGTGTGTGTGTATATGTGTATGTGTGTGTGTATTTGTGTTGGTATATATGCATGTGTGCCTACATTTGTGTGAACTACAGAGCTTTATGTCAGATGTCACTCTCCATTTTACATTTTGAGAGAAGTTCTCACACTGAACCTGAAACTTGCCAATTCAGCTACCTAGGCTTGCTAGGAAACCCACAGGATCCTCCTTGTCTTTGAATCCTCAATGCTAAATTATGGGTCTTGGCTACTGATCTCGGTTATTCAGTGGGTTCTGGGAGTCTAAATGGAGCTCCTTTCGCTTGTATGGCAAGTGCTCTGCCAATGGTTCCGTTACTCCAGTACCTAAAGTTATATTCTTGCTGAACTCTACTATGATTGTGTCCATTTTATTTCATTTTATTTTTAAAGTATATCTATATTTATATGTAGCCACCATGGCCATCATAACACCAAATCCATAGATAGTATACTGAATAGTTGGTAACACTCCTCACCTCCAAATTTTAAGCATAAAAAAAAATCATTCTTTTGGTCTATGATTTCTAAAGATAGCCCTTCACCAGCAAGATTATTATCACTAGGGAACATATCAAGGATGCAAGTTCCCAGACCATGTAACAACTACTAGATCAGAACTTCTAGAGTAATGATGAGATATCTCTGTAGTAACAACCCTTCTAATGAATTTGATGTTTGATTGACAAGTGTCGTTCCAGGTCCTGACTAAAATGTATGTGAGTAGACTTCTTAGTTGATTTTATATATATATATATATATATATATATATATATATATATATATATTATGAGGTAATTAAGAAGATGAGTATTGAGAATTCTTTAATGTAACAGAAAAAATGTAAAAAGAGAAAGATCGGTTCCATTAGTGATGTGATCATTTTCTTCAATGTGACAAAATTTCCAAATTAACATAAATGAGTAAAAATTGATTTTGACTCACAGCTGTAGTAATTCTAGTTCTCTTGCTTCTGGGTCCTTGGAGAGGATGGTCAAGCAGAACGAAGCACTTTATGGTGAACAGTAAGAAAGAGACTAACAGGGGAAGAACTTGGGATCAAGATATACAATTAAAGACAAACATTCACTTTCTCCAAGGCCCCGTTTTTTTCACAGTCCCATTACTTCTCGATTGTGAGTCCATCAAGAGATTAATTTCTCGATTAACTCAGAGATATCAGAAATCAACATTTCCCAGTTCCTTTCGACTGCAACCAAGCCCTTAAGAGACTAGGCTTTGGGGGATACTTCAAACACAAGTCACAGCAAGGTCATTTCCACAATCTAGGAATTATTTTTTTGATTAGAGAAATTGATCTTACTGAGACTTTTTTCCAACTAAGATTGACAGCTTACTAATAGAAATTGCTGTGTTAAACATAAGAAGCTTGTTTTTCCATATTTGAGTCAAGACATAAATAGAAAAGCACAAGAAGTGGAAGCTCTCCGTCTTCATTTCAGATGGATCAGATGCTAGGGCATAACATATTTTATGTAAGGCTTTTGTGAAAAGTGCTGTGCTTGGATTTCTCTTTTATTGGGCTTGAGATTTTAAAATAGTATAAATATTGTTTTAGAGCAGTTTGATAGCTAAATAAGCCCATGGAAATCTCAACACAATATGTTTAATAAATATTGGATAAAGCTATTTGATGTTCATAGTCTTCTCTCTGACACCCTTACACACTATGTTAATATTAAATACATGAAGGCGGCAATCTGGTTTAAATTCATTGTTTGTTCTGAGTGATATCCAGTAGAATAGGCACTGATAGTCTGGTATACTGCAATAAAGGAGTTATTTCTGATAGTTTATTTGCTACTATTTACTCTGAATAAGTAGGAATCAAGGAAATCAAGGAAAATCTTTTCATCCATGATGCCTTCCAAGACACTGAGCAAAAATTACTACTAGTTGTGCCTTTTGTCCTTCAAGATATTACAATCTTGGGCCACTTGCTTTGCTTAAGAAACTTATTGATGTTACCCAGTACAGGACAGAAGTCACAAATAAAGTTCCCAGGTAGCTCATAAGTAGATTAAACAAAATGGGAGCAAAGTCATTGTATAGAGACGAAAATGCAAACCCTCTTAGGGTAGGAAAAATTGATTTTCTCACCTACATCCAATACTCACAGTAAAAATAATAATAATAAAAATCGTCCTTGATTTCTGTTCAAAAATCTTGTTTTCTTCTTTCTCTCAGAATGAAAATGAAAACAATGCAGCTGAACAGAGGAGCAATCAGCTTGTATGTGTGACTGAAGATGGTTACTATTCCTGAGGATGGTAGTGCCTCTGTCTCTCCAAGACAGTCTGTTTGTGAAGGCAGAGGCATGGTCACAGATACAAAGGAGTGCCTTGGGAGATCAACAGCTACTTTGTATTGCAATATTTCCTAAGGACATGGTTGTTTGAGCTTCCTATCACTTTTGAAATGCCAAGACTTTGGACAAAAATAAAAAAAATAAAAAATAAAAACCTCATCTGAGATGAAGTAGTTGAGATACTCTTTAATGCGGTAAAGAAAAGAGAAAATGTTGTTAATTCATGTTCTCCTGAAATCTCAGCATCCACCCCCAAAAAGACAGGGTACCCATCCAGAACACTGTGATAAGGCTTGTCACCTTGTTAAGGTAAAGCTCTTCTCAGGCTTTTTTTCAATTTTACTGACTGTGAACTAGAGACAACTGATTCAGGGAGATAGCCACACATCTTCCTGTATTTGCTGAACTCTCCCCAGCTTTAGCAGTGCTCACCAAAGGGGCAGAGCTCCACCCCCTCATCTCTCTTTCCCACTCTTCTCCCATCACCATCTGCTTGCTGTAGTTGGGCTCTTGGCGGCCCTCCCTCCATGTTCCTAGGTCTGAAGTACTTTCATTCTGTCTAGAGGACCTGTGAGTACAATACAATTAGTTCTTCCATTTCTTGATGCCCAGAGAGGACTGTTTTTGGGGTCATGTTGAAATGACTCAGAATTTATTGCTCACTTGTAACACATACATTTAAAACTACCAAGGGCATTTATTTAGTAAGATTCACTAAGCAGGAAGAAGGAAGCAGCCCAAGAGGAACCATGTATCTGAGCCTAGATGGTGGCCCTGGTGACTGATTTGCACACATCCTCCCCATGGGCTGAAGTTTAGACACTTGTCAACTTACGAAGATTTGTCTGAGCCCTGGCATTTGAAAACCTTAAAGAACTGGGCTGACTATAGTCTAAGGCTGCAGACAACTTTCCATCGGTTTCAGTGTACTTTTATACATGAATGTCACAAAAAAGCAATGATCTAAGGAACATGGTTTGAGTTTGGAAAAACATGATCAGAAAAACATGTAAATAAATGTCAATAAGCACATACTAAATATTCACAGAGCAGCCCTTTTTCGGAACTTTCTGAGGACAGACTGACTAAAACACAATTGCCTGGAACATATAAAATTATATGTGGGAATATATAAATTATATCTGGGAAGCATGAAAACAAGGCATATCCAGATTCAAAGAACAGCATTTAGCATATTCTTTCATCAGATTGAATTACAGAACTATGTTCTGGCATCCAAAAAGAGTAAACATGTCTTATGAATTGATTGTAAATTTTTGTCACAGGAGGCAGGAAATGAAGTTCAGGAACAATCCAGGGAACAAAATGTACCTGAGTTAAAAGGCTCTTTGCCAGACCTATCAAAATTGCACCTGACTTCTCAAAGGAGACTTTAAAATCCAGAAGAGCCTGGACAGATTTCTTGAAGATTCTAAGAGACCATGGAAGCCAGCCCAGACTACTATACCCAGCAAAATTTTCAATCATCATTGTTGGAGAAAACAAGATATTTCATGACAAAATCAAATTTAATATCTATCCACAAACCCATCTCTACAGAATGTACCGTAAAGAAAACTCCAACTCATAGAAGTTAACTATGCCTGTGAAAATACAGACGATAGACAATCTCACAACAGAGGGAAAGACACACAAACATACACCAATACCTATTGCACCACCAGCAACAACACCAAAAAGAAAAAAACAGGAATTAATAATCACCAGTCATTAATATCTCTTAATACCAATGGGAACTAGAGGGATTGGGTTGGGGAGTGGGTGGAGGGGAAGAATAATGACAGAGATAACTGGAAAGTGGGGTTTTATTGGGTCAGTTAGAAGTCTGATGCAAGGGAAACTTCTAGAAGTCTACATGGATGGCTCCAGCTACAACTCCTGGCAGCAATGGATGCATAGCTAGAACTGGCCATCCACTCTGATGACTACTTCAGTTGTCATTGGAGAGCCTTCACCCAGTGACTGATGGCAGCGGATGTAGAGACCCTTGGCCAAACATTAGGCCAAGTTTGGAGAGTTCTGTTGAGGAGTGGGAGGAGGAATTGTAGGAGCCAGGAGGGTTAGCAACATGGCAGAAAACACACACACACACACACACACACACACACACAGAAATGGCTAGTCTGTCTCATGGGAACTCTTGGAGTCAGTTCCAACCCACCTGGGGGCCTGCATGGGACTGACCCAGGCCCTCTGCATATATGTGATAGTTGTGTAACTTGGTCTATTTATAGGACTCCTAGCAGTGGAAACAGGGACTGTCCCTGGTGCTCTGGCTGGTTCTTGGGAACCAGTCAAATCCTCGTGCTCTATTACCTTGCCCAGACTGAATCCGGCCGCTTAGTCCTATAGCAGCTTGATATGCCATGCTTTGCTGATGCTCATGGGAGGCCTGCCCCTTTCTGAATGAATATGGAAGAAGGGTAGATTGAGGTTAGGGTTGGGGGGGGGCTGGGGAGAGAAAATGAGTGGAGAGGAGGGAGGGGAGGCTGCAGTTGGGATATAAAATAAATAAATAAAATATATTTTGATTAAAAAAGCTCCTTTGCCTTTTTCTTGGAGGCTCTCTCATAGTTCCCCAAGACATTGTTCATCAAGCATCATTCCTTTAGCCGTCTTCTGACACTGAAGCACATACACACAAAAAAAACTCTGTTAGGAAATACAAAATTGTGCTTTCTTTTTTTTTCTTTTTTTTTATTAATTTATTTAATTATTGAAGATTTCTGCCCCTTCCCCGCCACCACCTCCCATTCCCTCCCCTTCCCCCAATCAAGTCTTCCTTCTTCCTCAGCCCAAAGAGCAAGCAGGTTTCTCTGCCCTGTGGGAGGTCCAAGGACCACACACCTCCATCCAGGTCTATTAAGGTGAGCATCCAAACTGTCTAGGCTCCCACAAAGCCATTACGTGCAATAGGATCAAGAACGCATTGCCATTGTTCTTCAGTTCTCAGTAGTCCTCATTGTCCATTATGTTCAGCGAGACCGGTTTTGTCCCATGCTTTTTCAGACCCCGGCCAGCTGGCCTTGGTGAGTTCCCAATAGAACATCCCCATTGCCTCAGTGTGTGGGTGCACCCCTCGCAGTCCTGAGTTCCTTGCTCGTGCTCACTCTCCTTCTGCTCCTCCTTTGGATCGTGAGACTTCAGTCCAGTGCTCCAATGTTGGTCTCTGTCTCTGTCTTCTTTCATCGCCTGATGAAGGTTAATATTCAGGAGGATGCTTATATGTTTTTCTTTGGGTTCACCTTCTTATTTAGCTTCTCTAGAATCACGAATTATAGTCTCAATGTCCTTTATTTATGGCTAGAAACCAAATATGAGTGAGTACATCCCATGTTCCTCTTTTTGGGTCTGGCTTACCTCACTCAGGATAGTGTTTTCTATTTCCGTCCATTTGTATGCAAAATTCAAGAAGTCATTGTTTTTTACTGCTGAGTAGTACTCTAATATGTATATATTCCATACTTTCTTCATTCTTTCTATTTATTCTCATATACACTAGATCAGTTCATTATGTTTCTTGATTTGAAACCTCTAGAAATCTTCAAGCTAAATCTTTTGCTATGGGCTAGAGAGATGACTCGGATGTTAGTAGAACTTGATGCTCTTGAAAAGTACCTCGATTCAATTCCTGGCATCCATGTGGTGCTCACAAACATTTGTAAACCCAGTTTCAGGGGCTATTTCTTACTGCTTTTCTTACCTCTGCGGTCACCAGCACACACATGGTGTACAAATAGGTATGCATGCTAAATGCTCATACACATAAAATAAATAAACTTTAAAAAGTAAAAGAAGATTTTGTTTAAGAAAATCATCTGAGATTTTAGTGTGACTAGCTTTAGGAAATATGGTTGAAGGTGTGGGGAAATATCTCGAGAAGAGTGGATCATATTAAATTATTTAACTATGCCCAATGTAACCATGGGCCATTATAAGACAGAAGGAGACATACAAAGTAAACAAGACAATGGAGACAGATGAAGGAATGATTCACTTTGAAGGCACCAGAAGGGACTAATATTTAAGGAATGCCCTGAATACTGCCAATGGAAGGAAATGGACTCTCCCATACAGCCTGTCACAGACACAACCTAACCAACAACTGAGTTTTAGGCTTTAGAATTATAAAAATAAGCCTATGCTCTTGGTTACTGCTGTAATTTGTTAGAGCAGTAACAAGAAATTCATAAATTATTGCTATTAAGTTAGAGTCAAGATATATTTTTATACATTAAATAATCAAACCAAAACAAAACAGCAATAAACTACCTTGGAAATGGGAAAAATTATGATAGTTTTCAATACGCTTGACATTAAATTTTGAAGGAGTCATCCCTACCAAGCATGAAACAAATGAGTCCATCAAGATTCCTAGATTGCTGTCTAGAAAAAAAAAAAAAAAAAAAAAAAAAAAAAAACATTTTAATGCCACAGCATGGGAAAGTGGCAACTCTGTGGCCTGAAGAATTCCTGGAACTGACACTGAGTCAAAGATTCTGAAGAGATCAAAAGAGCAAGATTTTACAGCACAGTATTCAAGAGAACAAACTGCTTCCTATGCATAGCGGCATCACAGACATAGAACTTAGGGTTTCTGCCTGTGAGCAACGTTTCTGAAGTTGAGAAATAACCATAATGAGAGTGAATGAGATTCATAGCACAATAGTGATTGGAAATTGAATATGGTTTCTCTACACAGACAGAATAAACTCATAATACCTGTAGTAGGATTAACACCATAGTATGTAAATTGTTTAGGAAATAGTGGAAAAAACTTATCCATAAACTGGACACGACTTGAGAAAAAAACAATAAGATTAAAAAAATAACATCTAAAAACCAGTATTAAACTTTTCTCAAATAACTTATGAATCCTCACAATATTTATGTAAATGCAAAAATAGACACACAAGTTAAATTTCAAAATTAATACCCAAGGCATATACTGATGCAATAATAATAAAATCCAGCTCAAATTTAAACTTATATTGAAGTTACTAATAGAGTATTTGAAACCAAGGTAATGTTATTGCATATGCTTTAAATTATATATTAATTTATTACATTATATATATAAAATAAATGTTTAAGCAGTCTAAATCAAACTTAAAGATTGAAAAAAGCAGTGCATGTGATGAAGCCTTGGTTAGACAGCAGTTTGAAACATTGTAGAAGAAAAAATTAACTGATCTTCAAAGATACAAAAATAGCTGTATAAAAATATATTGTTAGGAAAGAGATGTAAAGATACTTAGAAAAAGTCTGTGAATCAACTCAAATGTAGCTGAATATAAATGATTAAAAGTAATAAAACTTTCTATGGTGGTGAGAGATTGAAAGAAGTTTTAAGAAACATAGGTAATTCCTAGTTTTGTATGTTTAGTTTCTAAAAACTCATATAATGTTTCTAAGTGGATATTAATTTTTAGCTTGCTAGCATCAACCATGAGTAAAGATGCTGACTTGCCTGGCAGGTACATAGTTATCTTCATGATATGGTACACTTACACAACTGCACATCCAGCTCAGAAATAATTTAGAAGTATGGAGAGAGTGCCCAGCAACCTCCAGGGGCACTAAGCTACCTCTGGTGTGACCAAAACCATGGTCCTGACTCCACCACGAGGAGCTACCCTGGCATCTGGAGGAGTAATCACCAGAGACATGACCCCAACTACACTAATTGGAGGAAAAATGAGTAGGCAACAAGGTAAAAGCACACTCAACAACACAAAAAATACAGCACCACCAAAAATTAATGGCCCTACAACAGCAAGACTTGAACACCCCAACACAATTGAAGCAGAAGAAAATGACTTAAAAACATTTTATGAGCCGGGCGGTGGTGGTGCACGCCTTTAATCCCAGCACTCGGGAGGCAGAGGCAGGCGGATCTCTGGGAGTTCGAGGCCAGCCTGGTCTACAAGAGCTAGTTCCGGGAGAGGCACCAAAGCTACAGAGAAACCCTGTCTCGAGAAACCAAAATAATAATAATAATAATAATAATAATAATAATTTTATGGAAAACGTTGAGGCCCTTAAAAGAGGAAATAAAAAAAATTCAAAGAAGTGGAGGAAAAGAAAAAAAAAATGGAAGAAATCAACAAATCCCTTAGAGAAAATCAAGAAAAGCAATCAAGCAGGTGAAAGAAATGATTAAAGTCTTGAAAACTGAAATAGAGACAATAATGAAAACAAATAATCCAGTTAAAGAAATGGGGTACAGATCTAGAAGCAACCTGTTTCTCACTGTGGGAGTTGTTAAAGAGTTTGTGGAATATCATATAAGTAGAAAGAACAAATTGTTCACTCACACAACTCATTCATTCCTAGATGAATCTCTGAGGACATACTAGTGAAAAGACAATTACCAAAGATAAAAACTCCTTACTTGGCCATCTGTGCATTAAAGAAATTATTAATATATTTATATTTTCTTTCTTTGGTGTTATAGTATCCTAAAGTGAAAGTTTTTAACTCTGTGTCCCCACCAGTAAATTATATAAGACAATTAGTGAGAGCATAATACCCTATCTCTTTAGATAGGAAAAAGGAATAACAAGTTTCTAGATGGGAAGAGAAAAAACAAAAGCTTTTGTTCACAGTCTAAACACCCAGGGATCATCAAGAAAAAGAAATATGACCTGTAAGGATAGGTGATGAATCAAAGATAGATGTGGGCAGCAGTTGTGGTAGATAGGCTGGCAGGGATGTTTGGGAGAGAGAGAATTTGGTATGTACTGTTGACACATGCAGTTGCATAAAATTTAATTAATAAGGAAATCTAAATAAGAAATCAAACAAGAAAGAAGGAGGTTGGAGGTTCCAAAAAAATTGCATTGCTAGTGAAATCCCTTAGGAAAACTGGAAATTTGCTATGAAATTAAAATTATCAACTTTGGGATGAAGCAATTTCACTGACAGGAATCCAGTCCACAAAGAAGAAAAACAAAGCTTGTATCTCTTTTCCAAATTATATAATACTGTTATGTTTTTATCCTACTAAAAATTTGAAGTAGATTAAATATTAATAAATAAACAAAGAACAGATATTTCATCATGGAAAATTAGCAAATAAGACAAATACAAGTGACATCAACGTACACAACTTTGTGGATAAATCTTAGAGAAAGTAGGTTGTGCAAAAGAAGTCAGCTATTCAAATTACATTAACAACAAGCTACAGAGCACAGAAAAAAGTAATAGAAAGCAGATTGCCATGTTCTTGGCTTGTAGAGAGACATAGTACACAAGAGTATGAGGAAGCATTAAGAATAACAGAAATGCTCTTCGTTACAATGTGGCATCATAGGTGTGCATCAGGAAGCAGCACACTGCACATCCAGAACTCCTAGAATATTTTATGGAAGCTATGCCTTAAGATGGTTAATTTTATGTTGACACAGAAGCGTTTCTGAATGAGATTAATATTCAAACTGATAAATTTTGAGTAAAGTAGATAGCCTTCCAGAATGAGGATGGACCTCGTGTAATCATTTAAAAGCCTGAATAGGGAAAAAGACAATGTTATAGTTTCATTAACTAACTGCTTCAGAATTCATCTGCACCTTATTCTCTAGTTTATCAACCTTTGATTTGCAAATACATCATTGTTCTTTCTGTACGTGCTGTAGATTTTGAGCTTGAAAGTGTTACAGTTTTAGAGCAAATACCTTATGGTGTATGTGTGTGTGTATGTATGTATGTATGTGTGTATATGTGTATATGTATATATATATATATATATATATATATATATATATGTATATATCTATTCGTTTGTCCATGTATCTACATATACATTCATAGTCAGAAACTAAAAAAGCAGAAATAAAAGCAGAAATAAAATGCAAGTACCCTATCGACTACGCTTTTCTATAGAGTCAGCCTAATATATAATTCACAAACATCATCATCATTATCATCATCATCATCATCAGAATAATGATGATAACAAATGATGTGAATTTCCAAGAATAATTTGGCAAATACTTTACAGAAATTCTTCCAAGTTAATAGATTCCATTCCAACTAATTTTCATAGGGAAATCTTCAAGGGTTGCCAAAAATGTTGTTGATTTGTCTTGATGAAATTTGAATATTTTTACTTATAAGAAAATCAAGTTGAGCACTTCAAACAGCTGTTTCCAACTGGCCCCTTGTAATCTCGCTTCCTTCTTCATGAGTTTCAAAGTTACTATTCTCCACTACACACATCTACTTTAGAGCATCAATTTTATGACTGTACTCCTGTCACAGAGTCTTATTTAGACCCTAATCCATCTGAAGTTTCAACTGAAAGCTCTAGAAATTCCACAAGGCTTCTCCAACTGGGCAGGGTCTGATTCCTACATCTACCTTCCCAGCATCTGGTTCTTAAAACCTTTGCTTTTGTGTCTGGCCTTTTCCTGTAATGTCTACAGTATTCTTTACCAGAGTGCAAAGCTTTAACTCAACGATTAAATGGGACAAATAGACAGCTAGGCAGTTCCGGCACTGTGTTTGGATCACCTTGCTTGGTGACAGCAATTTACAGCTAGAAGCTCCATTCCCTTTATGCAGTTCCTTCCTTGATGTCATTTCCTTAAGTCTCATCCATTTTCCAAACACCAAAATCAAACTTGCCTACTTTCTGATTGGGCTGCATTTATGGGAACTGAAAACTAGAAAATACCATCAAAGGAAATAACTACAATTCATGAGTAGTGCCACGGTTTCTTTTCTCCAGAAAGAGACTAGGAGCCTCCTTTGCTGCTGCTCCTGCAGCATCTCTTCTACCACTTATTTGATAATCTGTATTTAACAATCTCTTTCACCAGAATCATGCAGAGCAACCATTAAAAACAAATCCTACCAGATCACCCAAACTATAGGCACCTTTAATAGCTTCAACCACAGGCTAATCAAATTTCAGACACCAGTCTTGACCTGAGAGACTGTTAAAATGCCTATCACCTATCTTTCCATAGCTCATCAATATTTCACTGCCCTATTGTTTCCACAGAAGTCTAGTTACGAGGACTTCAAACACAAACCCTCTCCTGCTTTCTGGCACTGTGTTCGCTGTGCTGTCTCTCTCTGTTCTTTAACTTTTGTTGGCTAAGCCACCCGTTCCTTCTTAACCATATTATGTAATTTGAAACTATTTTGTTATTGATTATTTATTTTGCTTTGCTTCCGGTATGTATCACAGTATAATAAATTACCAGGTCACACACACAGATTTGGCACAAGTAAATAAAAATAAATAAAATGTAGTTAAGCAGAGAAGGAGCAGAGGCAAAGACAACATCAGCAAAGTCAATGAAATTGCAGAAAACAGAATATTAATAGTTGGGAAAAGGAGATAAGTGAAGGACTAGGCTAGACACGGATCTTGTTTTATGAAGTTTTTGGTAACTGAGTGAATTCACTTTTACTATGCAAATGATCATGAAGTGGCCTACAAAGTTTTGATCTTGATTTTACACTGATCAATATTTCTCAACCAAGTTTCCATCAAGAGCATTAAACATGCACTGATAATATCTTGTTTCATAGTTACATTCACTTCGCAGAACTTTTCATAACAATTCCATGCTTTGACTACTGTGTCTTCAGTGTTCTTGACTCCTTAAGAGAAATTCTGGGCCTTTGAAGTCCCCTTTTTTTACTCAATAGAGAAGCAAATATAAAAATTTAGGATTTATAGAATATGTACATTAATAAGACTTTATATTCTGATTTTGAAAGTATTCTAAGCCTAAGCTTTGAAGTTTCCGAAGAACCAGTGCCATAGAAGAATGCCATGTTTTGTCACACCCTCTCCAGTTCAGGTGAGGGTGATGATCTTCTCTAGATTGGTAGATGTCTTGATAGTTTACTTGTAAAAGAAATTGAATATCCTCTTCTACTTTGTGTATCTCAACCACTTCCAAATAATAGACATTATTTTACCAGAATTTCTTCTCTGAATATATTCATACTTTAAATAATTCTCTATTAGTACTTACAAACAATTAGAAAATCTGAAGTACCTATATCTTACTAATACTAGAACAGTTTTGCTTTGCGCTTTACTATTACTTTTCTGCACATGAACAAAAAACAGTATTTAGATGGAGTGATTTGTTGACATCTCCTTTACGCAATTAGCGGTCTTTTGTTCTCTATTTCAAACTGCTTGCCAACATATCCATGTTGTATAAGGTTACAGAGTTTTCTTTAATTTCTTTTTGAGACATAGTTCACTCTGTAGCCAAAGCTTTTTACTACATGTCCCAGGCTGCCACCCAGTGCAACATTTGCCTCTCTGAGCATTCTGAATTCTGAGTTTATGGACTTGGGTCATCATATCTGGTTTACAGGCATTTATGGTGGGTATTATAGTCTTACAAATTTTTTTATTTTTATTTTTATTCATTTTCTATGATAAATGTTTAAATATAACATGGTTAAATCTAATTTTCTTTTTAGTTCTTCTTGTGTTATACTTAGAAATGACGTCTCTACCCTAATGTAAATTTATTTCTGAATCCAAAACATATTCATACTTATATCTTCTTTGGAGCATTTTGTTCTTTTTTATTGATATATTTATAAATATAATAATATGAATATACTATATTTATTGATAGTTTTTATGAGATTTCATTTCTTCATTTTAGATTATATGTATATATAAATATAATTACACACACATACACACATAAATAAATCTGTTTATGGGCACGAAGATATGAATACATATATCTTCTTAGTCCAGAAGTGTAAATTGCATCCCCTGGAATCAGAGTTGCAGGAAATGTAAACATCTCTGTGGGTGCTCTAATGCTGAGGTTATCTGTTTCATAAATACAGTTATAAGTCTATAATAGCCTTGTAAATAAAAAACATAGGCTAACGAAGAAAACTGAGAAAGGTCTAAGTGATTGTAACCACTGAACAATCTTGCCATTCTCCCATAATAGCACACCTAAATGAACACTTATTGAATAAATAGAATCAAATTACATATTGTGTATCCCCAAGCATAGCAGATTCCTGAGGCGCTAGTTATTCACATGGATAATGTAAGAGGATTATTTGAACCTAGGAGTATCAGGCCTACATGGCAGTGTGGTAAGACCTCATCTCTTTAAAACCAAAATATAAATTTATATGCATCACTAACTTTTACTTGAGATTTACTTAGCAACAATATTAAATGCTTAAAATATGTTATAAAACATCTCAGTTTACATATAGATCCTAATATATTTAAAAATATGCATGATTTTCAACAATACCAAATGTTTTACTTTCTATTATTTAAATTGGCACAATGTTAAATGATTCTCTGAGGCTGTTTAGAAAGAGATCACATTAGATGCAAAAATCTCACTCATCTGAAGACTGGAATAAATATGAAGAGAAAGGCTTCCTGTGGAGCAGGGAAGAGAACGGATTTCAAAGCTTTGTTCCATCCTGTTATAATCCATCCCACACTACACACAGAACACAGAAATCTGTCACTAAATATTCACTGATGGGTTAGAAAACATGTTTCAAGGTGTTTTAATAAGGTATGCAAATAAAATCACACAGCTAAAGAATGCCTTTTATAATTCTTCTGGCACACGAGTGTTTAATCAGTTTAAATCAGCAATTAATTCTTGTTCATGCTTCCATTTAGACATCCTTGTGGATTGTAACACTCAAACTGTAAAATGCAATGCTTTTTGATCTGAAAGAGTCTGTCATCAAAGGAGAAACGTACACTCAACCATTACCAGAGCCCTAAGAATTCCAAGAAGAGAAGTTTGCAAGTTCCACATTCTTCCTGCTTACCCTTTTCATTACAGCTTAATGCCCTTTCACCCTCAGTACTCAAGACCAAAGCCTCAGGAAATGTCAGTGCAGCAGAGAAGCCCTTCCATAAAGCCCAGCAATTCCAAGACAGCTTAGATACACTGCTCCCATGGACTTGTAATGGGCAAATGGATACCATGGTGATTGTTTTAGGTAGAATGTAGAATTCTTTTAGAAAACAAATTCAACTTGAAAAAAACTAAAACATGGTATTTTAAACTTTTCATCTGGAGTTATCATTTTCTTTGAAAAAAATTATTTTCAAGGCTTAGAACATAGTGCCATTTTAGAATAGTTACCTAGATTACACAGGCACACACACACACAAATGTATGCATATATAAAATATATGTATTCTTACATTGATTATATTTTGATACAAAAGATTTGGGTTGTTGATAGGAGTATCAATGTATGTATTTACTGCAATATTTGTCAGTTTTTAATATGGCCCTAATGTTTAGACTTATTAGTTTAGTAAATATCTTTTTCATGCAAGAGCCAGAGGATCAGGGAGTTGACAGTGAGATCATGACTGCTGGTATTGTCTGAAACTGCACCATAAAATCTCACCAACATGGCTGTCCAAATGTGAGCCTAACAAGATCAATACAAACAGAAACACCAAAGTAGACAGGAAAAGCCCATGAGGCCTCAGTCCTATACATATTATAGGCAACTAAGGAAAGCTGGAAGCAAGAGAGGTGGCCTTCTCCAGAGAAGAGTACTCCAATTGGTTGTCTAGTGCTAAATAATCAGCCCCAAAATATACTTACAAGACAATTTATATAGACTGAAGAGGTTATATTTAGGGAAATATGCATATATGTATATGCAAATAATAATAATTAGTGAAAAAAAGGTCACTAATTTGAAGGAGAGCTAGGAAAGGTATATGGTAGTGTCCGGAGGGAGATAATGCAAGGTAGAAATATTGTAATTATATTATACTATCAAAAATTTAAAAATCTTTTTCAAATTTTTCATAACCTCACAAAAATGTAGCAAAGGCTAACAATGAAAAGCAAGAAACATTAAATATCTTTCTTAGCCAAGATTTTTATTGCTGTGAAGAGACACCATGACCACTGTAACTGTTATAAAGAAAACATTTAGTTGGGGTGGGTGTCTCACTTACAGTTCAGAGGTTCAAACCATTATCATCATGGTGGGGAGCGTGGTGGCATGCAGGCAGATATGGTGCTGGAGCTGAGAGTACCACATCTTGCAGGCAACAGGAAGTCAACTGACAGTTGACTAAGGGAAGCTTGAGCAAAAGAGACTTCAAAGCCCACCCACACAGAGACAAACTTGCTCCAACAATAACACAGCTTCAAATAGTGCCACTTCCTTTGAGGGTTATTTTCTTTCAAACTATAACAACATCCTTATGATTATTATATGTTTCCATACAGATTTAACACTCGGATATACTTCATAGAAATAGATTTCAAAAAGTTTAATTTGTGGCACACCAGACCAAGGTACATGCAAGAATGAAAGAAAGCAATGAACTCACTAATGAAAATGTATATTGTGGCTCAAATTTAAGTAATTAAGTTATGCTTGGTTCCGTTGATTTCAGTAAACACATGGAACGTGGCCTTATGATCCCTGACTTGTTTGATATTGGTTTAGAGAATTAAGTACAAAGAGAACCTTCATTATAGACTTCTGAGCTTGAACATCAAGTTTCATATTTTATCCAAAGATGCTTATAAATGATTTTATTCATTATCACTCAACTCCCAAACCTTGGAAACCCCTTGAAGTTATCCATGTTATTGTCTGGTGACTGATAATTTTATCTTTTGGCAGCAAGTGCTTTTGTTAGGAATATGCTTATGAATGGGTTAAGATAGTTTTCGTTGTGAAGGAAATAAAAGCATATTTCTTCAGGACAAAAATACCACAGAAATGAAAATAAATAGGCAGATTTGCGGATATGCACTGAAAGTCACTGAAGCTTAAAAGATTTTGCTTACAAAGCTACCCTAAAAATCAGTACAGATCACTGCTAAACCCTTTTGATCACAGCAATTGATGTCAATTGTAAAGATGCCAAAATCATCCCTCAGTTCTATATCATAGTAGCTCAGGTGTCCAGCCTACATAGGCATGGATTCTGATGCTTCTCTGTTATGCCCTGTAGCCTTCTTTGTACCATTTATTTACAAATATTTCATTAAGAATTAAATTACATACCCTACTACTGGCACGAGAGTTACAATATGAAAGTGAAGCATTTTCATTCTGGTCAACATGGGCAAGTGGGTCTGGTACATAGGCATCTTCTGAAAATTCTTGGTTTGAGCAGATATTAAAGATTGAAAATTGAAGAAACAAGGCATCTAGCCCTGTACTTTTTGTACTCAGGGTAATTTGAAAATGCCTCTGGAAAGTTCTGTGAGCAAAGGAATAATTTATTCTAGTTATGTGTGTTAGTGGTTATTTTTTCCAAGAGAGTTTCAAAGACACTCTTAGAGGGAATGATAGATACAAAGTCCCTTGTACTCTTAACACTGTGTAAAACTAACGTCCAATCTGATTAGATAATTATATGGATTATTTTGATGGCTAACTCTTCCTGTGTAGGAGATCTACCAAACATCATACTTTACAATGCAAATGTGATGATTATCAAGAGCAGTGGAGGACTAATTTAAACACATTCCTGTGAATATAAAAGTTCTGATGCAGAGCCATTTTCAGAGTTTGGCTCCTCGTTTGATGTCCCTAACCCACCCATTTGCTGATCTGTGTGTTTGTCAATTTTGTTGGCTGGCTTTTGTATTGAATTGATTACGTTTTTGAGTCTTGTGATGGAGTCCATGCTGGCTTCAAACCTTGGATTCTCCTGCCCCAGCTTCCTGAGTCATGATATTAAAGGTGTGCATTACCATGATCAATGCAGCACATGATTGAAAGTGCTACCTTAAGAGTTGACGGACTGAGGTGAGTGCGCATTCCACAGCAGAGCACGAAAAGTCAATAAGCACTGGGATTGTTAATCTTCTACTTCTTTTGGTGCCTATTAGCTCCATGGAGCTGACCCTCTCTGTAGCCTCCCACTAATCCCCTCTACAGATGTGGTCAAGAACATAAAGGTGGGTGGAAGTGGGAGATGAGGAGAGGAAAACAGCCTTCATCTTACTACTTCACACAAAGTGAAATAGGAGGCAGGCAGGCTGATCACACTTAGAATCCCAGCTGTGGGAGCTGATGCACAATGATTGTGTGAGGTTGTGGCCAGTCAGGCCTACAGAGTAAGACTGTATCAGAACAAACAAACAAATAAAAACAACAAAAAGCAATAAAATAAGTTTCCATCCTAAGCTCTACTCTAGAAGCTCTAGAATTTTATTAATTATAAAATACTTGGAAATTGGTGTTTATTTTGTCTTTTTATAATTAAATTTTTTCTTACAATTTATTCTGTTCAAGGTTTTCTCTCCCGGCAACTCCTCCCAGATTCTTTCACTCCTCCCCATCCATCTAACTCCTTAACTTCTTTCTCTCTCTCGTTAGAAAACAAACAGGCAAATAAAACTGAATCAGAATAAAATAAACAAGCAAAAAAAAAAATTCAGGGCACACATTCATATACACAAAATGTATAAAAACACAATATCAGAAACCATAATATATAAGTAAAAGATCAGTAAGAAAAAAAATGCACAAACAAGAAAAAGAAATAAGAATGAACAACTACAAAAATGAGTTCATTTTGTGTTGACCATCTATTGGCAGGCACGGGGCATACAGTTAAGCATGTTTTATATATCTAGTTAGACTTTATTAGAGAAAACTAATTTTTACTTTTGAATAGTTGTAAATTGGAGACAACTTTTTGGTTAGAAATGAGGGTTCATGCCCACTTCTCCCTCTCAGAGGTGGAACTCTGTATGACTTAGATTTGTACAGTTTCTGTGCTTGCTACTGTGGTCTCTGGAAGTTCTTAAGTGTGTCAGTCCTGTTGCTTCTCGGTGGCACTATTGCTAAAATGTCTTCCATCCCAATTGGCTCTTACCTCTTTCTCCTTTCTTTTCTGCATACCTCTCTGAGTCCTGAGGGGAGAAATCTTATGGAGACATTCCATGGAGGACTCAGTGTTCCAAGGTTTCTAATTCTCTTCATATTGTCCAGTTGATGTTCTGTGTTAATGCCCATCTAATGCAAAAAGAAGCTTTTTTGATGACAGCTGGGTGAGGTACTGATTTCTGGGTAAAGTAAAATGTTATTAGGAATCAGTTTAACGCTATGTTACTCAGATCTAGCAGAACAATAGCATTTTGCTTTTCCCTAGGCTCTTAGTCTACTGAGCCTCTGATGCTTGACTATCTGAACAGTGTCAGGCATGAGCCCCATCTCATTCAGTGGTCCTTAAATCTGATTTGATAGTGGTTGGTTACTCCCACAATTCCATGCCAGTATTGTCCCAGTATATCTATCAGGCAGGTCACAGCTATAAATCATAGGGTTTGTAGCTGGGTTGGTGTTTACCTTTCTCCTCTGTTAATGTACAGAGTTCTTTCCAGGTTAGCCTTCGTCCATAGGGGTAAGGATTCTAGGAAGCACCAGCATGATCTCTCCATATTTAATAAGATATGGAAGTGTTGTCTTCAGCAACAGAGCCATACCATCAGTTTGTGAACACCAATCAGTAGCTTTAGCCTTAGCCTAGGTTGTTTGGAATGAGGCAGGGGCATATCCATGAGGCCTTTTTGGCCAACAACTCCAATAAAAGTAATCAATTCCTGACAGTTAAGTTTTCACAAAATGGTAAGAGATGTCTTTTGGGGGTTTTGTCTACCTTATTATTTAGATTTAGATTTCTTTAATATATGTAAAAATCTTAAGAAGCTTCTACTATATAATAGATTTCCATGATGTGCTGAAATGGTTATCTGTCCTTCTCTGTGTTGTCACCATTACCCTTCCTATCTCTCTCCCTTTTCATTTAATCCTCTTATTCTAGTATTCCACTCATACTGTCTATCCATAACTATATATTCTATTTCCCTATCCATGGGAGCTCCTTCTTTCTCCTTAATCTCTTACTGTATACCTAGCCCCTATGATGGCATGTATTGCATCTTGTCTATTAAAGACTTAAAAGCTAGTAACTACATATAAGCAAGCACATGGCATATTTGTCATTTTGAGTCCAGGTTACCTCACTCAGGATGATTTATTTTTCCTAAAGAAGGTATGTATGGTTTCTTTATAAGCTAACGAGCCCAGGCTTATATGCGTTGCTTCCTTAACAGTGCAACATTGGACCTGGTGACTTGTCTGCCCTGCTTCCCTCTGGCCATAAGAAACCTCCTGACACCCCAGCCTTAAGATTTGTCTCCAAAAATTTCAGTTCTTGTCTAAGAATCAGTGTTTTTCTCTGTCATTTCACAAGAGCACATATTTCTATAACAGCCCATCCTAACTCTTCTTAAGAAAAGGCCAGTCTACCCTTGCCTGCTACTTTCTCATTCAGGGAAAGACCACCCATTGTGTCAGCAGAGGGAGAGACCCAACCACCGCACTCAGCTGGATAGTTTTATGTCAACTTGACACAATCTCAAGGCACCTTAGAGGAAGGAGCCTCAACTAAGAAAATGCCTTCATAAGATTAGGCAGTAGAAAGACCTGTAAGGCATTTTCTTAATTAGCGGCTGATGGGGTAGGACCCAGCCCACTGTGGGTGGTGCCATCTCTGGGCTGGTGGTCCTGGGTTCTAAAAGAAAGCAAATTGTGCAAGCCAGTAAGTGGTGTTCCTCTATGACCACTGCAACAGCTCCTGCCTCCAGGATCATTCCCTACCCTATGGGCCATTATGAACAATTGTTTAATGGCCTATTATTTATTTGATGCTTTAAAATAAAAAAAAATGTGTTTTTTTCTTGATTCTAATTGTTGAACCCTGGGAACTATATCCTAAATATGGATTAAATTTCTAGTCACTTTGTTGTTGTTGTTGTTATTGTTTTGCTTTTTTTTTTTTTTTTTTTTTTGAGACAGGTTATCTTTGTGTAACCTTAGCTGTCCTGGAACTCACTCTGTAAAAGTAGGCTGACTTCTAATTCACAAATCCTCTTGCCTTTGCCTCCCAAGTGCTGGGATTAAAGGCATGTGCCACTACCACCCTTCCCTCTGTTTTATTTAAGCATTTTGAACTGAAATAAGAGTCTGTCTGCAGAGGCTAATGTGGGGATACAGAAATAAGTAAAAATAAAATATGATTCTAGATCTCGGTTTTATTAAAGAAATAGACAGGAAATTATCAGAATAGTAGGAAGTGGCATGAGCAATAGTGTGTGATACATTTAGTCATAGTGTACTTTGCTCAGCAATATCCTTTAGTCTCCTCATTGGGAGAATAATTTCCAGTATGTCTAAACAGTGAAAAACCTAGGACAATACTAAAAATACTAGTAAAACTGTGCACTATGATGTAACTGCAAAGAGCAATAATAGTGATGCATGAAGAAAATGATAAATGTTATATGTGGGTTTGGAATAGTACACTAATTTAAAAAAAAAAAAAAAAAAAACAGGAGATCCCAGAAAATGTAGCAAAGCTGTATGTATGTTCTCCAGAATAGCTTGCTGCTGGACACACACACACGTTCTACAATTTCAACCATCCTCTAGTACTCGCAATTTCAGTTTTTATTCACAGGGTTTATTCTGTATTTATTCCAAACTTCAAATGAGAATACTTCTCTGATTCATTTAAGGCATCATGAACAATAGTTTACATGTTGGAAAGGGTAAATAAATCTTGATAGATTAAAGAAATACATAACTGTGCAAATGAGCAACTGAATTCTGAAATAGTTGATAATTTCAAAACAATAATTTCATTATGTTGGATTACTTTGAAAAACTTTGTACTTGCATTTTAAATACAATATATGTAATGGTTCTTTGAGTATTAAGTATTTCACATATGTATGCACTGTATTTTTATCATATCCACACCCACTGCCTCCTTCCAACTCCACCACATTCCCCTTTCCACTTTATATCCTCTTTTCTACTTAAGTTAATAATACAATGAACCCAATTAGTGGTGACCCCATATTCAGGGATGTAGGCCCATCTGCTGAAGCACAGGCAACCTTCCGGGGCCCATGTTGTTGAAAATAACTAACTTTCCTTCCCCATTTGTTATCTAATACCAATAGTTCTCAGCTAGGGGTGGGCCTTTTGCTGCTTCCCAGTCCAAGCAGGAATGTTGGCTCACTTGGTTTGTATAGGTCTTGAGCAGTTAACACCAGATCTTGTGAATCTGTAAGTACAACAGGCTTGTTATGTCTAGAAGATACTGTTTGACAGCAGTTTTTTCGGAACTATGGCTACTCCAGTATTTCTATTGCATCCTCCACAATTCTCCTGAGCTTTGTGGAAAGAGTATGTGAAAAACATGACCCAGTTAGGGCTGATACTGAACAGACATTCACCTTCTGCACTTTGACCAGTCGAGACCTCTTTGTTAACCTCTGTCCACTGCACAAAGGCACTTCTCTAAAGAAGTTTAATCTGCACTAATCTATGGGTTTGTTTTAGAAGGTATGTTGACACTATATCTCTTTTGCAAAATAATGATAGTACGTTCTCTCCTAGGGACTATGAGATCCCCAATCATGAGTTCTTGACCAGATATATAGTACCAGGTTTGTGTTTTCTTTTGGGAAGTAAACCATATATCTAATAAGAAAGTGGGTGCTGTACCCATGTACCTATCCTGTCGTTATTGTAAATTGCAAGACTCACAATTGAGTAAGTCTGGTGATTACTTTTCCATCATTAGCCTACGTTACATCTTCTGGTGCTATAAAAGCTAGCCACAGAGAAGAAGCTTCCAAAATTGTACCAGCTTGGTTTCTCTGTATTCTGTGACCAAAGAGTGTGACATCCTCAATAAGAGGATCTTACCAACAAGTTCTTGTAGTCAACCAAAAGCAATAGCAATAACTATTCTGTCTGAAGGTGATGTGAATGAGAAAGAGGGAATAATTGGAAGGATTAAGTGGGAAGGTAGATTTGGAGGTAGGACATAGAACAGAGTTTGGGGAATAAAAATTAATAATGAGAATGTTTAAAAATGGAGCATAGACTGAATGTCTTGTTTGATGTGACAAAATTTTGGGATATGAGTTCCAGACCCTAAAATCCAGAGTACAACTAAAATGTCATGCTAATTATGAATAGATTTGTGCTGCATCTTGTGTCTAAAATGAAAGTACTATCAGATTAGAAAGAGTTAAAGCACATCTTAAAGGAATTTGACATGATTCTAATGAATCTTTAGATTTGGCTAAATTACATCAATAGCTTATAGAAATGAAAAGATCTAAATTAGATTTTAATGTGATAAAGACAGCTAAAGATATTTTGGAACAATTTTAAAAGGCTGCTTCATTGTGGTCAGCATTTACTTCACTTAGTAGTATTGCAGTTACTGGGACATGTGTTCTAGGCAAAAATCTGTTTGTCTATACTCTTCAAGCTGATCATGAAGTTGATATGGAAAGTGGGCCCGGAACTTCACAGAGTAAAACTACACACAGGCCTTAATTTATGATATCAGAGATTGGTATTCAAAAATGGGTAAATTTTCTTTGCCTCCTGTCAACTTAAGATGAAACATAAATGATGGGATTCCTGTTTCCATGATGGATAAGACTAGAGTATGAAAGGAAGAACCTAAGACAGATACAGTCATCTGAGAGACTCTGTGGGGTCTTAAAAACTACAAAAAGAATTGTGGGAGTCCACAAGTGAGTGTTTCCTTCTGGAGTCCATTCTGACATCTAAGGCATTTGAGTTCGAGCTTGCTTGCTAGAGTCTTCTTGAAAGCTATGAGGATTTTCTGATTAAGCCCATGGGAAAGAATATATTATCTAGCCAAATGTAGGCTGTGGATACCAGCTGAAGGCACATCGAGATAGAAAATGAAACTGCTTCCTGCTAGGAGGGGGCATGTGATAAGACAGAGAGAATTGTGCTACTTGACTGAAGGACAGAATAGGGAGGTGGTTAACTGACTATGCTGTGCTTTATTCTGCTTTTTGCCTTTAGTCTACAGATAAGCCAGTTCAGAAATAAACTCAAGGCTGTTCATCATTGACTGGCAGTCATTCTGACTCTGAAAAAAAAGCCATAAGGGAATTTTTTATTTTATAAACCACAAACACACATACACACACATTTTTATTTTAATTTATTTTTAAATTTCATTTTACATTCAATCCACAGTTCTTCCACCCCCTCCTCCTGACCCCTCTGTCTCCCCCAGTCAACTTCCCCAATTCTACTCCTCCCAACAATTAAGGGCTCTCATGTGAAGCACGACTAATTAATCATGGAAGAAAAATTGGGGTTAAATCTTAAGGTCAGAAGAGCAAAAGAGTCAATGGCTCATACATCTTCCTCAGTCTGAAAATGGTGATCCTCCTTCAGGAATATCAGAATGAGACTATGTCTCAGAGCTGCCTCCTCCTGTCTTATACTCCTCTCTAGGGCTGGGATTAAAGGTGGGCAAGAACAGTGTTTGTGTCAAACAAGTACAGCTACTAAAGTTAAAGGTGTGTGTTATTGTGGCCTGGTCTGTAAGGTTGGCCCGTGTGGCTGTTTTACTTTTGTGATCCCTAGGCAAGTCTCATTTATTAAAATACAATCAAAATGTCACTACATTAGGCTACAACTAATACAAGAAAATCTATGTGCAATAAGTACAATAACTATATACAATATATACAGGCAATAAATTCATCAACAATGTCCAGTCCATTTGCATTTGACAAATTCAGAGAAATACTTCATATCTATCTTATCTTGGTGAGTTCAAGGTCTTGTACCTAATTTACTTTCTATCATAACTTGCTTTCTGTATCAGGTAAACAAGGAAAACTATAATTATCTAGTCTTCAACTACCTCAGAATTCAAAAAGGAAATAATATTAAGTGAGTAAGAAGGAAGTGCAAGCAAGTGACATCTAAAAAAAGTTGAGAAATGACAGAAATAGCTGTCTGCCTGGAGAGTCACCTAAAGTTCTGCTGCAATTTTGGAGCATTCATCTTCAGCCTACAGGCCCAGCATATCTGACATACTTTTCTGTGAAGCAAAATATTTTGTGTGTTGATTTTCCAATTAGGACAGCACAGTGTCTGCAGCTGAGGCAGGGGAATTTTCTTGACCAGGGGCTTACTTTTGCCACAAAGAAAGTAAATTCCATGTGGTGTTGCTTCATTGCCCATTATCTTCTCTGAAGTAGAATGGTCCTGCCAGGAGCAGCCTTGTCTCATTGTCATAAAAAGAAGAACCTAGGTTATTAAAGCATCTTAAAGGTCACATTCTGCAGATCTCTGAAGTGTTTGAAGATGACCTATCTCTCTAAAATGTATCTTTGTTTGACCTTGAAAACATACCCAATGTGACTACAAGATTGACTGTACTAGGTGATTAACTACTAACCTACATTTCCCTATTATCCTAAACAGTTGGTAAAAATAATTTTCAAAAACTGGAAATCTACATTATATTGTATATGTATAATACTTTGAACAAGATTAGAAATGTATGTATGTTTTAATAAAATTAATGTCAAATTTGCTTCAATACACAAAACTTGTATATATTATAAAAAAAGTCCAATCCAATGTAAAACACTAAAAACTAATAGTTGCTTTTATTAAAAAGGTTTTCTACCTTTTTATCTTATCATATATATAACCTCCCTTTTCTTTTCAGAGGAGATTCAATAATCTATTCTTTTATCTTATCATTTCTATATACCCTTTTATTTTCCTTTCAGAGTAGATTCAATAATCTAACCTTTTATCCTATCATATTCTATATCCCCTCTTTTCATTTCAAAACAAGAACCTTGAATCTAATTTCCTTTGTTTAGCTTTTTTCCTGACATTGACCAATAATAACTTGTTACTAACCCTCTAAACAACGGCAAATATCCATAATCCAATCCTACATAGGCTCCTTCTAGAACCCCAAAAGAAAGAAAAGCTCATTGTCAAATGTGGGATTCCTTTCCTGAAGTTGCCAGGCATTTTTGATTTTAAAGAAATTTTATGATGATAAATGTCTTCATTTAATCTTTGCTACAATTCTTTTAACCTACAGGATCATAGTGAGTACTTTCTGATGACTTTTTTGATAATTTGTTATTTTAAAATATAACAAATCAATGTGAAAAACAATAAGGGAATAATTTGTATGAGGAAATGTAGAAAGGTTACAATGTTCTAATGAAATGATTGACTTCAGCAATCAATTCAGCAAAAAGACATATTTAGCATATACTTTTCAAACACATATATCTGAGAAAGGAAGACAATGTTTTTGGCTTCCTAGAAACACACATCTATAAACTTTAATGTTGGGCTTGGTGGCACATGCCTATATTTCCAGCACTCAGAAAATGAAGGAAAGAAGCTTTAAATTCAAGGCCAGTCTGGGTCATTTAGCCAGCTCAAGGCTAGCTTTAGATAGATAATAAGATCATGTCTAAACCACAGAGCAACTAACAATGAAAACTGAGTCATTTCAGAGACTACTAGATGGGACAGAAACATAGATTTACTTCAGGAATACAGGAAGAGTTTTTATTGGCAAGATTTTAGAACTAATACAGAACAAAGAGACTATACGTGTTATGAAATTATTCTAGAGATGAATATCTCAGGCAGAGGTAAGACTCATTGAGTCTATCACACCTCAGGTGAGAGACATAGACCCCTATGAGAAAAGAAATGGAGGGTAGGATGCCTAAAGATCACTCAAAAATAAGCTACAGGGCACAAATAAATTCAAGAATGTATCAGAAGTGAAAGCAGACAGGAATGGCTTTGCCTACGAATACAGGGTCAGGTATTCTTTCAAGCTCACTTGCATTTTGCTGGAGGATTTCCTGTTTAGAGGTAACACAAACTGATGCATACTTTTACAAAGATAGTACTGTCTTTTGAAAATGTTCTGCATTCCTGGGGAAAAATAAAATTATCACACGCATGTTTTCTTTTTCCTGTCAAGTTCTTCAGAAAGAAAGGTTTTTTTAAAAAAAATGGAAAAAAGAAAGAATGAAAACAAGATCACATAGATTTATTATCACTGTGACAAATCTCTCTTCTGTACTTTAACTGCCACCACTATAATCTTACTCATGTGCATTGTAAATACAAAACGTTTAGGTTTATTACTTATTTTTCTTTTCAGATACATTTTAAGCTGTTTAATTCTTTAGAACTAACTTATGCTCTAGGATATAGGAAGAAATAATGGCAGTCATTTCAGTCCAAGTCTGTTGCTTTATGTAGTTGTAACCCTAAATTTCAATTTATTTCAGTCCTAAGTGAAATGGTATGTTAACCCCCTCTGATTGCCCTGGGCACAAATCATCAACATTTCCTATTTCCTCTTCCTAAAAACAATGTCTAACTTGCCAAAGTAAACTTAGAATCTAAACCGTGATGCTCTATCATGTTCAGTTTTGGCAGAAAGTATATACTGTTTTATTCACAACAGATGTAAGTGAAAGAATCAATATCGTGGACATTGTTTCTCTCATATGGATAGAAATCAAAAAACGAACAATGGTGCTCACCATTATGCTCTGGGGAGGGAATTTCTACCATTCATAAAGCCATGTTGAGCTTGTTCTCTAGTGCGGTGTAACAGGCTGCTCCTGATGGAAAACACTTTTATCTGCAATTGGCTAAGTAATTTATCTTAGTGAAACATCACAGGCAATAGACGGCATTAGCAACCAGGTATAGGAAAAATGTCATCATTAATTATCCCGAGGGCTGGATCTGGAGTCCGTGAGCTTCAAGTAGCAGACTCACAAAGACAGTAATGTAGTTTGTGATTCAAGCACAATTAAGTGTAATATATTGATAATGTCTGTTTAGCTCCTCTCCAATCATCTATCTATCTATCTGTCTGTCTGTCTGTCTGTCTGTCTATCTATCTATCTATCTATCTATCTATCTATCTCTATCTCTCTCTGTGGTGGTGGTGGTGGGGGGGGCGTATGACTAACCAAGAACAGGGTTGTGTGGCCTAAGCTTAAAAATTTGAAATTCTTTTTTTTTTTTTTTTTTTTTTTTGGTTTTTCGAGACAGGGTTTCTCTGTGGCTTTGGAGCCTGTCCTGGAACTAGCTCTGTAGACCAGGCTGGTCTCATTCTTGACAAGTTACCTGATGATAACTATCAGTGTTTTTAGGGATAAATTTAGTCAGTACCTACACTACAAATGACAGACTGAAGCAATTCTTAAGCTAGCTTTTCCTCCACGTTTTGACTGCATGAATGATTCAAATTTGCAAGCGCCAAAGCCTGTCGTTTAAACAGAATTCCAGTAAAGTCACTTAAAATACAGTGATCCTTTAGAACCACTGTTTCAAAAAAATAGAACATAGAACTTCACAAATATCTTTAACTGAATAAATAAATGTATTTGAAAATGATTTTGCCATTGGTTTCTGAGATAGGACGAAATGTAACCGCCATAATGGCTATTAATCACTATTGATTTTCTTATTTGTATGTTTGCAATTGCTCTAATATTTTCTGTTACATAATTTACATTTTTAAATGGATTTTCTGCTTAGGCTTTTTTATATTGATCACGAGTAATTTCTTATTAGCCTCTGGTAATTCTTTTTGATATCTTCCTTTTGCTGTGCAAGTCTTTCTGCTTATTCAAATATACTCTCTAACATGATTTTTCTGTTTAACACTGAACTTCAACTTCTGCCTGCTGATATATTTTATTTTCTAAAATTACATCCTTATAACCACTAAAGTTTATCAGAATTTTATGTATTGGTTTATCACTTTTACCTATCTATCTATCTATCTATCTATCTATCTATCTATCTATCTATCATCTATCTTTCTATTTATCTATTTTACATTCCTAACTACAGTTTTCCCTCCCTTATCCCTCCTCATTCTCTCCTCATACCTCCCCTCTGCCCCTGCCCAATTCACTCCTCTGTTTCTGTTCTGAAAGGATCAGGGCTCCCATGGGTATCAGCAAACCATATCATATCCATTTGACCACATTGGCATACAACTAGGCACCTCCCCTTGTATTTAGATTGGGCAAAGCACTGGGGACAGCTTCTGCTTCTATTTTTAGGAGTCCAACAAATAGACCAAGCTATGCATCTGTCACATACATGTGATTTATGTTGAGATCTTTGATCTTCTTGGACTTGAGTTTTGTGCAGGTGATAGCTATGGATCTATTTGCATTTTTCTACATTATGACATCGAGTTATGCTGGCACCATTTGCTGAAGATGCTTTCTTTTCTCCATTTAATAGTTTAGGCTTCTTTGTCAAAAATCAAGAGTCCACAAGTGTGTGAACTTATGTCTAGGTCTTCTATTTGACTTCATTGATCAATGTGTCTGTTTTTTATGCCAATACCATGCTGTTTTTATTAATTTATCTCTGTAATAGAGCTTGAAATAAGGGATTGTGCTACCTCTGCCAGTTATTTTATTGTTCAAGATTGTTTTAGCTGTCATATTTTTTTATTTTTTTGCTTTCTTTCTTCATATGAAGTTGAATATTTTTGTTAAGGTCTGTAAAGAAATGTGTTGAAATTTTGATGGGAATTGCATTGAATCTGTCCATTTCTTTTGGTAAGATGGCCATTTTAACTCTGTTAATACTAATGATCCATGAGCATAGAAATCTTCCCATCTACTGATATACTCTCTGATTTCTTTCTCCAAAGACTTGAAGTTCTTGTCGTATAGGTCTTTCACTTGTTTGGTTAGAGTTACACCCAAGATATTTTATATTGTTTGTGGTTATTGTGAAGGGTGTTGTTTCCTTGATTTCTTTCTCAGCCCTTTTATCATTTATATATAAGTGGGCTACCTATTTGTTTGAGTTACTCATAGGCTGCAAGAAAAACTTACTATCAGTGTTTGCTAAATGACCATGTTGTCACCTTCCTTTATTTAAAAAAGGAGATTTCTTTTGTTTTGGTTTATGTGTATAAATGTTTTCCCTACACTAATGTATGAGTACTGTAAATGTGTCTGCAGAGGTCAGAAAAGGGTGTTGGTTGCCCAGGAACTACAGTTACAGACGATTATGAGCCAACATCTAGATGGCAGAAACTTAAACCAGGACCTCTAAAAGTGCGGTAAGTGCTTTTAACTACTGAAACATGTCTCCAAGCCTTTTTCTTAATATTTATGCTTATATCCATAGATCTGTGCTTCTCTCAACCTTAGAAAGGGAATTTGGAGTTTCTTTTTTTTTTCCCAGTAGATAATGGTTAATATACAGACAAATAAGTGTTCAAATTGCTGAGAATAAGTGTCTATAAGTTTTCAACTATAGGAAACATCCCTATCAACTTTCTCTCATCAAGGCTAAGGCAACATCTCAGAAGAGTGGGAACAAAGAATGCAAGAGTTAGAAGATGGGAAGAAGATTTATAAAACGCTGTCTTTCAGATATAATATCTCTGATGTGCACATAAACTCATAACAGCTATGATTACTTGAACAATATCAAGTTAGTCTAAGTTAAAATCGGTTGGGGAAGAATCCTCATAGCCTCAAGCCAAGCTAAAGAACTGTTATTTGCTTATTGCTACTGAAGCAGAGAGAGTTATTTTTGGGGGAGGGATATGGCAAGCAGTAGGTTTTCCATACCTTGTTTAGTGCCCCAAACTCATTCCCACATGGTCAACACTAATTGGAATCAAGAGACTTGTAATAACAATTATGATAAATAATAATAATAATGTATAATAAATAAAGGAGAACATCAAGTTGGGAGAGTATATTAGTTAGGGTTACTTTTGCTATGGTGAAACACCATGACTAAGTTCAGTAGAAAAGAAGTTATTTAGCTCATTCTTTCATGACTTACTCTATCACTAAAGGAAGTCAGAACAGGAACTCAAGCAGGGCTGGAACCTAGAGGCAGGAACTGATGCTGAGGTCATGGAGGGGTGCTGCTTACTGGCTTGCTCCTCATGGCTTGGTTAGCCTAATTTCTTGTAGAACCTAAGACTACCATTGAGGAATGACACCACCCATCATGGCTTAACTCTCTCCTCTCAATTATTAATTAAGAAAATACCCTAGAGGATTACTTACAGTACAATCTTATGGAGATGTTTTAATTAAAATTTCCTCCTCTCAGGTGACTTTAACTTGTGTCAAGTCAACATGAAATTATTCAACACAGAGAGATGGATGAGTGGTGCAGGAGGTCCTCCTGTATATGTGTTGCTTATATTGATTAATGAATAAAGAATCTTCCTAGGCCTGTGATAGGGTAGAATAGAGCTAGACATGAAAAACTAAACTGAATGTTTGGAGAAAGAAGGTGGAGTCAGGGAGATGCCATGTAGCTGCCACTGGGAACAGATGAGCTGGAACCTTGCTGGTAAGCCACAGCCATATGGTAATACACAGATTAGTAGAAACATGTAAAATTAAAATGTAAAAGCTATCCAATAAGAAGGTAGAGATAATAGACCAAGCAGTGATTTAGTTAATATAGTTTCTGCATGGTTATTTCGAGTCTGGGTAGCCAGGAACAAACAAGTGGCCCCTTACAACAGATGACCAGGTCATTGGAGGGTAAGATTTCTATAAACACACACTTACCTGAGCACACACACGTGTATGTACATACACATACAGACAACACGTTGAATCTTTTTTTGTTGGTGATGTGTATATGGTTTCAAGGCTGACCATGTGGCATTGGAAAAACAACAAGGGGTTAATTCCTGGAAAAGGTTAATTCTTTGAATCCCAGCATTCATTACAAACCTCTAGATCTTTGTGTTGGGATGGGACTCCATGAAAATTTTCCCTTTCTGTGTTCATTGATAATGTCATTCTCTAGGTCTTGTTTATACAGCCACTTATAGAAGAAACTATTTCACAACAGACTTCCTGGCATGCTGGCTCTTACAATCTTTCTACATACTCTTCCTAGATAGGCCCTGGGCTATAGATACAGGAGCTAAGATTTAAATGTATTAAATAGGGGTGGGCTCCATACAGTCTGGTGATCTCTACATTGCATTTAGTAGTTGTTGTCTGCGATGTTCTCCATTTGCTATAAAAGGTGGATTTTTAGCGAAGGGTCATAGCTATACTTATCTGTGGGTATAGAGATAATGTGGGCATATGGTAAGGAATTATACTGTCTAGGAGGTAGGTTGCTTGTTGGTTCCCAGCCACCTGGCTAGATTAGACCCCCCCAAAATCACACGGAAACTGTATTAATTAAATCACTGCTTGGCCTATTAGCTCTAGCTTCTTATTGGCTAACTCTTACATTAATTTAACCCATTTCTATTAATCTGTGTATATCCATGTGGCTGTGGCTTACCAGGTAAAGTCCCCAGTTTTTTGTTCATTAACCAATAAAAGCAACACATAGGCAGAAGGACCTCCCATACCAGTGCTGGTCAAGCAAAGTGGCAATACTAGATTCTTTCTCTAAACTCCATAATCTCACTAGCCTTGGGAAGGTGACTCAGTTTCCAGTACCAAACACGATTTTCTTCCTGCTGAATGGGCCTTAAATCCAATTAGATAACTGTTGGTTGCTGCAAATCTGTGGGTGTTTTACCACCTTTATGTGAACCCTGCCTTGCTGGTAATTATCATAGTTCACAGGTGTTTTAGCTGGACAGGATATTTAATTATTTCCATTCGTTGGCAACTTGTATAGTATTTATTTTCAGGAACCATAGGATCTAGACCACAGGAAAGGGATTTCCAAGTCAAATACAGCCTAGATCATCTGAATCTTATGTTCTAAGTGTACAGTGTCTTCAGAAATAGGGGCCTTCCCTCAATCCCTCAATCCCTGAGTGAGAAGAAAGAGCATTATTAATAACCTACTTTGTTTTGAGAGTCACTAGGACTACACTATTTGAAAGGAGGTTTATTATGACTGGTATTGAGGTTTTGATACTCTGGTTTTTACTGGGACCATTTTCAACTCAAGTGACTTAACTCCATGCATTAACACACACACAAACACACTCAAGGCTCAATGAACATCATTATAGTCACTTGCCTCTCACCTTTCCTACTTTGTACTGATCTCTCTTTTATCCCCAATTAGAACTCCCTCCCCATTATGCCATTTTCATCTAATAAGATCTGTATTCAGCTATGTCCCTCCAAAGCCATCCCCCCACTTATGCATGCTTTATATTTTCCTGATTTCTATGGTTATTCCATAGTGTATACTTACATCTGAGGATATATGGATCTTGGAGTCACAAAATTGTGACAATAAAAGATCTTTCTAGATCTGAGTTACCTCACTCAATATAATCTTTTACTGGTCCACCCATTTAATCACAAATTTCATAGTTTCATATTTTTGTTACAGATGAATAGTATTCCATTGAGAATAAGAACATGATTTTCATTATCCATTCATCTGTTCAAGGACATTTAGGTGGTTTCAATTTCCTAGCTATTGTGAACAGAGTAATAATGGACATTGTTGAGTAAGTATCTGTGGGGCAGTAGGTTGAGTCCTTTGGCCATATGCCAACAGTCATATGGTAGATTTACTTTTACTTTTTTTTGAAAATTTCCATATTGATTTACAGAATGGCTGCTTGACTTTGCATTCTTGCCAACAGTAAATGAGGATTCCTATTTCTTCACAACCTCAGCAACATTTGTTGTCAGTTATTTCAATGTTTAATGTCATATTTACAAATTAATATTCATACATTTGTGATCTTTTGTGTATATATACATATTTCTACTTTCAGTAATCAGAGAATTTTGGAAAATTGTTTTTTATTCAAAATCAAGCTGATGATTGTAATTCAATCAACACTAGAATATAAAACTATCTGTATCATTTTTGCTTGTTTTGCTTGTTTTTTGATTATTGATATTTAATATAGAACAATACTGTGATAAGATAGTTCACACGTATCAGCAGAAGCATATGCTTTCTCTTTCTCTACTCAGTGTAGAGACCCTAGCTGTAGAGATTTGCCATTAGAATAACTTATGAATATTAAAATTTTATCTCTTTACTCTAAAAGAATAATGAAGATGTAGGAGAATCTACATGCTGTGCAAGGAGTAGACAGGTACCAGAAATCTGGTGGAAGTTGAAAGAAACTCCATTTGATCTTCACCCTGCTGAAGTAGACACATTCAAGCAGGGAGTCTTACTTTAGTGCATTCTTCCTTTTTTCTAAAGGAAAGAGAAAAGGTTTGAATTGTCCACCAACGTTTGATCAGGCATATAAAGTCACATGCCATTGAAACAGCACTATCTTGTCTCAAGGCCGTTTTTAAATCACTAAAATGCAGCAATGGACTACTTTACAACTCAATGAAGCCAAAGGCAAAAATAATTTATATTCAATATGTCCACAGCTGACTAACATTAAGTTGTAAAATAAAAATCCTATTATTTGCAATGATGTGGATGAACATGGGAAATAAAGTGTTATGAGAAATGATCAGACACATTAATAAAGATTTCACATGGTTTCTCTTCTACAGGAATCTAAAAAACTGATCCCATAGAAACAGATAGGATGATAACTATGAGAGGATGGGGTAGAAAGTCAATGGGAAAAGACACATGTTGATCATGAGAAGTAAATATTCAGTGGGAGAGTGAACAGTGGTTATAGGATGCATAGAAAGTGATGAACATAAGTAAGAATATATGGTAGATTTCAAACTTTCACAAATAATAGATCTTAAATGTTTTCACCATACATACTACATACTCAAAATGTAAACGTCACTTGACAATTTTGTGAGTTTGTCTAATTTAAACCTTTCTTAGCAATGTATGTTAAAATATCACAGTAAGTTCCAAGAGCATTGACAAGTGTCCTGTTAAATATAAAATAACATTTAAAATGCTAACATAGAGTCTTTTCCAAGTACATATTTTTCTAACCACACTGAGAATTACATCTCCTACAGAATATTTTATTGAGTGATACATGAGATATGGGAGAGAGCATCACATGTATGTGTTGGCATGTATAAGCATGACTTGTCTTGAACTCATGTAGTAGCCTTTCTCATAGAAATGTCTGCTCATACATAATCTCTTCTGGTCTACCCAGTAGTTTTGGGTGAGAAGTAGAAATGTCAAAATATTTTGGAATGAGTACTGGGTAGACTCTTTTGTCAATGTCTGCAAAACTAGGATGAAGCAGATTACCACTGCAATTTCTCTGCTCATGTTTGGGTATTCGTAATTATTATTTTAACTCTAAAAACAGTTACTCAGTACAATTTGGCAATATGAGTAGAATTTCATGAACTGGTCACAGGCCTGGGAAGTTTAAATGCCTATATTATTCAACCGTAAAGAATCATAGACAGGAAAAATTACTTTAGCAAAAGAAATCGTACTAAAATCTATGCATTATACAGAACTTTAGTGCTTACAATTTTGACTTGTTAGCTGTACTTATTAGATTAAGGAAGCTGGCTTAAAGAGATACTAAACTAAGGTGGTTTCTTTCTGTAAGTAAAAATGGATATTTCAAATCAGCATTTGCTCTTCTGTTCACTACAGAGCATCATACGTCAACTCTTGACCAGTTCTGCTATTCTGTTTCCTCAGAAGCTTTGAACCTGCTCACACTGGATCATCTCTTCTAAAACAACACATTTCCATTTTTAGGAATTAAAAATGATTTAAAAATTTGCATTTCCCTGATCGCTAGGGAGGTTGAGGATGACCTTAAGTGTCTTTTGGCCATCCGAATTTCTTCTGTTGAGAATTCTCTGTTCAGTTCAGTGCCCCATATTTTAATTGGGTTAATTAGCATTTTAAAGTCTAGTTTCTTGAGTTCTTTATATATTTTGGAGATCAGACCTTTGCTGCAGGGTTGGTGAAGATCTTCCCCCAGTCAGTGGTTTGCCGTCTTGTCTTAGTGACAGTGTCCTTTGCTTTACAGAAGTTTCTCAGTTTCAGGAGGTCCCAATTATACAATGTTGCCCTTAATGTCTGTGCTGCTGAGGTTATATGTAGGAAATGATCTCCTGTGCCCATAAGTTGTAGAGTACTCCCCACTTTCTCTTCTATCAGGTTCAGTGTGTTCAGATTGATATTGAGGTCTTTGATGCATTTAGACTTGAGATTTGTGCATGGTGATAGATATGGATCTATTTTCATTTTTCTACAGGTTGACATCGAATTATGCCAGCACCATTTGTTGAAGATGCTTTCTTTCTTCCATTGTAAACTTTTAGCTCCTTTATCGAAAATCAGGTGTTCATAGGATTGAGGGTTAAAATCTGGGTCTTCTATTAGATTCCATTGGTCAACTTCTCTGTTTTTATGCCAATACCAAACCGTGGAGTAAGGGGTACACTCATCCATTGCTGTTGGGAATGCAAACTTGTGCAACTACTTTGGAAATCAGTGTGGCAATTTCTCAGGAAATTCGGGATCAACCTACCCCAAGACCCAGTAATACCACTCTTGGGAATACACCCAAGAGATGCCCTATCATATAACAAAAGCATTTGTTCAACTATGTTTATAGCAGCATTATTTATAATAGCCAGAACCTGGAAACAAACTAGATGTCCTTCAATGGAAGAATGGATAAAGAAAGTGTGGAATATATACATATTAGAGTACTATTCAGCGGTAAAAAACAATGGCATCGTGAATTTTGCATGCAAATGGATGAAAATAAAAAACACTTCCTGAGTGACCTAACCCAGACCCCAAAAGATGAACACGGGACGTACTCACTCATAATTGGTTTCTAACCATAAATAAAGGACATTGAGCCTATAATTTGTGACCCTAGGGAAGCTAAATAAGAAGGTGAACACAAAGAAAAACATATAGTCATCCTCCTAGACATGGGAAGTAGGCAAGATTGCCAGGCAAAAACTGGGAAAGTGGGGGTGGGGAGGGGGATAGGGATAAGGGGAAATGGGGTGAGAAAAGTGAGAAGGGGAGGGCGGGGGTAGCTTGGGGGAATGGGATGGTTGGGATAAAGGAAGGGTGGATATGGGAGCAGGGAAGCATATATCCTAATTAAGGGAGCCGTCTTAGGGTGGGCAAGAAACTTGACTCTAGAGGGGTTCGCAGGTGTCCAGGGAGATGTCCCCAGCTAGTACCTTGGGCAACTGAGGAGAGGGAAGCTGAAATGACCCTATTCTATAGTCATACTGATGAATATCTTGCATATCACCTTAGAACCTTCATTTGGCGATGGATGGAGATAGTGCAGAGACCCACATTGGAGCACTGGACTGAGCTTCCAAGGTCCAAATGAGGAGCAGAAGGAGGGAAAACATGAACAAGGAAGTCAGGACTGCGAGGGGAGCACCAACCCACTGTGACAGTGGGGCTGATCTATTGGGAGCTCACAAGGCCAGCTGGACTGGGACTGAATAAGCATGGGATAAAACCGGACTCTCTGAACATGGCGGACAATGAAGGCTGATGAGAAGCCAAGGACAATGGCACTAGGTTTCCATCCTACTTCAGGAACTGGCTTTGTGGGAGCCTAGACTGTTTGGATGCTCACCTTCCTGGACCTGGATGGAGGGGGGAGGGCCTTGGACTTCCCACAGGGCAGGGACTCTGGACTGCTCTTCAGACTCAAGAGGGAGGGGGAATGGAGTGGGGGGATGGGGAGAGGAGTTGGGAGAGGGGGAGAGGAGTGGGGTTAGGGGGAGAGGAGTAGGATGAGGAGGAGGGAAATGGGAGGCGGGGAGTAGGCAGAAATTGTTTAAACAAAAGAAAGAAAGAAAGAAAGAAAGAAAGAAAGAAAGAAAGAAAGAAAGAAAGAAAGAAAAAAGAAAGAAAGGTTGGCTAGAAACAAACCGAGATAAGGCCAGACATTCTCAGGGACAGAAAGGGCAGAAGGAGTATGAAAGTGTGGCATTTGTGTGTAAGTGTATGTGTGCATGCATGCACACATGTGAAAGAAGGGAAAGGAGGAAAGAATCTCTCACTATTAAAGTACTACTTACTGGAGCCAGTGCATTTATATTAATTGATAGGAGAATGTTTTTATAACTGTTTGTTTCACTGTAAGGGTTAAGTACCAAAACTTGTCTTGACACCAATGTCACATTGACAGGTCCACACTGCAACAATGACATCACAAATAAAGAATTTATTACCTTTTGTTTTTCATACCTTCTCTCTTTTCATGCTCTTCACACCAAATAATGAAACACTGAAAAGACAGTATCCAATGAGAACAAATTTTGTGTAGAACAAAATCTTGAAACAATTGGGTACTATATAAAATAAAGAAAATACAGAAAATGGTTAAACCAATTATTAAAAACAAAGTCCAATAACAGGTTTCTGTGGCTTGTGATGCACGATCAACTGTAGCATTTCTGCATTTACTACTTCCTGTTCCTACTCCCTATTACTATTACTACTTAGCAGGGTCCAGTGTGATCGGATGGGATCCCCTTGCTTTGTTGGTCTTATAAATCAACAGATATGCCTTAATAGTTCCCCATTATTTCCTTTAATCCACCTAAACTTTCAATTCTGCTCTTTAGAACTCCCTGATCTATATGTGATCTGATCCTATAACCAGTAGTTCCTGAGATTTTAGATTTTTAATTTCTTTCAGCAAGCATTAATGAATAGAATCAATCTAAAAGAAAAGGAGTAATATAACAGATATTTAAAAATTGCAAAAAAAAATACCTATTTTAATTTTCTTTACCTTAGGAACCTGTGTAAACATTTCTTTGAAAGTAGATAGGAATGCTTAAGCCCTTAATTTCTGAGTTTTGTAAAACTCTTTATAAGTATTTGTGCCTAAAAAATTTTTTACATATCTGGATACAGTCAGGCCACCATGTGGGGTGCTATAAAGATGGAGAGATAGCCACAACAAACATAGGGACCTCTGTTGCAAGGAGAGCCAAGCCACTTGTTCGTCCCAGCTGCTGGGCTAGCTTAGCCCCAAAATAACCACACAGAAACTGTATTAGTTAAATTACTGCTTGGTCCATTAGCTCTAGCTTTTTACTGGCTAACTCCTACATCTTTATTTAACCCATTTCTATCAATCTGCATATCACTTCAAGATCATGGCTTACCAGAAAAGATGTAGCATGTCTACCTCCGGTCACAGATCCATGGCAGGCCTCTGACTCTTTCCTTCTCCCAGCATTCAGATCTGTCTTCTCTGCCTACCTAAGTTCTGCCCTAACAGGCCGGGGCAGTTTTTTAATTCATTAACCAATACAAGCAACACAGAGACCTCAACACATCAGACCTCAGCACAGAAAGTTCAATGAGGATGATGACCAGTGTGACAGAATGGAAAACCAATGAAGCCACCACTCAGCGGTGATGCATGGGCAACCCCTGTGGTCCACCCTAGGCTTCAGTGCAGGAGCTGAGCAGACCTGGCATGAGATCTCATATGATGATAGTATATGTGTTCCCACAGTACCAACATTAATATTCTAATCTCTGAGTTTATTAAATATTATTTCTATTAGGTAAATAAATTTTAAATGGAAATAATGTCATTAGAAGAGTGAAATCTAAATATCATATAAAGTATTTTGAACTAAAAGGCTAGAGAAGTATCTAGTATCTTTTTATCATACGACTTTCGAGTATGATTTAAAATGAAGCAGTTCAGATAAAATACGAAAGGTATTATAAAAAGTAGGAGAAAGTCTATCAAAACAAGTGAAGAAAGGCAGATGTGATGTAGTGGCACTTCACTTAAGAGCAGCTTCCGTCAAGACTACCTGACATAGGAGACAACCTGACCTACAGTAGGATTCTCTGAGATTCCTGTGGTATAAAAAGGGGATGAGTTCAGGAGGCAAAGAGAGATGGTTATAATTTAAATGCCTTTGAAATCATGTTCCGTGATGATAATCTGCTGGTGTCTGAAGGCAGTAGGTTTCACAATGCTACAGAGTTGCTGTCTGAGGAAAAACCACACCTTAAAACTAAAATTAAGGCTTCTCCCATCTTCTCAATGTGCTTTTAGTCTGGGTTTTAAAATTCTAAACTTCTTTTGGAGATAGAGAGGCATACTTAGGATATTGAGTTTGAGATCCAGCATGTGCTGGAGCTATATTATAATCATTTAATTTTTAAAATGACATTGCAAAAATAGCTTTCAAGCAAGCGCAGGATAATAGATAGTAATACAGATTAGAAAACACTGCAATGCCGCTCTTCAGGGTGCAAAGCAGGAGATGCTACATCTCTGCATGTGTAGTCAATGCTTATACATTTTAAATGTAAATTGTTTTCTTTTAAGAAAAAATGTTATATTGAATATGGATGCAAAGAGGTTATACATTTGTGTTTCATTTTCTTGTTCTGTAAGACTCATTTTCTACCAGTAATGAGAGTTTTATAAAATATTACAGTGTTTGTAACAAATCTGGCTTTTAAAGAAGCAGATTTACATAAACTAAAGCAGGGAATTTTTTTTATATCTATGCAGTTTTGCTTTTTGTGACATTGGTGCAGGCTTATTGTGATTTTATCTATAGATGCCTTTAAATGTGCTTTGAATATAGGGGAAAAATAAAAAATTGAAAGTGAACAAGGTGAATTACTAAGACAAAAAAATCTTAAATAATATGCTCTAAATGTTAAATAAAGTTATCTTGTAAGTCTTCAGGCTATAAAGCAAATGCGTGAATCATTTTAGGTTGTAAACTAGTGAGGACTTATCTATAGCTTTCTCTATAATCATCATAATCCAAGAGTGTGGATACTGGTGAGGATTTTTCTATAGCTTTCTCAATAATCATCATAATCCCTGGGTGTGGAGATCATGCTTATAGATGTTCAAGAGACTGCCCTTGAAATAAGCAACATGGTCACAGCTTAGATGTCTGTACATGAGCATTTGTATTAGCAGTTTTTCAACCAAAGAAATCTAAGCCTGGCACGTTGGGTAGTATCAATTTGCTGTATTTTAAACACATCTGTTGTGATTAATATAGAATTGTGGCTATGTATGGTATATTATGAACATGTAACTTCAGATATACAGATATACATATATACATATATGTATATAACTTAATGTTATACACACAGAGAGACAGAAGGATGGAGGAAGATGGATAAGGAGATGAGAGTGAGGAAGGGAGGGAGGGATAGAGGAATGGAGGGAGGGAGGAAGGGAGGGAGAAAAAGAGTTTGGATTTTCTAATTGTTTATGTGCATGTGTGTGTGCTTGCTTGTCTATATGATTGTCATGTTTGAGAGCCCATGGTGTCCAAAAGAGGATCTCAGATTTCCTGAAACTGGTATGGCAGGCAATAGTTAGCTGACACATGGAGGCTAAGAACTGAATCTGTGTCCTCTGCAGGAGCAGTAAGCAGTCTTACACATGAAGACATTTCTCTAGTCCTGTATCTTGAATCCTAAACATCTTCACATCCCAAAAACCTATGTGCCAAGGCTTGCTCCCCTCCCTACAATGCTATCAGGATATGAGATAACATTGAAAGGGTGTGACCTACTAAAAATGGGTTAATGCATGGGAGGCTTGCCTTCAAAGGATCTCCAGCTTCTTCTCTTTCCTCTTCTTCAGTGACCATCATTTGGTGAGCATTGTGCTCTCCTGTGCTATCTGTGTGTGAGATACTGACTCCCCATATGCTTAAAAGTCATGGTGTCGATAGACCAGGCACCAAAACCTTTTAAAAATATTATGGAAAATAAACCTTTCCCTTTTAAATGTATTTATCTCAGAAATTGCATATAGTAACTGAAAGCTGATATTATTTTATAAAACAAGCAACAAAGCAAACAACTAGATCAGGTTCCTCATTTCTCAGTGGGCCCTAAGTAGCAGAGGTCCTCTGCAGGCAGTGGAAGTAAATTTTATTCTCACCATTTGAAGAAATAGATTCTCTTGGGCTCTAGAGTAGTTGTATGGAATATGGTAGGTCTATTAGCTAGGCAGCCTACAACCTTTATTGGGAACAATAAAAGTCCTGGGCGAACAGGGTAATAGAAGAATTTGTTTTGATTGTGGTATGGAAGGTTCTGTTTATGGTAGAACTTCATAGTAGAGAAGTGTATCAGCTCCTTACTGAAGGTAGGAAGCAGGAAGAGACAAGAAAGAATAATATATTGCTAGATACCTACTAAAAATTGCTAAGTCATACCATATGTCCCTACTTTATTTCAATATGTTTTAAAACTTCTAAATTTCAAAATGATGGGTTCCTGAACCGAAGTGAATAAATAGCTTCCCACTTTCTTTCTTGCTCTAGAAGTTATCAAAATTTTTAATTTTTATTGATTTATAGAAAATTTAAAATACCTTTTATGTACACTTATGTGACTACTAAAGTCTCTGTCCACCTCTTTGAAAGGCATATTGACCATTCAGACTACTTCTTGTGGAATGTTTTTATTTAATTCCTCTCCCACATTTTCATTTGCTGACTTTAAAAAAAAAGCCTTTCTTAAAGTTTTAGATGTTGAGGCTCAATCATATTACAAAAGCATTTGTTCAACAATGTTCATAGCAACATTATTTGTAATAGTCAGAACCTGGAAACAATCTAGATGCCCCTCAACTGAAGAATGGATAAAGAAAGTGTGACACATTTACAAATTAGAGTACTACTCAGTGGAAAAAAAAAAAACCAATGACATCTTGAATTTTGCTTGCAAATGGATAGAATTAGAAAACACTATCCTGAATGTGGTAACCCAGACCCCCCCCCAAAAAAAGAATATGGTATGTACTCACTCATAAGTGGATACTAGCCATAAACAAAGGAGCTTATAGTTCATGATCCTAGAGAAACTAAGTAATAAGGTGAACCCAAAGAAAAACATATATAGACCCATGTGCGAATTGGAAACAGACCAGATCGCCTGACAAAACTGGGAGCATGAGGACAGGGTGGGGGTAGAAGGAAGGGGAGGGTTAAGGAGAACTTAAGGGAATGGGATAGTCAAGAGGGAAGAAGGACAGATATGAGAGCAAGGAAGGAGATATCTTGATTTAGGGAGCCATTATGGGGTTAGCAAAAAACCTGGCTCTAGAAAAATTCCCAGGAATCCACAAGGATGATCCCAACATAGACCCAAAGCAATAGAGGAGAGGGTGCCTGAACTGGCCTTGTCCTGTAGACTATCTTAAATATCACCATAGTACCTTTGTCCAACAACAGGTGGAAACAGAAGCAGAGACCCACATCAGAGTACTGGACTGAGCTCCCAAAGTCCAGTTGAAGAATGGAAAAAGAGATAATATGAGCGAGGAGGTCAGGACCATGAGGGGTTCACCCACTGAAGCAGTTTGCCTGAGCTAATGGGAGCTCACCAACCCCAACTGGACTGGGAGTGAAAGAACATGGGATCAAACTATTCCCTCTGAATGTGGTTGACAGTTGGGGCAGACTGAGGGGCCACTGACTGTGGCACTGGGATTTGCCTCTACTGCATATACTCACATTTGGGGATCCTATTCTCTTTTGATGTATACTTTGCTCAAACTAGATGTAGTAGGAGCACCTTGGACTTTTCCCAGGACTGGGTGCCTTGCCCTCTCTTAGGATTGGAGGAAGGAGGGGTGGGAAGGTTAGAGGAGGGAGTGAGAGGAAGGGAGGGAGTGGGAATTTGGATTGGTATTTTTTTAAAGTAATAAAATAAGAAAAAAAAACTTTAAAAAAGTTTTAGATGTTGCTTCTAACCTCTCACTTGTGTTAATTCAATCTAATGACTATAATCTACTTCCTACTTTTTAAAATAAAAATAATAATTGTTTTTACTAATTATTTAAATCAATAAAAAATATAAGTGCTAACTAGTAAATATTTTACATGAAGTGAGAATTTTATTCATACTTGTCATTTACTGATCTGTTTTTAATTGCAGTGATATATTTCTTGTACATAAATATCTCCATGAATTTAGATATTTTAATTTGAATCTCAATATAAATAGATTTTTATGTCCATTTCCTCTCAGATCATATCTCAGACTAGACACCTGTCATTCAGAGTGGATGCTGAGATGATAGATGAGGGGATGTTCCTGGGAAATGAAAAGCTTCGTGTTCGCATTAACCTGCTCCTCCTATCAGTGTGGGACAGAGACCCTTTCTCTTAGCCGACCTGCATTTCTGCACTGATCATCTGACCTGCTGCTGATGGAGGCATCTGAAATGGTACCCGCTGAATCTATATTTTCAAAACAAGGCGTTTTCATTTTGACCATTCTTGTACCTACTCCTCTATGATTTATCACCCAACACATCAAACTATTTTGAAGCAGGTACTACAAAAGGCAAAGTCTACTTTGTTTCAGATTTTCTCTCTGAAGGATAACCAATCTATAAGAGAAGAGAAAGTCCTACAGAATTTATAAAAGTGAATAGAGTCATTCATAAATTCATGAGGCAAATGTTTTCCTCAAAGTTTTACCATAGATACTAGACAGTAGAGCTAAATGTGAAAAAGGTGGCCATTCAAAGGTTTTTAAAAGTACATGGCATTTTCTCTTAGTAGAAACTTTTACCTTCTATGACTAAATAAATTTCTTGACAGTGGGAGTATTTCAGAAGTTATGAAAACGTGATTATTAAGCCAACTTGTTAGTGTTTAGTTAATATCCACCCCAAGTGTGCATTCTCAAGATATGGAATCAACTTCTTCACTGGCAAGGAGTACTGGGAAGCAGTTTATACTTGCTTGTCTAATCAGGTTAATATAATAGACATTTTATCCAACACTGGGTACAGTGAATCTTAAGCTGGTCAAAACATCTCAGCCCTTAAAATTAGTGTCTGTGTACACTACTGAGGGAGTGATAGATGACGTCCTGGCACAGAACAAAACATGGTGTAAGTTCAAGTAGTAGTGGTCATACGGAAGTAAGAAGAGAATAGCAATGGGGCACATCATCCCTTCTTTTCTGGAGCATTCTCACCTCCTCAAAGAATAATCATTAACTCTGGGATGATCCATGGAAATGTAATTCAAATTACTATGAATGACTCAATTCTAATCACATAATCTAGAGTTCTAGTAGATCAAAGACAAACATAAAGTTCTTTTCTTGAAAGCTTTAAGATTCACTCTGGACATTCACAATGTTAACCAATAATTTCAATGCATTAATCAAGGAGCTTAACAGGTATTATGTACTTAGGAGTTGTGCGTAATTAAGGCTTTCCAAGCTGAGCTAATCCTTTGATCTAATCAAATGAGTATTACAGGTATGCTCCTATGGTTTGGGTTGTTATTAAGAAAGTCATATTTGATAGCTCACTGTTGACATAAATCGTATGTCAATAGACTCAGATCTCACAAACAGAATAAAAAGTGTTCTTTCTATTGCTTTGTGCTGTAATTATACTGTGAGCAAGTTAAAGAGCTCATGAGATAGCAGAAAAAGATACACAGTCATACAGATAAGCAAAATACATAATATTTTTGAAAACTTCATAAAAGAGCTACCAATCAACAATTTGGCTAATGAAACCAACAAATTGTTATCAATGGATATGCTCTATTATTCTCTTTAGGTGAACTTTTTTCTTGAGTTGAAAGACTATAGGTTTTGGTTGAGCTTTCTGCCAACATTCCGTTTTCTCTCTCCTACCCTCTATGTGCTCTAGCATTCAAACCCCTAGTGTTTTTCCTTTATTTTTATCATCTCTCTATGTTATCTCTTCCCCAAGTGACCCATGTCTAGTGCTCTGGTTTCCATATTTACTCCAGCTTAAACATTCAAAGCAAAAGATTTTAAGCCAAGATCTATATATGAAAGAAAGCAGGTACTATTTGTATTATTGTGTCAAGGTGACCTCCATCAGTATAATTTTTTTCACTTTCATCCATTTACATATAAATTTGTTTTTTTTTTTTTTACAGATAGTAATATTCCATTCTGTATATGTACCATGTTCTCTTGTATCCATTCATCTGTTGATGGACAGCTTGGTTGATTCCAGTTCTTAAGTATTTTGAATTGAACTTCTACAAGCATGGATATGCATGTATCCTTGCAGTAGAATACAAAATCTTTTGGGGATATGCCCAGAGTGATATAGATAGATGATATGGCAATTCTATGTCATATGTATATGTGTATGTGTGTATATATTAGAAACCACCAGACTGGTTTACTACAGTGGTTCTCTTAATTTATCTAGTTTATCACCCAGTTAACAGGCATGGCAGGGGGTCTGTTTTTCCTACCTCCACGCCACCATTTGCTGCCTTTTGTAGTTCTGATTTTGGTCATTCTGCGTGGGGTAAGAACAAATCTCAAAGTAGGTTTATTCTGCATTTCCCTCATGGTTAAAGATGGTGTGTGTGTGTGTGTGTGTGTGTGTGTGTGTGTGTGTGTGTGTGTGTAGATAAATAGATGATAGATAGGTAGATAGATGATAGATAGATAGATAGATAGATAGATAGATAGATAGATAGATAGATAGAAGTTTGAAAGTGTTTGCCGACCTTTGCGTTTCATGCTTTTAAATCTGTTTTTGTTGTTATTTTGTTAGTTTAACATTTTAATCGGAGTCTTTGTTTTCCTGAAGTTATTTTCTTTTAGTTCTTTGTAAATGCTAGACATTAATCTTACCTTATGTTAGATGTGTATCTAGCAAATATTTCTGTAATTCAAGCTTTAAATGAAATATGGGGATTGGGAAGGGAAGAAGAAGTTAGATTGGCCAAAGTTTAGTCTATAAAAAGAAGCTGTTTTGAAATCCAACAGTTTTTAGGGTAAAGACACATACACCATACATACATACATACATACATACATACATACATATATGCATGTGTGTGTAATCCTAACATATATATATATATAGAGAGAGAGAACTTGATCAGAAATATTCTTCAAGTGTGGATTCCAGAAGATAATGACCCTTATAAAGAAGATCTCAGGGATAGGCATAAGATACCCCCAATATGTGTTATTGGTCATGCAGTTCATAGAAATGTCCCAAACAAAACAGGTTGCTGCTATTTGTGGCACAAATATTAAAAACTCCAGTGACAGAAATTGAAGTTCCACCCAAAAGCTAGAAAAAGCAGCCAAGCCTTAGCTCTACCAAAACAGGACAACAAAAAACTTACCAGCCATGCCCTCTCTCATCTCCAATTTTATATCCCCTTTAGTGATGGAATTAAAAGCATGTTACTCCCTAGGACTGGGATTAAAAGTGTGAGCCATCACCATCTGGATATTTTTCTACATTGATCTTGTGTAGTCCATGGTTGCATGGTGGCCTTGAATTCACAGAGATCCATCTGACTCTGTCTCTCAAATCCTGGGATTAAAGTTATGTGTCACTATTGCTTGACATCTTTGTCTTTGCCTCTGGTCGTCAGGCAAGATTCATTTATCAAAATACAAATAACATACCACTGCAGCCTTTGGTTGACCCTCATCACTAAATGGTGATATCCTACTGCTGAAGACACCACTCATTTTGATTGCAAGACAGAAAAATCAACCTTAAACTTGCCAGGCAATTTTCTCCCTGCTTGTTAGTTTACCTGGTACCAAAACCTGCTACATACTCTGCCGGAGGAGCAAAGCACTGATCAATATTGATACTCAGCAGCGGACTCTGAATGATATAATACTAGCTTGATGGCAAAATGTGCCTATTGGTAGAATCATGGCATGATATTTATGGAGATAATCAACCACTTTCTGGTTGAATACGAGGCCTGCTCCATAGGAGTGATTTCATGCCTGTTATATAATTCAAGTATAAAACCCATGACTGTGAAGATAATAGGCCCAAGGGGAAACCTACTGCTGTTTTGTTAAATGACCATGCTCTCCAACTACAGTCTGTATTTTTATGTATCTACCCATAGATTTGTGCTGCTTTCAACGTGGGTCTGAAAAGATTCTTTTGGCAGTGGATCAATGCAGAGATTCACACTTGTCAAGGTGCCAAGTATAGATAACAATGAGGGTTCTATTGTAAATGGGTCATCTGTATCAATATCCCATCAGAGAAGGCTTGAGGAACGTCACGAAAGAGGGGAAAGAAGGAATGTAAGGAACAGAGTGGGAAGAGGCATTGATAAAATGCTGATTTCTGGACATGATGGCTTTTGCACACAGAATTACAGTGGCTGTGTTTATCTGCACAAGATCACCACAGGCAAAATTCTGCCATAGATAGGGAGACTACCTGTAACCTCACCCATGACAACAGAGCTATTTTTGGTTGGTGGCTGCTGAGTGCATATCACTCATCTTGGGGAAAGTGCTATTGATAGATTTATCATACTCTTGTAGATGGGCATGGAACCATGAACACATGGGTATCACTAACAGTGTTCTGGGAGTTATTAATAACAGTAGAAAAGAAGTTGCGATATTAGGAAGGAAACAGGATAACAGGGAACCAGAAAGAATTTGAGGAAGGTAATGGATGCATATGATCAAAATGTTTATAGTTGTTTGAAACTTCCAAATAATAAAGATAAACAAGAAAGTTGAATTATCAGTAAGTGTAGGGACATAGCCCCACCCATTGGGGGCATGTTCGCCTCGGGCTAATGTTTACGGATAAATCTGCCGGGCGTGAGCCCAGCAGCCCCTTTTTCTTTTGCTCCGCTTTTCCAGTGCTCCGCGGGAACCTGTGGTCCTGTAAGTCTATTTCCTTATTAAAGCTGTATATATCTATATAATCTGTCTACATTCATTTGCGCCACCACAAGTAAGTACTTTTAAAAGTTTCAACCAAGGACAATGGCACTAGATTTCGATCCTAATACATGAACTGGCTTTGTGGGAGCTTAGCCTGTTTAGATGCTCACCTTCCTGGACGTAGATAGAAGACCTTCGTCTTCCCGCAGGGCAGGGAATTTGGACTGCTCTTCAGTATCGACAGGGAGGGGGAATGGTGTGGGGGGTGGAGAAGAAGAGTGGGGATAGGGGGAGGGGAGTGGGGGGAGGGGGCAATATTTGGGAGGAGGGGAGGGAAATGGGAAACGGGGAGCAGGTGGAAATATTAATTAAAAAAGAATAAAAAAATAAATAAATAAATAAATAAATAAATAAATAAATAAATAAAAGTTTCAATGTAAGGATGGGTAGCTTAGGTGTCTGTTGAAAGTTAAATAGATGGTAAAAATGTAGTTCATATATATAATAGAATTTTTCTGTAGAGAAAAATAAAGTTATGAAATTCACAGTAAAAGGAAGATCAGCATCTCACTTACATTAAAAGTGGTGACCTAGGCTTAGAAAGATAAAAACCATATAATTTCTCTCATATGAAATCCTAACAATTAATATCTCTCATATATATGTTATGTATACACACACATATATGACTTGAGTTGGTCACTTGTTGTTGTGATAAATCACCATGGACAAAATCAGCTCATGGAAGAAAGGGTTTATTTGTGTTCAGCATTTTAGAGGGAGATCCCATAATTGGGAGCAGGGGATGTGACAACAGGTGTGTAGCTTAAGAATTCCATATTCAAGCTCAAACACGAGGCAGAGAGATCAAACTAGAAGCGGAAGAAGGTTCTAAATTCCCAAATCCAGCCCCAGCCTTCAGCAAGGCTCCTACTCCTACAGGTTCTACAACCTCCGCAATCCCCACCACCAACCTGAGACCAGTGGTTCAAATATGCAAGCCTATTGGGGGAAAGTCCTCATTCAAATCACCACAGGACTGAAAATTGAAAGAGGACTGGAAGAGAAGTGCAAAGGAGGGGTTTTCATTTGACAGTATCATAATGAGAACTAGTATGCTGTATGCTAATTAAAACCAGTCAATTAATTACAAAAGATGTAGAATTTAAGAAAAATCTGGGCTTCTATGTTCTATAATTCACTAGCGCAGGTATTATATTGCTAAGGAACTAAATGGGCACTGACATTGCATTTTCTGCAGGCTGAGCCTCCACAGTATCCTCTTTGGAGTTGAAGCTCTGCAGCTCTCTCAGGATGGCGCTGCACTTAGTGGTTACACAGTTATGGAGCCTGTTCCCTTGGCGTCTCTAGACATTGCTGTGGTGGGGAGGCTGAGCAATGGCCTACCCATGTGGCAGCTCTCTGTCTAGTTCCTAAAACCCCTTGGAGCATCCTTTGAAATCAGGTGGAGATAGCATCTCCTCCAGAGTGTGTGCCTTTTTCATAAGTACTGAGTAAGCTTCTCATGGACATGAGCCATATTTATGGCTTCAATATTCCAAAAGACTTCTTCGGGACCATCTAAGTCATAACTATGACAATAAACATTGCATTCAAATATAGGATATATAGGTTTAAGCTGAATAACAAACCCCAGAATCTCATGATTTCCTTAAATCCCTTATTAAACCATTCTGTCCCCAAGTCCTAGATTTCTTGGCCTCTAGGTGGTAGTGGTTTGCAACATGGCAATATGCTTTGGAGGTCATCCTTCAATTATCTTGATAAACAGCTTCTGCCTGCATTATAACTATACTAAATCTTTATTAAATATTCAGTTGATGCCCTTGTTTCTCCCACATGAACACTTCTCTTCATTATTTATCAGCTGATGAGCCTGAACATTTTCTTAATCTTTTGGTTCTACATCCCATTTGACTAGAAATTGCATCTTTAATTCATTTCTTGCCTCTCACATTTTCCAGTAAGCAGCCAAGGGAAGCCATACAAACAAGGGAACCCTCAAAACTGCTTAGAGATTCCTATTGCCAAAACTTCAAATTTCATTGCTAGTACATTTCCTCTTTTAACACCTGTAGGACATAGGCATAATTTGGCTACATCTTTTCCCCATTAAAATTAAAATGGCCTCTTGTCAAGTTTCTTTTTTTTTCTTGTTTTTAAATTAATTTATTTAAAAAAAATTATCTTTTCTCATTTTACATACCAATCCTAGTTCCCACTCACTCCCCTCCTCCCGCTCCCTACATCGTCCATTTTTCCTCCACCCCCACACCCATCCACTCCTCAGAGAGGGTAGTTTCCCATGAGAAGTCAATAAAGTCTAATACATTGCTTTGAGGTAGGACCAAGACCCTCCCCACTATATCTAGGCTGAGCAAAATATCCTTCCAAAGAGAATGAATTCCAAAAAGCCAGAACAAGCAATAGGGATAAATCCTGGTCTCACTGCTGCCCCACAGTCTGCCCCAACAATTCAAGAATCACCTTATTCAGAGGTCCTGGTTTGGTCCTATGCTGGTTTCCCAGCTGTTAGATTGGAGTCAGTGAGCTCCTATTAGCTCAGGAAAGCTGTTTCAGTGGGTGTCTCCATCATGGTCTTGACTCCTTTACTTATATTATCGCTCCTCCCTCTCTTGTCAAGTTTCTAACACTGTATTTTTATTTGTATCTAAAATACTAGGGCTGCCTTCACTGTGTGTGTTATTTCACTATTATGAGTACAATTACTTATGCACTATTATTTAAGGATAATAAGACTCTTCCCACAATTTTTTTTGTCTTCTGAGTCCTTAACAGAATAGTCCTGTACAATCCAGCTTCTACCATTGCCTACCTCAAAGTTGATTTGGGGAGGGCATTTGAAAAAAAAAAAAAACTATTTCTTTTAGTTTTTGAAATTAAAATATATTTATATCATCTTCCCACCCCCTTTTCCTCGCTCCTACTAATTCCATATATTTTGCCCCCTCGCTTTCTCTCAAATTCATGGTCTCTTTTTTTCTTTCGAATGTATAGAACCTATGCAGTCCACAGAGATCATACAGTCCAGTTCAGTCTGTCATGGAGAATACCTATTTCACCAGGAGTCTTTTCATCTTTCTCGCAGCTCTGGGGTTGAGAATGGCAATGCATTGAGAACATTGTTGAGAACAGCATCATGGTATGTATGGTAAGAGCTTGCCTTGCCTGTCTACCATCCCTGAAAAGGAAGAGGAGACTGATGTGCCCTCACAGGCCAGAGTGGACAAGGAAGCTGCTCTCTGAAACTCCCTTTGTATAGGCATTCATCTGAGTCAAGACCCAAAGTCCCTGTGACCCACTCACCTTTTCAGAGACCTAACTCAGTGCCATCATCTGGAAGTTTAAGTTTTAACATAGGAATTTAGGTACATTCAAACAGTAGAAATGACCATAAATACCAATAACATTCAAAGGAGACTGTGCTATGAAGAACAATAAAAAAGTGCTCCAAAGACAAAACCAAAAATCCCATTTCACCTTGGTTCCAAAAGAGGAACATAGAGATAGAATTTAAGAGAATCAACAGAGTAGTGCTAGAATATAGATTGGCCTGGGCTTTGTACAGTGAGGGAAGTAGTACGAGCAGGTACAAGAGCCTGTCAGCAGAGCAGGCAGTTTGAATTTGCCTAGAACATCATTGCAGCATGGCTGGAAAGGGGTACATGAGTGATTCAGAGGAACTTGTGGTTAAAGGGGCACACTAAAGGGTTAACCTTTGCCTTCTCTTTAAAAGCAACAGCAACTATGAAAACTTCTTTAAAAACACAAAAGGCATTTCCCTTTATTACAACAGCTAGAAGTGAAGCTACTCAGGAGGTCAAGGCAGGAAGGTGGCAAATTCAAGTCTAGCCTGTATGATATAAGCAACATACTGTCTATAAATCCTATCAACACTTCTGGAAAATTACAGTGGTAAAATACCTTCCTAGCACATCCAAAGCTTAGTCCTAAATAAATAAAATGAGCCATAACTTAATTTCAATCACAAAGTATAAGGAAAGTTGCTAACCAGCCTTAAGACACAGATGGAGGGAACCTAGGGGTGGAGAGGGCATTGCTAATTGCTCTGAGTGTCCCAAAGCAGGTGACGTGGTCCTTGACAACCCATTGAAGCCTCTCTCACCAGGAGTTTCTAGGAAACTAAATAAGCTGGGGAGCCATCTCTAAACTCCATTCTGAGACTGGGCAGATGGCTCAGTATTTAAACACTTTCTGTGCAACCAAGAGTACCCAAGCTCAGATCCCAGAGCGTGTTTAAAGGCTGTGAGAGTGTGGTGACCTGCTTATAATTCCAGACCTGGATGGTGGACAGAGGACCATTTGAGCTAACCAGATAAGGATCCCACAAATCCTTTTCAGAGAGCTCTGGGTTTGTTGAAGAGGCCAGACCTCAAATAATGACATGAAAGCATGATCTAGGAAGATTCCAAATATTAATTGGGCCTCCACATCCTCACATGTCTACATGTGCCTCACATATTCATATGTCCGTTCACATACTTACATGAATGAGCACATACAATACACATGGAGGTAAAAGAAAAAAATAAGCTCTAACTCCTCTCTAAACACTGGAAGAAGACATAAGACTGGAGAAGAAAATACACAGATCAAATATTATCCTAAGAAACTGCAGTCACTGTGGCCATGTAGGAAATGCAGCAGCAATTTGCTTTATCCACAGTGATCCAAGCTAGCTAAGTCATCTCCCAACAGAAAAACTGGGTCACCTGGCGCTAATCTTGAAACATATTGATTTTCTGCTTTAACAATAACAAAAAGGATTGGGCCATACTGGGAAGATAAATCCTTTCATGACTCCTGGATATCTAACCTCTCTCAGAACAAAACCAGACAGTTAAATAAAACATTGTGAGGAGCGATATAAAAGAGGGGGAAGAATGCACCTCTGATTGTAGTATAAGGGGAGACCTTGGAGTTAAAATTGAGACTGAGTTGGCTTTCTTTCTTTTTTTTAGAAGAATAGCAAGAGAGAAAAGAATAGCATGGACAGGAGTAAGTAACCACATGTAAGGGAAGGCAGAGAGGTGACAGGGAGTTTGAGTGTCAAATTCTCACAGAGAATTTAAAGGAACTCTTCTCACCCACAGCAGAAAAGACACAAAATGGGACCCAGAGCTCAGCACAGGGCAAATCTTAAGAGCCCTGCATGTCATGTCAAGAACTGTATCTTTTTCAAAGACCACTGAACAAAGATCTTTTCCCCCTTATATATAATTCCACTTGTGTTTAAGAAAAGTTAATATATGGATTACAGCAACTTTATATTGTTAGAGAAATTACTGAAACAGGGAATTATGCTAGGGTATTATCTAAAAGAAATAAATATATACTTGAGTGGAAATGGAATTGGATAAATAAATGCCCATGCCCAGCACTTTGTCCAAGCAAGTGGGTGGTTTGGATCTTAACTATGACCCAAGAGTGTGTCACTTGATGTTGCCAGGAAAAGGTAGGAACTTGTGCACATGGGGCATAAATTGATTGACTAGGTCATTGAGAGTGTGTGCTTCAGTGTCTATCAGGACCCTGGCCCCATTCGTTTTTTTTTTCCTGTCTCACCTTGCCAGGTATCCCATGATTCATTCTTTTGTCATATATTCCAATTTGGTGCTCTGGTGCGGGATAATTATCTGTATTCTGTCAATCGTGTTTTAAATAAATGCTGATTGGGCAGGCAGGAAGTATAGGCAGGAAAACCAGATAGGAAGTAGAGGTGGAACAAAGAGAACAGGAGTATTCTTGGAAGCAGGAAGCTCCCTCTACCAGTCCTGCCCAGACCACCGAAGAATCAAGATGTGAGCTACCCCGATGAGAAAGGTACCAAGCTATGTGGCTAACATAGATAAGAATAATGGGTTAATATAAGCTACAAGAGGTAATAAGTAGCCTGAGCTAATGGGCCAATCAGTTTATAACCAAATGTAGATCTCTGTGTGATTTTCTCTGGGGATTTCCAGCTGTGGGAAATTGGGAAGGACATAAACCCCCACAAGCAGGCCTTCATGTTACAGTGCTCTACCTTGTCACAGACCTAAAGTGATGTGGCTACGTTTCTAAATGCATGAGACAAATAGCTCTTTCCTTTCAATGGATATCTGTAATATCTATAACTTCCCTGGAGGCAGTGAAAATTTCACAGAACATTAAGAGATCCACATTTACCATAAAGGATGGTAAGATGATGATTCTATGATCTTTGTCAAGAATTTCAGAAAGAAACTAGAAACAAATCCTCCTGAAAATATTTCCTGGTGACATCTTTGTTCTGTATTAATGTTATTTTATTCATTCAATATTTAGAACACCAGGCCTAGCTATTTATTTGTATAAGGAAAACATTAACCAATGATCACATCTAAGAGGAATGAATCCAAATGTCCGTTCTTTCAAGCAGAGAAGAAATTAGAGGTCTTCATGTAATGGAGTAATTGCAAATAATTTGTTAGATGAACATGACAGATAAACACAATTTGAAAGGAGCAAAGCATAAGCTATGTAAATTGCTGTGTTAGAAGAGAACCTATGAAAACAAGGCAGGAAATGAGCTAGTTGCTGAATGCTCTATTTGTATGCCACAGCAATTATTCAGACCCAAAAGTCCCTTCCTATGCCAGCGATGCTAGGGATGCCTGGGGACTTGTCCACATTTTGAGTTCTTCCTCTGATCAATGTGGGGGTGAGGGGTGGATATGTTAAGTGTATGCTCTCAAGTGTATGATAATGAATCAAAGAAAGCACAGTAAGTAGGTTTTAAAGAAGCACTCAAAGTCCAGAGAAAATGAGAGATAGAGCCTAGACTATCCCTCACTTGTAAGGTGCTTTCCTAAGACAAGTAAGGTCATGGGTTTGATCCTCAACACCAGAAATAACAAATGGAAATCATATGCACTGTAATTATGTCTACACAGGTGATTTCTTTGAAAATTGGGGATCAGACTACCCCAACATCCAGCAATATCACTCTTGGGCTGTGGTAAAGTATGTGTGATTCAGTTTCCGTCTGGAGTCACTACTGACTTTTAAGTCATTTGAGTTCAAGCTTGCCTGCTCTGCTTTGTCCAGTAGCCTTGAAGGCTGTGAATAACTTCTGTATTAGCCCATAGGAAAGAGCATTTTAGCCTGGATTTGCCCAGCACATTATTCTATTATAATTTGGGCTTGGGTTTGTCAGCCAGAGGCACTCCTTGTTAGAGATTAGAAGCTGCTTCCTAGCTGAATTCTTGCATGACATAGTGTACCTGCTTGAGCTTCCTCCACAAAACAGTGCAGGGAGTGGCTAGTTTATAGTACTGCTCTTTGTTTTGGCTTTTGCCTGTAACTAGTATATATGTTGGCTGAGAAATAAACTCGGGATTAGTTGGTATTCACCTTTAGTACTCCTAGTCTATCCTGTGTTTTCTATCTCTGTTTCTCTTAATCTGCCATTTTCTTTAACCTCTGCCCTCTCCCAAGTCCCCCAATGATTCCTGCTGGAGTGGGCTCCATAATTGGGCATATACCCAAGGGACACTCCATCATACCACATGGACACTTGCTCAGCTATGTTCATAGCACCATTATTTATAATAGCCAGAACCTGAAAACAACCTAGTTGTCCCTCAACAAAAGAATGGACAAAGAAAATGTACATTTACATGATGGAGTATTAATTAGTCAGTGGTAAAGGAACCAATGATCTCATGAAATTTGCAAGCAAATGGATAGAACTAGAAAATGCCATCCTGAGTGAAGTAACCCAAACTCAGAAGGACAAACATGGGTATGTACTCACTCATAAGTGGATACTAGACATAACAGCTTTAGAGAAACAAGGAGGACCCTAAGAGGAATGGATGGGTCACCTGGTGAAGGGAAAATAGATGAGATCTGGATAAACTGGAGTTAGGGGTGATGACATAGAGGGGAGGAGATGGGGGAGAATAACATGAGGGTAGGGGATGTTAAAGCTGGGGAATGAATAGAGGAGGAAAGCAATGAAAGAGATATCTTGACAAAGAGAACCATTATGGGGTTAGGGAGAAACCTGGTGTTAGGGAAACTCCCAGGAACCCAAAAGAATGACCTCAACTAGGACTCCTAGCAATAGTGGAAGGAATGCCTGAACTGGCTTTTCCCCTGTAATCAGTTTGGTGACTACCTTAACTGTCATCATCGAGCCTTCATCCATTAACTGGTGGAAGCAGATGCAATGATATACAGCCAAGCACTAGGCTGAGCTCTTGGAGGCCATGCAAATAGAATGAGGAGAGATAATATTAGCAAGTGGGCAGGGTCAAGATAAAGATGAGAAAATCTACAGAGAGCTGAACCATGTTTGTGAGAACTCATGAATTCTAAAAGGACAGCAGTGGAGCCTGCATGGAACCGAACTCGGCCCTCTGCATGTGGGAGAGAGTTGTGTAGCTTGGTCTGGTTGAGGAGCCCCTGGCAGTGGGATCAGGATCTATTTCTGGTACATTAACTGGCTTTTTGAAGAGCCTTCCCTTTAATGGGGTGCCTTGCTCAGCCTTGATGCAGGTGGGAGGGGCTTGGTCCTGCCTCAACTGAATGTACCAGGCTTTGTAGATTCCCCATGGGAAGCATTACTTTTTTGGAGTAGTAGATGGGGGTGGGCCGGGGGTAGGGGGGAGTGGGAGCAGAGATGGAAGGGGAAATTGTGGCTGGTATATAAAATGAGCAAAACACTTTTTTTAAGAAAGAAATTATGTTTAAACAAAGAATAGGAAAGAAATAACTAGTTTGATAGAAGAGAATTGTATGACCAATATGGTCATTAACAGTGAGTAAAAAGCTAACTGCTACTCTAGTATCCAGAGCAAAGATACCACACAAATTTGTATCATTTTTAGAACAGAAATATTTGAGAGCTATTTATCCTGTGGCTTCCCAACTAAAAACTCGTGCTTTTTAGTGGCTGTGGTGGCTTATAGTTATAACGCCATTATCCAAAAGTGTGAGACAGGCGATTACAAATTTGAGCCCAGCTTGGGCAGCATAACAAGACTGTCTCAAAAATCCAAAAATGGGAAGAAAGAAATAGACTAAGGCAGAGACAGGCACAGAAGCAGAAACAGATAAAGGAGCCATTCTGAACTGGAGTTCATAATGCAGTGAAATCCATGTCATTGCTGCTTTTATGTGGCCCAGTTTATACCATAAGAGAAATTGAATTGTCTAAGAGCCAAACCCATGGAACCAAAAACAATGCATTGTAAGTGTTCTTGCTACTATAGGCAAAATTAAATTTTCCTGGTGATGACCCGGACAGGTCTCTGAACTTCCCATTTTCAAGGACCCTTCTCTGGTTCATGGTCACCAAGGTATATGAACAGAGAGGTAAAAATATGCAATCTCTCCCTCTTCCATAACTTAAAACATTCACAATGTTATTTCATCATCGAAACTGTCTTTATCTGAGACTTTCTTTCCTTCCATTTGATAAAACTGTGTTGAATGTCAATGTTATTTTGTTGACCCTGACAAGAACTGTGTGGGCCCAGTCTGTTGACTTCAACTCTATATATGAAAACATTCTACATTACAAAGTACTAACTTTAAAGATCACCAACTCTATTGGGTTTGAATGAGAAAATGTCCCATAGGCTCATGTATTTGAACAGTTGGTCTCCAGTTGGTCAAATTGTTTAGAAAGACTGTGGGACCTTTAGAAATGTACACTAGGGAAAGAATTTGCTGTATCGCCCTACCCCCTGTTCTTTTTCACTCTGTCTGTCTGTCTGCCTGTCTGTTTCTCTCTGCTCACGATGTGCACGCGAAAATGTCACTTGTAGGATTCCTACACCTGCTGTCATGCCTAAACTTCTCTGCCATTACAGAGTCAAGCCCTCCTAGACAGTAAGTCACAATAAACCCTTTCTTCCTTAAGTTGCTTTTAGGGTGCTCTTTTACCACAGCAACAGAAAACAGCTGAGAGGCCAGGCTTATTTAGATCTCTTCCTGTTCCCTCCTTTCCCATCAGTTTTTATGTGTATAAAACCGAACATTGCTTTCATTTTTATACGATACGGAACTTTGTTTGTACCTCTCTGACCTCAATTGAGCTATGCCAGTTTACAGAAGGGATTGCTGGGGGCTAAGCTTGTGTTGTTAATCTGATCAATTTACCCTCAATATTCTTGAACTTGGAAAGATAGGAACTTATAAAAATCTCTTGATCCACAGAATGCAGATTTTCTGGTTAAACTAAGGGGATGTACTAAAGTCAGACTGAATCATTTAGGACCTGTTTTCTTTCAAACATGTAGATATTTGAAGGACTAATTCATAATCCTCTTGGACATTTGTGCATTCAAATGTCCATGCAGATACATGAGGGAAGGATGGAAAAATCCTCCAGGGAAAGAAGATGCTGTGATACACTCGGAAGCCTTGTCCTCTCATTTCACTGTTAGTCTTTTGAAGGGAATTGGTATGTTTTAAATCACTGGAAAATATTTGGTGCAGGCCAATCTCTACATCAGTATCCAACAAGCAGCTAAAGTTGACAATTGTAGCAGCATCCCTGATATAGACACTGATAGTAGACAGTATGTATTTTCAAAAAGTTCCTTTAGGGTCTGGATGATAGGTCCCAATAATCACATTATTGCTACACATCAATACTTTGATTGAATATGTATGTCTGTAATAAGCAGCCAGGGCACACAAGCCCTCGTCATCAATGCTTCCACACATGAAGTTTCCCTCCATGACAGAAGCTGGCAACAGCAGGGATCTATGAGTACGGAAAAAGTACTCTACAGCTGTGTTCATACTGGAGTCTTTGACTTCTGTAGCCATGGGCTTTTGTTCTGGATTACAGTACAGGATTTGAGTTCATTCTCATGAAAAAGGTCTTAACCCAAGTGAATAGCACTTGGTGGCATCCTAGCATTATAAAAGCCAGGCAGCATGAAAACAGCTCCCAACTCAATCATATTTCTCCATGTCACACAGCCAAAGTAAGGAATGTCTTCGGCAATGCGGTTATCACCTGGCCCCAGCATGCAGTCAACAGCATTAGCAATAGCCTTTATGATTCAGGGATGTCGGGAGACTCCTTGCTTAATAGAAGGTGGAAAGATAGCTTTCCTCTGGTGCTGAGCTATTTATTCAAATGCCTTCTGTTTTCTGACACTGTCTTTTTCTGTTCACAGGTGTACTTTCTTTAAGACTCTCTTAGCCTCTTTTTCATTCTTCTTCAAGACCCTTAAGTCACCCAAGGTTATAAGACATTTTTACAGAGTATGGCAAGATCTTTGAAGGTCCTGCTATGTTTTATAAGCAAGTGTGAACTTGGTCTTAGAGAGTTAAGAGGACATTAAAATGAAACATCATCAGAGTCTAAAACATTATGAGAAGATCTTGTCTTAGTTTCATTTCTAATAAAATATCTTGACTATAAGCAACTTAGAAGAAGGGGTCCTTATTAGACTTAAAATTCCACATTACAATTTCTTATGGTGGAGTGAAGTCAGGAACTAGAAAAAGCTATTCAACTCATACCCTCAGTCAAGAGTAGAGCGAAATAAATTCATGAATCCTGGCTTGCTTGCTTACATTCACTTCAATTTATCTACTCTTACAGACAATTCAACACCCCTACCTAGGGAATGATTCTACTCACAGTGGTCTGAGTCTTCCTACAGCAATTAACATAAAACAGTAATCCACAAACATGCCCACAGGTCAACCCAATGTAGATAATCCCTTAGTGAGACTCCCCCATTTGATTCTAAGCTTTGTTACACCTAATCATCAGATGTCGTCACTTGTGCCAACTGTTGAATCAGCAGAGTAATGTCGAGTTCAGGTATGGGTGGGAAATATTATGCTATTTAGAACTCAATCATTCTGAAAGGAATTCCAAACCATTTTATTGGAAGTACTTACTTATTTTCCAAGTAGGACAGATAATGTAAATGATTGAATATAAGCCTACCCTTAAACCTTCATGAACTGTTCCATGAACTTCAAACATAAAACTGTAGGCAAAAGGAAGAAAGCCAGTTTAAATTTCTCATTTTAACCTAAACCTAGAAGAAAGTGGATCTTCATCTACAAATTATGGCTAAAAGTTATTTTAACATGATATACGACAATATTTAGTCATTTCAACAACAAAAATATGTTTTATAATATGTACAAATTCATTTATAATGTCACTTATGAGCATGATCTGTGCAAAATAATTTGAGATTTGTGGATTAAATTCATGTCCTCAGGCATGTTAAGCATGTACTCTAATCCTAATATGCCTTACAATCCTGCAAAAGGTTTAAGAAACAACTCTGAAATAAACAGTGAATCAGAAAAGACATTTTAAACAGAGGAAGAAGAAGAGAGTGACGACTCTAGGAGAAAATTAGATGAAGCAGTGTTACCATGTATGCCCATCTGTACGTAATGAGAAGGTAGTTGATAATGATAGATTTGGAAATTATAGTTGTTACTCTAGATCGGGTCTCTTGTTACCATAGGTCGGGTCTCTTATAATCTTTGTTCCAGTCTCCTGAAGCAGAGAAGGGCTTACTGGAAAGGCTGAAAAACACTAAACTGCTTTAGCCAAGTCTAGAAAACATGTACGTCTGTACTTCAAGAAGAAGGAGGTAAAAGCTTTCCAAATTTCTTACCTATGAATAGGCAAAAACAGAAGGGAAAGAAAGTGAGTGAAAAGCCTTATAAAGGTGTCATTTTTCATGAGGGGAATGTAATAGGGAAGGAGGAAGCATGAGACTTGCCAGAGGAAAACGACACTTTTGTTCCTAAAATGGATTCACGAGGCAGAAATGGAAAGTGCCTAGTGTGTGCAAAAATACAGTAGAACTTCCAGTTCAAGATGGATGGGTCAGGCAAGAAAAGCGTGGGGGGTAGATAGAAAAGAAAGAAATGTTATAAAATAATCAGTGAGGCCTAATTGTATGTCACTGAACAGACTAGAACTACAAAACAAAGCCCTCTGTATAATGATATTTGGGGTTAGAAGATAGACAATAGACAGACAGACAGATAGACAGACTAATGATAGGTAGATGATATAAAGATAGATTTATGATGGACTGATGATAGGTGGATATATAGATAGATATGATAGGAGATACATGATAGATATATCGAAAGTTGGATTGACAGATGGATAGATGGATGGATATGTCGATACTTCACATTATTGTCTATATATCAAGACATCAATGTGTGTGTAACAAAGTCGTATCTCAGATGTGGTAGTTTATGAGCCCACAGACAACCAAAGTTCTCAGCATTCGTGAATCCAAGAGACTACACATGTCAAGGCAGTAGACATGGGAACAAGGAAATGGCCCTTTATGGAATGAGGAGTCAAGTGTGAGAAACAAAGATTTGTTGGCATAAAGGTACAAATTAGAAGAAAACATTTCTCAACTTAGACGGAGCTCATAAAAGACAACAAGATATAACCAGAGGTATGGCTTGCTTACTGTGCAACTCGACTTCACAAGATTACCACTGTAGCATGAGTGGGGGCGGGGACCTGCTTGTGGTTCTGGGGTTTCTGTCCCGCCTGGTATGCCACAACTGTTTAGCCCCAAGGAAAATCACACATAGGTCTCCATAAATTATAAGCTGATTGGTCCTATTAGCTCTAGCCTCTCACTGGCTAACTCTCACATCTTGATTAAGCCATTTTTCTGATCTATGTTAGCCTTGTAGCTCAGTACCTTTTTTCAGTGGGGCAGATCACATCTTGATGCTTAGGTGGTCTGGGCAGGAGTGGGAGTAATCAGCTTCCTCCTTCCCAGAACTCTCCTGTTCTCATTACATCATTTCTACTTCCTGTCTGGTTTTCCCACCTATATTTCCTGCCTGGCCAAACAACATTTATTTGAAACATGATTGACAGAATACAGACAATTCTTCCGCACCATACCACCACTTAGAACAACTGTAGCTCCATTATTTTGCCTTGGCAAAGAGTGGGCTAAAACTTGTGACTCTGGGTGCTAAGTAACAACTTAGTATCAGGTTACTTAGTAACAACTAAGACCTCCAGTCAGGATAACAGGGTTTTCCTGTTCCAACTCTCTATATCAAAACAGCTTGTGCCTATCATAAGAAGACTGCTTTTATAAATTAAATACAACAATAGTTTCCTAATCCTGAACATTTAAGGGAACTGGGAAATAATTTAAATTATTAAATAAAACCAGTAGGGTAAAGTGAATGGATGGAATACAAGAAACTAAGGGGTGCAAGCCAAAGAACAGTTTGAGTGGTGAGGGAAGGCAGGCCTCGGTAGCTCTGTCCACCAGCCCTACAGTTACCACTCAAAGATTCTACCAAATAGCTGAGAGGAAACCTTTGGCCTATCAGTATACATCTCTCCATACTGAGTAATAAGGGAGTATGGCTTTCTCTCTGCATAGATCAAATCTTCCAAAATTCTGACAGCACAAGACACTAAATGATAGATAATAAATAAATGTACTACAATATTTTAAATTTCTCAATTAGATTCAAATTTTTATATTTCCTTTTGAGTCAAGTGAGGAGACTCTATTTTATGTGTAGCTTTTAACGGTGCTTGGTAAATTATCTTGAAGCAGCTTATATATTCTTTTTTTTTGATTTTTTTTATTGAAAAAAAATTTTTCCGCCTCCTCCCCGCCTCCCATTTCCCTCCCCCTCCTCCCGCCCCTCTCCCCCTCCCCCCACTCCTCTTCTCCTCCCTCTCCAGCCCTAAGAGCAGTCAGGGTTCCCTGCCCTGTGGAAAGTCCAGGTCTAGGAAGGTGAATATCCAAACTGTCTAGGCTCCCACAAAGCCAAAACATGAAGTAGGATCAAAACCCCGTGCCATTGTCCTTGGCCTCTCAACAGCTCTCATTGTCCGCCATGTTCAGAGAGTCGGGTTTTATCCCATGCTTTTTCAGTCACAGTCCAGCTGGCCTTGGTGAGCTCCCAATAGATCAGACCCACTGTCTCAGTGAGTGGGTGCACCCCTCGTGGTCCTGCCTTCCTTGCTCATGTTCTCCCTCCTTCTGCTCCTCTTTAGGACCTTGGGAGCTCAGTCCGGTGCTCCAGTGTGGGCCTCTGTCTCTATCTCTATCCATCGCTAGATAAAGGTTCTCACTCAGGATAGTATTTTCTATTTCCATCCATTTGCATGCAAAATTCGAGAAGTCATTGTTTTTTTACCGCAGAGTAGTACTCTAATGTATATATATTCCACACTTTCTTCATCCATTCTTCCATTCATCTTACACCTATCAGAATGGCTAAAATCAAAAACACCAAGGATAGCCTTTGCTGGAGAGGTTGTGGAGAAAGGGGTACCCTCATCCATTGCTGGTGGGAATGCAAACTTGTGCAACCACTTTGGAAATCAGTTTGGCGGTTTCTCAGGAAATTTGGGATCAACCTACCCCTGGACCCAGTAATACCACTCTTGGTAATATTCCCAAGAGATGCCCTATCATATGACAAAAGCATTTGTTCAACTATGTTCATAGCAGCATTATTTGTTATAGCCAGAACCTGGAAGCAACCTAGATGTCCTTCAATGGCAGCTTATATATTCTATGACCCTGTCTTGGTGGCTGGGGGGTAATGTGCTTTCTCTGGGGAACTTGTCTAATTTGAGGGAGCAAAGAATGCATCAAATGGATTTTGTGTCCTGGTTCAGTTGTTTTTTTCTTGTATTGTTTTACTATCTCAATAATCTTGCCCGGAAGATGTGGTTTCTGCTCATCAGGTAGATAGCAGCCTTGGCCTGAGCAGTGTACTGCAAATTGTCCAGGTTACAGTGAAAACACTCAAAAAACTGAACAGGGCCTCAATGAGTGCAACACACTGCAGGCTTCAGCCAGGCCCAGGAGCCACACAGCAGCAAGCCAGGCAGTCTCTTCTGTAGTTCCCATTTTGAAAACCTTGGTTCTTTCTCTTATGCCTAATACAGTCTTCAAAAGACTTGAACTCTAGGCCTAGGCCAGATGATAAAAGGTAAAGCTTTGCAGGGGGTGGGGGTGCACAGGCCTTTTATCCCAGCACAAAGGAGGCTGAGGCGAGGTTGAGGAGGGGTCTCTGTGAGTTCAAGATCAGCCTGGTCTAAACAAGACAGGCTTGGAAGATAGAGAAACCCTGTCTCGAAAACAAACAGACAAACAAGCAAACAAAAGCACAACTTTAAGAAAATTTGCCTGAGTAAGGTTTCCCAGTGTACCCCAGTCTATTTTTCACATGGATTTCAACCCCTAACTCTTCTTTCTGTGGCTGGCATACCGTCACAGGTTCTAACCTAGAAATTTAAAAATTCCATTATTAGGCAACTATGTATTTTGAGGAACTAATAGCCTATATTAATTTTCTTTGGAGGCAAGGTCCTTCTTATTAAGTGCCGAGTGTTTCGGTTACCTGTATGTACCACCAGACCTGGTTTATTTTAAACTTTCGAATAAAATCTTTGTCCATTATAAGTCAAAAATCCTACAATCAAATTGAACACTGGGTCAGTGTCTTAAAATCCAAGAGAAATGTGTCCAGAGTTGAAAGAGGGCATTTCTCCAGTGCTTAGAATATTCCAGAGCACAAAGTGAAAAATAAATGTAGATTTTTGAAGGTTAGTTCTCTGACACAGTAATCACAGCAAAGATGTCAAGGAAGCCTCTGGTCTCTCCTTGGCTAGAGTTGACAAGGGCACCCCACAAGAAGCCCTCACAGAGCCAGGTGCTTGGCTACCTACAGGGGGAGGAGTAGCATTTTGCTTAGTTCTTGCCAGTGGCTAGAAATTTGCAACCTGGTTAAACAGGGTGGGAGGAGCAAAGTTGACATGCAAATTCCCCAGCAGGGTGGAGTCTGACCAGTTCTTAGAGTCTGGCTGGCTAGCCACGGGGAAATATCAGCCTTCCCCTGAGAAGATAGTGGAAGTGAGAGCCCTGAGCAGGACTGAGCAGGTAAGCAGAGAGGCCATGGTGTGGCTCTACACAGAAATGTCCATAAGCTTCTCTTGTCCTTTTCCGAGTGGTTCTTCTCTGCTAATATAGTGCGACCCATCGGAGATTTTTTTTCCCCATTGTTTCTGCATTTTGTGCCATGATCTCCTGCATCTCCATACCCAGCATAGAGAAGAGATCTAAACAGCACAGCGAGATAACACATTGCAGTTCCTCTACTAAACTTTAGTTTAAATGGGTCAGTAGAGCAAGTCCAAGTGAGGAAAGGCATGTTTAAATGAGCTTTCTGGTTTCTGCTTTTGTATTTTTGTCCTGTGCTGCTGTTGGTCACATTCACATTTACAGAAGTGAAAGTGTCTCTTCTGGAGTGGAGTTTCTTCCCCTTTCATTTTCTACAGCGTTTGCCTAAAAATAGAAAGTCGATTCATTTTTTTTTCTTTTCTGTGTTTGGTATACAGTTCCTGTTCCAATGTTCACTACTTTAGGAACTTGGAAACAAACGCAAACTCAAGCAAAAGTAAAACAAACTCAAGTCTTCTACTGTCTGGCTCTTCTGGTCGTACCTGTGTCGTCATCTCATTCTTAATGAGAGTCCTACAGAGCGGGCTTTGTGCACCTGTATATAAACCTTTTGCATTCCCAGTGGAAGATGGCATTCTATGAATGTATCTATACCAGCTTCTAAACTTTGAACTTAGTATCCAGTTCAAATTTCCTCACTCCAGGGTTAGACTGACTCTTTGTTGTGTAACCATTAACTATTGAGTGCTGGGTAATTTATTTAACTGGTTAACCTTAGAACAGTAGGATCAGAAAGTCTTAAATCTGTGATTCCTAACAAAGGTGCAGCTTTTAGTAAGTCAAACCCTTCAACTGTGAAAATTTAGCTACATAAATAAAACCATGGGGATATGGTTTTCAAAATTTCAAGTGTGTCATTGAGGACAGAATCAATTTCCATCAAACCACATTGATATTTAAAGCTGTTGTGGAAATACCTTATGAATGTGACTTGATGCTAACCACAGTCTTTTGGGAAAAGTTAAATTGAACTTTATTTTATATGACAATGACAAAAGTGTGTTCAGATGACTTGCAAACCAGCACCTGACATGTTTGTCTACCTCTGCAAAATTAAACCATGCTCAATACATGAAATATGAAATTTGACAGTTATGAAAAACTGGGATCTAATGTCTTCATTTTCAAACAAATCATGTCAATTTACTTGGCAATGATAACCCTAAACAAGGCATAAAATGATGTTTTGAAACACTAATTGTCTTAGCTGGTGGTATGAATGCAGAATTAAGCAGCAATTAGTGTGAAGTAATCAAGTGCTCTCTCGGGGAGAAGGCCTTGAATGAGCATCTCAGCCTGTTGGAGCTGTGCACAGAGGGGTAACCCAGAAGAAGACCTAATTTCAGTGAAGAAACTCCTGTTCGGAATTTGCTCCTGCCTTAGGTACAAAAGCCCAGAAGCGGAAACAGTCACACTTTGGCCAGAAGAAAATAGATATTAAAATAAAGAAATTAAGTCATGAATCTGTAACCTCAGTATGCGGGAAGGAGAGCCACAGCTCCAGCTAAACTTCTGCTGCCTCCTGATGCTCTCTCTCCAAGTATTTTTTTTTTAGGAGGAAATAATTTCACATATAGACTATGCTGGTGTGTACATTTTATGTGGACTTGACAAGAGAAAATGATAATAAACTAAATCATTGATTGTAAGTCTCAAAAAACAGGATACAAGGAAATAGTAGGCTGCCCTGTGCAGAGGGTTTTATCTCTCCAGGGTTTTTTCTCTGTGGGTCTTACTCTATGACTCCTCAAGGGACATTCTCGGCCACACTTGATGATAAACATTGTATTGGCCTCAGAGTTGATTTTTCATCTATTGTCAGTCTTTGGCTTCCAGGTTAAAGTAAGTAACTCCACCTTACTAGGACTAACTAGATGTAGGTGCAAGCATATGAATACTGCTCTTGTTTGTTTTTGGATAGGATCTGGCTATATAGTCAGGGCTGGCCTAGAAATTGTGATCCTTGGTCTTTTCCCCAGTAAGGTTACTGTAATAACAGATATGTGCCACCATGCCCAACATGATTCACTTTTATTGTTCGCATGCTTGGTCACGAGGTCAGCAGCATTAGTTTAGTTTTTCAGAGCTGTATGCCCGAGTTCGTAGTAGATGCTCGGTAAACATTTGTTGAATTGATGGTTGAATAACTGTCATTGTTTGCACACTTAGAAAGTTTCTACGTTTACTCAAACAAATTCTTGCCCGTTGTTTTCTCATAATGAGTTTCTGTTCTTTGAAATATGTGTAAATAACCAGGAAGACGGTTTTTAGATTGCTGTTGTCTAAGGCAGGGTCTTCTGAGGTAGTGTGAGCTGGCCTGGGACTCACTATCTGACTCAGGGTGATGTTGATTTCAAGGTAGGCCTCAGCCTCCATGGTGCTGAGACTGCAGGCCTGAGCAAACATTCCCAGTTTCATTTAGGAGTATTGCGCCAGCCTTTCACAGGCTGGAGGTGTGAGAGCAAGGTTAAATTGTGGCCACAGAAGATGTCAACAGTGTTAACAAATGCTCCTGTGAGGATAGTGGGGTGCTGTTTGGATATGACAGCGAATTCATCTCAGAATTGAAAGAACTTCTTCCTCAGAACTCATATGTCCCCAAAGAAATATAACGTGCCAGCACTCCAGTTAAAATGCCAACATAAGGCAAACTCTTGTCTCCGAATTTCACTAAAGGTGTTTCTCTAATTGGTCTTCCTATGTCAGAGTGGGAGAGGGTCGCTTCTCCCGGGAACAGGTCATTCCTCATGTCACATAATTCACTGAGCTGTTTGTTTGGCTTCTCCTATTCAGCCGTCATTTTACCTTTAGAGGAAAGCCTGCATACATAAGCAACATTGCTTAGCAATGGGGTAACCATCATGAGAAATTAAACACGGTGCGGTGCTAGTAGAATAGACTTTAACAGAGACTGTAAGAAATCCCTGCAACAGGTCTGTGTTAGGGACACACCAAACAGAAAAGACAAAGAACAGCCATGGAAGTGTTCTGTGACATTCCACACAGGACCAGCCTGTATTTGTTCCCAGCCTTCACTGTTTAGCCACAACTGCTCTGCTCAGTGACCTTTTTGCTGCTAGCGTCACGGCACACTTTCCATGTTTTAATAATCAATACTTCTGTTTCACTGTGAACATAAAAATGAGTCTCTTCTGACCCTATGCTCTGGAGCCCCAGTATTTCACAGTTTCCCTCTGATTCTTTGAAATTCATGATCCTGTTTTTACCTGGACTAATCAGTATCTCTCCCAGTTCAAGCTCCTGGAAGAGTTTGATGTTATGCTCAGTTAAATACTATGGCCACTGCTTCAGTAGAGTTACAGCAAATCATTCACAGACACCCATGCATGGTTAAGTGTTTAGGCAAGGTCAAACCAAATGTGTCAAGGTCAGACCGAATGAGGCACAGTTATCTCTATTTGTAGGTGGAGTTTTCCCATCCAGTGAGCTGCCTCCAGATGACCAGACAGAGGTTTACATTAATTGTAAATGTTCAGCCAATAGCTCCGACTTATTACTAGCTAGCTATATCCTACATTTTAAATGAACCCATATTTCTTATTTATGGTCTGCAAGGTAGCAGTACCTTTGTTAGGTATAATTTGGGATGTCTTTCTGTATGTGTGTTGCTTTTATTGGTTAATGAATAAAGCTGTTTTTGCCAATGGCTTAGCAGAGTAAAGCCAGGCATGAAATCCAAACAGAGATATATAGAGAGAGTAGGTGGAGTCAGGTAGACGCCAGCCAGCTGACGAGAAAATAGGACATGTAGAAAATGATGTAACACCATGGCAACATGGTAATACATAGACTAATAGAAATGGAATAATTTGAGATGTAAGAGCTAACTAGAAATATGCCAGAGCTATTTGTCCAACAGTGTTGTAATTAACAGAGTTTCTGTGTGATTATTCAGGTCTATGTAGCCGGGAAATGAAAATGTAGTGTCATCTCCATGTACAATGGCATGTTCATCTTGCTTCTTAGCATCTCGTTTCTCCCTGTACCATCGGTTTGATCACCCTGCCTATACTTTTTGCCTGGCTATTGGCCAATCAGCTTTTTTCTTTAGCCGGTGAGAGTAACACATATTCATAGTATACAAAAAGATTGTTCCACAGCATTTATTCTAGCTTTCTTTATTAGAAGGTACCCCAGGAGGAACCAAGTTCAAATCAAGTTGCCGGTGCAACAAGAATATTCTATCTTTATCATCCACACATGTACCTGAATAACCTGTGTTCTAGTTAGGATTAAGTAGAAAAGGAAGGATGGAAGATGAAATGCAACTGCAAAGCTTCTTCCATGCCAGTTTTTTGGGAAAAAAAAAACTCATTCTACATTCTTCTTAGAATAAGATGAAAAACAAATGTCACACTTGCTCTTCATTGCAGATTCGGTTTGCAGTGGCCATAGTTGCATCACTCTCTAGATACCCAAGGATGTGGAATTGAATATTTTCTATGTAGGACTCTGTTTTCTATGTAAGAAAAACTGTTGCCGTCCAGTCTATGTTTTTCTTTTTTTTTTTAAATATTTATTTATTTTTATTATGTATACAATATTCTGTCTGTGTGTATGCCTGCTGGCCAGAAGAGGGTACCAGATGGTTGTGAGCCACCATGTGGTTGCTGGGAATTGAACTCAGAACCTCTGGAAGAGCAGCCAGCGCTCTTAACCTCTGAGCCATCTCTCCAGCCCCCAGTCTATGTTTTTCTTAGCAAATATGTCATGAACTCACAATCTTCTCTTTTCTCAATCCTATAACATCTTTAAAAATTATGTTATTACTAGTATAAGTAAGGTCAGGTGCATGTTCGTGTGTATGTGAGAGAGGGGGGGAGGGAGGGAGGGAGGGAGGGAGGGAGGGAGGGAGGGAGGGAGGGAGGGAGGGAGGGAGAGAGAGAGAGAGAGAGAGAGATTTTTTTACATTAGTACAGGCACACATGTGCCATGGTGCACACCTCTGATAGTCAGAGGAAAACTTTGGGAGTCAGTTCTGCCCTTTCATGCTGTTGACTCAGGGGCTTTCTTGTTGTTTCTACCAGGCTCACACTCTAGGCTTGTAGTCCCAGGGAATTCTGGGTAGTTCTCCTGTTTCCACCTTGCACGTTAGAGCAGGAGCACTGGTTTACAGATGTGTGTTGCCCCATCTGGGCTCTCAGAATCAAACTCAGGTTGAAAGACTTATGCAGGAAGTACTTCCACCTGCTTTGCCATCTCACCAGCTCCCTGCTAAATTCTTATAATTCCTCACAGAACATAGTAATTTTATTTAATGCTAATTTGCATATCCAGTGTTGTGCTGAATAAGTACGTTTGCTATTCAACAAGTATCCAAAAGCCTCTTTCAGTTACAGAAGTTTTCCTTGACTAATATCTGCCCCTGTCTATTTCACTCTATTTCCCCTTCAACCCTACAGGGTATTCATTGACCAGTCCCAGGTAAGCTCCTATCCTGGACCTTTAAGTTCTGAAATACTTCCTTCAAGTTGAGATCTTCATCAAGACAAATGCACAGGTTCACCCTGATGTTGATCACCTAAACCATCTCATTATTCTGTCTCTTTAGTTTTTAAAACTATCTATAAAATTTACTATGGCATTTACTCTCCTTTCTTCCACAAAATGTCAACTGTGCAGGAATTGGCACTTACAGCCATCTACCCTGCCTTCCCACCAGTGTCAGGAGCCACATGAAGGGAGCTTGGCAAGTTTATGTCTTAAAGGCCTAAGTGGATGATCCTTACAGAATGACCATGTGGAAATCAAGGGAATCTAAGGAGGCCTGGTTATCTTTAACTCCTTTCTTATTCAACTTCAAAGAACTAAAATTTAAGGGAAATGTCAATCAATAAACCAACAAATGAGTGGAGTTAAAACATGCAATTAATCCTCCGTTGTCATGCCAGTGATATAAATATCTCAACTAGTAAAAGTGCTTGCTACACCGCTGGATGTCTCAAGTTCAATACTCTGACCCACAGCACAAAGAGAGAACCAATTCCTAGAAGTTTTCCTCTGATATCTGCACATACTCAGTGGCACATAGGTGTCCCCATGTGTGGGAGGATGAACTGCTTGTTTTTCCCACTTGCCAAGCTAACTTAGCCCTGAAATAATCACACAGAAACTGTATTCATTAAATTACTGCTTGGCCCATTAGCTCTAGCTTCCTATTGGCTAACTCTTACATCTTAATTTAACTCATTTCTATTAATTTGTATATCACCATGAGGTTATGGCTTACCAGCAAAGTTCTGACATGTCTGACTCTGGCTGTGGCTCCATAGTGTCTTTCTGACTCTGCCCTTCTTTATCCCAGCATTCAGCTTAGTCTTTCCTGCCTATCTATGTTCTACCCTATCAGGCCAAAGTGGTGCAGGAGAATTGTCTGTATTCTGTTAATCATGTTTTAAATAAATGCGGATTGGCCTGGCAGGAAGTATAGGCAGGGTGATGAGAACAGGAGAATTCTGGGAAGGAGGAAGCCCATTGCTCCCAATTCCTGCCTAGACACTGAAGAAGCAGGATGTGACCTGCTCCTCTGAGAAAGGTACTGAGCTATGTGGCTAACATAGATAAGAATAATGGGTTAATATAAGTTATGAGAGCTAATAAGAAGCCTGAGCTAATGAGCCAATCAGTTTATAATTAATGCAGACTCTCTGTGTGGTTTTCTCTGAGATTAAAGGGCTGGGGGACTGGGCAGGACAGAAACCCCATCAAGCCCAGCCCTCATTTTACAGAATGGTGCCCAATGTGTAGTAGGCCATAATGCTACACCAAGGCAGTTTTCTTTATTCATTAACCAATAGAAGCAACACATAGACAGAAGGACCTCCTACACCAATTGTATACATTTTATATATAGTATATTAATTAATGAAGTAAATTTTAGAAAAATAAATTAATAATAAACCTCCAGTGTTCCCTCAGAGAGGTTCATCACACATCCCCAAACACTAAAGAGTTCTAGATGATTACAAGTGGAATGTGGTTTCAAAAACCACCACGGAATCCTGTTTGCTCTGAGGTGATCAAGAAACAGTAGGTGGTTAAATTGCTCTGGTATCTTTTGAAGAGAAAGGTGATATTCAGAGAGAACTTTCCTCTCCAGTAATATAATTTACATGCTAAAGACTCTTGTTAAAGTTTAAGTTAACTATAATTTTAGAATGTTGTTATATGGAGAATTAGGAGTCTCTACTTAAAAAAAAATAACTTCGTTGTCACAGTTTAGTAAAGTAGCTAGCTAGAAGGAGATGAAACAATAAATTTGTGGCCTTTTTTTAGATAAAAATGGAATAATGGATAGAGAAATGGCTCAGTCACTAAAACTACTTTTTTTTTTAATAACAGAACCTGGCTTTGCTTCCCAGCACCCACACAGCTAACAACTGCCTCTAACTGCAATTCCAAGAATCAGATTCCTTCCTCAGTTCTCTGTGGACACTGCACACATAGGGCACATACACATATATGTAGGTGAACAATCAGGTACACAAAACAAAAATAAATAAAACCTAAAATTGAAGAATGATGGAAAGAGGACTATAAGGGAGATGCCTCAGTCAAAAAACTATCTGCTGTACAAGTTTATTTCAGCTCTCCAGCTCCCACAGAAAAATGTAGGTGCAGCAACAGGCATTTGTAACCCCAGAATGAAGGGGAGGATAGAGACTAATAGATCCCTGGACCTCACTGGGATGCCAGCCTAGGCTATGGGTGAGCTCCAGGTTATATTCCTAGCACAGGTGCTAGGAATGTAAGACTAAGTGTGTGAAGACGGTACCAACACTGATGTTCAGTCTCTGAATATCCACACACAGACTTGCAACCCACAAACCACATGCACATACACACAGAAGCATATGCATGCTTACATACATACATACACGACAGACATCAAAAACAAAACACAGCAACATTAACAACAGTAGCAACAAAAATTCTTCTGCAATCTTAACCATTTTTGGTTTTGTTTGTTTAGAGAAGTTATCACTGTGTATCCCTAGCTGGGATGGAAATCTCTCTGCAATTCAGGTTGACCTCAAACCCACAGAGATTTGCCCCTGCCTCCCTGTTGTGCCACCACAGCAAGCGTAGTATTTCTAAGTTCAAACATTTCTAAGTTACTACTGTTCTTATTTTATCTATAACAAAATCTTAGGATGAGGTTTAAAGCGAGTAATTATATTGTCCCTCCACCATCTGAGTTACAGGAATAGAACTTAGGTTTTCAGGATTGGCAGCAAGGGCCTTTACTCTTGGTGCCCTATCTCCGGCTATTTCTGTTTGTTTGATTGGGTGGGGGTAGGTTTCAGTACGTAGCCCCTCGTGTGACACTCATGATGTACCCCAAGCTTGTGTCTATCTCTCAGTTATTCTCCTACCTCAGCCTTCCAATTCCAAGATGATAGGTGTGTACCTCCTCTCCTGGCTATGATTCCATTGTTTCTGAAACTGCAAAAATGGGAATCTGAGTTTAAAATCTCGAAAAGGGATAATACTCTGCAGAAAAGTGACGATGGTTATATTGTTTCATCATTTTACTTCCTTCTCAGATATCAGCTTGTGATGGAACCCTCGCCTCTTGAGCTCCCGGCTGATGCAGTGCAGCGCATCGCGACTGAACTCCAATGCCACCCAACAGATGAGAGAGTTGCTCTCCGCTTGGATGAGGAAGATAAGCTGAAGCATTTTAGGGACTGTTTTTATATCCCCAAAATGCGGGATCTTCCTTTAAGTAAGACTACACGGGAGGGTTTTGTAAATCAATTTAGCAATTAATTTATCTCTGCTAAAACATAGGATTGTCATAAATCTTTGAAAACCATTGTTCTATGGCATAATAGAGCTCTTACAACTGTTTCTGAGAAAATAGCAGGCCCCTGGTGCTACCCTATCAACCCATCCACCTACCTGAGACTCATATTCTTTATGTTTCTTATCCTTCCTGAATACACTGCTCACAAGGTGCTATTGCTGTCAACTACTTCTCTGAATAATACAGCAGCTGATTGAAAGCATAGGCAGAGGCGTTTGCTTGTTCTCGGCACTTAAAGCACAAAGCAATGCTTTTCAAAGCGATATTAGAACATGTCTTATTTTGTGGCATCTCATTGATGATAGCGTGGTGCTTGTCTGAGAGCTAATGCATTTGTGGCTGGGAGTATTAGGAGGCATATTAGGTGAACAGCTATCTTTGCATGCTGGGAAAAAGGCAACACGTGTCAGAGCTACAAGAAACCCACACTGCATTTCTAATATCACAAAATGGCCTGAATGGTTCTGTTTCAGGGAAAAAGTCCTGTTTGTAAACATATGTAGCCCAGGCACAAAGAATATGAAGAATCTCATACTGAACTCCATTCCAGGTTGACTGGAATGAATCACGAAATCAGCCTCATGTGATTTATACAGTTCAACTTCCTTTAGTTTTCCTTCAAAATAAAGTGGGTGCCATTTCAAACACTCAGAATCCAAGAACCTCCACTAACATTACTTGGAATAGGATTGGGTCACATATTCTCATTTGGCTCCCACTGTATGAACACCCGTGTGAAATGTGACACCTACAGGTTCGATTCATGTGTGACTGCCATGTCTAGCATCAGCCATAGTTTTGGAAAGATGAATGGAGTGCAAACCAGGTGTCACAGGAGAAATAGTTTTGCCTCAGAGTTGGACACTTAAAAATAGATGAGATGTAAAATTTAGTTGTGGGAATTGTAGCATACTGTTTTCCTATGTGTTACAAATAGAAGACTCTGGAATGGAGACATGGCTCAGTGGTTAGGTGCACATACTGCCCTTCTGGAAGAACAGAGTTCAGTTCTCAGCACCCATATCAATGAATTTCAACTGCCTGTAATTGCAGCTCCAAGGGGATTCAATACCTCTGGCCACTTTGGGCACCTGGTGCACAGACCCACACAGAAGCAGACATACATATAAATTTTAAAATAATTTAATTTTTAAATAGAAGTTGCTCGCACTGTCTATATAATCAGTTAAGAGCTGGTGTCATTTTCCCAACTCTAAGAATAATATCTACTTTGAGTTTTTGCCAAACAGATCTGCTTGGGGAAGTAATGACTGATTCTTAAAGAAAATAAGGAGTGATGGTACATTGATTCACTAATTAATTTAAATTTGTTTTAATAACCTGAATTTCAGATAGTTAAAAAAAGTTATTTTATCAAGACAAACCATGGTTTCCTCACAAGCAGCCTGAGGGTGAATAGGGATGTGTAAACTCAGTCTAGGTTTCCATTAGAATTGTTCAAAGTGAATACACTTTATAAACATTTTCTTTCATACTATTATAGACAGGATCTGAATATTCATAGTGAGCTGGTGGTATTTTTAATGCTTTACATTGTTCTGCATGTTATAGTCAAAACATGGAAGAAATGAAGGAAGGAATAGAGAGAGGAAGGAAGGGAGGGAGAAAAAGAAAAGAGAAAATGTGAGTAGTACATAGTGGTTGTGAGGAAAGGGGCCATAAGACCAAAGAAGTAAAAGTAATGGAGGTGAGGGAAGGGGCTGAGCTTCAAGACACACTTGAAATATTTATTAAAGAGTAGATTTAAAATTAGCAGACACTGTCCCAGTCCAGCTTTATGGTATAGGTTAAATACCAGTGACGTGATTCATGTAATTAACTTGTTTTAGGCAACTGCTTATCTAAAGAAAAAAAATACTAAAGTCTTTTCCTGGTTTACTGTGTGTGGTCCTGACTTAGAGTTCAGGAAGGTAACAGTTGAGTTTCACAATAGTAACAATCATGTGGGTACAATGGGAAGACAGGGTCAGGCATGTCCGCTTCTTTAGGAGATTTTCAGAGTTTACCTAACATGTCTCCACTGAACTGGAACAAAAGAGTGCTGATAAAATGTCTTTTTCTTTATTTTAAAAAGGTTGTATTTAAATGGATGCATGAGGCTGCATTAGTTTAACCACTCTACATACATGTAAGTGCCCTTGTGGACTGGAGGGCATCAGACCCTATGGAACTGGAGTTCCAGTCTGTTGTGAACTGCCTAATATATGTGCTGAGAACCTGGCTTCTCTGCCAAAGCAATAAACACTCTCTGCTGCCAAGCCATCTCCCCAGCGACACATTCATCCTTAATAGTCACACGCCAAGCTAACAATTCTAATACTATAAAGGAAAATGAGAGTGGAATCAGGGAACTGCTAACAGCTGGGTTAACAGTGAAACTACAAATTTGAGACTCATCAACATTTAGGTAACATTTGAAAATATAGGCTTGAACATTAAGAAGTACACATCCACCAGAATAAAATTTCTGAAAGCAAAACTGTAAGCAAGAGCCTGGAAAAAGCAAACTATTAGCAGACTGGGGAAAAACAAGTCAGGGTGCACAGAATGTGTGTAGAGAGGCATTCAAAGGAATGAGGGTGCTTACTGGTTTCCGCAGTCAGAGCCTGAATCCAGCAGTTAAGAAAATGTTATTCAGTAGGCTTAACTTTAATCAAGTCATTGGAGTGATAGTGGGTAGGTATTCTTGCAGATGTAATTGAAAGAACGGAAACTGGAATTTACAGCCATTCTCCAAGAATCTTTCCCCTGAAAAGAAGAAAAGCGGTGATCACAGGGAGAGAAAGGAAACCTCAGATGTCTTTGATCATGGCTGCACTTTAAGAAGAAGAAGCCGAGAAATGTGTGCATTAGAAGTTATGCTTCTCAGCTAAGAAGAGTTTCTATTAGCTTTGTTGTCTGCCTCTGCATTTTCAGCTCATGGGACCCACAAATCTTAGATAATATAAACTGTTAAAGACAGTCTTTGTCGGTTCTCAAGAGATGGGGATAGTGGGCAGGATCAACCATTCGGATAGATATTTCTTGAAGAACTTTCATGGCCCCATCTGATCATTACATCCACCTGGCAAGACAGTCCATTCCTTAATCTTCAGTGTGCGAAAGGATTAGAATTAAGAATGTGTTTATCCAGAATCCAAGCTTTCACCCATGAGTGGAGGCAAGGTCTACTTTCTCCTTTAGTTGTTCTCTTAGTTATATTTCTATTACTTCAATAAAGCACCATGACCAAGGAATCTTTTTTAAACCGATATTTATTGAGCTCTACATTTTTATCTGCTCCCTCCCTGCCTCTCCTCTCCCCCCTTCAACCTTCCCCTAAGATCCCCATGCTCCCAATTTACTCAGGAGAACTTGTCTTTTTCTACTTCCCATGTAGATTAAATCTCTGTAAGTCTCTCTTAATGTCCTCATTGTTATCTAAGTTCTCTGGGATTGTGGTTTGTAGGCTGGTTTTCTTTGCTTTATGTTTAAAAACCACCTATGAGTGAGAACATGTGATAATTTTCTTTCTGTGTCAGGGTTACCTCACTCAAAATAACATTTTTCTAGTTCCATCCATTTTCTTGCAAAATTCAAGATGTTATTTTTTTCTTCTGTGTAGTACTCCATTGTGTAAATGTACCACATTTTCCTTATCCATTCTTTGGTCAAGGGGCATTTGTTTCCAGATTCTAGTTATGACAAACAATGCTGCTGTGAACACAGTTTAGCACATATCCTTGTGGCACGATTGAACATCCTTTGGATATATACCCAAAAGTGGTATTATTGGGTCTTTTTTTTATTTTTTTTAGATTTATTTATTTATTGTGTATACAACATTCTGTATCCATGTATGCCCAGACACCAGAGGAGGGAGCCATATCTCATTACAGATGGTTGTGAGCCACCATGTTGTTGCTGGGAATTGAACTCAGGACCTCTGGAAGAGCAGCCAATGCTCCTAACCACTGAGCCATCTCTCCAGTCCCATATTATTGGGTCTTGAGGAAGGTTGTTTCCTAATTTTCTGAGAAATCGCCACACTGACATCCAAAGGGGCTGTACCACCTAGCATTTCTACCAGCAATGCAGAAGTGTTTCCTTTTCTGCATAAGTTGTCATCAGTGTTTTTGATCTTGGCCATTCTTACAGGTGTAAGATGGAATCTCAGAGTTGTTTTGATTTGCATTTCTCTGATGACTAAGGATGTTGAACATTTCTTTATGTGTCTTTCAGCCGTTTTAGATTCCTCTGTTGAGAATTCTCTGTTTAGGTATGCACTCCATTTTTTTTTTATTGGATTATGTGTTCTATTGATGACCAGTTTCTTGAGTTTCTTTGTATACTTTGGAGATCCTACCTCTGTCTGATGTGGGGTTAGTGAAGATCTTTTCCCATTCTGTAGGCTGTCATTTTGTCTTGTTGACCATGTCCTTTGCTTTAAGGAAGCTTTTCAGTTTTATTTTTATTTTATTATTATTATTATTATTTATTTATTTTTTTTTTTTTTTTTTTTTGCTTTTTCAAGACAGGGTTTCTCTGTGGTTTTGGAGCCTGTCCTGGAACTAGCTCTTGTAGACCAGGCTGGTCTCAAACTCACAGAGATCTGCCTGCCTCTGCCTCCCAAGTGCTGGGATTAAAGGCGTGCGCCACCACTGCCTGGCCAGCTTTTCAGTTTCAAGAGGCCCCATTTATTAATTGTTTCTCTCTGTGTCTGTGCTGACAGGGTTATATTTAGGAAGTGGTCTCCTGTGCCAATACATTCAAGTGTGTTTCTTACTCTCTCTTCCATGAGCTTCAGTGTGGCTGGCTTTATGTTGAGGTCTTGGAGAGAGTAGGGATACAAAGAACACACCTAAACATAATAAAGGCAATATACAACAAGTCAACCGCCAACATCAAACTAAATGGAGAGAAACTCCCAGTGATTTCACTGAAATCAGGAGCAAGACTAGGTTTTCCACTCTCTCCATATCTAGTCAATATAGTTCTTGAGGTCCTAGCTAGAGCAATAAGACACCAAAAGAGATCAAGGGGATACAAATTGAAAAAGAAGAGGTCAAACTTTCACTGTTTGCTGATGATATAATGGTATACTTAAGCAATCCCAAAAATTCTACCAAGGAATTTTTATGACTCATAAACACTTTAAGTAATGTAGCAGGATACAAGATTAGCTAAAAAAAAAAAAAAAATCAGTAGCCCTCCTTTACACAGATGATAAAGGGCTGGTAAAGAAATCAGAGAAACATCACCCTTCACAATAGCCACAAATAGCATAAAATATCTCGGAGTAACACTAACCAAACAAGTGAAAGACTTGTATGATAAGAACTTTAAATCTTTGAAGAAAGAAATTGAAGAAGACACCAGAAAGTGGAAAGCTCTCCCATGTTCTTGGGTAGGCAGAATTAACATAGTAAAAATGGCAATCTTACCAAAAGCAATCTACAGATTCAATGCAATGCCCATCAAAATCCCAAAACAATTCTTCAGAGACCTCGAAAGGCCAGTACTCAACTACATATGGAAAAGCAAAAAAAAACCAGGATAGCCAAAACAATCCTGTACAATAAAAGAGTTTCTGGAGCTTCTGGATGATCACAATCTCTGACTTCAAACTCTACTACAGAGCTACAGTACTGAAAACAACCTGGTATTGGCATAAGAACAGACAGGAGGACCAGTGGAACTAAATAGAAAACCCGGATATTAATCCATACTCCTTAGAACACTTACCTGTTAGTGAAAGCATGTGAGATTTATCCCATTCATAGGGTGTCTCAAGTGGTGTTATTTTTCAGATGTTATTAAGGTGACCATATTTTTAAGTTTCATGGGTGTACCTCCCAGTCATACGTAGAAGACACTATCATCAAGTAGATGTCCTGGTCCTCTGTCTCTTAGGTTATCCAATCCAAAGAGGGCAGTTCTAAATGCATCTACATGTAAACAACAGTAAAGGGATTCAGCAGGTTGTATTTGTAAATTTATAGAGATATGTGTAACAATAATAAATAACAAGAAGTCATGAAAAAAGAAAAGAATAACCATTGCTCCCACAAGGTAATATCAAGAAATCCAATAACATTAAACAGGACTTAATGAGGTATTGTGGTATGTGATGTTAGTATTAAGTCACTCCCAGCAATACACAAAGATATGAACTCATTCCATTCTGAACAATAGTGGACTAGACACAGATACAGTTTTTATTCAGAAAATATATAAACCAGATTAATGGGTCTTTACTATGTGACTAAGTCTCAGTATTCAGGTACATGGGTACCGTTTTACAAATGAGTGCCAGATCTCTGTGCACAGCATGAGTTCAGAGGCTCATGTGTGACTCCATATGTGAAACGGCCTGCTACTGAGAGACGATTCTTTTTGTTTTAAGTTTTGTTTTGATGATGCTTGGCTATAGTAAGGAACTCCCATGCTGTAGGTGACACAATACGCAGCTTCAAAGGACCCAGGTTCAAGTATCTCTGTTAGAAAACTGAGACTTCAATTTGTCATGTGTTTTGCTGCTGACACTAGGGGCAGGAAAACAGGGAACAAGTTTGGGAAGTGTCCACATTGCTTTTGTCCTCAGAGATGTGGCCGAGAAACCCGGAACCGAATCAATACATGACTACAGGGAAATCAGACGGATGGCATCAGCAGAAAACAAACGAACAATTGCAATGTCCCGTTCATTCTTTAGGGAATTTTGCTCTGACAGGAACAGGAGTGGTAGGAGTCTCCTAGAATTCTGACAGACCACAAAGCCTGCGGTTAGGGCTTCTGGATCTGTGAATTCCTCAAGATTAGCAAGACACCCTGAAGCTCTTTTATAATTTCATTGTATTTCCACTTCTGGCTTCCTAGCCTAATCTTCAGATGGCCCTTAAACATGAAACTCTATCCCAACCAGCTTATCACAAACTGAAAATATCCTTAAGTGATAAAGGGCTTGAAAGTTAAAAACTATGAGTGGAATTTAAGTCTGTTAAGTGGAACCAACTCATGCCTCTGTTGTCAGTCCTCAAGAATCATTAGAAGGCCACTAGACACACCACAATAGACACCAGTGTCATCCTGGAAGTACTTCACCATGTCAAGTTGTGTCTGACTGCTACCTAAGTACAAAATGCAAGCAAGGGTTTCTACAGTGCAAAGGAAAGTAAATACCCATTGTACCAGACCTGAATATTTAAAAAAAAAAAAAAAGTTTTATTTTAAAACATTTTAAAGGGAGAATATGTTAGCACCCTCATCTTTCATTTTAATGGCCAGGAACAGAATTGTTCCTTAGGAAGTCTGACAGGCAGAATTATATGTATTGGATAATGGAAGAAAAGGAAGCCTTCCCTCGCCTCTTGCTTTCCTTCTGAGGCATCTTTGTCTTCAAGTAATGTTTTGACCTGATTCCTCAGAGGACTGTGGTCTCAGATTTATGGACATGAGCATAAGTCCCAGCTCAGTGCTAGTCAAGACTGCTGAGATGCAGTTCAATATTGCCAACAGGAATAACCAGCCATTTACATTCGTATCGCAATTATCAAGATTGGAACAATTTTACAATTATGGCAGTTTGTACCCAATGAATTCAGATTACATGCCTGGTTCTTCCTGTGGAAAGGGGGGCTCTAAATAATCAAAACATGAAAGAAACAAGGACAGTTGGGCCCTCTGTTTTCACCTAGTGATTATAACATAACCAGTAACCTTTTCATGCCCATCAACATGAAAAAACATTGTGCAGCTTTGACAAACAGAATATCCTTCATTTATTTCCTTTTCTTTCTCTGGCTTTGTCCCCTGCCCCTTTCCCTCCCCCTGCCCTTTAACAGGGAAAGAAATTCTCAATTTATGCAAAATTGAAAATAAAAACATAAGTAATTTATTTCATCTTTCTTAAATAAGGAGTTACTAGTTACAGTGTCCCAGTGATAAGGCCAAACTCTGATCAAGACTCCAATCAGACTGGGCCACACCCCTAGTCCTGGAGAGGACGATCAGGGAGCAGCCCGAACAGAAGTAGGAAAGAGTCCTATGTGCAAGTTTTATTGCACACTTGTCAGGGAGGTAAAGAAACGTAAGCAGCAAGCTCAATAGAAAAGCTCTTGTCACTATAGCCATCCCAGGCATTAGCAGACAGACACAGGAGCAGGACATAGTCATCTGAGCTGTTAGTGTCAAGACTTTGTATATTGGAGTCTCCCGTGACTGAGCCAATTACTAAGGAAAGTAAAAACATTCTGTGATGTTCTGAGTGGCCAGGGTCTCCAGTTCTACTTTGCGTGATGGTCTTGTTGTCCCCCAATTTGCATGATGGTCTTGTTGTCCCCTCCCTGACCCTCTGCTGCTCACAAACACCTGTAGGCAAGGAAGAGGGAACAGGTGACCTTCTTAGGGTCTTATCTGTACAGCAGCCATAGAAGCCACAAAGGCTGTGCCGGAGGAGGATAGAACTGGGTCTCAGGGAAGATTAGTAAAACTTGGCCAAAGACTCAGTGCAGAGCCCTGTTTCTACTTCCATTCCAGAAGCCTCTGAGGATACCACTTAGCACTGATAGAGAGCACTCAGTGAGCCTCTTGTCAACAGCTGGGAGACCAAAAGGTTGTGAGAAGGAAGATGAAAGGGGAAGATCTTTATTAGCAAGTTGATAACCTTGGGTAGCACTGAGGGCAGTGATTGAAAACCCATCCTCATATGCTCACTGTACTCTCAGTGACTGTTCTCTAGGGAAGGAAAACAGAGACAAGGCTTAGGATTGTCATGGGGAACTGTCACCCCGTCTGTCTGACCCTATGGTCTGATTGATCATAAACTTGAAACTTCATGTCATACACTGCTATGCAAAATTTTGTTGGCACAAGAAGGTCACAAGTAAGTAGCCTAGGAAGCAGTTTCTTTCATAATCTCAAAATGAATGTGTTATTCTTGGCATAGAAGGTAACCTTAGAAGAGAAAGACTGGATAACTTCCAGAACAAGAGACTAGAGGCGTCACACAACACAGAGTCAGCCAGGACAATGAAATGGCCACTCTCAAACTTTCAGTGGCTGGACAGCCATCGTTTCCTTTTGATCAAAGTGGGACTGAACATACAGTATGTAAAATGGTAGATCGAAAATTGAAATTCTAGCCTAGGGCTGGGCAGAGTGGTACATACCTCTAAAATTCCAGAACTTGGGAGGCCAAGGCAGGTGCTGTGAGTTCACGGCCACTGTGGTCTACTTAGGGAATTCCAGGACAGCCAAAGGTGAGAGAGAGAGAGAGAGAGAGAGAGAGAGAGAGAGAGAGAGAGAGATTCTAGTAATTTCAAATCAAACAGCTCTGTAATAACATCTGAATCCCATTGTCACATAGCTACTCACTTACTATGTGATGTTTTCACATACACGTATAGAGAAGGACATGCTACATAGGAATTCCTTCGAATCAAATAATGTATCTTTTGGAGTTGAATCTCATATTTCATTTTCTTTCATTTCTTTTTCTTCCCCTGTGCCCTCAAGCCAAAAATATTACCATAAAACTCTCTTGTAGTTATCACAGCAATCTGTTCTAAGATGCTGTTGTCAAAGCAGCTTTGGGGCCTGACATGTGTCCTGAGTCAGGACCTCAGCTTTGACAGATTTGCCTTTTTGTGTCACTCTGGGCTTTGACATCTCCAAAGCACAAAATGCTGTTCTCTATTTTACAGAAAAAGAATGTCAAAATTGGACAGCAATATTTTGTTGTTTTTTTTTAAAGTACATGTCTTTCACAATAATTAAAGAATGTTAATTCCTTATCCTGATTTATTCTAATAACAGACATTTTAAGGTTTTACTTTGCTAAAACTGAATGAATGCAAGTGTCGATAGTCACACTGGATACTGATATATAAATTACAGTAAGACCTGTGGCACGTACATCCTAATTTCACACCAGGCACCTGGGAAACTCACTCACTAACATATGAATTCATTATAGAATCATTTTATATCTAAATATTCTATGCACGTAGAAAATGTTGGCATTTCTTTAGAACTACAAGGTCACTTCTGGGTTCACTTCATAATTTTGAAAAAAATGATGTCCATGATAATAATAATAACATTAATAACAATAATGGGCTGGGCAGACGGCTCAGAAGTTGAGAGCACTTGATGCTCTGCCAGCGGACCTGAGAGTGAATCAAAGAACCCATGTCGGAGAGCTTACCACCTCCTGTATCTCCATCGTCAGGGGATCTGATACCCTCTTCTGGCTCCCATGGGTACCTGTACATGCTTGGTAAGCAGACACACACGATAAAAGTAAATGTGAATTTAAATAACGATAACAGTAAAAATGATAAAGCTAATTCATGTTTTATGCAATAAACTTCCGCTGGATTCTCAATATGAGATTGTTACTGATTATGTTTGTTCTGAGGAATCAGAATTGTTCTGAAGATGTGATCTGTGAGACAGCTGGCTAGAACCTTTCTCCTGGAGCCTAACATGAGCCACTTGACATAATAGCATAAGCTGACCGATATGAATTTCATCATGTGCAAAGTGGAAAGATTTTCTTTACAGGGCTCAATTATTGAATCTTAAAACATTTTAAGTGGGGTCGCTCAAGTCTTATATTCCTGAAATTGCATGGTGTATTAAGTGGAGTGTAAAATACCATTTACAGCCTTGGTATCTCCATTAAGCTTGAGGAATCTGTATTTTATTATTTTTTCTTCAGTTTGTGATTTTGTGTGTGTGTGTGTGTGTGTGTGTGAATTGAGTTGAGTGAAAGACTTTCTAGAGTAAGCCTGGATAATTTGCTAGGTGATATATTTTTTAATGATTAATACAGAGGTACTCTATAGGAACAAGTTCATCTTGATCAATCTTTGGCTCTAGCTCAGGCACTGATGTTTCTTTTTTAAAAACAACAGCCTAGAAAGTAAATCTAAAAAAGCACGTGAAAATTTCCTTAGCATTTACAGCATTTTAGAGACATTATTTCATTAACAGGTCATAATCATGTTAAACATCAGCAAGCATATAGGTATATATAAATAATTTTATATATAAGAATATAAATATACTTACATGATCCGAAAATAAGTAGCAGTTTATCTATTTCAATTATAACATACCTGTAACTGATATGCAATGTACTTTCAATTAAGACCTTATGTGAACAAGTTTTATTACTAAGTCAATGGTCTAAACACCTAATGAGCACATTTTGTGTGTGAGGAAAGCAGTATAATAGAAAATTCATATGTATAGAAGACATAAAACTCTACTTGCAGACATTAAAATAATTACAACCTAAAATAGCTTCATTAGTATGCCTGCAAATATTAAACGTCTATTTCCTTTGAGTTAATCAACCCAGTAAAAGCTAACGGAGTTTAAGTCACTCCAAGGAGGCCCACTAGGGAAATGTACCTGTTGGATTCAGTCACCTCCGCAGAAGTTCTGAAAATCTGCTTTGGCACCAGAGGTGAGAGGCAGTAACTGTAGACCTGAAATGCCAGCTGAAGGGAATAGTAACTTTTCTAAGGGTCTGGTGGTTCCTTGTGGAGAGACATTTCCACATTTACAATAATTGCTTCCCCAGGGAAAAAGCTACTGTACATGCACTGAGCGCTGAGTTAGGTTTCCTTTTGTTCCTGTGCTTTGCAGCACTGTTGGTTTTGTTTCTATTGCCATTTTTCCCTCTGATGGAGGGCTTAGAAGCAACATCAGCAACAGAAAAACAAGTCAGACTTTGCTTTTCTGAAGTTAGGACAAGCATTAGAAAAAGCTTCCCATCAAATATGTCAGGGAAATTTTATTTTTAACACATGCATACAGCATGAACTGATCCAATCATGGTGATGAGCAGGTACAGTTCCCTGTCAGAACTTTATGCTTGGAGTCATCAAGTTCCTTCCTCCTGATTCTTCATAAAATGCTGAACAGCTATGATCTATATTCTCCCCATTGTGCGATGAGATAACAGACTTTCCTCCTTCAGCTTAACTTTGGTACTTGACCCCTGACCTGCCTCCAAACACTTGTTCTCATCTTGCTCAGCCTTTAGCAATCACGAACAGACACTGACGTTGACATTTTTCGACATCGAGATAAAAGAACGTGTAGTATTTCTCTTTCTCTGTCTGCCTTTTCTTGTGACTTGACTGAAGTTGGAATTGTTAAATAATTATAAGGGTCATTGTTTTAAACTAGGTCCTACCTTGGACCAAGACTGAAATTCAGTTACAGACATCCACACTTAAGTTTGATGGAGTTTGGCACCAACAAGGGGAAACTAAGCTATTTATCAGGCCTTCTAAAAGAACAAGAGAAATGGGCTATAAGAGTCAAATGTGCCAAATGGGCAGCTTCAATCACTGAGAAAAACAGGAGTTACCTTAATCCTCTGCACCCTGTAATATGTAATCCTTTACAAACAGCCTGGAGGAACCTGTGTTAACAAAGTCATTAGTTTCCTTTATTTTGCCCCAGTCTTACAAGGAAAGTAATTTTTAAATTATCAGTCATCTGGTTCTTCTGTTTGTATTTCCTTCTGTCTTTCTGCACCTATAAAACCAACTTTTTATTGATTAGGTTGTCATTTGGTTCTTCAGTTGTTTTTATTTCCATTTGTTTTGTTTGTGTTTTAGCTAGATCCTCATAACATAGTCTCAGCCTGGTGTTAAATTCTCAATTCTTTTTCTGACAGCCAAGTCTAGGGCTTGGTCACTGGAACATGAATTCCATGTTATACAGTGAAATAGTACTTGACACTAGATTTACAAATAAAGTCAAATAATATCTTTTAAATAAGTTTCAGTCATTTTGTTTTCCAATAAATTATATCCACTAAATCATGAAGTAAATAAGGATCAAAGTGATGGGCATTTTTTATCAATTAACTGGTTGCTCAGATTTGTAATAGTGGATTTCCATAACCTCACACTCCAAATAACCCAACTGTCATCATGGCCAAATAAGGAGACTTCCAGAATAAACCCAAACTTTTTTCTTAAGTCTAACTTAATAAAATTATATAGAGAAAGCTGAAATTCTTAAATGTATTTGTGGTGAGCGCTCTGGGTTGAAGTGTGTCCTTTCAAAATCCATGCTGAGTATCAGTGAGATGGCTCAGAAACTGGATCCACTGGTCTCAAGTCGCATGATCTGAGGTCAGTACCTAGATATTACATGGAAGAAGGAGAAATGGCCTCCTCGATGTTGTCCTCTGATCTCCACATACATGTAAAAGAATGAAAATGCATGTGAAATAAATGTTATTTTAAAAAGGAATCAAGTTAAGCTGTCCCTAATCTGCCATGACTCTATTTTTATGAAAAGAGAAATCAGGATACAGATTTACAGGATATAAACTGAGGGCTGTACATGAAGAGAGCCATATACCAGACAAGAGTAGAGATTTAGAAGCGGTCCTTCCTCCCAGGCTGCGAAGGAATTAATGCAGATGACTTCTGATGTTGGCTTCTAGCCTCCATTGCCAGGAGACAATAAACTTCTCTGTGGGAAGTCTCCTCATTTGTAAAGTATTCTTAGAAAAGAACTGCCCTATTCCTATATTTTGGAAATAAATACAGAGGACTTATAACACTAATGCAAAGTGTTCCAGTTGCAACATATTGTAGATACTTGGAAGATAAAGAAATTAAGAACATATCAGGATTTCAAAGGGATCTAGAGAGAAACTCAGCAACACCTCTTTTATTCTTTTAAGCAGACCCTCAGGAAATCAGGGCCACAGTTCTTGTCTTAGGTGTTCTCTATAGGTTCTTCCACACTGATCGAAGAAGAAAAAGCACTGCAGTAGAGATGGTGTCATCAACAGGGCCTGGTTCACAATATGCAGTGTTTCACTTTGTGTAGAGCAAGAGTATTATGTACTGTTCTGTCTACTTGAGGTTGGCAAAACAAAAGCAGCAAATGGTCAAAACCTGAATACAGATCATCAAGGCTCCAGATCAATAAGTCTTTCAAAGCAGATCTAAATAGTATGGCCTAAAGGAAAAGACTGAGGTATCTCCTTTACTTCTTCCCCCTTCCAGTGAGAGTGAGGCCAATTCAAAAAAATTTTTTCTTCTGATGGAGTAGAAAGAAAAATTTAAAAGATAAGCACAAAAAAAATGCCCAATGAATCAATCACTTCAGGTCTTAAGAGTTAGCCAACTTTGAGGTATCTGCTAAGATGGCATATATTAGTCACAGTTCACTTTAAAAGTAGTTTATAATAGCTCATTCAGGTGTGGGGGAAAACAAAACCAAAAAAATGATAAAGAAAAAAAAAGCAATAGCGATGATCAAACTCAGTGACATAAATGGACACTCTTAACTCCAAGAAAAGAGGTTGGTCAGTGCCATCATTTCTATGATAACTGGTTGAGCAGAGCATCAAATTAAACATATATTGAAATAAAAGAAGTTGTCATAGTTGAAAAAAATCCCAAAGAACATTAACAGCTGCTCTGCATCAATACTAACTTCATTTTGGAAGAAAGAAAAAATATACCTCAAAATAGCATACTGTGTATGTGTTTGTGTGTGTGTGTGTGTGTGTATGTTGGGAGGAATCTCTCTCCTTAGTCCATCTTAGTTCATGAATAAGAAGCATTAAACAGGTTATCTAATATGCTCACAGGATGTCAAGTTGTGAAGAACTGGGAGTCGCGCACTAAGGACTTGGAATTATATCTGTACCCAGACCTACATTCTCAGGAGTTGCTCCTAGATATAACAGGGGATATAAAAGATGTAAATGTATTTTAGGAAGTTTTACATATGGACCCCCAACTAGAATTTAAGAGTGGAAAATTGATAGTAATGATTGGCATGACATTAGCAACAATTGATAGGACAATCTTGAGAATGAAAAGCAATGAGTCGTGGGTGACTTGAGGCCCAGCAACTAATGTTCTATCCAAGAGGATCTGGCTTGCACAGATACAGAATAACCTCTAGAAACCCAAGGAACACATAAATATCCTATGATTCCAAAACAGTTTGGAAACACTATGTTCAACCTATTTTCCTTTCTTTTCATTTAGTATGGGAAGAGTAGCTCTGTTGTAACAAAGAACAAGGATTAGAACAAGAAGAAAAATAGAAGCTATTTTTGGTTCACATGATCATAATATTAATGAATATAAATGGAGGTGGAGCTTTCCCTTTGTCCCTGCTGCACAGTCACAAATAAACACACAAAAGCTCATATTAATTACATAATGTTTTGCCCATAGCTCAGGCATATTACTAACTAGTTCTTACAACTTAAATTAACCCATTTCTATTAATCTATATTTTGCAACATGACTTGTGGATTTACCTGTCCTCCTGCATCTTGCTTCCCCTGAGACTGACTCATCTCTGCCTCTTCAACTCCTATTTTCTTTCTCTTTGTATCTGCAGTTTCACTTTCTTACCTAGCCTCATGCTGCCTTGCTGTAGGCCAAATCAGCTTTTTTAATCAACCAATGAGAGGAATATATATTCACAGCACAAAAGATTATCCCACAGCAAATAGACATGCTGAAATCGGTACAGCTTCTATCTGAAAACTTTATGAACACCCATACCGTCATTTTATTGATACTGTTTGATGCCATGTCCTTCACGACTACACAGATGCTGTTTCTCATGGTAAGATCCTGAGAAGTTTTGTACAATAAATTATGTGTGAACATAGAGAAGTTTCTTTCTCAACTCATGTCTCAATGCTCCTCAAATTACTGACCTTGTGTTCTGTCCCCAAGTAAATAAATCTTTCTGGAAATATTAAGAAAAGGAAGGGAGAGTGGGAGAGAGAAAGAGAGAGAAAGAGAGAGAGAGAGAGAGAGAGAGAGAGAGAGAGAGAACTGTGATACTCTGATGAGGGTTGAACCTGCAGGTAATATCTTCCAGGTGAATAAATGACTCACTGATGAAATTTGCTTAAAGGGCAGTAATGTCATAAAAATAAAATGAAATTCACTTTTAGTTTTTCTATATGATCTGACTATAAAATAAATTAGAGTTAAGGGATGGGAGATCATGTTATAAATATTGCTTGATAGTAAAGTCCTTGGTTAACATGTACAAGGCCTTGGATTCAATTCCCAGGACACTACAAGGAAAGAAGAAAGTTAGTTCAATTTGAAGAAGAAGATTATTTTATTTTGTACAGTTCAAAAGTCATTAATATTCTGCTCTCGGTCAGATTATTGGAATGGATATTATTTCATCTCGAAAGCAGGATCAAATTCCCTAGCATAAGATTTGATAGCAGATTTTGTCACCTTTATTTTGGAATCCCCCCACCCCCACTCTGTCTGTAAGCTTTGAAGGGCCCTCTATCTACAAATAACTCTTCTCTCCGCTGCATTCCTCTCCCAGTCCCTAAGCCATTGGTCACAGGGCTCAGTGACAGGAGATCTTTCTCCCAATCCATCTCCTCCCCAGTCCCCAAACATACTCAGGGGAGGGACCTTCTTTAAAAAAAATTATTTATTTGGCATCCTAGCTGAACTTTCCCCTCCCTCCTCTCCTCCCAGTTCCTCCCCCATGCCCTCTTCTGTTCCCACCCCCTCAGGGAGACACCTTCTTAATGTCTGCAGTTATATAACTTAAAATTTTTCTCACAGTGACAAAATATCTGGGAAAAGTGACTTCAAGAAGATTCACTCTCTGCTCGGATTTTAAAAGGTTCCAATGCACGATTAACCTCTTGACCATGCTGAGGGAGGACATCATTGTAAATGGCATGGAGAAATAAGGGTACTGACCTAATGTTGCCCTGGAAACAGACAAAGAGACAGGGAGAAACTGGAACAAGGCATAGCCTCCAAAACACGACCCAATTACTACTTCCCTAAGCTTGCTTTCCACATCTGAAGTTTCCACCATGTCCCGAAATAACACCACCAGCAAGGCTCAAAGGCTAACACATGAACCCAGGAACATTTCCTAAACACACCTTAAAATCCTACCCCTGACCCTCAAGGCACGTGTCCATCTCATAAGGCAAAACAAGTTTAGTATATCTCTAGGACTCTTCAATGCCTCCACAGCTGCAGCAACTTTCTAAAGCTCAAATCCAAATTCTCCTGAAACTAAAGACAAACTCTTAACAGTGAACTCCATTAAAATGATAAAAGGGGTTGCGGTGAGGGGCGGGGGGGGGGGGGGGGGCTGTATTCCTCCAAGGTACAACAACCTTCAGTGCATATTTCTATTCTCAAAGAGAAAAAAAGGTCGCAGGGTTTATAGATAGGAGGGATGGACCAAGGTTAAGACCAAAACTCAAGAGGGGAAGGCTTAATGAATATAGCTATCAGAAGACATGACTGCATACCCATAATTCCTGCACTTTGGACGTGGAAGCAGGGTAATTGGGGCTTTGAGACCAACCTAGGCTACATAGTTAGACTACCCACTTTGCTCCTTCCAAAAAAGGTTAATAATTGTGCATCCAGTTTTCAGGATTAGTAGTGTTAATTCAAAACTCCAAGAGTGTGAGTGGTCTTGTCCCTATAGACATTGCTACCTACAAGCTGCACTCTGCTTGGCTTCTGTCTCAGCTAGATCCAAAACAGCTTTGCTTGGCAAAAATTCAACTTTTCTGGAATCGCTAACTTCCTGGAGTCTCTGTTGTGTCCTTAGCTTCTAACTTTGCCTTGCCAAATATTTCTCACTGAGATCTTGGCTCTCTTCTACAGTGCCCGGCCTCCTAGGTTTTCTTTTAAAGTCTGGATGGAAGCTTACATTACCCTGTAATTCTTGCTTTTTATGTGCTTGCAAAACCAACACCTCCTAGATGGTAACAAACTCAGCCTCCAGCTCAAGCAGTCACCCTCTTTTGAACACCCACACACACCTCATTTAAACCATGGCTCAGTTATTTCAGAATACTTGGGCAGCTAATCCTGAGAAAACACTTCCCTAGGCTATCCAGTGTGAGCAGTGTTTTCTCAAGGGAGTCTTTCAAATGAGTTTATAAGCTCACTCTTTGACCACGGTGTGCTTTGCTTAGTCCTCAAGTACCTTCAACGTATCTTCTCTGTTATTCCAGTCCAACTTAATTGCCCTCTTGTTAATGATGCCAACCTCTTTAGCATTCTGTGGGGCTCATTCTTTTGTATGCTCTTCTCTGGGAAAATGCTAAACTTGTCTACCATTTCTATTCTTTCTGCTGTGTGGTCCTAATTCTCATTGTACATTGATTAAAAACATCCAGTAATATCCATGCTAATCCAGAGTTCCAAACTGCTCCCACTCACCCACCACCAAGTTTCAGCTTCAATGTATAAGTAACATTGACACCTGTTTTGTTGTGTCAGGTTCAAAAGATGCAGCAAGGAGATTCAGTAGTTGAGAAGAGAAAATTATTTACAGTCATTTTTTACTTATTTGTTTGTTGTATTTATTTTTATATTTCGCTAGTCGTGATGGCACATGCCTTTATTCCAGCACTCAAGAGGCAGAGGCAGGCAGATCTCTGTGAGTTCAATACCAGCCTGGTCTATGGAGAGAGTAACAGAACACAGAGAAACCATGTCTCAAGCAAGCAAGCAAATAAACAAACAGACAAAAATTATTTCTCACAGATCAAAGTGTTGTCAGACCTGGTGTGTGGAAGGCCCCTGTCCTACACAGAAGACTCCTCATTGGGTGTTCCCAGGATGGAAAGGACTGGACTTTTTTTAAAGGCAAAGCCCTTCTGATGCACAATGCCCCCTTTCTGATGCACAATGCTTCCAAAGTCTTCATTTCCTAATACCATCAGTTTGGGAAGTTGTATTTCAACTGATGAGTTTTGAGGGGATCCAAGCATTCAGAACATAGCATATTTGGACGTTTTCTATGTATTTCTACATATGATTCACATTTTTGACAGTAGAATAATGTGCCTGTCTCCCTGAGGCAATTCTTTACGATGTAATATATTTGACAAATTATAATTAAAAACATGGAGTAATTCACTCGCTGAGTAAACAGTGTTTCCTCAGATGCTCTAGTGTAGACACTATCTCAGCTTATCTTTCTCAATAGCCACCCTCAAATCTCAGGTGATACCTCAAAGGTTTATTTGGTTCTCTAGGAATGACCAAGCTAAATAGCTGCCATCCAGCAGGTCCCACAGTCCCCGTGGCCCAGGACAACAGGCTTGCTCCTTGCAGAGATGCTCTGTTCATTAGACTCTCGAGGATATATCTACAGCATGTCTCAGCAGTTGTGGTGCTAGAGGGAAGGTAGGCTCTGGATGACCTCCCTTTGCTGAGAAAAGAATCCAGCTTAGAAATGACATGGCATTCCTGCTCACAGTTGACTTGCCTGGATCAGTCTTGTGTGCCCTACTCAGTCACAAGAGGGCAGGAAGTATGTTGTCATGGGATGCCCGGAAGACAAGAGACTCAAAAGCATTTGGCAAAGAACCCCAATCTTTTCCTTACTAAGAACCGATGTGTCCTCGTGTTGAAGCTGTCTTAAGTCTTGGGGATAACTATGCCTTATTGCTACCCCTAAAACAGGCATGAGTGCTAATCCATCCTGTTGGGCTACATCCTCTGACTCAGCCATGCTATAGACCACATGCGGAGATTGCAGGCAAATGTGAGGCTATTGGCAACTTAAGTATGAATTCAATAAAGTTTTTGATGCTGGTCTTTGTATTTCTTTGGTCCTAGGGATTGAAGCTAGTAGCCATTATTATTAATGTATTCTTTTCTCCATGGTCTTAAACGAGACTTAAACATAGGAATTGTTTGTTTATTTCTGGCAATCAAGGCTAAAACCTGAAATGGAAAGTACAGCAAAGTTTTGGTCTAGCTGAAGGAGAAAAAGACATATTTGTGCAATCTTTAGTTTATGATGTTTGTACTATACATGTGTATATATCTAGACACATCATAAGATAGATAATTCCAATAGCAGTATAATGACACCCATTAATTCAGAGTGTACTTTGCCTAAATTGTGGAAAGCTAACACAATTAGACAGGCAATCATATTTCCTGTAGAAAAAATGTTCTTAAATCTTCCTAAAGCCTTTGGCTATTTGTGATTGGAAATGGTTGCTAATTTAGATTTCTTCCTGTAGCACAATAGCTGTGAGAGATCTCCATGTCATCTCTGTGGGTTTAAGTTATGTTTTAATGTAAAATACAAAAGGTTAATTACTGTTCAGAACCTGATGCTTCTGTGGGAGTAACTGCAAGTTATTTATTATCCTTCCTCCAGTTAATTATGTTAATTGTGGCAGATTTACAATGTCAAGTGCAAGAATGTTAATTAATTTAATAAGCACACTTTTTTGTACTTTCTTCTGTTTCAGTTGATCCATCTTTAGTGAATAAGGATGAAAATGCCATCTATTTATTGGGAAATTCTCTTGGCCTTCAACCAAAAATGGTTAAAACATACCTGGAAGAAGAGTTAGATAAGTGGGCCAAAATGTAAGTACCATGTTTCAAAGTATAATTCTGTATCTGACAGAAGAATTTTGAAAATTACAAAAGGTGTCTGAGTTGGGCAAGTTATGCACCTGGCATTTTAGGATAAAGGAAAACCTAAGAGACCATAATTATCAATATTAGTATATTTTGAGGAAATAATTTAGGGTCAGACTAGGGCCAAATGGCAAATTTATGATGGAGGGAGAGGAACACAACATAGTTAAGCATTTGATCCTCTTTCCTACATCTGAATCAGTGTAGCCATTTCATTTCCCATGCTTAATGACCAGCAAAGAAGTTAATTTACAATTTTGAGTGTTTTATGATTTATTCATGGCTAAGTTAACAACATAAAAATATGGAATCCAGGCTTGTTAAGGTGACATTAGGTTAGGGTCACATGTGATCATGCATATACAGAGTGAGATGTATTGTCTGATCTTAGCATTTTAAAGCTCCTACCATTTCCTCTTGTGTAGACAGTTTAAAGACTTTCTACTCCCAGGCTTGCTATATATGAATTCTTACAAGAGCACCGTTTTCTCCCTAGAGCTCTATGTATTCCTGTAGTCTTCTGATGACTAACCCTTCCTCTTTCCTCCCTTCCTGAGCCCTCTTCTGTAAACTAGCCTTCCCAACCATACGTTACCTCTGCCAAATGTCACTATATTACAAACACATCTCTTTAAACATTTAAAGCTTTTTCATTAACACCCTACAGTTATGCATATTGATGAGTGTATCACTGTGTTATTTTTATATATGTTTATAATATGTACAGTCAACTCAAGGTAATTGAGGTTCCCATCTAGTTATCACACTTTATTGTGAATTATGATTCCATCCGTTTTATAAAACACCAGAATTTATTACTTCTGTCTAACTGAGTTCAGATACCCATTTTTAACCCTCTACAATTTCCACTTGGGGAGACAACTTAGAGACATCGATTTTCATTACTTTCCTGTTCTTAGGAAAATAATCTGCTTTTATGTATCTTTTCTTTCCATAGTAATTACTTATAAAACTGAAGTGAGATATATTTGTTAAGTATTGCATTTTTTTGTCTTATTCCTGAAATGTAAACATTTAAGTATTTTAAACAGCCCCAAAATATTTTTAAATGTTTTCTCTGATCATTTGAAAACAACAACAACAAAAAAAAATCATTATGGAAATGAGTCCCGCTCAATGATCAGAAAACATTTCAGAAAGATGAAGTCACATTAAATACAAATTCAGGAGTAGGCCATTTGGCGCTCATAAAATTTCATGTTTCATAGCCTTTCCACCTTCTTTGTGCTCTGTCATTGTGGGAGCCCTTTGGTTCTCACCCCTAAGTGAGGACGGCTGCCGTGACTCTCAGGTAGCACTGCAGAGTCCTCAGTTTTCATGGTTAAGAATGAGGGCTCTCAAATTAATGCAGGGATAGTGTGGAATGCTTATATAATTTATTAAGCATGTGATAATTTCATCTGCCCAGGCTTTTATGTGGAAGTTTCAAAATACACATCACCACATTTGAAAGCATTTTGGGCTAGCAGGTTTTAGTATTTAATAAACGAGGGTCACAGTTAATAAAAATGGCTGATACTCACGTTGGTCCTTCATGTTTGAGAGCGTCGTTAAATGGGATGATTTTGCACTTTTGAAAGTGTCTTTCCCCTTGAATACTCAGGCAGCCAGGCTCTGCATTTGTAGGCTCTAGGTATTTAAAAGCTGCTGCCCTGCTGACCCATTCATTCCCCATCACACCTCCAACCAGGGAGGGACTGGCTCAGGATGGTGGGGATGTTAAAATTCTGTGTCAGGAAGCTGCCTGTCTCTCAGAGCATCATCCATTGTTGCATTGTGCTTTCATATTTTACTTTGTGAATGCAGACAAAGCCAGAGCCCTAGTTAAATTCTCCTATTGCTCATTAGACAAATGACTCGCAGAGGACTGCACTTGAAGGCTGAAGGCAATGAAAACTAAATCGAAGGCCTTTTCTAGGCAAAAAAGATCCGCCCACTTTTGCTTTGATTGCCTTATGTGCCCTTTCTCTCAGCCCTGGAGACCCTGGCAACCGTGGGGCCCTGCTAGCTCCTAAATAGCTGCAGGGTTTCAGATGTGCAGTTATTCTTCCTTTCCTTCCTCCCTTGCTCACATATCTTTGATCCAAAAACAGTTTTTATTTGTTTTTTGTTCCCAAAATATTCAATTTGAAGCCCTACTCCTAGCCTTTTCCGTATAAGACTCTGTAGGAAAGAATCTTTTTTTTCTTATCAACTTAGTTCCAAACTTTCTGACAGCCTGAGAGATTCTTGAAAGAAGGCAGGTTGGACAAGCACACAGGAAGGTTTCTTACCAGAGTAACTGGTTGAAAAGCTGTGTGTGAGGGATAGCCGTAGTGGTTCATGGGAAACAGGAGGCACTGAGGGATCTTGCACAGCTGTGCTGAAGTTAGTAAGTATTCTGGGATGGATGCTTCCAGGAAGAACATTAGGTAACTGACTTTGTCTTTCTGAGTTTGAGTCTGTGATAGCCTTACCTTAAGGAGCCTTTTACTCAAGTTCAGCTGGTTTTTATTGTTTGTTTCGTTGACTTCTTTTTGTTTGTTTGTTTTAGCCTTACCTTAAGGAGCCTTTTACTCAAGTTCAGCTGGTTTTTATTGTTTGTTTCTTTGACTTTGTTTGTTTGTTTTTAAGTTGCTCTGTGTGCACACATTGTGGTAGGCTGTCTTTTCCTTTCTCTTTCTGAGGACTGTTGTGGTTTCTATGCTAATCTCGTTGTGGCATTTATCTCTAGGTCTGGGACTCCCCGGTAGTGTGGTAAGCTTTTAAGGGATGCAATGTTGCTCTCGCTGCATCCTCCAGACCCATTTCTGCTGTGAGGCTCAAGCCACGTCTGTGCCTCTTTCATTTGCCCAACAGAAGATTCTCAGTCAAAAAGAGCTACAAGCTTCGTTATTTATTTTCCTTTTGAAAATTAAAATATAAGGTGATGTTTTACTCTGGAAACTTCATATAGAGTTTAGTTTCGTTGATCCCCTTTTCTTCACTTACCTCCCCTGACCTCCTGTTCTTGAGCTCCTGTCATTCCTTGCACAACAATTCCCTCTTACCTGTCAAAGTTTATGTATTCTCTTACTCTAGTCTACACCCAAACATGTTATCCGCTATACAATCCCATTTCTACTTTCGTGAACTACAGCCACATTCGTGTTCATATATGGTCTCATATGATAGAGACACTATTTCTCTTTCTGAGTCTGAGCAATTTCATATAATATAATGATTTCTAGATTCCTCATTTTAATAAAAATTTCAAAATCTCATTTTCTTTAAAGCCGAGTAAAGTTCCTTTGTATCTATGTACCACATTTTTGTTATCTTTATCTCTTGATAGAAATCGAGCATAGATTTCTACGGCATAACAGTGAACAATGAACACAGATATACAAGTATCTCTATACATGCTGCGTGGTCCATTAGAGTAGTCCATAAATGGTATTGAGATGGTAAGAAGTGGGAGGTCTTTGAATTCTGTGGATGCTTTCTCGCTTGCCTCAGGTGGGCTTTGATGCAGAAGTTAGAGTGCCAGAAACTCATGGTTGCACGGAATGTCTATTGAGTCAGTGGCTTGCAAATTTTAAAAATGGAATTCACAGAGCTCAGAGGGCGACTTTTAGATACGTGTTCGATGGTAAGGAGTTTAGGGTAAAAAAGGGTCAACATCCTATACTACAGGAGTGCGGGAGCCCGTATATCATTCAGCTGCTACTCTGTAAGTTTCGAAGGGGCTCAAACAGAAAGAGGGCAGGATGAGGCAGCTAAGAGAGGGTGCACTGCTCAGTGAGTCCCACGGGCCTCCTCTCAATTTCAGCAGAGCTGCTCATTTAGGAAGAGAGAGAAGGAAAAACCAGACCAGGAGCCAGAATTTCTTGGGATTTCTGACCTCTGGCTAGGACAGCACCAAGGACAAGATTAAGAACCATTTGCTTTCAACATCCCAGTCCCTAAAATCCACCCAGTCAGTTTCTATCTCCCATCTCCCATTCTTCTCGTATAACTGGTTATACAGTAGCTCTACTTTTAGGTTTTTAAGGAACTTCTATATTGATTTACATAGTGACTGTTCCAATGCCGACTTTTCAGCAGGGAATAAAGATTCTTTCCCCCTACTTCTTTTCAGGCATTAATTGTCATTTATTTTCTTTATGATGGCCATTCTGACTGAATGAGATGAAATTTCAAAGTAGTTTTAATTTGTATTTCCTTGATAGTAAAACAGTATTTTAAATATTTGTGGGCTTCTTGTGTTTGTTCTTGAGAACTGTCCAGTTCACTGCCCTATTTATTGATTAGCAGATTTCGGTGGGTTAATTTTGTGGGTTGTTTAACTTTGTAGTTCATTGAGTATTCTAGATATAAATACTGTGTCTAAAGTTTAACTGATAAATACCTTTTGCAATTCATTTTGGAGCCTGTCATGAGGACTAATAGTTTCTTTTGCTATGAAAGTTTCAAATTTACTGAATAATCTAATATAAATTAGACTAATATAAATAGTCTAATAAGAATTAGATGACCAATATAAATAGTCTAATATGAATGAGGAACTGTTTTTAAAGGTTGCAGCCTTAAGAAGGTTGTTCAGGAACCAGTAGTTCAAGTGCTGCCCCTCTTAATACAGACACTGATGATTTATTTTTTAACTTATTACTTCTGAAGAATTATATCTAGTCTCTACTTGTACACAAAGAATTTCTTCTATAATTTCTATTTATTTAAAAGATTTGTATCCTCCCCCACCAAAGTTTAATAGGAGCTTTGATCTTTTAGAAAACAATCTCTTTATTGTTATTTTATAATTTGATTTTCATTTATGAAATTTCTAAAGTAGATATGATCATTTAAAATTTAGTTTAATTTAATGTATGTGCTCTCTCAAATGAAATTATTTAGGCAATTCTATCATTTTGAAATAGGAAAGTTGTAACATAAATAAACTCACTTGCTATGTAATAATTATCAGCATAAAGTTTCTACAGTCCTGAATGTTATATCACGAACCTAGTGTCCCATCACTCAGCATGCTGAAGCAGGAGAATTGAGTATCTGAGGATACTCTTAGATATAGAGCAAGATATTGTCTCAAAATAAATGAAGAAAGATATCCTATAATAATAAGAATTAATAATGTTCTTCAACACCATGAGCAAGGATAGGCTATCTGCTTACAAGATTTGGGGGACTGTTTTATATTAAATATTTACTAATGGTCTGTGTGGTGGTTTGAAAGAAAATGGCCACCAAAAGGAATGGTGCGCTTAGAAGGTGTGGCCTTGTTAGAGAAAATAAATCACTGTGTGGGTGGGCTTTGAGGTCTCTGTTGCTCAAGTTTCACTCAGTATGACAGGAAATCAACGTCCTGTTGCCTGCAAGATGTAGGACTCAGCTCCTCCAGCAGCGCATTTGCCCACATGCTACCACGCTCCCTACCACGATGATAATGAACTGATCCTCTAAAACTGTAAGAAAGCCCTCTCAGTTAAATGTTTTCCTTATAAGAGTTGCCATGGTCATACTGTCTCTTCAGAGCAACAGAAGAAACCCTAAGACAGATTGCATTATTTTAAAGAGAGCAATATGTTAATTATCATAATGATAAACTTCAGTTAGAAGGCAAAAAAAAAATCATCAATCCTGAGTATATTGTACACTGAGAAACATGCATTGCATCCCAAAGACAGAACCTAGAGTCATAGTATTTAAGTCATCTGCATTCTCAAATTGGCTAGATAGATGTTGTCTTCTGCTTTTCACATGAGTAATACCTGCTATGGTTATTCTATCATAGGGACTTTTGCAAAAAAAAAAAAATTGACAGTTTGGGTAAAATTAGTTAAAAAAGAAAAGTCCCAATCATTTATACTTCAAGAACATTCCAGCTGGCTGACCAAATGATTTACATGGCAATGCGTTTGTGGATAGTGCAGTGATGAAGTAGACCGGGGAAGTTTTCATCTGAAGCACCTATAACAGCTTTTATTCAGTTATGAATTTCTTCCTTTAAATGAAAAGGAACACATGAATAAGAAAATACCGATTTCAGCATTGTTGTTAGCTAGTCATCGATTAGGCCATAGATAAGCCTTCATTAAGAAAGGCTCTGGAAATTGACTTATTTGCTGACAGGGAAAGCTTTCTAAAATAGGCCCGCTTCTCATTTCGGGGGATGGGTAAAATATGGTCCTATTTTAAAGGGAATCCAAGTTTCTATTAACTACTTAATTAGATGTTCTATCCTCTAATTTCACGAGCAAATATTGCTCATAGCCACCTTACAAAACACCTCACTCCTGGTAATGATTAATATTGTGGCATGGGTTAACTCTTCGTATTTCTTTCTCAACATTTGTAAAGGAATGCAGCTGTCTTAGGCTTATTTTAAGCAACTTTGAAGGAAAGCATTCTAGCATCTTTCTTAACTCTAACACGCATGTTTATAACCACACTTTAATCTACATCAGTTCTTCCTAATGACAGGACACTTTACTTTGGGTTTATTTGGATAAAATGTTCTAAACACATTTCACTGCCCCAGGCTAGTGGCTTGACAAAATGAGGAAGTAGTCTTAGTGTGTAATATTTTAAAGAGAGGGAGATGCCAAAAGCCTTGGAGGGAGAAACATATCCCTAAAGATTATTACCATGGTGTCTACCAGAGTGAGAAGTAGGTGGCATAATATTCTGAGATATAAATTCTCTGAGGCAGAACATAGAATTTTACTACCTCGATGTAATAAGATATATTGTGCCATCAGCAAAGGCCAGGGAGCTCTATGTGATTAAAATAAAAAAGGATCCGAGTATCTGCCTTTAACTACCATTTAATGATAACGATTTTTGTCTTTAACATTTATATTGGGAGTCCAGAGAGGCAAGCTGCAGGCTATCTAATAATAATATGAATAATAATAACTAGCAATTGAATTGCCCTTTCCTTCCTCCTAGTTCCTAGCAGCCTATGTTTATTCACACAGAAAGACCTCCTCCTTCATCTCGGTTTATATGATAATGGAAATATTAGCTTAAAGATTCCTGTTATGTACCACATGTTGGTGAAGGCAGTTTAGCATTCAATTTACATTACAGGAGATGAGTCAGCAAGGGAATATTGTGTATCCATCTCTTTTATATGCTATCTCATTTACTCTTCCTGCCAACCCTTTAAAGAACATATCGTCACTCTTTTATTTACCTTTATAGATGTGGAAAATTAGCCCCTGGAAGCGCCTAATAAAGGAGGTTTCCCTCCAGGAGAGACCTGAAGTGGACTCATACTATATGATAAAAAGCCAACTGTCCAACATTTAGAATGCAATTTTTTTGTTGTTGTTTTTGGTAGCATGGGATCAAATGTGAAGGCATCCCCATTCACTATAGGTTAATTAAAGAATTTCAATAGGTGGACATAAATCTTGACTTCCCGTAGAATAGAAAGCACGTGCAGTAGTCTTATTTCCTAGTCTACAAGGCACCAAGCTAAGACCAACCCATTTCAGAGTTATGGAGAGCATGAGCAGTCAACGGCCCTCTAGATGCTCCTACAAATGCTTTGATTCCATCTCCTCTGCATTTTCATGGGTATTATTCTTCCTCATTTGATGGAAATTTCTTGATACTGAAGCACTCTTTTGTATTTTCTGATTTCACCTTAAAAAAAAGCTGCTAAAAATTTGCTACAATAATAAAATTGAGCTGGAATATGAAAGGTCAATATGTAGTAAAAGATAGGGACATGGAGTGTTGGTTATGATTATTAAATTTTGCTATTTGTATAAAATATTATCACAGGTATATTTTATATATTTTTATCTTGTTAATAGATTTTGGCCTCCAGAAATAAAATAGGATATGTAGAGATACTGCTGTAGGCTCTAAGTGCATAAGTAGAGTGTCCCAACAGTCTTAAAAATTTCAAAATAAAGGAAAAAAACAGTAGCTTAGGCTAGAAAATGGTTTAAAAGATCAAATATTGCATGCATAATCTTCCATCCACAACAGTAAAAAATTATAAGCAATAAAACAATGATAATTCTTAATCATGTACCACTTTTTGATTTAAAAAAAACTCGACTTTAACATGATTGGTTAAACCTGGCAAAGGTACTTGTGTTGGTTACCTGCCTTGTCACTGTGTCAACTGCCTAAGAAGAATGAACTTTAAGAGGCCAGACTGGTTATAAGTCACGGTTTGAGGATGCAGGCCATCAGAGCAGGGAACACGAGACAGTGACTGCAGCTTTCATCTCCTGTGACAGGAACACCAGGCTGTTGGTCACATCTGGGCACATTAGGAAACAAAGCAGGACTGGCCTGTGAACCTCATGTTTACCCCTGAATTTCCTTCTTCCTCCTGCCAAGCTCAACCTCCTAAAGGTTCTATTACCTCACAAAACAGGACCAGCAACTTAAAAACACATGTTCTGTTACCTGAGCCAGTGCAAGTCATGTTACCACTAGACTAAAACATTATTACCTGCTAATTTGATAACAAAATCGGCCACCACCACACAAAAATGTTTATGTCCCTTTTCAATTTCAGGGGAGCCTATGGTCATGATTTCGGCAAACGTCCTTGGATTACAGGGGATGAGACTATTGTAGGCCTTATGAAGGACATTGTGGGTAAGTACAAAACACAGTGAATATTTTTCCAAAAGAATTCTGAAGATATAATTTAGTTTTAAAAGTAAAAACATCCTGATTTTCTAAGTTAATCAAAAGTAAAAAGAAAATGTACCTTCAATATTATTATCCAAAAGTTTTTATGAAGAATATAATATCAATATACAATGTACAAGAATAAATATCTGTTATTTTTAGCTCTTTCAAGTATCTATCCGTTTATTTAATTCTTTATTTTGTGTTACTGGGGATGTGTCGAGTTCCTCACTCAAAATATCAAATATTGTCCACTAAATTGCACCCAGACCACGTAGGTCTGTGCTTGTTTTTAACACAGTCTTCCTCGGCAACCCAGGCTACCTCAGAATACTTGCCTTGATCTCTTGTGTGCTGAGATTATAGACTTATCCAGCTTCTTGTATGCTTTGAAACCCCTATTTATTACCTTCTATAAGGAAAAGCACATTTTATTAATCTATAATCAAGTAATTAAAATATATTATAATGTTATTACATGATAAACATTATTTTTATTAATAAATACATTTAGTGTAAAACACTAGAAGGACTGTTTCAGATTTAGACACACCCAGTTGAAGAAACCAAGGAGATGTTGTGGTGGTCTTGAGTTTATGGCTAATAAGGCTATATACTATGATCCCATCCTAAACTTGATTAGCTTTACTAAGAAACAAATGGACAATATTTTATTGGTGTGTGTGTGTGTGTGTGTTCATGTGCATGTATGTATGTTAGAATAAAACTGATCCTCGAAGCTCACATATTTGAATGTTTTGTTCCTAACTAGTGAACTGTTAAAGAAGGTTTAGGAGGTGTGGCCTTGTTGGAGTAAGTTTGATCTTATTAGAGAAGCTGTGTCATTGGGTGGTGGGCTTTGAGGTTTCGAAAGTATATGCCATGCCCCATCCCTCTCTGGCTCTTGCCAGGATGTAAGCTTTCAGTAACTGCTCCAGTACCTGTCTGCCACCATGATCCCTGCCAAGGTGGTGATGGACTCATCTTCGGAAACTGTAAGCAAACCCTGATTCAGCGTTTTCCTTTGCATGTGCATTGGTCATGAGATTTCATAATAGCAATAGAATAGTAACTAAGTCTCTCTCTCTCTCTCTCTCTCTCTCTCTCTCTCTCTCTCTCTCTCTCTCTCTCTCATGTATACATGAGTAAATGTGTCTGCAGAGGCTAGAAGAGCCCTCAATTTCCCTAGAGCTGGAGTTCCAGGCAGTTGTGAGCTATCCAACATGGGTACTGAGAATGCATCCTAGGTATTTTGTAATGCCTTTAATTATGGAATCATCCATTCATCCCTGAAACTTTAACTGTAATATGATTGGTGGTTGGTGCTATTTTGTGGCATAATGAGTTTCCACAATTATTTTGTATTCTATTGGTAGAATTCATGATATTTTAGATAGTAAATTAACTTTTTATTTCATTGGCTTAAATATTTGGCATTGGGTGAAATTTATAACAGCTTGTTACACTTTTCCAATTTTTGAATGCTATATGAAAACATTTGATGTACTTTTGGAAATACCCAGTTTTCAAGTAAGTGGTTTTGAAAAATCTCACACCCTTATCAGAAAGCATAAAACCATCTTTATTTTTGTGTCATTTGATTCTGGGCAAGTAATTTGATGATTCAATCTGCATGGATGACCAGTGGAATTAGAGAAGAGAAGTAAGACTCAAATGCAGAAAGGCTTATGGCAAACCCCTAAAATGTAAGAAATAAAATATCTTCTCAAAAAATAATGTATGGTTCTTTGTTAGAAATCCCAAGGCTGTAGTGAGGAAGAAACAAAAACAAAAATGTCCCTGGCTTTCTCCTGGCTACAAAACAAAATTAATATGCATATGACCACTAAAAACACGAGAAAGCCCAGTACTTATCGCTGTGACTTGTGCTATCACCAGAACTAAGTTTTTAGTTGACCAAGTACCAGACATATGCATGGAAATACATTTAACCTGAATTATCACTCAGGAATTATTTAAGGAACTGGAAAATATGCAAACTCTCAATGAACAAAATTAAAATCCAAAACAAATGATGTCCACGCTATTTGGAGAATCTATTAGCAGAATGACAATTGCTAATTGCTTTTGTACAAATAAACAAAAACAAATAAAATGCGATAAATCAAATTTTTAATGGAAAAACAAACAAATGACAACCCTTTCATTATGTTGGTAATTATCTTTCAAAGGTTTGGAAATTACTCAGTCAATCAAATGGGGGAGTTTGCATGAAGATAGGAATAAAAGAAATCTATTGAGAGACTGTATACACTGTATACAAATGACCCTCTTACCCTGTATGAGGCCTTCAGGCGCCTCCTATATCACACTGCTAGAGAAGACTGAGGGTTGGAAAGCAGGGGAAAAGCAGACCCAATGAGAGGAATAGCATGCATGTCAGTCAGTCCAGGCTTACATAATAAAGTGTTCAAGATGGAGAGGCTTTAGAAGACACCTTTTTTCTCTTTGATACCGACAGCCCTGATCTCAAAGCCAGCAGGCTCTCTTCCTAGTTTGCACAAGGCAATTTCATATTTTCCCCCAGTGGCCTTTCTTTCCTTTGAGAAAGCTAGTCATACCTGAATAAGACCTTACCCATCCGGCCTCAATTATTCTTAATTAGCACAGGGGATTGGGGCTTCACCATATGGGAAGACACATTTAACCTAAAACATATAAATGGAAGTATACTCTTCTTAGCAGCCAGAAATCACCAGGACACTGTGCCTTCTCTGTGCTTTTAACCTAAAGGCTCAAAGAGGAGGCTGTTCCCCTGCCCAGCAACTCAGTGGGACCACCTTACTACAGACTGCACCATATGTTTAATAATCATCTTCTACATTGTAAACTATGTCACTATGCTATTTGCTACAAAATTTGTAACTCTGATAAAAAAGAAAAGGTGTGAGCAAAAGTAACCTTACTTCATTCCAATTTTATTAAGTTCCTAATATGTGAATTTCTATTGATTTAATGTGGGGGTGTTATGGAATCTGAATATTGAGTGCACACTGAAAATATTATCTCCGATGGCACAGAAAGATGACAAGAACAATATAAGCAAATGTGCTTTCGGGGCACAAAAGGAATTGGCTCAGAGACTGAAATCTGCATTAAGAGCTGTTCAAAAGACGCTGTAGTGTGTGTGCAACCTGGATTCTGAGATCTGAAACCCAATAGCCCAGAATGCCAAAGAGCATCCAAGCTCAGGAAGGCTAGAAGTACAAGATCTCTGGCTCCTCCAGGAAGTTTTCTAGGATCAGCAATCTTGATCTGTTAGAAATTCCTGTGCATGACAAGGAAAGAAGCTCACAATCTCTACTATGAGTAGTAGTTCCGTTTCAGAAAACCATTTGTATTGGTTGAAATTTCTAACAGATTAAAAAAAGAAAACCTACAAATAAAGGCTTATATTAATTCAACATGAGATTTGTGTTTCTTTAGTTGTAGAATGTGCATTGTGTGTGTGTCTCTCTCTCTTTGTGTAATAATAGTTTTTTTTTTTTCAGATAATAATTTCATTCTAATCATGTTACTTTGTGTCTAGTATTTATCATCCTCAAAATACAGGCTAGGAAAGTCATAAGATGATATTATTTAATGAGATTTATTTATAAAGCCAGTAAACTCTACATAATTTTCCTGTGACCGTGGCGCACGCCTTTAATCCCAGCACTTGGGAGGCAGAGGCAGGCGGATCTCTGTGAGTTCGAGACCAGCCTGGTCTACAAGAGCTAGTTCCAGGACAGGCTCCAAAACCACAGAGAAACCCTGTCTCGAAAAAACCAAAAAAAAAAAAAAAAAAAAAAAAGTTTATAGGGCTATTGCAACTCATTAAATGCACAAGCATTCGGGAGGCAGAGGCAGGCGGATCTCTGTGAGTTCGAGGCCAGCCTGGTCTACAAGAGCTAGTTCCAGGACAGGAACCAAAGCTACATAGAAACCCTGTCTTGAAAAATTAAATAAATAAATAAATAAATGCACAGGCATTTTGTTGCTCAATTAGTACATGCATTTCACGTTAATAAAGAAAATTTCAAAGCAGTTACCTTCTACCGTTATTAGTAAGGAAAGAAAGGGACTGTAGATGTTCAGCTTATTTATAAAACTAAATTGTCTGACCATTTTTAAATTTGAAAAAAACTACATTAATTAACCTTTGCTCTGTGAAGGTTTATCTAGTTTGTAAATTACATAAAGTGTCATGTAATTCATGTTCTGATGCATTTCTAATCCTGGAAACCAGTCCTGACATTGAGACTATGTTAATAGTCATTTGATTAAATTCTGACACCAGTGTCCCAGAGTTAGTTCACATTCCACAGGTTCAGAGTTTGATCCCTCTCTGGTGCCCCAACTTGTGACACTTGCCATAGGTCCCTACTTGGAGATGACTATCTGTATGTTGGGATTTTCACAATTAACTCTTTGGCTGTGATAACATGACAGCAATTTACAGAGCATGAGGTGCACTTTCCATATTCTAACCTGCTGATTTGAAAGGACACAACCCAGCAAAACAGTAAGGAAGCTCAAGGCCACGTGGGAGGGTTGCCATGAAGCCTGTTTAAGTTTACTATGCTCTCGCTCTCAGTGCTCAGTCTGCTCTGGGGCCTGGTATGCAATCACTGCCCCAACAAGATTTCTTTTTCTTTTTCTTTTTTTTTTTGGTTTTTCTAGACAGAGTTTCTCTGTGGTTTTTGGAGCCTGTCCTGGAACTAGCTCTTGTAGACCAGGCTGGTCTCGAACTCACAGAGATCCGCCTGCCTCTGCCTCCCAAGTGCTGGGATTAAAGGCATGTGCCACCCACCGCCCAGCTGCCCCAACAAGAGGTAGTAGGTGAGATGACAAGGTCTCTCCCAACTTCATCTAAGTCACAGCTGGGAGTAAAGAGACAAACATATCAGACATTTCTTCTTCTATTTGAGAATTTTTATTTGGATGTTGTATTAAATTAAAGATGCTTTGATTTTCAATGTAAAAACGGATATAAAAGATAATTATTTTTGACATATCAAAAGTCTATATAAAATTTCCCAAGCCCTTAAATCTTATATAAAAATTATTATAGAGTTAAATAATTAGTTTTCTACTGTAACTCATAATGTGACCAGTGAAATATCCCTAGAATTGCTTTATTGTATACAGAAAATAAATATATAATTTTTATAAAAGTGAATTATAAGCAGTATTCTTAAAACCTAATTTTAAAATTTAAATCAATGTCATACTCTAAACTATTTCTAAAATTATATGTAATAGAGAAATATTTATCCCCTGATATAATTTAAGAAACCAATTTATTTATTTAGTATATATGCAATATTCTGCCTGCATGACAGAAGAGGGAACCAGATCTTATTACAGATGGTTGTGAGCCACCAATGAGATTGCTGTGAATTGAACTCAGGACCTCTGGAAGAGCAACTAGTGCTCTTAATCAGTGAACCATCTCTCTAGCCTGTGAAGCAAACCCACAAAGACAACTGACCTGAGCTGGTGGGAGCTCATGGACTCTGGATGAACAACTAGGGAGCCAGCATGGGACCCACCTAGGCCCTCTACATCTGGGTGACAGCTGAGTAGCTTGGTTTTTTTGTGGGGGCTCTAGTGGTGGAACCAGGACCTGTTCCTCATGCATGAGATGGCTCCTTGGAACTTATTCCCTATGGTGGGATGCCTTATTCAGCCTTGATGCAAGAGGGAGGAGCTTTGTCCTGCCTCTGCTTTATGTGGCTTGCTTTGTTGATTCCCATGGGAGGACTTACCCCATCTAAGTGGAGATGGAGAAGGAGTGCGTGGATGGGGGATATGGGGAAAGTGGGGGAGAAGGGAAGGAGGGAGGTGAACTGTGGTTGGTATGTAAAACAAATTTTAAAAAATGAAAATCAATTCAATGCTTGCATTAGTATCAATAGTACTTTTTTGATTTTTTTGATAATGTGAAAGAACAAAATTAACAAAATCTTCATTGGCTTTATTTCTGCTTTAGAATTGGGTAGCATTTCCCTGAAGTAGATGTTGTATGACAATAACAAATATCTATTCACCCTCAGTAAGGGAACGTACAAAAGACTAAAGGGACAGTATCAACAAAGTCCAATTTGGTGACCTAATGAGCTTATTGGGATTACTTACACACGGGTGGCTGTATCAGTGACAGCCCACCACAGTAGAGGCAGTGGCTCACAAGAGCTGAAACCTTAGAGTAGCAAGTATGCTCTCCTCAGTAATTCTTCCTGCCTATTAATCTAAGGGGGGGGGGCATTGGGGATCTGGTAAATTGTAGGGACTTTTCTGGCACCTATAAGTTGCCCCATTAGGTCCTCAACTTTTCTTGAGTGTTTCCCAAATTTGAAGGAACTTCCCTCAGGGATGGAATGTTTGAATTCAGAGGAAATTGTTGCAGGGACTTGGGAACTTAACTCAGTAACAGAGTGCTTGTCCAGCAAGATCTAGGCCCTGGGTTCAGTCACTAACCTCAGAAACAAGCAAACCAGGGGAACTGTTACACAATTCCCTATGAGTTTAGGAAAGGAGTGTGGCTTTATCCATATAAAAGAACCAAAGGAAAACCCAAGACAGAAAGCGGAGACAGACAACTTAGTTTTCTTTCAAGGAAGGACAGGGAGACACATTGTTTACATCAGGTATCTGTGGGTTACATGTCCTGTGAAGGAACTAAGGCACAGGGAACAATAGTGCGCCAATTAAAAGTGGCCCATTTGGAACTCTGATTAACTCTCTGGTCCTGGTTTTAAAGGTTAGGTAAGAAACTGGTTTCTCTTGGCTGACTTGAAATGAGAAAGTGATTTTATTTTTGTTTCTGACCTTTTTTATGGAAACACAATGTGAGGGTTTTGATTTAATCAATGGCTTTATATTTTACAGTTTTTTTTTATTGTGTTTGTCGAGGAAAAACCACACAGAATTTCCTTTTACCTTGGTTACAAAGTGTTTCCAAGAGGAAAAAATATATACAAATTGAAAGTAACAACTTCAGAATATTGTTTCTTCTATACATATTACATATTCTACTGCATTATTCTCTCTCTCTCTCTCATGTGTGCATGTATGTAGTGTGTACATATCCTCAGATGGGACTCAGAACCTTGCATATAATAGCAGACAAGCACTCTATTACTTACTCTATTTCATTTCCAGCTTTATTGCAAATTTTGTTATCCTTTATGTTGTATATTAAAAACTTCAAACTGTCTTTAGAAAATGGTATGACTTAAAATCATAAAATAATGTAAAAAAAATGAAGTGTAACAGAAGTCAGATTACTTTTCATTGCTAACTATGTCACAAGCAGACAGAGTTGTCTTATTCTGATCATTGTTGGATCTTCTAGTTACTTGAAAGTGTAGTCTTTAACTTAGCATAAGACTCTTCAAAAGCAAGCAATAAGAGGGCAGTGGTGGTTATTATGTATGCACATTGATATGTAGAGTGAACAGGAAGAGAAAGAGAGCGAACAGCCATATTTATTCAGACATAAAAAATTTTAATTTTAGATATGAAGAAAACCTATTAATAAAACATTTTATATAGAGCCAACAATTCCACAGCACATGGAACATGGAGTAGCTTTCCCTTATAATTAATGTCATATTATCAAGATGCTAGAAATAGATGTGCTGGAGAAGATTATCAGGATCATTATTAAGTCTACTTCCCCTGGATACAGAAAGATCACCAAGGGCCAGATGCAAGCATTTGATCTTTTTAAAATGTAAAATTAATCTCTTTCCTTTCTGTAACTTGTGGTTGAGCATAAGAGGGGCAATGATCCACGGGTGATCTACTTCAACCCTCTCAGATCCTCTTCCATGCCCTGGCCATCTCTAGGGGCCCTAGGAATTTGTAACTAGACAAATATCCTTGGGGCTTTGCCTAATTATAGTCCTGACATCAATTGCACAATAGCATTTGCATGTGCTTAATAAAGAAGAGGAAGGATGATATGACAGTATGAGTGGACTCTCTTACCAGACGGTAAACAGCTTGGGGTCTCAGCTTGCTATACTTTGAAATTATTTTGGGATTAGAGAGACAAAGAAGGAAACTGGTTATGAACCTGGCTCTTCCATATTTGATTTATAGGGAATGTCTTACAAATGGTGCTTCCAAATGTAATTCTGAACAACAACAAAAACCCTTATTTGTGAGACTTTGAGTTAGTTCTATTTGAATATCAGTTTCCATATTTATATAAAGAAGGAAACCCATAATCGGTTCCTCATCTCATTGCTAAGAAGGCTGTGTGAAATAATACAAGTTGCAGATTTCAAACTGTCGGCGCACTTCCTGAACAGAGCCTGTGATGTTTCCACTCACTGTAGACTCCCAGGAACGGCCGTTGAGACAATTCTGAAATTAAAAAGCATGAGCGCATAGTAATGGCCCCATAAATATTACCTTGCTAGAATTCAATGTGAGAAGGCAGTGCTTGTATTTAGCTTCCAAAAACAAGCAGGAAACACTCATATCTGATGAAGCAACTCCTATTTTGACATTTAGTAAAGAAAATCACAGGTGGTCCCCTAAGGGGAAGAGCCTTCCAAATCTTAAGCTTTCAGGAAGCTTCAAAAAACTGTGTTCTGAATAATTTTAGGTCATGATGTTTCCTTATTAATTCAAAGAAGGCTCTTAGGACAGGAAGGGGAACAAGGAGAGGCAACTTGAAAGAGTTTCATTTAACATTAACAATTTATCTCTTAGATAATATTGAAATATTGTAGGAGAACATTTTTTCAGAGGTACAACTTGAACCCATGAGGTCAATTAGGTAAACTTCCTTTTGAAAATAAAGTAAAAATTAGTTCCGTTGGCATTGCTGTGATGTTAAGAATAAATTATTCTTAAGTGCCTCTAGTTATACTCACAGTAAACATTTCTGTTAGTGTTTCAAGACTTTAATTCTAGTATGCCTCCTGGGTGTACCTGAGTATGCACATTTGCAACTTAAATAAATGGATCCTGTCTTTGGGCAGGACTCAGCAGTAGGTTAGGGTGGCATTCAGTGAAGTGCTCTGGTGAATTTCATATGCAATAGTCAGTGTTGGGATAATTATGTGAGAATAAGTAATCATTCAAAGTAGTGAGGGGGTGTTGGCAAAAAATTGGTTAGAGAATGAGCATGCTCTCAAAAGTGAGGGAGAAATGCCAAGAGAAAGCCAGGATTGGTTCAGAACAGTGCATCTGGGGTGGCTATTTTGTGTTGTCAGTTGCCAGAAATATTTTAAGTCCAATAAAAAGATTATGTAACATGTGATAGACCAAATTTCCCAGAACCTGGTAGTCTTTTTTTTTCTTTTTTTTTTTTTCATCTAGTAACTGATGGAAAGTAGTCTTAATCAATATGTAGTGCTTAAGCAAAAATGAATGTCTGGGTTTCTACATAAAAGCTCTTCAGTCTTTCCGTTTCTTTGTTTTCTTCTAACAACTACTGTGTTTTCTTATCATTTTTATTTGTTTTTAAACGCTTTCCCCCATTAATTCTGTTTTCTTGCAGTATTGTTTTCTTTCTGTACTTCTTCTGTTTTCTGCATCAAGCTTTTTTAAAAAAAATGGTTTTCACAATCAATACTTATAAATAACAGAGAATCAAGCTGCTGGATAGGGTTTTATCTCAGAAGCAACAGTAAAAATAAGTTATACTGCAGTGTAGAGAAACACCTAGAATCGAGCTATTTTAATACTACATTTGAAAAGGTATGTTATATGTAGGAGAAGACACATACCATTATATGTGATATTAGCTTACTATGTCTTTTTACCCTGTGTAGACATGTAGATGGAGATTTATTTTCTGGCTGCTTGGCTTCAAACCTAATTCTCCTTAAGATGACCAGGCATGTTTTTAGTGCCTACCACCTCTTCACCAATTGTACAACAAATAAAGAAATCCAGATAGCAAATACAAGTAGCCTCTGACCAAAGGAAAATACAGACAGGTTCCTCCTTGAATAGCTATGTTGATTAAGAATTCACTAGTTAAACACTCATTTCCAGTGACCCCACTTCAAGTCAACTTACACTAGAAATTATTGGACTTATTATCACATTGACTTCTGTGTTTCTAAAGGGAACTCTACCAGAGTTCTATGTCTGTGAATAAACAGTGTACTACAAGAATTATATATTTTCTCTAACAACTTTATGAACTCTTTGATATTCGTTTCTTCGGTATTGGTGAAGAAATCATTCTTAAATAGGCCTAGTTTTCTGGAAAATTAAACCTCAGAAGGTGTGAAGTACTTCTGGGTTGTCACATCCAAAGTGTAGGCTCTGGCTCCCATCTACTTCCAGTTCTCCATCCTTGGGAGTCAGGTCCCATGGTATGTAGGTAATAAATATCTGAATTTTGCATATGTTTTCATCAGACAGTACACATTTCTATTGTCTTTTCATCCCTATGGATGAGCAAATATTTAAGCTATGACATTTTGTCATGCAGCTCTTTTCTCTTGGCAACCATGACCAATCTCATTGTAATAACAGTGAGATATGTTTGGCAGAGTTGATTTCTGTTACTAAAGGTGAGCTTAAGTTTGATGTCAGGAATGACAAACTTTAAATATATGATTAACCCTAATATCATTTTAAGTTTATTTTCAAAAATTACACACATAAAAAGTACTCTTCAGGAATTTTGCAAATTAATATGATAAACCACTGTCATAGAAAATGATTATTATTTTTGCCTTTCTTATTCATAACATCAAAAGAGGGGTTTGATTTTTTTAACTGTGTCCATTTGTATAATTTGGTAAGTGGGGAAGTTGGGGACCCCCCATTTTCGTAATGACACATCAATATACTCTTATCTCTAATAATATTGATATGCTCAAGTAAAGCTCCAGCCTTATTTTCCAACTACATTCCAAATCAACAAGAAAAGCCTCAAATATGATGCATCTTTGATGATTATTTTCCAGGAGCCCATGAGAAAGAAATAGTTCTAATGAATGGTTTGACTGTTAATTTACATCTCCTACTGGTAAGATTTCTTTAACATCTGTGTTTTGAGTTCCCTCATTTACAAAATCTGAAATGTTTCTATTTTAAATTCATAAGTAAGTCTCCGATGGTCTATTTATTAACGTGTGAGATGGTCTATATTTTCACCAAAACATTCTAGACCATGATCTCATGGTTCCTTCTCAATCGTGAAAGAGTTATTTCTTACAAAGAGCTTTGGAGTAATGAGTTCTCTAGAGAACAGAGGAAAATAGTAATAGCACTTAAAAGAGAAAATTGCTCAGTAAGGACCCTCACTGGCTAGCTCAGAGCCTCTCAGAAAGGATGACTCCCTATGATGAAAAAAACAAAACAAAAAAAAAAAAAAAAAAAAAAACAAGCTAGTTGTTTCTAACATCAAAGTAAAGCGCATCTTTGGTAGATGAAGTCAACTCTGCCAAATGTGTCTCACCATTATCACAGTGTGACTGGTCATAGTTATCAAGGCAAAAGAATTGCATGACAAACCATCACAGATTAAGTGCCTTAGGGGTTTGTTCATACAGATAGAGGGGGGGGAAGCAAAATGTTACATTCTGATGAAAACATGTAAGAGTATGTTTTCGAATCATTTCTAAAAGTTCATACATCCTTAGTTTTGACTTCCAACTAATTACTTAGTGTCTCTTTAACGTTAGTCAAGCTTCTCAGTGTCTCTCAGAAATAGTGTTTCCCTTTGTAATAATGAGGACAACAGTGTCTTCCTCATAGATGTACAGAACTCAATGAGGTAACATGTGAAAATTAATTTAGCACCCTGAACCATAAGGAGCATACTGTTAAAACATGTTGTCATCTGTATTAGAATCTGTGCCAAGCTTATTGTTCAGGGACTTCATGGAGAAATGAAAGGGCCAGTGAACCAGTAATGTACTTATGGCCGGTGCCTCTAAGATGGACAGGGGTATCCTGAGAGGGCAGAGGCATGCTTGGCTGGACCTAATCCAAAATGTTATAAAGCAAACATCTAGACAAGAGGAAATGGTGATAAAGGGAACCAAATTGGCAGTGTAAGATATGTAAATAAGACATGCATAGAACAAGCTATTTCAGCCTCACTCTAGAGAAATTACCTTTAAATGCTTAAGAAGATAAATTTTCAATTAACATTTAGGTAAAGCCTTAGAATATGTTTTCATCTGGTTCACATTTTCCTCTGAGTTTGTTTTCCATTGATAAATGTAATGAGACAATATCTCCCCCATATCCATAATTCATTGAAAACTAGGCTAATTGGAAAGGTAACCCTGTCAGATACCTTAGATGTTTAATTAATTAATGTCTTTAGAATGTTGGAGTTTACAAAATGAAAGTGTGGCATAAAGGAGCAAATGAGTAAATTGTGCATTAATGCTTCTCAATAACTCTTTCTCTCATTGTAGTTATCATTCTTTAAACCCACACCAAAGCGGCACAAGATTCTTCTAGAAGCCAAAGCCTTCCCTTCTGATCATGTAAGAATTTCTTCAAATTATATTTATGTTCTTTCTACTCTTCCTAGCAGGACATATCATTTTCCAGACTTGAATGTTTATTCACTAGTCATTTCCAAGTAAGCGGACTAAAAAAGATTTGTCAAGTGCTTTTGATTTACAGGTTTTTTTCAGATAGTAGATTTATTTCTTTCGTTCAAGCAAAACATGTGTTCTGGGAGGAAAGGACTGAATGGGGACATTGATTTATTAGTCTTTTTAAAGATGTTGAGCAAATCGTTCCCTAAATCAAGTGTGGTTATAAATGTTTTATTAATTCGTGTTGCTCTTTTATTTCATAAAATCAAATCAATACAAACTCCACTGCTTAACCCTTTAGCAATGTTCAGTTGTCATATGAACTTGTATTTGCATCTCTTTTGTCAGAGTATGCTAGCAACACTTATTGATTTCTTTCCATGAAAAAAAAATATTAAAGAGCGAGTTGGTGTGGGGAGATGGTTAAGTCTGTAAAGAGATTGCTGCACAGGCAAAAGGACCTAAATTGGGATATCTACCACTCACGAAAAAAGCTGAATATGGCTGTGTGGGCCTGTAGTCCTAGAGCAGGAGACGAGAGAGACAGGAGGATGTTTCAGGATTGCTGGATAGCCTGTGTATCTTGTCAAGAACATCCAGTTTCAATGAGAAACCCTGCCTCAAAAAAACTAGGTAGAGAATGGTCAGGGAAGTTACATTGTCATTGACCAATGGTTCTTATATGTGCATGAGAACACACACAGGAAACTGTACATATAAATACAGCCCAACACAGAGAAAAGATTAAAGGATTTCATGTAGCTCACTTAACAAATAAGAAATCAAGGTTTCAGTGAGACAAGCCTCTCGTTCGTTTTGATTTGAAGCTGTCTGGTTATGTTTCCTCCGGATCCATACACAGATGAAACCTTTTCATTTAGATCTAAAGAAACTTCACTTCAGTCTTTTTGTTATTCTATTACACTACACCTTGTAATTTTAAAGCATGTAATCTATTAAGCCAAATGGTTATTTTGGAAAAGAAAAAAAAAAGATTAAGACCATGCTACCTTGAAGAGAATGCCAGCTCTCTTAGTTATTTGGCCTCGTTCATATCTTATTTCTCCCTGAAGTTTCCATGTCATCTGTCTCTGCTACCTGACTCCTCCTATGGTGAGCTGCTAGTATATCCTCACTCAAGCCCAGCCCTTCAAACTCCCCTCCCAGTTGTGAGTTGCACTACGTGAATTTCAATGTAGTATCTCCTTATATCCAACAGCTACTCTGCACTTGTGATCACCTTTAGTATATGATACTTCAACAAATGCCCCAATTCCTCCTCCCTTATATTAAGAAGGACCTCTCTGTGTAGCCATTCGCTTTACCTTCAACATGTGGTTTAACAGAATGATATGGTTTCATTGTTATTTTATTGTTTGTTTTAGAAGAGCTGTGTTCATGGACTGCTATGCTTTGAACTTAATTTATTGAATAAAATTGCTTTCTTTTTCAGTACGCTATTGAGTCACAGATTCAACTGCATGGACTTGATGTCGAGAAAAGCATGAGGATGATAAAGCCAAGAAAGGTATCTGAGAAAGAAATAAATGTCCATTATCTTTCTACTTAGTGTCCATTGATTTCCCTCCATTTTCTCAAACATTTGTTATCTTCAAGACTTTTATGTAACTTCCAAGAAAGCATAAGAGACCTCTGTATTTGTTACTATTAGACCTTTTTGTTTTAAGTAAAAAAATAATAAATGGGAAAGTATATTTATTTTCATTTTCAAGAGCTAGATACATGCCAAGAAATTTTTCTTTTAATATCAATGGGAGTCTATAGTGGTCAAGCAGGTGAGAAAGGGATGTCAAACTGAGTGTGCCACTTTAAACTCCAAATATAGTTGCTGGTCGATCTCATTATAATCAAAGACTAGAAGTCACTGTAAAATGTCTCTCATGTTCTTTTGCAAAGTATTAATTTTTTTCTTATACATAAGATACAATAAGTTTTCTAAAGCCAATAAGTTGGAGAGTCTGGGAAACCAGTGTGTGTGGTAACCAACATGCAGAATTAATGATATAAGAGATTCTCACATCTGTAAGACATAATTGTTTCCACGTGTTATATAAACGGGTAGTTTCGAGCATAAATGAACATAGCACCCAGGAACCAGATTCAGATTCAGGGTTACATATGACCAGCATTCTATTTTCTGGGTTCATTCTAACCAGGTATGAACATTACCAGACAGCTTGAAATCAACACTGAGAGGTTTCTCTCACTGAAACCTTGATTTCTTATTTGATTCATGGTGACCCTTTAGACAGATGAATTCCACATTAGTTTCTGTTGTAAGCTACCACGTTGGGCTGCCATATGTCATAAGCCGCCTTTTTGAGGTGACTTCTGCCACGATCCTAGTCGCAGTAGTGGGTTGGTATGTCGTAAGGTAGGGACATGAGGATTAAAAGTGTTAGGTAGGAGGAACAGAGATAAGAAATAATCACGGAGACATAGGATGGTATCAGCAGCAAATACTAAATGCTGAGTTCTAGGGTTCTGAGTCCTGAGTTCTGGGTCCTGAGTCTGCCAGTTTTTAATTTTCCGTAAAAGTACAATGTGGGGGCAAGTAAAAGACTGCTCTAACATGATACAGAGGACAACTAGAACAGTTACTTGCTTCATTACTTTGAGACAAGCCATTAATTGATGAGAAAAGCATTCTACTGCTTAGGCAGTGAGCCCACCCTAGACCAAGTATCCTGAAGGCAACCACTTCTTAGATCAAACCTCCTAATTCAGAAGGAGCAGAAGTATGCTTGAATTCTCTGACCTTTGGTCAAGGTGGACCATATCTAACTGTATGGGCCATCTTAATGTCCAAAAGACCAAGTAACCACACACTAGGTCATGGTATGTAGTGAGAGTTTTTGTCAACAATATTGAGCAAGCTAAAACTCTCTGACTTTCAGATAAAGTGGAATAGGTTGACAATTTGAGGCCTCCACAAGTTTCTAAAACATTCTTCTTAGTCGGTTTTTCAAAATTGTTATTCTCAAACTGATTTTATATATATATTGTAGTTCTAATAAAAAAGATTTCAATATCAATGCTTTTACTATTTGGTATATAAACACTAGGACTCTACTAATAAAAACTGCAAAGAGACACACATACACACACACAGACACACACACATACACCTGCATACACACCTACTTGTCCATACAAGTCTTCTAACATGGAACTTTGGCCAATAGAAAGAAATTTGAAAAATTACATAGAAGGATAATAAAAGATTATTTTAAATGGCTTTCTATATGATATCAAGGCATTAAGTATGCACTAGCCCAAAATTTTGTCATGTTTGGTACAAGAGAGGATTTGTCGAGAGTTAGATGTACCTTAAACTTGCTCACCCCTAAGCAGATGCTTCACGCTTCTCTAATTTCTTACAGCTTCAGTTACCTTTGCAGGACTGAATCTCACATCATTGACAATTTTCAATCATTAGTTGTGGTGAGGAGGTTTAGAGAACCTTTGTCCTTGATAATTTGTTTGGATTTGTTTTCTTCATGTTTGTCTTTATCTTTACATTAACTTGGAAAAGATTAAATTTTAAAGTAATTGAAACGTCGATTGGGCCAAACCTATCTGAAAGATGCCTTCAGGGGGAAAAAGTACCACTGACTTGCTGAGTGCAATATGAATCTCCAGCTTTGTTATAGGGCATTTCTTGGGACTTCATGCTTTCTTTATTGGATAAAGATGGCTGGAAAACAATTCACGGGTTTGTAAATAATAAAGAATTGAAAACTGAAGTACAAAGGAGCTAACAGGATTGTGCAGAGTGGCACTTAAATGAAACCTCTTTAGCGTTTCATTTTTTATTTCTCTGTAGCCAAATGTATCCTAGCGCTGCTCTTTTGCCAGATTTCTGAAGATCATTGGCATGGGGCAGCATAATCACCTTCCATTGCTGTATGTAGAAAAGACATTCTACATACATGGATGTGGAGCGACATGCTCATGGCTGTCATACTGTGTAACTTGCACTGAATTTGGCTTAGGGGGAAGAGACCTTAAGGATGGAGGACATACTGCAAGTAATCGAGGAGGAAGGAGATTCAATTGCAGTGATCCTGTTCAGTGGTGTGCAGTTCTACACTGGACAGCTCTTCAACATGCCTGCCATTACAAAAGCTGGACAAGCAAAGGTAGATCTCACTTCTCTCCTTGTCACTGCCCCCAGGGGGCCCTCTTCTCGAGAGTGGCCCACCTGCATTATCTTATGTATGTTTTAAATTATTCTAGGAATCCTTTTCTTTACTGAGAAAATTTAAATTTTAGATATTATTACTTCTATTGTTATGATTATTGTGTTTCGAGTCATGTGTGCATGGAATCAAGGATAAAACCTTACTCAAAATAATATCAACTTCATGGGGGCCTCTTGGGTCCAGAATGAGCACATTTTGCGTACATGATGTGACTCTTCAGACTGCAAAAGGGGTCTTCAGGACACGCAAGGACTGTTAAAAAGCCCACGTTCGCACATTGTCTTACTGTAACTTGTTCTAAATGTAAACCAGCTCTTACTTAAAGCTAGTTACTTCTAGATAGGGAAATGTGGGCGCTATTAGGATCTCATGTGGAGCTATCAGTAGGATGAGTTTTACTCAAGTGACTTTTAGGATCCTGTTTTATTTGGCTAACAATCTTTTAGCTTTATAACACTGTCTATAGCAAAGGTGTTTATTACCCATGTATACTACTAATTCAAAATTAAGTTATTTGTATTTGTATGTCATGTCTTTATGTATATAAGTAAGTGATTTAAGAATTCTTTTTATTAATTTTGGCCTACAAGAAAGAAATCAACTGGGAGAAAAATTCAATAGTCATAAGTCATATTTAAAATGCTAAGTAGCTTTTCTGTTTGATTATGCAATCAAGCCTTGTATTTAAAAAGGTGACAATTGAATTTTATTCTGAACATTAATAAGTTATAGGATTATTATATATGTGCGATACAGCTAATATATGCAGTTATTGAGGCTAATGAATGGAACTAATGAAAAGAAATTTAGTACCATTTTCAGTGGTCTCTAGGAATTTCCAAGCAGGACTTCCAGCTGATTTGATGGATCACTGTGAAAGTGGTGCATTACAAAAGATATAAAGATAATGCCTTCTTAATTTAGATATTAAATCTTAAGCACCAAAATAAAGGGAGGCCAATAAAACTTGTGTTTTAAAGTGTTCTGCAAGTCATCAGCAGCCATGCTCCCTTCATAGGCAAGCATGTCTCATTAACCTTCATAGAAATGATGCAAGGGACAGAGAAGGACCATGAGCTTGGCAATTAGACAGTCCGGTTTGCAGTTACTGGCTGGGTCATGGCCGTGTTATATGATTCCCAGAAATTTACTTGACTTCTCTGGGCAGCATGTACCGCGTGTACTCAGTGTTAAGAACGTAGTGTCTGAAGAATGTGGTGGTTGCCTCATGTTCTGCTGTTAAGCACTGGTCCCTCCCCACTTCTACTCTCTTCCTTGAATATGAAATTACAGGAATGTCTCAGATGTGGGCTTTATTTCCCATTAAAGATTTAAATGAAGGAGTTAGAGAGATGGTTTCATGATTAAGAACATTTGCTGTTATTGCACAAAATCAAGTTTTGGTTCCCAGCATCCACGTGAACACTTAAACCATTGGCACCGGCAATCGTGGGCATCCTTCATTTAGTCTCTGAGCCACCAATCCCAGGCATCCAATGGCTTTGGTTTAGCCTCCAGGCCACCAATCCCAGGCATCCAGTGCCTTCGTTTAACCCCCGAGCCACCACGCACACTTGAAGCTCAAATACATACATAGAGGAAAATACTCACATGTTTAGCTTCCGAGTCACCAGGTATACTTTAAGCCCATATACAGGCAAAATGCTCACATATTCAAAATACAAATAAAATAGGAGACTCTTGAAGATAAGTGTGTTTATTAGATTCTCTATTCAATCCTTGTGAAGGGATTTAGTTGCTGAAACCAGTCTCTAAGTATGCCACAGGCTTTCATTCATTTAACATGTCTATTGAGTCAAATTCTCATGGTACATCCAGTCAAACAAATGAAGGGAAAAATGAGCAGTTCCAATCTAAATGGAATGATGCCATGGGACTGAACGAGTGATATGACTGACTTAGATTTACCCATTATCAAATTTATTTTAACAAATGTTTACCCTCTTGCTATATAATTGCTTTCGTTCTCAACTGGAGTTGAAAAATTAGGCTAATTTAAAATTAGACTTATGTAACTCTCCTGTGTGGTCTGTGACTATAAAGCTGAAGAAAAAGACAGGGAGAAAATTAAAGGTGTCAATCAAGAAATAAATTGACAATTGTAAAGTGGAAGGGGACTTAAAATTATCAACGTTAAGACTGAAGAAATGAGGTAAAAGAGAGGGAAGTTTCTGGAAATTGAGCATGATAGCAGCCAAAAATGACAATGAATAGAGCAATGAAAATCAATGAGTCGGCTATGAAGTACAAACTTCAAAATCTTGAAGTAAAATTTACAAAGTTTGTAGTAGGGAAGTAGATACACAAATTTTGAAAGGTAGCTTAAAAATGCATATATAGCAACAACAGTACAAATCGTAAGTTAGCGGAGTTATTTTGTATCTTGAAATTAATTTAAAAATCATTGTATAGCTCTCCAGGTCCTTTTAAGCAACTATACGGTTGAGGTATTAAGGCTGTACTTTCCTCGTTATTTTTAGAAGACACTTTCTCACAATAGATTTGCTGGTCCTCTTGCTCTTTATGGTCATTTACACTTTCATACGCAGAGTTCCCTGAGCCTTGGGTGTAAGAATTGTGTTGAGGCAGTCGGTGCTTGGCACCCTATGCTTACTTGTTCTCTGATTTTTAATAGGCTTGCTAACAAGGAAGGCTAAAATTGTAAGGGACCCAACTGTAGACAAAGAATGATAGGCAACTAAAAACTGCTGAGAGCAGGAGCAACATTGTTCCTCAGGGATAAACCCTCCAGCTGATTCTACCAAGTGGTCAGCCCTGAAATTATATGCATAAAAAACACTAAACAAATTGAGAATGCTGTGTTTATATATTTATGGATATGTATATGTGTGTGTACATGCTCAAATACACACACACACACATACACACATGTGCACACTAATCCCATTCATAAGGGTGAAACCCTTGTACCTTACTGTCTGATGCCCCCATTCTTAATGCTACCATTATTTAACGACTAGGTAGTATTTAACAAGTTGATATTATTTATTATTTAATACTGTGTGAATGGGGAGGGATACACCAATATTTAGAGGATAGACCTTCCCATCCCAAATTCTGTCCATTTTACAAATATAAGCTACTTCTTCCAGTTTGACACTTTATAGAAGTATAAATTTTGTGCAAATATAGACATGTTGTACCTGGTTTGTTCCAAGGTTGTGATGCTAATTCATCCATGCTGTATTTAGTAACAGTCTTTCTTCATTATGTCTCCATTTCAGGATAACATTAACAGAAAGGAAATTTAGCACAGTTTCTCCATTTGCATCAGAGCAGATATGTGGGTTTGTTTTTTTGTTTTTTTTTTTCCATTTGAAGACTGTTACTATACATACTACCTTGGCTGTTACTACAAATCGCTTAGGGTAAGCTTCCATCACATTCCTGGCAAGTCTGTATTTTAGAAGCAGGCTCCCTTGGTCATAAGTTGTGTGTGAATTCGGTCATAAGCAACTATATCCACCAGTGTCCTATGGACTTCTGTAAATTTGGTGTCCAGTCTGAGCAGTGTGTATGAGACCAACTGCTGCCCCGCACACCCAACAACAAGCACTATCGCCAGTCTTGGTATCAGTTACTCAATGCCCTGATTACTCCTGAGAATCTTTCAAATGTGTGTTATAGTCCTTGGGTATCGTTTTTTGTGAAATGTCTTTTTTAAGCTTTTTTCCCCCCCTGTTTTCTACTATTATCTGGTGTTTTCTGATTAGGTGGTAGGTGATGTAAAATTAATTTTTGGAGGAGGGAAGAATATCCAAGAAGTATCAAAGAAGAGATCAAATTCATAGAGGAAATGAGACCACAACTTTGTTTTGTATGGTGACTGTAGGATGGAGAAGTGCTGTTCATAGCAAGGGGAAAGTCTGAGGTTTGGATGGCAAGGCTGAGGAAAATGGAACAGAGTGGATAAAAAGCCACAGGGAAGGCCATGAAGTGTCAGAGACATCAGTTGAACGATAGATAAGTCATCTATCTATTCTAGGTTCTACACGGTCGTTTTATGTTATCTTTCCGGAGCTCTGATTTCTATATTTCTGATTTTCTTACTCTATAATTTGTTTCTAGTAACCTTTATTGGCTATACCAACGACATGCAGATGTAATCCCTTAACCTCCACTCTCTCCAGTGATTTTTGCACTGTCCCTCAACTCACCTCTTGCTGCCACTTGAATGTCCTGGATTACATCACAACAAAAAATCAATAGTCAATGCTAATCTGCTCACAACACTTTGACATCCAGCATGTGTTTGAAGGTCACGTGCTTCACCATTATTACGTAGAGTTCAGCTCTGGTTTCCTAGTTGGATCAGTTTTGTATTTCTTCTGAGTTCCTTTTTCCTCCCTTCCTTCCTTTTTCCCTTCCTTCCTTTTATTCTTTCTTTCCTTTTTTTCTTCTTGATGCTTGAGATGAAGCACCTCCTTCTCCTGAATGCTGAAATTACAATCATGTGCCACCATGCCAAGCCTTCTGATCTTGCCAATTTTTTCAAGAGGAACTTCAAAATAATTTATTTTCCATTTAATTATTTTAAAGTGAGAAAAGAATTGCCTGCATTCGGTATTTTCTGAGAGTCTGGGTGAGTGCTTTGCTGTTGCCACGTTGACCTTGGGAAGATATTTGAGATATCATGAACTAATGGTGTCCTGCAGAGTACTTTTAGAGTTTTGAAACTGCATTAGTTATTTGGTTTTTTTCATTTCTTGTGTATTAGTTATTTGTTTTTTATTCTTCTCTGGTGTATTACATCCAACTGCAGTTTCTCCTACCTCCCCTCCTTCAGTCTCTCTCTATCCTCCAGCTCCAGCCCTCCCTACCATCTACCCTCAGAAAAGAGCAGGTCTCCGAGCAACATCAACCAAACATGGAACAACATGTTAAAATAAGACCAGGGACATACCATCATATCAAGGCTGGACAATGTAACCCAGTAGGAAAAAAAGGGTCTCACAAGAAGGCAAGAGTCAGAGACTGCCCCTGCTCCGACTGTTAGACTTTTAAAAAATCACGTTTAAATTCTACTTTCTCACTGTCTGCTTTTTCTTACGTAGTCCTCAGTCAAATATTAAGATTTGTATTTATAATGAGCAGAATGCCAATGAAAATCAGCCCATACACAGAATTCCCTTTGGCTAACCATAGAACAGTGGTGGCCTGAGGCTGCTGAGCTGCATGGAGAAGCACAGTTAAGTCTGAGAGACAGATCTGGAGTCCTCAGACTTTTCACATCACAGTCCTAACATGGTTGTCCCAGACCCATTCTATTTCAAGGCTGCGGGAAGGAAGAATGGAAGACAGACCAGGTTCAGCTGTCTCCTGTGTTCCTTTTATGTGAAATCTTTCTGAGCAAAGCCCAGCACATTCCTTCTCAGGACTCAGTGCCTCTGAACTGACAGCCGAGAGGGACACGGATGAAGAAAGAGTGTGCTTCTTTAGTCCTACAGTAAGAAGAAAGTGCTGCAGAGTGAGTTTGGGATTGCCATCCCACAGCAGCTCCTAATCACATCTGCAGGTGACACAATGCTTTCTAACATGTTGCCTTTGTTTCGGAGCCATAACGCCTTTTCTTTCTTTTCTTCCTCCCCCTTGACCCCCCTCCCTCGTCACATTTCACGGGCATTGAAAATAGTTCATAAGAAACTAATAAGAAAGAAATGCATGCTGTCACAAATGATAACTTCTGAGTTTAGTTTTAAAAAGAAATGGATAACTCAGCCGGATAGTGCATGCCTGTAAGTCCAACATTGTCAAGGCTGAGGCAGGAGAATTGAAAGTTTCAGGTTAGTGAGAGTGATTGAGGAACTGACCATTTCAATACCAGACAAAGAGAACAATCAAATGGGCAAAACTGAAGAATTAAAAGTTCGCTGGGAATTGTTTTCTAGACAAAACTCTCTGCGTGTTAATTAGGCAGACCAGCTCCTCTTAAATAAAGCCAGAACCACACACCCTTTCACAACAACCAGGGTTTATTTCTTGCTCCTGCCACCCAGAGGTCAACCCTCTGTCCAGGCAGAGGTTGGTTCCCAGGATTCAGGATGGGACTCTTGGGCTTTCATACCCTATAGCATTGTGTCCAGTCAATGGAGGAGGATAATGGGTATGAACAGCACAATTTGTCAAACGCCTTACCTTCAAGTGGCAAGATTACCTCCTCATGTAATCCACTCAGTCTGTGCATTCTCTGGGAAATGAAGTTTACCTGGATCTAAGAAGTGTTGTTTGCTTTGCTGCCTTGGACTCAAGGCCCTCCCATACTAATGAGGTTGGACATTTCTTTTGTGATGTAGAGTAGAATGTGAACTAGTGGTTTTAGTAGTTAAGGTTGCTAAGAGGGCAGAAGCACTTGTGCAGGACTGAAGACCTGAGCTTTATTCCCAGAACTCTCATACAGGCGGACTTCTGACTGCAAGATATGCACTGGGGCATGTGCACTAAACTTACACTGTGCGATTAAGACTTTCAATAGCAAGAAAAATGCTAAACAATTATATTAGTTGTATGATTTATATACTATACAATTGTGTATTAATTATATATTTTAAATTAATATACTAACAAGTAAGTGCTATAACATATTTCATGTTATTTGGGTATATTATATAGTTTTATATTATGAAAATTATATTTTGCTTAATTTAACTGATGGAATGCACTTATCAGTATAACTTATTTCGTCTACTTAGCAAATTAAGATAATAGTAATGTTTACTTCATAAGACAACTCTAAGAAGAATTAAGAGAAATTTCTTCTTAAAATATTTAATGCTTATCATATGGCAAGTACTCAATAAATGTTTGTAAGTTTTCAACATTCCAATAAAATAAATATATGTTGGAATATACAGCTTTATTGGAAAAGTAGTGTCTGTATGACTTCTCTAGTTGTTCTCTCTATGTCTTCTGTCCTGTCTGTCAGATGAATATGATTCTGGGCCTCTCTGAAAGCTGTCCTGTGAATGTCTCCATCCTTGTGTCTATGGCTGTCTGGCTGAATGTGTCTATCCCTATGAAAGGACTTTGCTTTCTCTTTCAAGGAACACCACAGCAGGCATCATATGGGGGAAAGAATGGGATACTTTAAAGAAATCTTTAACAGAGTTTTAGAAAGGATTAAGTCACTGACTTCAGTTCACCCCTACTGACCCAGATAAAAAAAATATTACAAATAACACTGTTTATACAGCAACATCTGTAGTTTGCTTATAACATTCGTGATGGATATTCATTTCATAAGGAAACTTTCAGTTTTCATTTGTCGTTTTCAGCAAATGATTATCGTAGCACACATATTAAACATATAAGCATTTTTCTTGGGTCCAGAGCATGAAAGAACACACAACTTGAGATTACAGCTACGTGTTAATTTATGCTGTAAATGTTGCTTATATGGGAAATCCAAGGCAAGTAAGGTTGGCTGTTACATTGTTCTCAAAGGAGTGTTAAACCAGCAGGGCAAATATGTAAGATAGCACTCTTAAGTCTTGACCTCAAGGTATATTATTAATTTTGGCTGTGAAGTACAACAAAAGCTCCTGTCTCTTAGAATATAAGATACATATTCCTCATAATGCCATATGGTGTTCATTAAATGAGATGGTTATTTTTAAATTCACCTATGCATCACACACATATTATATATATATATTATTTTATATTATATGTGTATATGTTGCATATTATTAATTAGCATGATGTGTGTGCACTTTTTTGTAGCCCAGTCAGGCCTGACATTCATGATCCTCCTTCCTCAGCCCCTTGAACTTTGATGATACAATCATGTGCTTATCTGCCTGAGGATGCATGGAACTCTTATGTACAAAAATTAACCTCTTACATAGAAATTTAATATTATAATTTTATTGAACCATATTTACTATAAATATAAATTGTAAGTTGGAGTTCACTTGAGAGGATCCTACCATCAGCATATAAAAGAATTTTGTCTCTGTATTCTCTATAGTAAAGTGGCATATATTCATCTTTCACTCCTCAGTAAATATTTTTATAGTATATTATACTAAAATGCAAGCAAAGAACACCTACTATAGTTCTGTGTGCCAGAGTGACCTTCTTAAAGAATATTAGATTAATTTAATCCCAGCACTCGGGAGGCAGAGGCAGGTGGATCTCTGGGAGTTCAAGGCCAGCCTGGTCTAAAAGAGCTAGTTCTGGGACAGGCACCAAAGCTACAGAGAAATCCTGTCTCGGAAAAAAAAAAAAAAAAAAAAAAAAAAAAAAGAATATGAGATTAAGAAAGTTCCAGCAAAATGCACAGATATTTTTCAGGTAAGACCTTCTTTGTCAGCACTGGATATCTGATAAGGACTATTTTCAGAAATGTAAAGTATTAATAGGTTTATGAAGAAGCAAATGTTTCAGTATAATCTAATTTAAGAACTTAAGGGGAGAAAGAATAAGACAATGTATGAAGACAACAGGGTCAGAAGCAGATTCTTCCAACCCATATGAACTTCATGGAGAGCCATACAAGATACTGCAGAGCTTTGGATATTTTTGGAGACAGATCTATTTTAACTTTTAAAAAGAAACTTCCTACCTGCAAAGGTGAAAGTGGACTGGAATGGAATAAGAACTGGCCAAATAAAAAAAAAAGTATACCATTATCTTTGCAAAAATGTAAAGACTATCATTGCAGTGTACTTCAGTGTGATTTTGATTTTCTGAGAAATTTTTACCTTCATTTCTTCAGTTATCATTAAAAAATGGGTTTTAAATAATCATTATAGGTCATTTTCTACACAGAGTTCCTGTGTAGAAAGTATAGACTTGATTCTATCAAGAAAATCCAAGGAAAAGAAAATTGAAAATGTATGTTTGTGTATATATGTGCATGTGTGTATGCATGTTTTAGATAATAAAAATACTGCCCCAAAATAATTGATAGCAGAATATTAGTCTTTGTTTTAGTAAGAAGAGAAGTAATATTTAAACTGAATATGCCATTATCACTGGTCTTTGGAATGACAGAGGATTGTTGCCCTCCACATAGAAAATTATCCACACTCAAATTCTTCCATCTGAATTCTAGAAATTATTAAGTCAAAATAAATTGGTGAGAATCAGAGCACAGGAATCTAAAATGATAGAGCTGTTTCTAAGCAATCTCTATCAGGTGTTTTATTTAAGACTTGATTAAGTGGACCATACAAGATAAAAATAATTTATTCCCAGGGGAAGAGTATTCCAGATGCCAGATGTTGTTTTAGGATTATAGATCTGGGAAAAGCAAACCTCCTGGTTGTCAATCAGGATTTGCGATATTGCAGCCATTCCCATCAGAGGCGCAAGGGAGAACTAATTTTCTGATATCAAGCCTCATTTACCTGCTAATTCCAGGACCACCTGAAGGAGATGTTGTAGTTGGAGGGGTTATTTTTTCAGATATTGCAAATTATCTAATTAGTTGCCGAAGACTCAGGGTTGTTCCTCTATCATTCCATTTTTCTTATCTCTTGACTAATCAAAGGAGACTGCTTTGTCTTTATTATGATGAAAAAATAAAAAAATTCCAACATGAAATGTATACGCTCATGTATATACCCATTCTAATTTGTTCACTACTATAACAATAAAGAAAGACTGTGGACTTCTAAGAGTTCCTGGTTTTAAGAAATGCAAAATAAAATGCAGAAGTAACCCATGTTATTTTCTCTTCCCATTTTTTTTTCAGGTGAGTTATTAAAGGAAACAAGTATAGTACTGTCACCTTCAAAGTTAGTTGAGTTAGAGAATGTTTATTTACTCACAGATAGTCTACCTAAGGAATGCTGGTGATCAAAGCAGAGAACAATCAAATTGTCAATAAGAAATCTCTTTCATTCTTCTGGCATTTTTTTAGATATTTATTTATTTATTTTTGTGTTAGTAGCTTTCCTACATGTAAGCATGTGCACCACATGGGTACTTAGTGTCCACACAGGTCAGAAGCAGGTTTTGAAACATCTGGAACTGGAGTTCAGATGTTTAGCCTCCCCACCCCATATGGGTGCTAAGCACCAAACCCATGTTCTCTTCAAAAACAACCAGTGCTAATAGCCACTAAATGATCTCTCCAGAATCTACTTTGATATTTCTAAGACTGGGTCTTGACTTGCAGCTATGTGATGAATTTGTAACCTTCCTGCCACAAGAGCCCTGGAAATTCAAGCATGCAGCCCATGATCTGCTTTAAAAACTGGCTGTGACAGGACAAACTTAGGACAGACCTTGAAGAGAGGTCTCTTCAAGGCTTATTGTGTAGATTTTAATGTAACATCATCATATTTAGTGCATAATTAAAAATAGAAAAAGAAGAGATGGTTGGAATTTTATTACTAAGATTGGCACAGAAATTAGTCAAAAATTGTCTTTGAGGAGAATCTTTCTTGATTTCCCATGAAGTTGGGGTTCTCCCTAGATAGAGTCACCATTTTCTCTAAAAAAAATTAAAAGTTTTTTTTTCTAGCTATGACAGAATCTTTACAGGTGAATATTCTCTATTTTCATTTTGAGAGTTGACCCCTACCTTCTCAACAGGCAAAAGCCTTCTTTAGACATGCTGCCTTCATGCTATGAGTAACCAGAGTGTGTTTTAGAATTCTAAGTACACATCTACAATTACAGTGCATGATGTTTTATATAAAAGCTACTATTTACAAATGTCTCAGGAAAAACTAGAGGTTGGTTTGGATCATCATTCCTGCCTTGTAACAACTCAAAAGCAAGCCTACAGCTCTGTGCTGTCCTTGGTGCTGAAAATGAGTCACAGCTGATATTTATTATATTCATGCCTACCCTATGACATTCTTACAAGGGGTAAGTGGAATATTTACCCTAGGCCCAACTCATATGTTACTTGCCTGACTTGAAGACAGAAGTCCTCAACCTACGGGTTCCAACCTCTTCAAGGGCCTTAAGACCACCAGAAAACATCACTATTCAAATAGTAGCAAAATTACAGTTTAAAAGGAGCAACAGAATAATTTTATGGTGGAAGTCACTACAACATGAGGAACAGCGTGGGGAAGGTTGAGAACCTTTACTTTAGGGATCCTAAGTGTGAAATCTTTAGCTTTCATCATGAAAGCTTTTGCACTCTGTGTCAGGAATTTATCATCCTGCAGTATTTCCAGAGCATGATGGGAAACATATCACTGATTTCCTTTTGCTATGCCTTACAATTAATTACACACCTACTTTAACTCTCAAGACTAGGAAGCTTACCAATGACGGAAACTAAAGACCTCACAAGCTGCAGTTGTGCCTTGAACAGAGTGATTTGTCATTGAATACACAGTATGTCTGTGAACAGATTAAGAGTGTGTTATCAAGCAAAAGTGTTGGTTAAGCAAGTTGATGGATCACAACAGTGCATGAAGAACAGAATCTAAATACGATCGCTTTCTGGAAAACCATTTATCGTGGCTAGTTACTGTTAGGTATTATCTCACCAACAAGCCTCTCTGCCAACACAAATCATCTCAATCAGACCAATTCAAACCAAATTAAAAGATATTCAGATTTAATTGGACATCTATGCTCTTGGGTGGTCTCGGGGAAAACACAAGGGCAGGGGGAGGAAAACCGGCATGCCCACCAGAGAGGAAGAGGGGGAGACAGCATGTTTATTGTCTGGGGGCAGTTTAAGTAGCCTGTGGGGGGGTCTTGACCTTCCCTGAGGAGAGGTCATTGTTTGGCAGGCTTTCTAAGCCCTTCTTGGTAAGGGGTCACCATTTAATGGACTTTCTTGGCCCTCGTTAGGGAGGTGGAATTTGGACTGAGGCTGCTCCCAGGGGAGAGGGCATGAAATGAAGTTTACTGCCCAGTATTCCAAAGATGGATGCCAGGGGACTGGGATGAGGCCCCCAGCTAAATAGTTACTCTAAAAATCTGGATGCTTTGGTTAATTATGAGATCTTTTTCAAAATCTTCTCTATTAGTCATAATTCTTAGGCTATGCAGGGTGTTCCATTAGGTCATTTAAAATTCGATGAGTTAAATTAAGCACGAAAAATAACCTTAAGGTATTTTCCCAATTAAGATATGTGAAATAAATCAAACAAACTCATTTGTTTTAGTAAGATCTTTGTCAGACAGGCCTAAGATTGTGCAAAATTATGGTGACACTAAATCCATTATGTTTTCCTGGTTTCAAACATATGAGATTAAATAAGGAAAAAAGCTCAGTGGAAATGTAGCCATTGGTAGAGTGCTTGCTTGTCTTGAATGCATGTGTCTTAAGATTGTATGCCCAGCACGAAAGAAGGTTGGGGAGATCATTAATTTGTGGTGTATAAGTGACAGAAATTGTGAGACAGAAGTTTCCCACTGAAAATTATAGTGTGCTTCAGAACATCTGAATTAATTTGCTTTTCCTGTCTCCCCAGTCCTTCATTCTTACTCTCTAAACAGCATTTATTTTTGCCTTATTTCTTCAAAATAGACACATTAAATTTCATTAAATCATGCTAGAAAGATGGCCCTCTTATATTTTCCATTCATTTTTATTTTCAGATTTGCCAGGCTCATCGTATGCTGGGAATTGAATCCAGGGTCTCATGCTACCTAAGTGCTTTATTACTGAGATAGTTCAGTCTCAGTGTTGACTTTTTAACAATAGAACTAAAAATATAACTATTACTGGGGAATGATGCATTCTATTCGTGGGACTAGAATACCCGAAGCCACTTCCGAAAACCTACTATGGTTCAGGTGCTTGCTATCTAGTTCAGAACTTTAGATTTCCCAGAAAACACATTAGTGACTTTTCATCATGGCTTTAATGAGAAAACTGATTCTGTAAAGGCCCTTGCCCTGCCCTCTTAAGCAAGGAAGTCTGAGCATTTTTGAAAATTAAAGGAAAAATGAGTAATTAGCTTTTCTTTTCACTTCCTTCCTTGAATTTTAGATTAGATCCAGTTTTCAAGGATAGGAAATAGGGATTATTCCAGCTAAGGGACTGATCAACGCCAGAATTCAGAAGTCATCTCTCAGGCACTCAGAAACACAAACTCCAAGTCATGCAGAAATGTCTTAATCCATGGTTCCTCCACTCCTTCTAGTGGGTATCCCGTGCAGCTCCTCTTCTAACAGCGGCTCCCAATGGAGGCCTACATATCCCATGCACCTGCTTCTCTTTAGCACTTTATGTGGTGTCTGAAAGAGTTCCTTCTAATTAAAAGGATGTACAAGCCTGTATAGGACTGATTGAGATCTACATAACCCTGGGCAGGTTTGCAACAGGGAGTCCCTGAACACTTCACTGGATCTGGGGCGCACAGCACACTTGAAGAATTTGGTTCTTTCATCTGTATCTTGACCTCTCACTTTTGTGAGGACTGTCTTTAAAGGGGAAAATAGAGAGAAGACCAAATGGAGAAACTCCACTCTCTTTTAAGAACTCAGGCAGGATGCGCAGACATAGACTATTGAGTACTTGCAAAGGAAAGAACCAATACTCTACTTCATCTCATGAAATCAACCCAGACTCACGTAACAAAATTTACACATATGTGTGTTCTAATTTGTTTAAAATTTGGCCAGTATTTTGGATAAAGGTCTCCACTCTCATTCCAGAAATTCTTGCTTTCTTTTGTTTCTTTCCTCACAATAAAGGAACACAGCCATGGTACTAATTCATACTTACCAGTTTACACAAAGGAGACTCTGATGATGCTAAATCCACTTCTGGAAAACAAACTTAAAAAGATAATTTATATTACATCCATGTTCATGTAAAAGAGATCTTTCTATAAAAGAAATAGTACCGTCTGGAAGGTTCCAAAGGCTGTCATAGCCTGACCACCCTCCACAGCTCAGTAAAGTTTCCTTATTCACATTTGCTGTTCTAGGGATTTCATTCAAAAGCAAGCCCTTTGATGGGTTTGTGCCCACCTCTTTTTCACCCATGATTTCTCCCCATTACTGTATTTTGACAGCATGACTCTTTCTTTCAATGAGGCATTTTGCTTCATGGTGGCTACCATCACAAAATATTTCTCTTTTTAAAATAATTTATATCATGGGATATTACACTGTATGTGAAAAGCAGCTTAATTCTAATGAAATACTCATAGCGTGTTGCTTTAATTTGCAAAAGTTGAGTAGTTTGTGAGGATTTCCACTTTCACTTTTATACTCATCCTTCAACACAGAGTATAAAGATCAGACGGGAGAAATGGCCATTCCAGTTTCACTCACATTTTAAAGAAAAATATTTTGGATTTGGGTTATTGCTGGGTTGGCCTCAAACGTCCAACCCTTCTTCTTCCATCTCCCAAATGCCGTCATGATCAGCATGTATCCTCGTGCCTGAAAAAGCATTGTACTGTAATACATCCTTTCATTTCTGTGTATTCCTTTTCTCATGACCAACTTTTTTTTTTTTTATTCAAAGCTCTTCTACTGGATCTCTTATCTTTAAAATTAAGCTCTCTGGGACAGGCAAGTCACAGAGCAATGTTCACTTTATCAGAGACTGTTGTCTCCTCTGCAAATACAATGCTTAAGTACCATCAATCAATACATCTGGAACAGAGGGAACTGTGAAATCAATTTAGTGAACAGAGTAAGTGCTTCCCAGCTACTATGTACTTATGCACTAAACTATTTCATTTGAAATCGTCAGACATCAATCTCGGGGTAGCTATTGGCGATATCATCCCAGTTTTCCTCATTCTATTCCAGTTTGCCACTGACCTTCAATATGGGCATTTAGAATTCATCATCGGGAAGCTCTCTTCTGAGATAAAAGATTGTGTGGATTTATTTTCTATAATGCACATTATTTGCAGTTCCATCTTCTGTATTACTTACAAGAGCCCAAGGTCTAATACAACCTTGACTAGCAGAGCTCTGCTCCCAGAAAGCCTGCATGCTGAGTTATTTTATGATACAACTCAGCTCCTAAAATCTGCTTTGTAGTTGCATGAGAAAGACTATGTGTTCCTCATCCCTTTAGACTCATTGTTTTCACTTTTGTTTTAAAACTGAAGAACTGCTGTTCCCAAAGAGCTGTTGTGTAATTGTCTGACAGCCTTACAACCTAAACTAGGATAGTAACCCTAGGTACTGTTGGAAAGGATTGTGACCCACAGAACTTGGTGAGATTTGGTATGAAGTAGGCAGAGTGAAGACATCTGACAGTCTTGGTAAATTTGGTCTGGATAAAAGGAAAGATTTTGTAAATTCCCAGGCTGCGATGATATGACAGAGATGGTAGGACAATAGGAGCCCCTCTTATAGATCTGCTTGCTTCTTTTATATTGTTTAATTTTATCTATTGATGTATTTATGTATGCAAGTATGTATGTATGCATGCATGCATGCATGCATGCATGTACGTGTTTTTGAGGCAGGGTCTCACTGTGTAACACTAAATGACCAGAAACTTGATCTGTACCAGACTGGGTCCCAATTTACAGAGTGTCCTGAATTACAGGTGTGAACCACCACACCTAGTCAGATCTTGATTTCTGTTTTTTGTTTTTATATTGGTATCTTGTGACTCACAAGTGAGTGAATTTGGGAATTAAATGTTCCAGTACTTTGGCAAAAAAAAAAAAACCTTATCAGCTTTCATCCTCTATTTCATTCTATCATTCTCTAATAATTTCACAAATCTCTAATTGTGAACCTCACTGCAAAACACAAGATCGGAGTTGCCTAACCAACCTGTTCTTATTTATCCACTATGGGTCTATATTTCTCTATAAAGGAAAGCAGTATGTTCACAGGCATGCATACACATATAAATATACACATTAATTCTCTTACACAGTCTAAAACATTTTTTCAGTTATACATTTTTTTCTTAAAAGAATATTGTCCTAATTAAGTGTACATTGTACCTGGATATTTGAGTCAAATGAAGAAGGGTGTTCAGGATTCTCCAAATACTTCACTGTTCTATAATCTATCTGTTAAGAAGTCAAGAGGTACTCTCACAAGCACACCAAGAGTGCCACAATTAGTCTCAAAGGAACTGAAGAGACTTGGACACATCTATTTCATGACACTGGAGATAGGCTTAGTTCATTCAATGGAGTCTGGGCTGGCATACTCAGTGAACACTCAGTGGTTGGATTTATCAATGGATAGAGTCACTCTTCTTTGTAACAACAGCAATCAGAAGACCACATTTGTAAGTTGGAATTTAGATGGCATAACACAATGGCTATTTCCCAGGCATTTATGAATTTGACAGTTCTTTTGAACACACAAACATATACCTGGTAAATACCAGTTTCAAATATTGATATAAATATCTGTCTTGTATCATGTTCTGTCTAATTGAGAGTGTTTTTTTTAAGTGAAGAAGGAGCAACCCAAATAATAGCAAAGGGTCAACATATTGCAGAACTTCTGAACTTATCAGAACTTAAGAGTATTTATAACCAGCTTCAGTTATCTCATTCTATAATTCATTTAATAAATTCTGAAGAGACCATGCTTTCCTTTCTCTTGAAGAGTTCAGCATTCATCCTGTGCTGCAGTCAACTCCACTGATCAGAAATATTAATAGTGATGGGTTAAAGACAACTAAAAAGCAAACTCATGTATTGTTTCCTATTTAGTTGAGAGTGATTTAGAGTATTTTGAATTGCTGTTTTGCCAAAATACTCCTCTTTTTAAAAGTGCCCTAAAAGAACATAGCATATAATAAATAAAACTACATTCAGAACAAGCCTCAAATAATCTTCTTTTATAATTCAATATCAGGGATTTCAGATGTTCTTGTCCCCTCTAGCCACTTGCTGTAAACCATGGTCAACCACACCATGTTCACTGACACTGACATCTTTGTAGGTGGATAGGGAGTCCTTGGGCCATGTCTTCTTTGAGGATTTTTGCAGACAGAGTTCCAAAGATAGCAGAAAAAATTTCCTCCCCTGTGCCCTGAAGAAAAAGGAATTGTTTGTAACAGTTCATTTTCTTCACACAATTACTTCAGGATTCATGTGCCAAAGTGGTGACTCTTTCATAATGGCACTGGCTGCAAGTCCACCTACAGGAAATAATTTTAGGTTGAGAGCTTCACCCTGAAACACACAGGTCCTGGGATCTTGCCCATGGAAAATGCTGAACCAAACACAAAGAACTCCTAGGTCTTGATCTCACTGTCAAGGCTGAGTGACTGGGTGACAAGCCTGGGGTCTTTAGGGAAACAAAAATTGATATAAGCATTGTGGAAGCCATGAATTCGTTGGATTCAGAAGTAGCAAAGCCAACGAGAAGATAACCACTGCTGACTCTAAATAGTTCTGATATTTTTGACTTGCATGCATCTTAAATACTAGGACATTCGACATTCCTTCTGGAACTCAAAGGAGTTCCCCGCTATCCACCTGCTTGTAGTATCCCAAGATCTTTATACTTTTATTACAGCTTCATGGGTCTCAAGTCTAACTGTATTGCACTGTTATGTTTATGAGTTTGAATTAGAACTATTAAACAAAGGGAACCTAACATCAGATGAGAGACTATCCATTGGCAGTTGATGATTTTATTTGTTTATTCTTTTGCTTATTTGTTCAATCATGTTTTTACTTATAGTATAAAGCAATGAGATTGAAAATTTTCATAAGAATATATAATAGGGGAAAAGTATGAAGAATTGTTCCCTTTCTTAGAAGATACCTTGTGAGCATAATCTGAGCCATTCAGGACCACCTGTTTCCTCTACTATAAATGAATAAGATAGACTGGATAATTCATAAAATAATGTTGCTTTATATATGGTTCTAAAGGTTGATAAGTTCAAGAGCAAATCCTGGGATTTTGGGGAGCTTCTATTCTGCAATTCATCATCACTTGGGAAGCAGAGCATGGATGAAACTCTGGGGTCTTTTACTTTCCTTCAACTCACTAATGCCATACAGTGGGACACAGTGACTTCAACTAATACTAACTACTGCCCAAAAGTCTCACCACCCAATGCCATTTACATATGAATTTCAGGGTTAAGTTTCCAACCCCTGAACATGGAGGACTACAATCATGGCATCAGCAAAATGAGGAGGGAGAATGTATAAACTAAAGGGTGGAAGCAATAGGGCCTCTGAGACAGGGCAGATAGAGAAGTCTATAAAGGCTCGAGAGCCATAGCAGCAACTTCTACAATGCTTCCTTGTCTTACCAGTTCAAAGGAAGAGCAGGGTGTTGTCAAATTTGTGGCTTAGAATTTAAACTGGAAAAAAGCACACTGGAAAAATTTGCATTGTTTGAGAAATAAATTGCTAGACTTATGCAAGGATGACTAGGAAGTAAGGTATTGTGTTGTCTGTACACAACTACGTATGATGCAGTTACATCTATGGTAAAACTGGGTAAAATGTGTTGAAACATGTCAATTTTTATTTTTATTTAAAACATTGTATAAAGGTGGCAAAGAAGCTTAAGGGTCTTGTTCCTCCTCCTCCTCCTCCTCCTCCTCTTCCTCCTCCTCCTCCTCTTCTTCTTTCCTTTGCATCTTAAGTCACCTACTCTTATTCATAAAATATTGGAAACAGCTGAGGGAAGGCTACCTGGGAGATGACTCTGCTATGCTTTGTTTTAAGATGCTGCCATCTAGCGACACTTCTGTAAAATCACACTGTGGCCATCTCACTAAAGTTTGCCTCTGACTGCAGTCTCTACTTTAATAATTTATGTTTTCTGTCATCCATACAAAAGAATTCTACATTCAATAAAATGTACTATAGGAGCTTAGAGTGCTTTTCTGATATGATGCTATATCTGTGACCACAGGGCATTAATAACGGGATCCAGTAGGTGAACTTGGTACCTTCTTCATAGTCCATACTTTATAAATAATTCAAGATGAAATAAAGTATAGACTTGTATTCCTTGAGTTTTCTCAGAAGGTTGAATTCTCTTCTAAAAATTTATGAAAAGATGAGTTTGAAAAATTCTTTCATTAAAGAATCTTTTCTCTAATTAGAAATGTGTGTGAGTAGAAAACTGACTTCAATTTCAGAATCTGTTTTTATTTTTTCCACATGGAATTTCCATCGTATGTGTACATCACAATGCACAGTAACAAATGTGTCTATATATCAAGTCTGATTATGAATCTGTCAGCCCAGATTCTGATTATGGCCAAGTCTTCTTGGTGTGGATTAACTGTATCGCTTCTCAGTCACTCTCAAAAGGTATATTCCTATAGAAAATTTCTTGCTTACATGATATATATTTCTCAATTTGAGAGTAAGAAAAATGGTACAAATTTATCTCTCTACCTTGGAAGAAAGCGATCAATTAAGTATTATAGATATGGTGTTTCTTTTGTGAAAGAAAAGATGCAGTCAGGTTATAATAAGTATAGCTTTGTGAACCGAATTACCAAGAATAAAAGCCACACCTGTGTTAAGAATTCTCCAAAGCTGAATAGATTTGTGACTGTTAGAACATCTGTGATTGTGGAGCGCTCAGACGTGGTAGGTTTGGGGCACAATTATCTTAAGCTATCTTTAGTCTCCTTAATAGGGATTCATCGCTCACCTCTGTGTGTGGCCTGCCATCCTTGTGACTATCAGGTGTAATAACTTGGGAGTGTGCTAACAAAACTAATTGCTTCCACCAGCCCCATAGACATAGAATGCCATCAGGTAGCACCCGGGTTCCATAACAGAGACTTCTCCATTTTACTATAACAGCTTGATATTTCCATGAAAGTGCTTGAGAAGTGATATGATTTATGATTTTCTTTTGTTCTGTTTCAATAAACACGTCATGAAACTGCCACACTAGACATGGCGTATTGGTGGTAAACTAAATCTATGTTCTTGGACATGATCGTGCACATTTGGATCCTTTGGGGCAGGAACTATGTCTCTGTATCCACAGGTCTGGGCACACAACATGAGGCTCTAAAGATGATCCACCTCACTGCAGTAGTAACGTGCACCTGTGTGAGATACTAGCATGAGTGTAGGTGAAAGTTTCTGTCTTGCCTGATCCCCTAGCTGTTCAGTCACAACAAAACACACAGAAGCTTATACTAATTATAACCTGTTTGGCCTATTATTAACTAGATCTTACAACTTATATTAACCCATAATACTTAACTATATTTAGCCACATGGCTTGGTACCTTACTCAGTAAGGCATTCTCATTTTTGCCTCCTCTACATCTGTCTGGTGACTGCAGACTGAGACTTTCCTCTTCCCAGAATTTTTCTAGTCTGGTCACCTCACCTATAATTCCTGCCTGGCTAGTGGCCAATCAGCGTTTTATTAAACCAATACAAGTACCAAATCTTTACGTAAGCACATGAGCCCATGAGCCGCTCATGTCTAATTGCCTAGTGTTGCCTCATTGGGCAGTTGTCAGTGGCATTTTTCTTGGGGTTGAACTCTTCCCTTACATCACTGGATGATTCACTGATTTGTTTTGAGATGGTAGTTGGGAAACTATTCAGTTTGAATTCTACTTGTTCTTTGTTGTTGTTGTTTCTGAAGCATTTAGTTCAAGGTTAGTCATTTTGTTTTCAGAACATTCATTTACAAGTATTTAACTTGTTTCTGTTTTTAGAAGCTCTGTTAATTTGCTAAGATTTGCCCTTTTTCCTCCTATGTCTAATTCTGTTACTCTGGCCTCTGTATATCACAAACTCCATGATATATAAGCAATTGAGGGGGGAAGCCCAGAAAAATACACTTATTCTTGAGATGAAAGGGACTTTATTAGCTCAGTTGGAAAACAAACAGAAGGACTGATCACCCGGTATTGAGTCCCTATATGTTACATGTCAGGTAAATATCCAGGACAAGTCCTAGATACAGTAGAAGGAACAGACAGGAAAGAGGGAGTTCCTTCCAAAAGTACAATGCAGGTTTCACCCAAATCACAGGTCCCTAGCCAGCATAAAGAAGTTTGTCATTTTCAGAAGAAAAGAGGAAACACATGGAAAGAAAACAGAAATATTTGGAGAAAACTGCTATTTGGTATTATTGTTCCTCATTTATGTTTGATATTATTGTTAGTTCAACTTTGGGAAAAAAAATAGGCACAACAGAAGATGACTTAGCCAGCCGTTGCCTTCATGGAGAACATCTGGTTTTTCTGGTGTATTTTGTTTGTGGTTGTTTTTGTCATTTTCTGGGGTTTTTGCTGTTGTTTCTGTTTGCTTTTACCAATCTGACAGCTTGTTGCTGAGCTGTTTAAATTTTTTTCATCCCATCTTGATTTAATATTGGAAATTCATGTACATCTAAAAATTTTCTTTTAGATTTTCCTACTCAATGGAATGTATTTCAAGATAAGATCTGATGATTTTTGAATTTCATTTGTAACTGTTGTAATGGATCCCCTTTATTGTTTATTTTATTAAATTGGTATTTTCTCTCTTATGTTTGTTCTGTTTGGTTAAAGCCTTGTCAATCTTATCTTGTCAAAGAAATGACTCTTTACTTTATTGATTCTTTATTGTTTATTCTGTTTCCTGTGTCATGAATGTCTGCCCTGATCTTAACAACTTCTTCATGTCTTCTACTTGAGGTTTGCCCTGTTCTCCTTATTCAAAACTTTAAGTGCATCATTAATTTATTTAGTTGTAATCTCTATTTCTTTCTTTCTTTTTTTCTTTCTTTTTTTCTTCTTTCTTTCCTTCCTTCCTTCCATTCTTTGTTCCTTTCTTTCTTGCCTTTTATTTACTTGACATTTTTATTTATTATTTATTATATTATATATGTATATATGTTTATGGATATACATATATATATATATTTCCCTTACAAAAATCTTTCCAGATTTCCCTCACCTACTCACCCAAATTCATGTTCTTTCCCTCTTAAAAAAGACAAAAACGAACAGCACCAAACCAAATGATTTCTTAATGTAGGCATATAGAGCTATGAAGTTCAATCCCATTGGTTTTGAGATACTGTGTTTTTATTTTTATTTGCTTCTAGTAATGGCTTTATTTTTGTGTGTGTGTGACATCTCCAAGGACTCACTAGATGTTAAATAATGTGTTACTTAGTAACCATAAGTTTTTGTGTGTTCTAGAGTTTGTTCTTGCTTTCCATTGTATTAATGCATTGTAGTCTAATGAAATACAATGAACTGTTTAATATTCCCTGTATGAATTATACTTTATTTGTGTCCTAATATTATGTGCATTGTACAGTGCTTGGCTGCAATGCTCTGTATATGTCTGCTAAGTCCATTTGATGTATGATTTCATTTAACTCAGATATTCTTTTCTTCCTTTCTTTCTTCCTTCCTTCCTTCCCCTCTCTTTCTTTCTTTCTTTCTTTCTTTCTTTCTTTCTTTCTTTCTTTCTTTCTTTCTTTCTTCTCTACTTTTTGTGGGGATGGCTTGCCAATTGGTGAGCGGAGGGCATTGAAATCACCTCTACTACTGTGCTGGAGATTAATATATCTCTAGTAGTTATTTTATGAAATTGACTGTATCTGTTTCCAGAACATATCCATTTATAATAATAATGTTCTCTTGATTGATTGATCCATTAGACAGTATGAAGTCGTTGTCTTCATCTTTTCTCATTAGTTTTGGTTTAAATTATATTTTGTCAGGTTTTATAACAGTGTATAACAGTGATATCTGCTTATTTGTAGATCCATTTGCTGAAATGGCATTTTTCATTTTCTCAACCTATGGTGATGAGGTGTGTTTTGGGATGCAACATATAGATAACCCCTGCTATTTGATACGGTCTGTTAGTCTGTGTTTTCAGATTGGGGAATTGAGACCATTAATATTCAGGGTTATTGGAAGTTGTGCATTGATTCCTGCCATTCTGCTGATTTTGTAGTGTTGTTTTTTTCTTTTCCACCATTGATTAGTATTATTCACTCGTGGCTTATTCCTATCTGTAACCTCATGGAAAGATTTGTGTTTATCTTAAGTCTTAACATCCCTTTCAATATTGTCTGTAGAGCTGGCTTAGGGGTTATAATTTATTTAGTCTATTTTTAATCATAAAAGTACTTATATTCTCTTAAATTATGGTCAGTAGTTTATATTGACAGTAGCTAACTTTCAGAATTTAAAATCTTTCATATCAAGACTTTCTAGCTTTGAAATTTCCAGTTAAATAATATACTGTTATTCTGACAGACCTTTATACATGACTTGGTGTTTCTGTCTTGCTACTTTCAATATACTTTCTTTGTCCTGTTTTAGTAATGTTCTAATGAGAATACTCTGAAAGGACGTGTTTTCCTGCCCTAAATGCCTTATATATCTGGATTGGCATCTCTTTTCTTAATTTTGATAAAGTTTCTATCATGATTCTTTTGAAAATGTTTTCTGTGTCTTTTAGAATAAGTTTACTCTCCTCCTATGCCTACAACTTACAAATTTGGTCTTTTCAGAGGGCCTCATCCATCTTGGCGTTCTCAATATTCATTAACTCCTTGTTTTATCTTTCTCATTGTTGGAGCCTTCCAGTTCTGACACCTTGTCTTCAGGCTCAGCGTTCTTTTCTCTGCTTGGTCCACTCTATTGCTGAGGCATTTTAGAGTTTTAGTGTATTTTTATCTTATTTTATTTTGCTTAATATGGTATTTACATCCAGCATTTCAGGTTGTTTTTTTCTTCAATATTTCTTTTTGACAAATTCTTCCTTCATTTCATCTATCGCCTTCTGTATTTCGTTTGGCTATTGTGTCTCCGAACATGTTTATAACCATTTTGATTTCTCAGTCTAGGATTTCACCTAGTTTACTCTTACTAGATGCCATTGCTACAAGAGTAATAATATTTGAAGGAGTTATGCTGTCTTGGTTTTTCCTGTTTCCGACATTAGTGCACTGGAAATTGTGTATCGGTACTACTTCTTCACCTGATTTGGTGTTTTCTAATCAGCTATATTCTTTTAGTTGAAAGATTTATACTGTTCAGGTGTGACTTGGGTAAGGATGTATAAAATGTAAAGTTCAGAAAATAATTTTTTATATCAAGAGCTCCAAGTTTTGGCATAAACTCTGTTGGCATATATATATATATATATATATATATATATATATATATATCTCCCCATGAAGAACACATACTAGGAGAATGACCAGAGCTATTCGGTATTAACACATGTAATTGTGATACTAGCATAGACTTGAAAAACCATTGGAAGATAAATGGTCAAGGATAACCTGAATTATGCTTAGGTTTTAGTTAATATGATTGGAAGAAAGAGGGAAGTAAAGTAAATAAGGAAAAAGCTTAAGTATTAGATCAACTTTGAAAAAGAGAAATTAAGGTAGGAAAAGTTGAAGTATACTTAGGATCTACAGAAATTAGAGACTGATTGTTAAATTGCTGGAAAGTTATAATCAGACAAAAAAGAAGGAGGAGAGATCTTGATCAAAGGAAGAGAGGACATGCAAGGAATGGGAGAATATGTGAGATGTGACAGAATAGACTAAATTAAATTAATATAGACTAGAGTGAAAATTCAATTAAATTACACTAGAGTGAAATGACTTATAGTAATCTGCATGAAGCAGAATAAACAAAAGCCTAAACAGCTGAACAACAAGCAAAAGCAAGGCCATCATGACACAATATGTGGGTGAGTGGAGGGTAAGAGATGAAGGCTCCAGGAGAAAAAAGAAAAATGCTTGTGTGATTATTGCTAGCACAAATGCACTGAGTTGAAAGGTAAAGATCTTAGATCCTTCTTTTCCTAGGAGGTTCTATGTGGTGCTGCATGGTAGAGGGTTATACAGGAACCATTGGTTCTGCAGCTTGGATGTTCTGGGAACTCTCTGAATCTGCCGGGTGGGAGCCAGGGACCTTTACCCTGTTGTAATTTTCACAGGGAGAATTTAAGCAAACCCCTTCCCTCTCCCACAAATGAACTGTGGAGTTAGTGCAATGAAGGCATCCCAGTTTGGCAGTGATACCTCTGTTTCTCCTACTGGACCCGAAGTTTCATCCCTATCGCCATTCTTCCATACAAGTGCAAATGTCAATGTAGAGAAGAAAAAGGTATTGGAATTTTTATGAAGATGGCTTTAGTCTAGGTTAACAAAAGGATTGTGGGAGTGTGGATCAAATGTTGTGAGCTGAGGTATTGTAGAGGGAAAAGTTACTGTTCAACATGTTGCAAAAAGCTTGAGATACTTATCCTTACTGTTTCTCATCATCAAACCAATTGAAACCTTGTTATGTTCTTCCCTAGGGCTGTTTTGTTGGCTTCGATCTAGCACATGCAGTTGGAAATGTTGAACTCCACTTACATGACTGGGGTGTTGACTTTGCCTGCTGGTGCTCTTACAAGGTAGGAACAAGTTCATGTCTGGAATTTTTTTTATGTCATATAGGTTTTAATCTAAAGAAAAACCTCGGCCCACGACACACACTCTACATTTGTCAGCCCTGTGTTTCCTGATTCAGAAAATAGTGAAGCCATATGATAAAGTAACACGAAACATAATTTAGGTCTATTATCCCTACAGCTGTAGAAAACTTATTCATTAAATTTCTAGACTACTATGAAATCAAATTAAATATAGAGAAAACATTCCACACTTAGAGCTTAATACTTACTGATTAATGTCTTTAGTTTTTGTTTATATGAAGATGAAGTTACAACATTTCTACACATAGAAATGAAATTCTTAGACTGTGAGTATTTGACATGGAACATTTGGACAAAGTCTTTGAAATCTCTGAGACCTTAGTTATCCTAGTGATGCTGGGCATTCCAAGAACACCTCTGAAGGTTTCCCAACTCTCATGCCCTGAAGGAAGGAGTTGGACATAGTTACATGAAGAGTCACAGAAATAGGACTGTGTGTTAGAGAAAGGTAACTATCTAAGGTATGAAGTGTGCAAGAACAAAAAGATCTTAGTAGTTTAAAAGACCCTACTTCACAGGGATTGCAACTTTAGGGTCTTTTTTTTCCCTTAGTGTTCCATGCATGTTCTATCTATTAAATATAATTCTACATACAACTTCATGCACCAAAGGCATGTACTTGACATTTTATGTCTCCCCTAAGAGGTATATTTAACATTTTAATGAGTCATAGATCACCTTCAAGCACCAGCCTCTTACATCTGCCTGCATCTGTCTCTTGCTGGGATAGGATGGCCTATAGGAGAGGATCAACCAGCTAAGTTTTCAGTATATCCAAGGCTCTCCAGAGCCTCCTTTTGCCCTGTTCTCCTGAAGTAATACTTTCAATAAAATTTTGTGAAAAATAACATTGCCATATATTTTTCATCTTTAATATTTCTCATTTGTTTTTCTTTTAACAGTAAGACCCACTACTCTGTTTTACTGCAAAAGCTCAAATGATCGCACATTTTGAACTGGTCAAAAGTTATGGGCTTATTTAAAACAAGTAAAACTGAAAGCAGTGTTTATATCTTTCTCACATTTTCAGTAAACTCATAAAATTTTACTTCTTTTCCAGTATTTAAATTCAGGAGCTGGAGGTCTGGCTGGTGCCTTCGTCCATGAGAAACATGCTCGTACGATCAAGCCTGCGTGAGTAGCGTCTCCAAGCTTTTATTCTGTTATGAACAAATCAGTGTGCATTCCTAAGATGGTAAACGTTTCTAAAACTGCTCTCATGAACAGGAGCTGGATAAGATTATAATTATTTTACCACTTCATTAACAGTGCCGTGCTTTATCGGAAATACATGCTTTCTGAAAACTTCAATTGACTGAATGAGAAGTTTAATCAAAAAGGAAATCTTCAATGCGAAATGAGTTCTTGCAATCACGTAGAGCCAATGGTTTGATGCGAAAGTACTCTTGAAATTTATATTTTTAAAAATGGGCTGCTTCGGCTTTTCAATTGCTCTACATACAATCTGTCTCCCCATCCAAAGCACAATGTTGTGACCACAGCATGAAAGTTACAGGTTGTGTTTGAATTCCCCAATGTCAAGGTGCTAGATGAGCCACTGGAACCAGGGCTTTTACCAAGACACAACTGCTTTTCCTTCTGAGCTGGCCAAATCATCTTTACAGTAAAGACAGTAGACTGAGAGTTTCTCTTCCTTTGGGGGAAACAGAAGAAGTAAGGGGAAATAGTAGGAGTAGGAAGGAAAGGGATCATTCCTTGGCGGAACTAGAGGAGCAGTTTCAAATTGTACACGAACAACTGGCTCTCCTACGCCAGGGCCCAATATCGAAGCCCAAGCTGAAGACAGAACAAACAGAAGAAGGAAGAACCAGAAGGCAGAAAAGATTTAGTCCAGGTTGGGATTGGATGAAGATGGTGAGGGGCCTCAGCTACCTTGACCCCAAGAAATCTAAGAAAGCAAGTGGTGGTGGGACTGGCAATGCTGCTATTCTAGTCCGCCATGGCTTTGGACCTTGAGAAAGAAGTAACAACAAGATACCCAAGGACACCACAGAGACAGCCGCAACTGCCTTACCCATTGATCAAGATTCAGAGGAGCAAGAAAAGAGAAGGCCCGTGCATTACAGTGAGAAAAAAACTGTTGAGCTTGGATATCAGTATTACCTCGGGAGAATCTGGGTTGAACCACACATGTCACTGTGGCTAAGGAGCCCTCTTTATGTGATTCAAATCCAGTAGCAATTGAGATTGGTTTTGAAACTTACGAGGCATACACACTTAGCTTGAGCACAGTTTTATCCAGCCTTTAAAAGAAAGTTGGAGTTTTATACTACTAAACCCATCCAAAGGTATAAGTGCACCAATGGGCTATAAAATACCAAATGGTGAATCCCATGCAAACATATATGCACAGACATGCAAACCCACATATATATGCACGGATGTACACATATACATGTATTTTACAATAACAATTAATGAAAAAATGAAGCCATGGATTTGAAAGAGAGCAAAAAGGGATATATGTGAGGATTTGGAGAGAAGAAAAGGAAGAGGAAAGTGGTGTGTTGTAGTATGATATCAAAGATATCAAAATATAAAAAAATCACTTCTAAGAAAACAAATAAGAAGGGAAAAAGGAGGGAGGGAAAGAAGGAAAGAAAGAAAGAGAGAGAGGAGGAGAGAGAGAGGGAGAGGGAGAGGAGAGGGGAGAGAGAGAGAGAGAGAGAGAGAGAGAGAGAGAGAGAGAGAGAGAGAGAGAAAGAGAGAAGAAAGAATGGCCAAGGAAGAGCTAGCTTCGGAGAAAGAATTGGGAATTACAGATGCAGTTACAAGATATCAGTGGACAAGCCAACTCACCAATCAGCCTCTCAAGATGGTTAGTGGGAAACAAAGTTACTGTACAGCAAGTCCCAGTGTCCCAGCAATTCCAGCTCCAGATTTAGCTCCTCATCCTCATCTTCCTCCTCTTATGGCAAATTGATTTTGACTCAGTCAGGCTAAGAGACAATTGGAGCAGGAAGGACCAGACCTCTTAGCCACCCTGCGACAACACTTTCTTTCTTGCTGTGACACTTCTTCATCTCACACTTGGCCCTAGGAAATCTGGCACTGTGCAGGGACATTCATTGAAATAGGGTCATGAACAAAATAAGATTGAATTCCCCAGACCTATTGGCAAAGACCTCTAAATGTAGAATTCCTTTGAGAATGATGGAAGTGGGGCAAAGGTTTGGGTAGGAGAGGGTAAAGGTCTAGTACAAAACTACCTGAAGATACAGCTACCATATTTACTCCCAAGAACCCTCCTCTGAGCGTGTTTTCACTTTATTTCGGCTAGGTGAGACTGGGGTGTGTCACACCATGGTCCTACCCTCAGTCTCCATGGGGATGAGAAGAGACAGGAGTTCTCTTTTCTTGTTGGCCTTTTCCTAATCCATTCCCTTTGTCCTTCCACTTCAGCTGGAGCCTGGGAATTTGGTGATATCTTTATTTGGCTCCCAGAACAGTCTTTCCTTTGTCTCTTGATTCTGACTTGTAAATAAGGAAAATATTGTTGGAAAAATTAAGCATTAGACAATTTCTTATTCCTTATCAATATAAAGACAGCCAGACCGTACCTAATAGAGTTCTAAGTGTGTTGTTATTCAAATTGCAGTTACCTTTAAAGCTGTCGATGTTATAGGATAGCTAGTAAAAAGTATCTTCTCTCCTGATAGGCTTTCTAATCCATGAAACTGAAAGGAGCTAAATATTAAACAATGGGCTAGAATTACAAAGCAATACTTGCAGGCTTTATACAGCTCTGTTCGTGTTTTACAGTAAGTGTAAATAGAAACACAATATACCAACATATTTATGTGTTTTTATTTGACAAGAGAACTCATTGTGTGCCTTTCATCTAGTGTGGAGAAAAGCAAATAACATCCTGTATCTTACTTGTGTTCGTCCTGGAATGTGTCGGGTGAGCATCAGGATTGTACACAATACAGTCCTGTGGTTAGTTTTCTTCTTCTCTGTGTCACAGGCTCAATGATTTAACCTTAAAAGAAATTACAGGAGAATTAGTAGACCTTGGAGCACCTCCCATTTCTGCCGTCCTCTGCATATTAATCCTAGAAATTTAAGATCATTTTCTGCGGGTTCCTTAATCATGTCTGAAGTCTCTTCAAGATTTCAAGCTTCTAAAATTAAAGAGTGCTTTTTCTCTGGACAGCTATTTAGTCAGGCCTGTATTTTTCTTAACTATATTGCTGTCGGTACATTAAATTGTTCTGTATATCCCAAATCTTCAGAGAAGACTATAAAGTGCATATTATGAGAATAGTACATATATTTTAAGTCACCATCTTAGTGTTGGTGGTGGTTGGGACATGCACATGCGTGGTATATGGTGGGGGTGCATGCACATTATGTATATTTAAATGTGAAGGTCAGATTTGATTTTGCGTCACTCTCAGTATCTCTCCACCTTATGTTATGAGTCAGTGAACCTGGAACTCACTGATTTGACAAGGCAAGATGGTGAGCAAGTTCCCGGGATCCACTTGTCTCTGTCCGACAAGTCTAGGTTTACAGGTGCATACTATCACTCTCAAATTTTTAAGTAGGTGCTAGAGATCCAAACACAGGTCCTCATGTTCACAGAGCAGGCACTTTATAAATTGAGGCATCTCATTTTATAAGGAAAGGAAGATAGTACAGTAGATAAAGCACCTGCCTAAGCATGAAGGCCAGAATTTGTATTTCCAGAATCCATAAAAATCCAGATGTGCTTGCATACACATGATAAGATTAGCTTGCCTGTGGTATAATCAAGAACGTCTCCAGAAATTTCCAAGCCAGCTAGCCTGCCTGGCCTATGTCACAGTAAACAACAGAGTGGATATCCAAGGTTGTCCTCTGACCTCCCCACTTGTGTGCAGTGACATATATACAAACATATACACAGGAGCAAGCGTACAGACACACATCACACACATACACGCAACAAACACACACATTACAGATAGTGTTACCCTTTCTTCGAGTTTAATTGTTTTCTACATAGTTGAAATCCAAGGTAGTTTTTACTTTTGCCTGATACCTTCTCAGCTATTTCTCATTCTGTTATTCAAATTGAAATAGAAGATCTGATGTGTGATATCAAATTGAAGGGCAAGCTGGTTACAGGGGGACAGGAAAGGAAGTAATATATACATGCTTTAGGGCATGCTAGGAGTTAAGCTCTGGCCTCCCAGCAGAGGGGTGTTGCACTTGGTTTCTCTAGCAATGAATAACGAGAAGGAGGGGGTGAGGATGCTCATCTGCACTGTGTTCTTCAGAATCCCCAAATCATGGTCTCTTGCTGGTGGGAAACTTTCAGATGGTCCCTGCACTTCCAATGCACTCCCCCTAAAGAAATAACGTCTGTCTCTATTGCATACACAAGCTTTGTAAGAAAAATAATAATTTGATACATCCTAGGGCATTAAATGTTGCCATTTAATTTTATTATATGTCATCAATATATATAGGGCTACGTAAATATATTCAAAACTTCAGAAAGAATAAGAGTGGGTGACATTTCTAAAAAAAAAAATGCCATTAGGACATTCTTTTATCCTAACTCTTTAGCGTTTCATTATTACTAACTCCTGTTATATTACCGGCTCCCAGTGAACCTGTAGCATTTTGCCTAATCAAAAGTATTTTTCTCAAGCGAGAACGTTAACTCCAAAGTTTATGGTTTCTGAACTTCTAGGTTATCAAATAATTCTTGGCTGTTAGCAGTTTCAGTGTGCCTTTGAAGAGCTGACTGAACTTCCGCTCCCTGAACTCTCTCTCCCACTGGCCTTATTGTCTACTGCTTCCTCCTCCCTCCATTCTTCCTCACAGTTTTCTCCTTCCTCCTCCTCCCTCCTTTCCATTTTTAGTTTTCTGAGGCAGATTGTGTAGCCCAAGCTGGCCTGTTCTGAGGCAGATTGTGTAGCCCAGGCTGGCCTGAAAGTCAGACTATTTTAGCTCAACTCCTGGCTTCCTCACTCATTACAGGTGTGCCAACCACACCAGAAAGAGAGCTACTTTTTTGATGCTTAGTTTGTATTTGTATCAGCCATGGTTTAAGGTTTTCAAAAGATTATTTTTATGATGTATTGCATTTTAGATAGTCAGCTTGGCATATAGATGGCTTAAATCAGGCTTAACTAGCAAAGCAGCATTACGGGAGATTGGCTTTTGATTTTCGGTTTGTTGTTTATTTCTTCGTGTCCTTAAAGCTTCTTTCCTTCCATGTGATGTCAGAATGACTAACTCCAGGGCTTCCTGTTTCTAACCTTAATCCCCTCTTCCAAACCCGGGATCATGTGTTAATGTGCATTAGGGACTTAGGGCTCTGTCGGTGTGGGAAGTTGCAGGTGCAGGCAAAGAGCAGCGCAAGCTATTCCCGGTGATCGGCTCTTGACTCTGACGGGAGGCTTACTGCTTGGCCGAAGCTTCACTTTGTGCTTCACACTGTGTTTTTCTTTCGTTGTGCATCTGCCAAACAGCGTCCCTGGGAAAATGCTAGAGGAAGAGCAAATATTCGAAATGTCAAAATAAGACACTGAATTAGACTGATTCCACAAACAGCAGTGGAGCTCAGTAAAGTTACATCGAAATGAAAGGCTGTTTCCCTGTGAATGGCAATTATCATGCGGAGACCACATATAACTTGAGTTTCAAAAGTATCATGCTAATTCTACTGCGGGTTAATAATTACATTTCAGTTGTTAGGTCTGAGGTTTCAGCTGGTTAACTCTGTTTAATGAACTTCTGATGCCTGTACCCTCTCCATTTTCCCAGGACTGTAGAAAGACTTGGGTGCTTTGGGTTGTTAAATTATTCATTATTGTAGCTGGGAACCATATGAACAGCCTCAATTCAAAGGCAAAGATCTAAAAGCTGACACGACACACTTGGCAACATCAGCTTTGTTGCTTGAAAAGGCTGACATCTAGTGGTGAAGGGTATTATTTCAAATTAATAACTCATTGTCATTCACCTTTAACAGATATTTTTATACACACACACAATCTTTTTTTAAAATCTCTTATCACAGTACTATGTACATTGCAGAAGTCTGATAATTAATGCTCTGAAAAAGATAAATAATTAAGAAGGTATGGTGTTGTAAGGAGGCTGCTTGTTTGTTCCCGGCTGCTCAGCCCCGAAATAATCACACAGAAATTGTATTAATTAAATCACTGTTTGGCCAAGTTTAGCTCTAACGTCTTATTGGCTAATCTTTACATCTTAATTTAACCCATTTCTAGTAATCTGTGAATCACCACGTGGCTGTGATTTGCAGGGTGAAGTGCAGTCGGCTCCAGCATGGCTACATGGTTTCTCCCTGACTCCACCCTTCTTTCTCCCAGCATTCAGTCCAGTCCTCCCCACCTATCTCTGCTCTGCCCTGCCCTGCTCTGCTATAGGCGCAAAGTAGGTTTTTATTCATTAACGATAATCACAACATACAGAGGGAAATCCCACATCAGTATGAAGGAATTTCAGGTATATGGTTATTGAAATTTTAAATGTTCACTATGGATGTGGAAAGAACTGCCTTGCATAAGTGGATGGTCCACATTTGTTTGTGAAATGAATCACTGGAAATGATGATCTCTCCTCTTCTCTTCTCTCTCTCTCTCTCTCTCTCTCTCTCTCTCTCCCTCCATCCCTCCCTCTCCACAGTCATTAATTTTCTATAGTTCTGTGGCTCGGGGTGTGGCCTTGTGAGATAGATCCCCCTCCCCCATCTGCATGGGCATGTGAATTGTGGTTGATATTATGTGCATCTTGCTCCTTTGTTGATACAATGAATTGGGCCTTGGCTCCTCATGGGCAGTTGTTCTCTGCATTTTGAGGTTGTGACTTTCTATAAGGATCTTTATCTAGTCTAAAGAGAAGCTTCTTTGATGAAAGGTAAGGGTTTACTCTTCCCTGAAGGTATACAGATAAGTATCTAGAAGGCAGTTAGGAATCATAGTCATTTAGGAAAGTGGCAGTAGCCTATTATCCTCCAAGTAGTTGACAAGCTGAGAGTAGTTATCAAGATTTCCAGTAGCCATTCTGCTTTCCCCCTGTTGAGTGGAACTTCAGTCTGACTAGATGGATGCTGGTTATCCCTAAAATGTAAGTGTGACTATTGTACTCTTTAGGGTACCTTGCCATTCATTGTTGTTGTTCATAGGTTTTACAGATAGGAAGAACTATCAGTTGTTGCCCTCTCTTGGTAGCTTACATAGCATCTTTAGATACCATGAGAGCCAGTCATCAGGTTGGGGTTTTCTAGATTCCTTCAAATACTATTTCTGAAGAGGTTTCTTCATGAATATGTCTTATCTTCAAGTTCTGGGAGGCAACTGAGAACAGCAGCAATGGCCTAAATTGTTTGGAAAGTATCTCAGACTTTCCTGACCAGAAACTTGAAGGGTGGTGGTTACTTATGACTGTTTCTCAAGGGGAAGCCTCACCACTTCATGTGGTGAACCTTCATTTAATATATGCATGTACACATGCCTTTCTAAGTAATCATAAAATAATATGAAAAGGAAGCTTCAATTGCAAAAGCTTAATAATCAGAAATGTGTGACAAACAACAGTGTTCAAATGACCTTGACTTTGTGTTAGCTTTACAAATGTCAACCTTTCCATTTCATACGGTCCAGGATAATGTTTGCCCTTTTGATTTAGAAATTTCAATGATACCTGAATTCCATGAAAAGTTTTTGTTGTTTTTCCTGCAAGTTCCCACAGGCTGTAATTCAATATTCAAACCCAACCTGCCTTTATAAAAATGGATATCCTGCTTTGATCGGATATGCAGAAAGATGATTTCTGTTCAAAATGTTAAACTTATTCAGTGAAATCATGGTGCTTAGTGTTGTTGTACCTCTTTTGCACACAGGTTCAGAAGAACTCCAAATACCCCCATTATGTTTAATCTCCCAAAATGTTCATTTCTCTTTGGATAACTTGTGAGCATTTTTAGTGGTCATGAATGATGCCTACTAATAATTTTGATGAGAATTCTCTAATTTTAACTCATTCCAACACATTTCTACAAACACTTACTGTCATTTGATTGAAATTTTTAAATATAGGTGACATTTTAAAAATCTTATTAAGGGATTTCCTCCTCTTTATTGTTACAGATAGTTTGCAACTTAAAAAAAATGCTGGCTAACTTTAGTGAATGGTTAAAACAAATTTTAGATGTCAGAAGCAGGTTAGTATTGTTTTCTTGCAACTTATTATGCATATAAAATGCTTATATATATGAAAAGGAGGCTTCAATTGCAAAGGCTTAATAATCAGAAATGTGACAAACAACAGTGTTCAAATGACCTTGACTTTGTGTTAGCTTTACAAATGTCAACCTTTCCATTTCATACGGTCGAGGATAATGTTTGCCCTTTTGATTTAGAAATTTCAATGATACCTGAATTCCATGAAAAGTTTTTGTTGTTTTTCCTGCAAGTTCCCACAGGCTGTATATATATATACATATATATATTGCTCGCTTTCTCTCTCTCTCTAGGACAAAACAAACATACATAAGGAAAAGAACCCAAGAGAAGTCACAAGAAACAGAGACCCACTTGCTCCCCCACATAGGAATCCCATAAAAACACTAAACTGGAAGCCATATATATACAAGGAACCTGTAGGGTAAAGAGAGAGAAGAAAAAAGTGCACATAAATACAATAAAAAATAACAATTATTTTTTGAAACAAAAAAGGAAAAACCCTGACATAACGTTATAAGACAGGAACCTCCAATGGTGTTGAGTTTGTTGTCTGTGGCTATCTACTACTAGACACAGCAGCCTACCCTTAAGAGTAGTTTGGTCCCCAGTAAGACTCCCTTGGAGGAAACTAAACTTTTATTTGCAGTGGTTTTCAATTGGAGATTGCTTCTAGGTTAAGATGCAGATCCATGAAGGCCGTATGCATGCTGCTTCAGTCTGTAAGTTCATATATGTGTTGATATCAATGATTTAGAGGAACTTGTTTCCTTGGCATCTTCTCTCACCTCTGGTCCTTGCACTCTTTCTGTCTCCTCTTCCAGAGGGGCCTGTGAATACTTAGAGGAAGGATTTGATGAACTCATCCCACTTAGGAATGTGTTCCAAGGTCTTTCATTCTCTGCTTACTGTCTGATTGTGACTATCTATATTTGTTGCCATCTGCTTCTGGAGGAAGCTTGATTGAGCAAGGGACTGATCCAGAAGTATAGTAGAACATCATTAAGAATCATTTTATTGCATTTTTAGACCCTTAGTGCTTGGTTTTTCCGTAGATCTCTTCAATAGCTAGTCTCAGGTTCTTGAGTCAAGCAGTATCTGGCATGAGTTCTGTCTTGTGAAGTGAGCCTTAAGTCAAAATAGATATTAGTTGGTTACTCCCAGAAGCTTTGTGCCACCATTGCAATTGGCATATTTTGCAGGCAGTAAGTACATCATTGTAGATCAAAGGTTTTGTGTCTGCCTTGGTGGTTACATTTCTCTTTTGATAGCATACAGAGTATTTTCCTGCCCCAAAGACAAGCACACAGGGATGAAGACTCTATGTGGGCACCAGCTCCATTTCTCTATGTTTAATGAATAGGGCTTTTCATTGGTTTGTGAAGAGGAACTTATAGTCTTTGCAATAGTTTTAGTTAGTGGGAGTTCCTATAGGACTCCATTTTCAAATAACTCAATGAGATGTAATCCAGTCTTGGTACTGGAGGCTCCATTTAGTAACAAGAAATGTCCGGTTGTTACTCTGTCTCTCCATTATTTGGTGATTTTGTTTATATCACCTTATGGTATTTACCTTTTTATTTCTTTATATAAATTTGGATATTAGCCATCTATCAGATGTGTATCTGGTAAAAGTTTTTTCCCATTCTGTGGACTACCCATTTTTCCAAATAAGAGTGTCTTTTAGTATGCAGAAGCTTTTTAGTTTTATGAAGTCTCAGTTATTAATTATTTGTCTTAGTGACTGTGCTAACACTATTCTGTTCAGAAAGTCTTTTCCTATGCCAGTGACTTCAAAGATATTGCCCACTTCCCTTTCTATCATGTTCAATTTATCTGGCTTTATGCTAATGCATTTGTAGTTGAGTTTCATGCAGAGTGATAAGTATGGCTCTATGCATTCTTCTGCATGCAGCCGTCCAGTTTGATCAGTATGTGTTTTAAGAGTGTGCTTCGATTTCTTTATCAAAAATCAGATGTGTGTATGTCTGAGTCTTCAATTCAATTCCGCTGATTGATGCGTCTGTGTTTTTGTGCCAATTCAGTGCTGATTTTGTTACTATAGCTCTGTAGTACAACTTGAAATTAGGGATGGTGACACCTCCTGGAGGTCTTCTATTATTCAGAACTCTTTTTTCAGCTACTCTGGGTTTGTGTGTGTGTGTGTGTGTGTTTCCATATAAACCTGAAAATTGTGCTTCCAAGATTTGTGAAGAATTGTGTTGGAATTTGGCTGGGGATTGTGTTGAATCCCTAGATTGCTTCAAAAACCTCTTTTTAAATATAAAATGCCTTTGCTATGTAGTCTAGGCTGGTTTTGAACTTGTGATTCTTCGGCCACAGTGCTGACAAGAGCCAGCAAGAAAGTAAACATTCTTTCTGATGGAAATTAAAAACAAATGTTACAGGTCATCTGGGAAGATACCACTTAAACAATCATATAATTGATTTAAATGACAGACAACACCTGGGACAGAATGACAGAATATGAGTCCCAAGCCAACTTGTAAACAATGACTGATTATGCCATATAAATGAAGACATGTAACTAACTCAGGGCTGCTTGGTCTAAACTCAGACTAAGACAGAAAGAATGCAAAGCTGCAATTCCTCTGTCAAACAGAATACAATATTAGTTAAGTGATTGCTTTTATTCAGTTACTTTGAAATCTGAAACTGTTGTCTGTGAGAGAGAGTCACTCTACAAATTCCAACTGTTTAAGAGGGAGTAAGAGGAAAAGGGTATTGTTTAAAAGAAGGGAGGCAGGGAGGAGGCGGAAATTTTTAGTTAAAAAATTTAGTAATAAAAAAATTTAAAAAAAAGATATTCCTTAAGTTTATATCAAGGGGCTCTTCTTTTTATTCCCTTCACTGGTACTTTTATGGAAGTGTTATTGGCTTAACATTTTAAAACTGCCTTGTTATAAACAGATTGCCCTTTATCCCATTCTTCAATATTTCAGAAAGTATAAGCAATAATAAAATCAGGATTGTTTAAATTATCAGTTCTGAAACCACACTGAACAAGTCAGTTACATCTGTCCTCAGACTTAAACCTCAAGTTGTTAGTATATGGGGTTCAAAATCAGATATGTCTCTTTCAGAAAATTCACCTCTGGAATCATGGTATTTTAACCAACTCTGTTTTCATTTATAAACTATTAAGATTTAAGATCGATCATTATTAAATTATCATTTGCCTAGATGGCAAGGTGGTGTATGTTTGTGTGTGTGTGTGTGTGTGTGTGTGTGTGAGAGAGAGAGAGAGAGAGAGAGAGAGAGAGAGAGAGAGAGAGAAAGAGATGGTTGTGGTGGTGGTGGTTTAGCTCATTCAGAAAACAAAAGGTAACATTTGGTGTTTTCCTCTATCAATATTCACCTTATTATACTTTTTTATCTATTTTGATCCCTCAACTTTTCCAAAATCCCTCCCACCTCACTAACTATTCTATTTTCTCTTTCTCCTCTTTCCTTCTCTCTCTCTCTCTCTCTCTCTCTCTCTCTCTCTCTCTTTTCTCTCTCTCAAAATGAATGAATAAATGAAAATGAACACTAAACCAATCAAACCAATAAAATACCAAGACAAAAAAACGAAGTGCACAAATTATGGAGTCCATTTAGTGTTGATAAACTACTTCTGGGCATGGGACTTGCCTATGTGTGTGGTTAATAAAGCCAATGACACTCCAGTGAAGAAAACTGATTTTCCTTTTGACCGCAGGTATCAAAGGCAAAAAGATTATTTTTTAAGGGAAGAAATTTGTGTCAACTTGCCCTTCTTGGTGATGGGATTTTGTTAGATTTGAACCTGTGAAGGTATGTGCTTGCTGTCACCCTCTCTGTGAGTTGATATTGACAACAGTCCTGTTGTGTCAGGAAATCACTCTTCCCTTGGAGTCGACCTCCATCTCTGAATCTTACAGTCTTTCAACCTTCTCTTTCTCATACATTCCTAGTCGTTCATGGGAGGAGTTTGATAATGACATCCCAACTGGGGATGAGTGCTCCAAGTCTTTCTCTGAACATTGTCCATTTGTGGGTCTCTCTATCAATTACATATACTGCAAGAAGAAGCCTCTTGATGAAGATTGAATGATGCACTGATGTATAGACATAGAAAAATGTCATTAGGAGTCATTTTATTGTTTTGTTCCTTTATCAGAATAGTGGTAGTAGATTTACCACTAGGGACCCTAGCCGATCTAGTCTCAGGTTTTTATCCACTTTAACAGAGTCAGGCATGGATTCCAACTCACGGAGTGGACCTTATGAACCATCAAGATTGGTTACTCCCATAACATTTGGGCCACTATCATACTCATTGATCTTCTAGTCAGGTCACTGTTCAAGGTCATAAGACCTGTTGCTGGGTTATATGGTGCTTTTCTCCTCTGATATCAGGCACAGTAATTTCCAAAATCATGAATATTAGTCAGTAGGGGCTAAGGTTTTAGTTAGGCACAAGCTTGAACTCTCTATATTCAATAACATAAGTAGTATCATCTACAATAAGGCAATACTATCGGGTTTTAGAGATACTGTTACTTAACCTAGAATTCACTGATTTGGCTAGATTGGTTGACCAGTGAAATCTCTGGAATCTTCCAGTCTTCTCCTACCTACAATGGGGATACAGGCTCATAACCATGTCAGAATTTTTTAATGACTGCATAGGTGTTCATTGTTTAGACCTTATTAAATATTAATTATTATATTATTGAGGTTATAATTATAACATTCTCTCTTCCCTTTACTGCCTCCAAACCTTCCCATATAATTTTTGTTCACATATATAGGTTATATTCATATATATATATATATATATATATGTGTGTGTGTGTGTGTGTGTGTGTGTGTGTGTGTGTGTGTGTTTGTGTAAATATAACTTCATAACCTGTTTGGTCCACATAATGTTTCTTGTGTGTATGTTTTTATTGCTGAATGTGCAAGTGTAAGGAAGACCACTTCTCCCATGACCAGTTTAGTCAGTTTCCTAAAGTTATTTTTGCAGGGCTGAGGCCTTGTGGGTTTTCTCCATCCAGTTTGGTATGTCCATTTAGTGTTGTCCCTGTTCGGCTCATGTTTGGGCAGCCATGTTAGCGAGATTTTATGGGTGTAGTTTCTGATATTACTAGGAGACACAACTTCACAACAAACTTCTTGATCCTCAAGCTCATAAAATGCCCCCAACCGCTGTTCCACAATATTCCCTGAGCTTAGGGACAGGATCACTCTGTATAGATGTTTCCATTGGGATTAGGTTCCATAACATTGTATTTTGATCTGTTGTGATTTTTCTGTGGTGGTCTGTGTCTTTTGCCAAGAGAAGTTTGCTGGGTGACAGTGAAGACGATACTTCTTTATGGCTGTTTTATAGACTGATTTTAGAGAATATGTGGGTTTAGTAAATTAGTTGTTGTAGATTCTCCTTCAATAACCATGATTTCACTAGCACTGGGTATTTAGCTCGGTTCAGTACCAGCCATTTTTTTCCATTTGCTGGCATATGAGGTTTTATATGGTGGCAGGAGTCTGAACTCAGCTTATTATTCTTGTGCTCCAAGTACTTCACCCACTTAACCTTCTCCCCAGCCTCAGCAGTTTTCATTATGTGAAATCTCCAAATAACTTTCCCATATGGTAAACTTAAGCTGTTACTGTAAAAATAACTTATTTGTACCAAGGTGTGATCACAATTAAAAATAAATTTGATTAATCATTTTGTTTTCTTTCTACTAACAAAATAAATAATTGCAGCTGTTAAAGGAAACCAAAGAGTAATTATCCACACTATAAGATCCTTGAGGCCCTTCTTGCTAGCACATCAGTCTTCACTGATAATGATGACATAATCATTAATTTGGGGGTGGCGAAGTCCTTTGAAACCTTGCATTTTATTTTATGCTCTAAAACTTCAGTCTAGGGTCTCCGAAGGTATATAGGGTCAGTGATCCTTTCAGACTTGAAAAGTAAAAGTTGCCAAAGAGCTTCAGTTCTTGTGTTAATTACTTCAGATTCTGTACAGAATATGACCTTTGAAATCTGCAGGTTTTTTTTTTTTAATTTTATACAGCCTTATCTAGAAATTGCATGCATCACCCCCAGCTCTTTAGGATTGCCAAAAGAGCTGGTGTGGAAGTCTACTGTGAGGATACACACACCTGGTGTGTGGGCAGCTCGGCAAATGACCTCACCACTCACAGGTCCAGGACATTTTGGTATTTCAAGACATTCTAAATACAGTTCTTGAAACAAATGGCTGACCTACAGGATTTAGTTTCTTTGCCGGTTTGTGTTGTGTCAGAAGAAAGAATTTGCTTGGATGGGAACTATTCATTTACCTGCCATTCTCACGACTTGATGTAGAGATGGTGTGCCTTTGGTTTGCATATTATTTTCTGTTCCAATCAATTTTGGTTGATGTCTCCAAAGATTTAACATAGCAATTGAGGCAGAAAACAGCCATGTGACATATTTTTTTAAAAAATACGGGGTTTATGGTCCTATTAAGATTTCATCATAACCTCTCCAATGTGATTGAAAACTTGATTGTAAACTAAAACTTCTTAAATCTGAATTATTTGAGTAAGGAACATTGGATTATTAATTTCTCCTTCATAATCCAGAGTGCTGAGGGGGGAAATTAATGTATGTCCCTTTTTTCTTTCTTTATTCCTACCATAATCGACAAACCAGAATTTAGCATATGGAGACATTTATACTCTGAAATTATTCTGAAGAGGGTGTGAGTTGCAAAGTGCTGACAAATTAAATATGCATTTCCATATGCTTCTAAAAAGATCAAATGTATCTGTGAGCGCTATCTACATAAATCCTTCATGAGTTTGGTTCAACACGGATGCCCAAAATTTGAGTACTTTCAAAAGTCTCAGGCTGAGATGTCTTTTTCCTGTTCTTGTACTCAGGACATCATTATTATTTCAAAGGATTACATAGCAATATTTCAAGATAATAAGATACTTCAAGAAACTATATTCAGAAAAATTTCAAAGACTTTCTTCAAATAATGTTTTATTCCAAAATATTGATTCAGCTCTTATAAGAATAACATAATATTCTGAAACTTCAGTAAATAATAATTTCCATTAACCAAAATGTATCAATTCAGGAGATAAATCTGTATGACTGTGCTTGTCATATTGCTAGCTCACGGTTACATTTGAATAAGTCTCTTGCGAAATGAGACTTGAAGAGGTAACTGAACATGTGATAGAACCAGGAAGACTGGGTTGGGCAGATGAAAGGAAGAAGATGAATTGAACTCAGCAATAACTCCTCAAAGTGCTTCACACAGGAATGTTAGACAGCTGACACAGAACTAAGCACAGCAATGGTGAGGAGGTAAATAATATCAGAAAATAGAAATTGACGATGCTCTCAATACCAAGCCATATCAAGCCTGATACCAGGCCTGCTTGGGGCTAGTTGCTAGTGCCAGAAGAGGAACCAAACTGTGTTGGCTCAAACAACCTATGCTGCTTCTTTACTGGAAGTATCTTCTTTGTCATGGAGATTCTCACACCAGAGTCTGTTTTTGTCACACTGTCAGCTTTTTGCCTGTATGCTGATTGACCAATGACTGGCTTAGGCATGCCTTAGTCTTTGTTTAGTTTGTGTTTGATTTCTGCACCATTGTCTGCCCTGATTTTCTCTATAGGAAGTGCCCTCTCTCTGTGCCTGAAATCCTGTTACTGCTAAGATACCTTGTCTACTTGAAATCAAATCTCTTTTCTCTGTGTTTCTTCTTGCTCTACCCATTGCCTTAGCAAAACAACATCCTGCTGTGAAATTGTGGGCAAAGAAGATGTCCTCAGGACTTATGTACCTACCAGACCAGGTCCAAATGTTACCCAACTAACTTCACATGCCAGAACACAGAGTTCTAGTACATTCAAACAGAGATTGTTTGCATTTGTCAATCCAAATTGTTTTAGATTATATGTCTAAAACACTGTCAGGGAAGCATGCAAGAAACACTATGGCTTGTGATAGATGAATAAATCTTAGAGCAATAAAAAATGATGATCAAAAGATCCACAATTGTTCATAAATAGACGTTATCATCACTTAACCACAGAAGAATATTACCCATCATTCTACACACAATTCAAGTTTAAGTGGATCAAAGACCTCAGAGACATCTGACCCAGCTAATGATAGCTCACAGACTCTGGAATGACAGCTGAGGTACCTGCGTACGCCCTCTGAATGTGGGTGGCAGTTATGTCTTGATCTGGTGGGGGAAGGCCCTGGTAGTGGGACCGGAACTTATCCCAGGTGCCTGAACTGGCGTTTTTGGAGCCCATTCGCTATGGTGGGATTCCCTACTCAGTCTTGATATAGGGGGAGGGGTTTGGTCCTGCCTCAACTTGGAATGCCAGGCTTTGTTGACTCCCCAGGGGTGGCCTTATCCCCTCTGAGGAGTGAATGGGGAATAGGAAAGGGGGAAGGTAGCAAGTTGGAAGGAGAGGAAGGGGATACTGGGGTTGGCTTGTAAAATAAAAACAATGTCCCACTGTGACATTGTGACCAAAGAACATGACCTTATGGCTTATGCACCTACCACAGTGAGTCCATATGTTACTCAATGAACTTTACATGCCACAACACAAAATTCTAGTACATTCAAACTGAGGTTGTTTCCTCAGGAAAAAGAACACATAACAGGTGGCTCTGGAGAGCAGAAGGGGCTTAAAGACCTGGGGATCAAGGTTTGGGAGCTGGCATTGGCCTGGTTCAAGCCTCTTCAGTGATCTTCAGGTCCATAGTCCTGTGTTGGGGCTGGGGTGAAAACTGGGAGTCTTGTGGGGGTGTGCCATGGACCAGCTCAGGGGAGCCACTCAGACCATGGGAAAAGCAGGGTCTTAGTAATCAGGAAGGCACAAGTTTGGCAAATGACAGACAGACAGAGACAACACACAAGAGAGTGGTTGAAATCTGCTGCGATTTTACTGAATTCATGTTTTCATTATATAGTATTCAAACAAAGAACAAATCAGAAGGTTATATATCATCAGTTGGCACAGTATAAAAGCTTCTTTTAGTCACATCAGCGATTTTGAAGAAAAGCGTATTATCAGTAACAGGTGTTAGACATAAGACATCTTTTGAAGAAGAACTCTTGTCCTTGGGAACATAAATCTCAGACAAGTGGTTTCATCTTATCTAAGAATAGAAAGTTTCTGTCTCATTATCGCTATCATGGCCCTCCCTCTTTCTAACCCTTTCTTTATTTCATCTAGTAACCAAATATGCCTAATCAGTTCTCTGCACCTGTTGAAATACATTTTTTTTGTACCTTCTTATGCAGCAGTTCTCATAACTCACCATGTGTTTCCACTGAATTGGCTTTCTATCCCAAAATGTTCCAAGTCCTTCTACAAGCCTCCTGTGCTGGAGATTTTTATTTCAACTTGACACAAGTTCAAGACATCTGAGAGGAGGGAACCTCACTTAAAAAAAATGTATTTATGAGACCAGGTTGTAGGCAGGCCTATAAGGCATTTTCTTAGGTATTGATTAGTAGGGAAGGAACTAATCCATGCTGGTGCTATCCCTGGATAGTGGTTCTGGGTTCTATAAGAAATCAGGCCAAGCAAGCCTTAAGGGAGCAAAACAGTAAGAGGCACCCCTCCATTGTTGTTGCATCAGCTCCTGCCTCCAGGTTCCTGACCTTCTTGAGTTCCTGTCCTGACTTCTTTCAATTCATTGATGAACACTGATATAGAAGGGTAAACCAAATAAACCCTTTCCTCATCAACTTGCTTTTTGGTCATGGTGCTTCATCACAGCAATAGAAACCCTAACTAAGTCACTTCCTCAAAATGGTCAGGTCAGTCAAAGAGTTACTCTTTGACCTGGAACCATTTTTTTCTCATTTAGGGTTTCTATTCCTGTGATGAAATACCATGACCAAAAGCAATTTGAGAAGGAAAAGGTTTCTTTCAGTTTGCATGTCCCAATCATAATCCATCAGGAAAGGAAGTCAGGGCAGGAAGTCGGGGCAGTAACCTGGAGGCAGAAATCATGGAGGAGTGTAACTTACTAACCTGCCCACAGGCCAACCCGTAGGGAGCATTCTTCTCAGTTGAATTTCCATCTTCCCAAATGATTCAAGTTTGTGTCCAGTTGAAGGAAAATTCACCAACACACAAACCTTTCCCTTTGAAGTCTTCTTTTCTCCTCTCATGAGTCCCCTTCAAATCTAATTACCCCATTTTACTCTCATATAAATACACATACAAAAGAAATAAAAAATACTGTGTGCATGTGAAAGAGAAAATTCAGCATTTGTCTTTAAGAACCTAGGTTATCTCACTTATTATAATATTGTCATTGTCTTGAATATTTTATAATTTCATTTTTTACAGTTAATAATATTCCACTGTGTGTATCTATTATATTTTCATTTTCTGTTCATCTTTAAAACGACAAATTAAGTGACTTGATTTTTTTTCTATTGTAAGTAGAATAGCAAATATATGCCCCAAACTATCTCCATGGTAGGATATAGAGTCCTATGGGAAAGTGCCCAGGAGTGGTATTGCTATATAATGCAATAGTTCTATTTATAGTTGTTTGAGAACCTTCCAGAATTATTTCCCTAATGACTGCACTAGATTATATTTCCTCCAACAGTAAATAAGGTAAGGGTTCTGTAAAAAGGAGACTGCACATTGATTTTCTGGATCGCAGACCCAAATAATCACACAAAATTATATTAATTACAACACTGTTTGGGAGATGTCTCAGGCATATTTCTAGCTAGCTCTTATATCTTCAGTTAACCCATTTCTAGTAATCTATGTATCATCACGAGACTGTGGCCTACCAGTAAGGTTCTGGCATCTTCTCTTTCAGCAGCTCTATAGTGTCTTCATGATTCTGCCATCTTTCTCCCTGCATTCAGTTTAGCTTTTCCTTTTTAGCTCTATTCTGCCTGGCCACAGGCCAAAGCAAGTTCTTATTTAACCAATGGCAATAAAACATATTCTAAGCATACAAAAGAAAATTCCACATCATTTCCCCTTTTCTGTTTAAATAAAAAGAAAGGTTTCAATTTTAACATAGTAAAATTACATATAATAAAACAGTTATAAAGCAAGAAATATAGTTAGAATATTTCTCTTTGAGTCTAAAGTTTCATATCTAACTTGTCTTTTATCATAACTAGGGAAAACTATAGCTATAACTATGTGTCTTCAATTCCATCAAAGACCCCAGAGGGATATAATATTACCTAAGTTAACAGGAAGTTCATTGTAAGAAACTCCCGAAACTCTAAAATTGACAATATCTTGGTGCCTAGATAGCCACCCAAAGTTCTTCTGTAACATTGGGGTATCCATCTTCAGCCTACAGGCCCATAGTATCCAGCAGATTTAACCATGAAACAGGAAATTTGAATGACTATTTTGCCTATATTGCTAGTTTTTCAGTAATGTTCCTCTGCATCCTGCAGAATGTTTGATAGACTCTTTCATGAAGCAGAAAACCTGAAGTACTATCTCACATTCTTTAGGCAAGTTCATGGGTCCTTCATGTTCAGTTTATACAGCATGCTATCAAGCAGTCCATGCAAAAGCAGTTTCTTGCCCAAATGGCTAGCCCTGTCATACTAAAGGCAAATTCCATATGAGTTTCTTCAATGTCCACCAACCTCTCTGAAGTAACTGGTGCTGCCAGAAGCAGACATGTCTCACTGTCAAGATCAGTCTAATTTTTTAAGACCTTTTAAATGCCATATTTTGTAGGTCTTTGAAGTGTTGAAGATTACCTGTCTAACTGAAGTACCTCTCTATTTATCTAGAAAACCTAACTAACATAACTATATTTGACTATTATAAATGACTATCTATTAATCTCTAGTCCTTAATTATACATTACATTTTTAAATGAGCTGTATAAACATAATACCTTAAACAAGTGTATAAATATACATATAACAAAATTGATCTTAAATTTGTACCCATAGACCAAGAGTCATACCAATGTAAAGTATTCATTTCTCAATCATATCCCCTTTAAATAAAAATAAACATTTATAAATAACCATTTTGGGAATTTGGGTGTAGTTTTCTCCAAACTACTTTCTGTTGTTTGTTTGGTGAAGTATTTTTAGGGTTTATGGAGACCTTTCAGGGGGTCTTGTTTTATCAAACCACATTAGCCTGGAGGAAATCCACAGGTTATATATATATATATATATATTGGTTTAGCTTAACATTCTCTAGAATCAAATCAAGTTTCCATCTTTACATGGCTTTTTTATTACTCTATTACTTTTTCTTCTTTCTCTCTTAAGCCTAGGTACATTTATCAACACTTCAACACTGTGACTCATTCAGATGTGTCTTTTGTCTGAATCTGTCTTATTGTGTATCTGTGTTCATTTTCTGGACAGAATCATTTTTTTAATACTAAGCTGCATGGCTCGGACTAAGTCTACTGCTTTACCTGTTGGCTCTGCCTTGTCCAACATGGCAAGGGTACATTCACTGACCCTCTGAGCCATGCTCACTGCACCAGTTCCAGGGACACAGCGTTCCTATGTAAACCATTAAGCAACTTATAACACTCTGTCACAATCTCATTTAAATGCACCTTACCAGTACCTTCCAAAAAAGTTGTTCATGCTGCCAAGATGAACCAGGAAGCCATCTCTTAAAGAAGTCATGCCTCTGCTTACAGCCAGAAAACAGAGCCTTTCTGAAATAAAATGTGGCTACCAAGATGCTCCAGTTGACTTCTGTTTTATGGGTCTAGAAGCCCTTTATATTTTAAGCTTTCTTAGACTTTATGAGGATGTATGTTGCTCCATGTTGGGTACCATTTTGTAATTGGAGTCTATACTTTAGTTTCCTGACCATGGTGACCAAGATAATCACACAAAAACTATATTAATTACAACACTGTTTGGTCAATGGCTCTGGTATATTTCTGGCTAGCTCCTACGTCTTAAATTAACTCATTTCTATTAATCTATATATCACCATGAGGCTGTGGCCTAATGGTAGGGTTCTAGCATATTTTTCCTTCAGCAGCTACATGACTGCCTTCTTTCTTTAGCTATCCCCATATAGCTCTAGTCTGCCCTGCAATAGGCCAAAGCAGCTTCTTTATTAACCAATGATAATAAAACATATTTCTAGCATACAGAGGGAAATACCTCATCAGGGTTCCTCTTTCCACATAATGTTATCCTCATTAGCATATGTTATTAATTTGTTTCCTTGGTAATAGCCACTTTAAACTGAGGATGATGAAATTTCAAAGTAGTTTCAATTTGAATTCCTAGATAACTAAGAATATTAGTTGGTCAGTTAGAGTTTTTTTTTTTTTTTTTTCAAAATCTTTATGTCTGGAACACTGGCCCACTTATTTATTGGCAGATTTCTGTGGGTGTTCATTACAGTATTCCAGGTTTTAAAAAATGGATTCTAGATAGTAACCCCTTCTCTGAAGTAGAGATGGCAAAGATTTTTCTCTCATCTTGTAGGCTGGTAGATTGGTTCATAGTTTCTTTTAATACACAGAATCTTTCTAATTTGATGTGATCCTACTGTAAATTAGTAGGGATACTTGCTGTGCCATTGGATGAATTCAGGAAGTTCTTGTCTGTAACTGAATCCAGGCAAGTTTTCTCTACATTTCCTCTAGCACTTTCAATGTTTGTTCATTTAAATGAAAGTCTTTGATTCACTTTGAACTGATTTTTGGGTAGCATGACATTCATCGATGGAATTTAATTCTTCTCCAGGTGAATATCCAGTTTTGCTGATACCTTTCACTGAATAAGTTGTTATTTTTCCAGTATGTTTTTTTTTTTAATATCCCCATCAAGTGTTAGGAGCCCATAAGTGTTGGTTTATTTCTAGACTATCTATTTTATTTTATTGGGCTATATGTTTGTTTTTGTGCCAGTACTCTTCTGTTCTTGTCACTATTGATGTATAGTATAATCTGAAGACAGATAATGTGATACACCTGCCTATATTCTTTCTGCTTAGGATTGCTTTTGGTATCCATGGTCTTTACATTTTCATATGAATTTTAGGATGTTTTCTAGTTCTATGAAAACTTTGTTTTAATTTTAGTGGAGATACCATTAAATTTGTAGATTACTTTTGCTAGTATATTCATTTTTTACTGATATTTCCTTTTTTTAAATTTATTTCTTTATTTTATTCTTTTTTAATTAAAATTGTATATTCGTTTTTAATACTAAGTATGTTACCATTCTTCTGTTTTATCATCTCCCTTTTCATCACTGATTTTCATAACTTAGAGTTCTCTATTTATGTTAATTTAGCTAAGAGTTTGATAATCTTGTAAGTTTCTTGAAAGAAACAGTTATTTGATTACTAATTTTATTTATTGCTCTTTTAGTCTTGATTCCATTAGTTTCTGTCCTGATCTTTATTATTACTTCTTGACACCAGCTGCATTTGGGTTTGATTTTGTCTTGTTTTCCTATAGTTTTGAGATGCATCACTAGGTTATTTATTTGCCATCTTTCTGATTTTTTTTTATGAACACAGTTACAGTGATAGCCTTTCATCTTACACCATGGTTCGATGTGTCCCAAAGGTTCTGGTGTGTAATACAAAATTTTTCTTTTGATTATAGTTTAGAATCAGCACTGAGATTATCTATAAAGAAGAGAACATTTCCCCCTTGGTACAGTCTTTTGTTCATATTTCTGTTATGAACATGTCATTGTGTAGTCTCAAGATAAGTTATCTTTTCCTCTTGTGATGCTATGTTGAACAGTAGGTCTTTGATGTCCCTGTTAAACATAAACATAAACCATCATAACTCATACTCTTGAATTTTTAATATTAACCCATACACAGAGATGACAAATACTCGATTCTTAAGTGAATATACAAAAATGAATGAAAGTGTGCTAAATAAGAAAAGATTGAAATATTGCTCCCAATTTTTTCTTTGATCTCGCTGAAAATGAAATGAAAAAACACGTTACTGTATTTTTCCACCTTTGTGTCTCAAAGTCAGACTTTTCAAGAAAATGACTAGAGGTAAATCTGAAATCACTGAGTGCGGAAGGCTCATATACTACAAAGTTATATGTGGCTGCAAAAGAAATAATTCTACTTAATAAATCATTATTTTGTACATTTTCAACCTGTAAACAAATAAAGATAGTTCCAAGTTCATACTGTCACCAAAACCTTTACTTCATTCAGCAATAAATTTTATCTCTTCTACATTTTTCTTAATTTTTTTTTCAAAAACTATCATTTAAGTTACTAATCTAATAACAATTAATTCTGGAACAAATTTTATCAAAACATCCTTCTCTTGAAATATTTTATAAACTGCCGCTGGCCTGAGGTGAACATGGGCATTGGCATCATGTAGATTAAATAGCAAATTCTTGGCTATCTTACAAACATTTACAGAGGCAATGACTCTTTCAATTAGAATGACCTATATCTTTTTTCTTCCCTTTGTGTTTTTGTGTTTCTTTTTCTGTGGGCATGGAGTTTATAGATTATTACCAGAAATGTCTCTTATTATGGTATGCCTTTTAAATGAACTGTGTTGTGTCTGTCTTTCAGTCAGCTCTTCCCTGTTTTTATACTTAATAACTATGAACTCATGAAGATTGACTTGATAATCTTATATAAATAAATTCCATTATATTTCTTCTTCCACTTTACCTTGCTGTCATTCAGACAGTTACATGAAATGTTTCCAGAATTTCCACATTACACTTAAGAAAGTTCTGATTTTTATTCTAAACATATAGAAAAGAATAGATATTTTGAAGAGTGGTGAGTTGACTCCGTAGATAAAGGTGCTTACTATCAAGCTGAATGAATTGAGTTCAATCCCTGGGACCCACATGGTAAAGAAAAAAAATAGACTTCTTCAAGTTTTCTTCTGAACCCTACAAGGCTCTAGGGCACACAAGTCCATAACCTTCCACACACAAAAATAAGTAAATAAATAAATGTGATTAAAAATAAGAAATCTTTTGCTAAGTATACCTTTGTTTAGACTCCTGTTTAAATGAATAATTTTAAAAGTTAAAATAAAAACAAGTTTTAAAACTATTAAGTAAATTTCAATGAAAACCTCTTCATTGCATGCTGGTTACTTTTCAGATGGTGGACAAAGCAGTGGGCTTTAATCAAGAGTGGTTTACTGGGGAAAGTCGCTTTACTGAAACACAGTGCCTCTTTCATGCTTCTCTGCCTCTCTCTCTCTCTCTTTCTCTGATAGTTTTCCCTTCCTTTTCTGATAAAATAGACCCATATTTTTGCTTGCCTTCTCCATGGGAGCCCCTTTCTCATTCCAAGGTAGGTCCATTTTCCTGCTTGTGCTCCCTGCATTGACCATTCATGACACATCACACCACACACATATCCCGACCTACAATCTAGTCAAGTCTCTAAATGCACAAATTTGTATTCTGGCTGGAGATAAAACAAAAGCAAATGTCCAAGTAATTATTAAATATGATCAAAATACATACTGCAGGTACTCTTCATCTTTCTTGATTTTGTGCAGTGTGGCATCAAAATTTCTTAGTCCCATCTAACATTATCTCATTACCAATTGACCAACTTTCCTCGCCTCCTCCTTCACCCTTTCCAAACTCTGATAGTCATTATTTTACTCTAAATGCACTTAAAATCAGGTCCTTTACAATTCTGCGCATCAATTGCACTGTGTTTGTCTTTCTGTACATGTTTTGTTTCAATTAATATAATATCCCCATTTCTATCATGTTGTCATAAATGACAGGATTTCTTTCTTCCTCTATGGTTGAATATTGTGACTACATACATACTAAGTTTAGCTAGGAGTTAGAAAGATGGCTCAGTGGTTAAGAGCACTTGCTACTCTTCCACAGGACCGGAGTTTGGTTCCCAGAACCCCCAAAGTGACTATCAACCATCTGAAACTCCAGGTGCAGGGAGTTACATGCCATCTTCTGGTCTCTACAGGCATTAGATGCATGTGTTACACAGACATATATTGCAGACAAAATACCTACATACATAAAGTAAGTAAATCTCTAGATCAGTTTATTCTTTGTGATATAAATTGAAAATGACTGTTTAGATTGTTACTCAAATAATCTTTTCTAGTTGTTTGTTCTACAGAAAAGTTCTCAAGATTCTTTTCACTTTTATTACACAATGAATTATGTATTTATTCACTTGTTGACATACTCTATGTTGTTTTGAATTGGAACTTTCACAGATAGTAAAATCTTCCAGGAAAATTCCCTGTCATCATACTTTTTCACAAAGATATTTCTTAGTGTTATTTGTTTTCTGTCTGACATTTGAGTCAGCTTCACTTTTCATAAATAAAAACAAGCTTGTTTGCATTTTTGTGTGGCTCATATTAGATTTGTACATCAAATCAAGGATAATTGGTTTTCTTTCTATACTGATTACTAATCAAGTCCTTCTGAAGTGGTTTAGAAATGGTGGCAAACACCTTTAATCCCAGCACTCAAGAGGCAGAGGCAGGCTAATCTCTGTGAGTTCAAGGCCAGCCTGGTCCAGGAGAGCTAGTTCCAGAACAGATTCCAAAGCTACAGAGAAACCCTATCATGAAAAACCAAAACAACAAAACAATCAAAAAAATGTAGGCCTTACATGTTTCTTGGTAATATATCTAATCTATATAATAATGCAAATTTGTCTTTAAGAATTTACTTTTGTAATAATTACGTGTTAAACTATTATATTAAATTACCAATTTGTTCTTACCGAGTGCAGAATTATATAACTTGAAATTAGTAACAATTTGCTTCCTTTCCCTCTTTTTTTCATCCATAAACTATTGCAATTTATGCAGGAAGCTTTGGTGTTTCCCTGCCACTGTCAAATTCTTTATGCTTGTGTTTGTTTACACTTAAGATTAGTTTGCTTTTATAACTTATATAAATAAGTTATTCTAACTTAGTTTCTATCGATATTATATTGCTCTTATAAAATAGTAATTTTTCAAACATTTTATGTCTGATTGAATAATTTTTGATGGATGAGAATAAATAATTTTGAGATTTATCTATTTCTGTAAAATCTTTCGGTGTAAACTTTTTTTCTCTCCGAGATTAAGTTAAATAAATCACCTTCTTTTAGAAAAGTGCTCATTTTATTGATGTTTTAAAATATTTTAGGGCATCTGCTTTACGATAAGCTAATTTTCCTTGTCTATGAGTAACCCTGCACATGACATTTTTCTTTGGCTTTCTTACATTGTCTTCCATTTTCCTAAGGAGATAGAGTCTCCTGACCACTGCTGACTTCGTGATGCTCACGGGACCTGTTGGCATTTGTTGCTATGGCAAATGTATCTGGGCTTCATTCAGTGTTGCTTAAGGTTGTGTCTTCTGTTTTCAGGGCTTCTAAAGGAGTATTTCAACAAACTGCTTTTCTGCTCACTGCTTTGGAGCAAAATCTTCTGATTCTTAGGATTTTATTTTAAATTTTCTTTTTTAAAAATTCTGTTATTTTCTTTCATTGAATAGTGGTGTTTTGGACATGTGTCTTCTTCCTTCTGCCCAGCCACCATCACCCTTTGCCTGACTTCCTTTTCTTTCTGAACTCCTATAAGCTAAAGCTCTAGTATGGAGGTATGTGTATGACACTTTTTCTAAGTGTCATACAAACATACACACACTTGCACATGCATTCACATCTATTCATCCCATTAAGGGAACACAGAATAGGTAAGATTTAAATCAAAGTCTACTTTGCAAAACAATGAGTTTTCATTTGGGTGACTAACAAGAGTAAGGGCAATGCATTTCTTACAGAAGTATAGGTGACTCAAAACAGGACTGTCACCCAAATGGCCACCCCAGTAACTATAGTGACTGATGAAAGCTACAGTCCCGAAGATCTCTGCACAGCTCACAAATATCTGCAGAAATTCCAAAATCTCTTCTGGGCAGTGAGGCTGGTCACTTTCCTGGAGGGCATTGATTTGCTGCTTCTCATAACTGCTCTACCTACCACACTGGGTCTGTCCTATTCTTAGACTTTCCCTTGACGTTTCCCATTACACGGAGTATTATTCGCTAAGCCTTTGGCATTTATTGATTCAGTTGCTGTATATTTTCCATTACCTTTTTGGCAGTTCCTGTGGCTTATGATTTCCATCTGAGGAGAGGGGTTGCTACTTTAATGGAGAGTTTTGTGACGATTCTTCATGTTGTTACTACTGTTATCTTCCATGTATTTTGTCAAATCCTCCTTTAGAAAGGCTTGATTGCTTGTAATCCACATCAGTAAACAGATGGAAAAGTTTGCTTTTCTCTGAATGCTTAGCAAAAATAGGCATCCCAAAGTTTACATCATGCTGTTAGTTCAGTACCTTAAACGTGGAGTTTAATTTTCCTATTATTCGAATTTTTCTTTATTTATGAGATTGAGATACATTATTTGTTTTGCTGAGTAGGGGCACATTACATTTCCTCTTTGATCAGATTTGTTCCTCATTCAGAAAAACATAGCTCTCGAAATATTTTCCTATTTCTCCTCTCTGAAAAACAATAAATAAAAATACTCGTTATGAAATCACTCAAAAGTAGTAAGATCATTTCTTTCCCTATCTGATATTTCTCTATAATTGTTCTACCTTTTTAATACAGAATTTTAGGTGTTTACAAATCTAATGTATATTACTTTACTTGTTCTTTTTTGTGTGTACACTTAAGAAGAAACTCTCTTTAAAACACTGAAAATAAGGTTAGAGGTAGTTCAGGGTTTAAGAACATTTGCTTCTGTTCTTCCAGAAAACCTGGGTTCAGCTCCCAGCAACTACATGGAGCAGCTTGCAACTGCATATAATTCCAGCTGCAGTTCCTCTTCTGACCTCCACGGATACCCACATTCATAGTGTACATATAGACAAGTAGGCACACATGCATAGACAAAAATGAAACATAAAAATTAAAAACAATAAAAATATACAAACATTTTCTTTACTTTGGGGTGTTTTATCTCACAGTGAGCATGCAGCAGGTGACACAAGGATGGATTTTATGTATTCTACCCAATTCTTTTTGTCTTGAATAGATTTCTTTTGCCAGTACTGTGTTTATTCATTTAATGCATTTTATAGCATTCTATATTTTTAAAAGCTTGTTGAATATTATTTACAGTAAATAAAACAGTAAACTCCTTTTGATATGCATGCATTTCAGACTTTATTTTACTTTCATGCATTTATTATGTAGAAATTGATAAACATTTCTCCAAGTTCCAAAAGGCGGTATCATAGTCTTTATTCCAAAGGCATGGCAATGACAATACAGTGCTAGTCAGCCTGCGTAACAAATACCTGGGAGGAAGAATTCAACTGAGAAACAGTTAGTCTGCATCTCAGTGGTGGGGTTTTAGTTCATGGTCAGGGGACTCCATTGGTGCTTGGGCCTGTGATGAGGCAAAGCCTCATAGAGGTGTAGTAAGAAGGGTCACTGTTGGTTCCCAGCTGCCTGGCTAGCTTAGAGCCTAAATAATCATACAGAAATTATATTATTTAAAAACACTGCTTGACCGATTAGCTCTAGCTTGTTATTGGCTAACTCTTACATATGAATTTAACCCGTCTCCGTTAATCTGTGTATCACCACAAGGTCGTAACCTACCAGTAAAATTTCAGCAAATCTATCTCAGCCGGCGACTCCATGGCATCTCCCTGACTCTGCCCTTCTTTCTCCCAGCATACAGCCTAACTATCTCTGCCTAGTTCTGTTCTTCTCTACCATAGGCTCAAAGTAGTTTTTTATTCATTAACCAGTAAAAACAGAAAAACCACATAGACAGAAGGACCTCCCACACCGTAGAGGAAGGTCATAGAGAGGGGCATCTCACCTCCTGGCACCCAGTAGGCAAGGAGAAGAGTCACAGGAAAAGGTCAAAGCTACACACAGTGCCCACAGTGCCACTCTTCTCCAACGAGGCTCCACCTTCTGCATTTCTACCGACTAATCAAAGTTTGAGGGCACCAATGGAGTAGACCCCAGATTAGAGCAGAGCTTCCATGATCAATTTCTATGTCTGATGAACCTCCATGGTTCACCAAAGAGTATGCTTGCTCATCTCATTCTAATCACTGTATCTAATCAAGTTGACAGGATGTCAAGCAAACATTCTTCACAGAAAACTCACGATTGGAGGCACTGTGCTTTTCTCACAGTTTGATTGTGTGGCTTTTTGTTTGTTTGATTTGTTTTTTAATTCTAAATTATTTTGCTCTATTTTCCAATTAACAGTGAAATGCATGATTTTTTTCCTTTATAATTTGTATTTTCTGTCTGGGTACTTCTGATATACTCAATGAAAACTAAGCTCAAACTGAAAGAATACATTTCTTTAAAAAATTATTCATACGTTCTCAGCACTCTATTAAGTTTTGCTAGGCCAACTCTCTAGGACTTTACTGTAAAATATCATAGTATAATCGGTGATTGTAATGTTTATGCTTTAGTTTATCATTTAAAAATAAACCCCCACTAATGTTCTTCTGAAAGCGTTTGAAAAAAATTTAAATCATTGTATTAAAAATATTAATTGTAACTATATTTTATTGTTTTATTCTAAAATAAATAACGTGAGAAAATTTATTTTCCCTTATTTTTGATAGTGTCTTATCTTCTTGTGTAACATTTATATACTTAAGTATTAGCTAACTTTAACCACAATTTATTTTAATATGCTGGCCACAAATTCCTAAATCAACATTGTAGACCAAATGCCTATTGTTATCTTATATTTTAGGTTAGTGGGATGGTTTGGCCATGAACGCAGTACAAGATTTAAGATGGATAACAGTAAGTATATTCAATTTTATATTTTATATTCAATTTTGTTTTGCCTTCATTCTGATTTTCAGCTGACTTTGGATTCCATGTAATAGACATGTCCCATGGGGAATGCACTTTGAAAATGTCATTGTGGTTTCCAAAATAAGAAATGACATTTCAGTATGTAAGGCTAAGTGTTTATAGATTTAGCGTGATTTTGTATTTTATCCCTTTGAAGAGAGATTAAAGGAAGTGAAATCTAGCCTGCGGCTCATGTGGCTTGGTCAGATTCCCAAGTAGGAATGGCCAAAACACATGCAGGGAAGACGGAGCAACATGGTGATCAAGGCCAGAGCCAGAGAAACATGAATGTCAATCCCAATCTGCTGCTTAATAGTTTTGTAATAATGCCAGTCATTGTTTGTTCTGTTCCACATATTCAACGTGAATAATGTTGACTTCAGTGTTCAGTTTAAGAGTAAGTTAAATTCAAAATTACAAACCAAATGGCGTACTGGATTGCTTTAAACAAACGTTGACACTCATTTTTTCCAGTAATTCCCTTGCTATGGCATTTGCCACGTACCAAAGTATGAAAAGTGCTATAAGCAACTGCATCAATGGGTAGTAAGCTGCCAGGCACTAGGATCACAACTGTCCTCTTCCTTTTTCCCGTGGCTGTACTCCAGCCTTCTAGAACACCAGAGGTGTCATGAGCATTTGTCAGTTAGGCATAAATTTCAGTGTCCAGATCTTAGGAACTGTTTATATGTCTTTAAATTGGCAATAGCCAAGTCACAGAGTTTTGGTTGACAACCCCAGTAAAATAAAAAACCAGACTGCTAACCTGTTAGCTTCATGCCTGTCACCTCAATTAACTGAAGTAAGATTTCTTATCAGTCATGAGGGAATTTGATTGGTCACAAACTGAGCTGGCTCTACTGCCTTGACATAGGAGATAGGAACCATTTTAAGTGTTCTGCTCAGCTCTATATTGAGTTCTAAAGTAGCTATAAAGGCACATACACATCACCTAGGCCATTGTTCAAAGAGCCTTTGCTTTTAAAAAATGATTTGAAACCATGTAGTAGATTGAACTTTGCTTGCTGGTCTTATTTCAGCTAGCCCAAGGATTGATGACTTTCCAAAGACATTTAATACTTTTCTTTTAGTTTTAAGTGAATTTCTGATCACCCCAGTGTTATTAGATTTACCAACCCCTTTCTTTTCTAGCTCATCTTATATAGGCAGATCTTCTATCTCCTCTCCTTTTCCTAAGAAAACCATGTGACCTACTAAAACTCCTAGAGCTAAAATCACTTCCCTGGGTCATCTCATTCCTCTCTCTGCCTTCAGGTGACTCAGGTTCACATGCCTTGTTATCTTGATGTTCTCTCTCATAATATGACATTCAAAATAGCTTTTAGAGCATATTGTAAGAAGGAAATACTATCTTGGAGCCAGGAAGACAGAGGGTAGGGTTTAGACCATTTGTTTCTTCCTTGTGGGGTTCTAATGTCAAGTCAGCTGACAGGGCTGAGACCAAGTCATAGGCATTTCCATGGGATGAAAACATGCCAAAATTGTCCCTCCTCTGAGTTTCTTTTATTCAGGAATGTCTCTGGGGGAGGGTGATGGTTTTAAGTCTTACTTTTAAAATATTGACTTCTTCATAGTTGTAAGTCCCTCTTTAAAGGATGTTGTAAATAATGATACTACTATAATTATACTAATTTTTCAGAGCTGCAGTTAATCCCTGGGGCCAGTGGATTCCGAATTTCGAACCCTCCCATTTTGTTGGTCTGTCCCTTGCATGCTAGTTTAGAGGTAAGAAACCTGGGCTTCTGCCTTCCCACATCCTGTTCTGCTTGCCTCACCTGGTTGTCACAGGTCCTAAAAGGTTTCTACTACTCAGAAAGATCCTGAATAAGCACTAGCGATGGACAAAAGGCAGCATTTCCCACTGGGACAGTGACTATGACTGTGACCTTGAATTTGTTAATTGGACCTGATGTGGGAAGATGCATCCATGGCTGTTCTACTGAGATGTATATGGACTTGACTGAATCAATGTTCATCTTTCCATAAATCAAATAAGCATGCAATATTTAATTCTAAGTCAATTCATTCAAGAAGCTGATATGTACTGAGAAAGAATTGCTAGGCATTGTTGTGATTTCTAGGCATCCTGTTACCTCCAGCTGTGCAAGCCAAGGAACAACCAACATGCCCTGTAAAAGTTACATAACTTTGTAAGCTAAATGAATGGAGAAGCCATATATAGAATAAAGTGGCTTCACTAAACAGGGTAGATATTTTATAGTGAGGTGTCTATGGCATTATATCTATGTATAATTTGGCATAATCACTCAGTATTTTCTTTTAAATTAATTTATACATTTGTCTAAATTAATTTTACACAATATTAATATTTGTAAAATCATTTAGGTTTGTAGATATGTATGTATACAAAAAAGATATAGATAAATGAACATAATCTAGAAATTAAACTGTTACATGTTTGATATCACTTAGTGATATTCTAAATTTATTCCAGTAAATATAACACATATAATTATTACTTATCAGGTAATTAAAATTATATAACCTTGGGCTAGAGACGTGGCTCAGGGGTTAAGAATACTGGCTGCTCAACCACAGGACTTGGGTTTGATTGCGAGCACCCACATGTCAGCTCATAACTGTCTATAACTCCAGTCCTAAGGAATACAGTGCCTTCTTCTGGTCTCTGTGGGCACCATGCACACATTTGGTGCACATATCCACATGCATAAAGAGAAAACACCCATACATATAAAATAATAATACATTTCTAAAGTTATATATTTAATATTGATATAATTAAATTATTAAATAAATTCAACTAAAATGTATTTCAAATTACACCTCTTTAAACAGATGTTTTATGACTCCGTTAGTCAATTGAAGATTTGGGATTTTTTTAATACCTTCTAAAATCACCTAATTCGTGATATTTTGGGAAATCCTGTTGTGCAGGATTTGACCTTGAAAGTGGTGATTAGAAAAAAAAGGTCTCTCTTCTAAACCGAAAATATAGTAGTTTCTTATCATGGCCACTGGGTGGCAGTATCAAATTCCTGTTCTTGTGCACTTTTATCACTTGCTTTCTCTTTTCATCCTAGTTTAGGAAGCACCTACTCAGTTTGACCACTAGATGGAGCATGTGCTGTTTTCACCTTTTTGAACTGTTTCGTTTTGATAGAAAATAGACCAAGTGACAACAAGATCAGTTTTCAATTTGCTAAACACTTTTCAAAGTCTTTTGGAGGAAAAGTCTGTCCAGTACTTTGTCTAAGTATATTTAGTAGTTGTCTAGTACTATTTAATAACAAGTAACCATGAAGAGAAACAGTGTGTTTAGTGGTTTGGAAACAGGAGGTGTTACCCCACTTTGCAAGGCTGTAACAGAAGGGCTAAGAACGGAAGCAACCCTAGGCAGAGCTAGCATTTACCTCATTGCTTCTGATTTCCCTTATCCATATATTCTGAAATTGTCCATTTTATTATTATTATTTTTTTTTTACTCAAGACAGGATGACCTCCAACTCAGTTGCCTCCACCTTTGAGGTGGAGTGATTCCAGCCTGGGGGGCCACACCCAGTCCCTCTCATTTAGCAAACTATCTGCACAGAAGAGATGCGGACTCTCCTTTACTACCGCTGATATCCTACCATGCTGAATGAGAGACATGCACATCAACTTTCCATTCTCAGACTCTGAGCACCGACTGATCTTTTCCTTTAATACCTAAACTTAAACCTACCCAACAAACCTTAACAGCCACCTGCGGCTGGGCACACAGGTCACATTGGCTTTGGGTTTGGGATTTGGGGTTATTGTACCCATTCACTACCAAGGCTATGTTCTGGTCAAATGGTCTTTTCCCCATTTTTAGTTTTTAATATTTAGACATTTTAATTGAAATATAATTATGTCACTTTCCTCCTTCCCTTTTCTGCCTCTAGCTTCATCTTCCAACTCATTCTCTGCCCTTCTCCAACTGAGCCTCTTCTTTGATCATTATTGTTAAGTATACCACTCAATCTTTGCAGCAACTGAAGGGGTTTCAAAATTTTTTTTCCTCCACATTTTAAATTGCAAAGATTAAAAATTACAAAATAACACCCAATCCCCATTCCCATTCTCTGATATTATAATCCCCATCTATTTCTGAGTCAGGTCAGTAAGCATTGGCAAGTGAAGCTCCTTGACTTTATCTTATATGTTTGGTTTGTTTCTTTCTGGGAGAGAGCAGACCATGCTGTGGAGATGAGAAAGGAACAATGTTGGGGGAAATGTAAGAAAGGGGGTTTGAAGTGAGAAAATCTGTGCAATGGGGGAAGAGAGGACTTGGGGGAAGGCCAGCTGGGGGAGAAAAAGGACAAAGGAGAAAAGATGAGAGAGTGGGCAAAGGATACCCCTTTCTGAAACATGACCAGTACTTAAGTGAAAGACACAAATGATATAACCAGTTTGTCTTGTCCACTTCCCTTTCAAAACATTCTGTTTTTGTTTGTTCGTTTGTTTTTTTTATTTTTCGAGACAGGGTTTCTCTGTAGCTTTGTAGCCTGTCCTGGAACTAGCTCTTGTAGACCAGGCTGGCCTTGAACTCACAGAGCTCCACCTGCCTCTGCCTCCCAAGTGCTGGGATTAAAGGTGTGCGCCACCACCGCCCGGCAAGTTACAATTTTTTTGAATTTTATATTTAATGTTTGTATTTTATATAGCAATAAGTACACAATTTCTGCTCAATATATACATTTATAATGGTGTAAACTATATAAAAACTGTTCAAGCTGAGTGCATGGTGATGAAACCCAAGAGAGCAGCAAGGACAAATAAAATGTGTTTCTTCACAAGGCATAGGGACCCAAGTTTGAAAACATAAGACACCAGACAGGCATGGCAGCTCGCTCTTTACATCCCAGCACTCAGGAGGCAGAGGCAGAGGCAGGTAGATACCTGTGAGTTCTAGGCCTGCCAGGGATCCATAGTAAGACACTATCTCAAAGGAGAGGAAAGGAAGGAAGGAAGGAAGGAAGGAAGGAAGGAAGGAAGGAAAGAAGGAAAGAAGGAAAGAAGGAAAGAAGGAAAGAAAGGGAAAAAACCTGAAGGAAGGAGAGAAGAAAGAAGCAAAAGTAAAGGAAAGGTATGTAGAGAAAAAGAGAAATAAAATGAAAGAAAAAAGAAAAAAGTGATAGTTAATGGTCTCCAAGAGCTTCATTCCCTGCAGATACAAATGAATTGTTAAAAGTGATTGATACCTTTTTCTCCATATGCATAGGGTCTTCGTTCATGGAGCCCATACCCAAGGGAAAACACTCTCTTTGTACAGTCCTATTTTTCCTTGTTATTATATCCAGGGGATGCAGTGTTTACAAGTGGCTACACAGCAGTCGTGCCATATTAGGTACCGTTAGCAGGATCCTTAAATACTATGTGTGAGAGGATGTGTCAACATCACGTGAATGTTCAATGCTATTATAGTTATGGGGCATGGCTGTCAAGGGTTTGGGTACTTGCAAGAGTCCTGGAAGCAGGTGGAAAGGGGCAAATTGTATTTTACACATTACCCTATGTGCATATTTGGGGGCCAGTAGCTGAACCTGAAAATTTTATAGAATAGTTTATTAAACAAGATAATTCTAGAATCTTATGACATCCAGAGAAAAACTTGAGCTAATGCATCTCATTGTCCGTTTGTTTCAAAGTCTTATGAGACATGCCTGGCCACTCTGCTCCTACTCTGCAAAGAGTGTGCTGTCCTAAACCCTGACTGGCTTCCCAAAAGCCCCAGCTGGCCAGCGTCTTGTTTTGTAAAAGGTAATAAAACTCCCGGCAGTTTGGTCTTAATGTCCTGAAGCTGGTGATACAAAGACATCTGCACCTTCCTACACTTGCCTCTGCCTGCAGCTGCATCTTCCTGCAGCTCCATCTGCCTGCAGTAACAGGTGCAGTCACTCATCTCAAACAGTGCTTCTCTCTTCAGCAACTTCATAGCTTTACACCTGGACCTAGAGCCTGTGACTGGACCTTCACTAATTTCACTAACTCAGGGTCCTAACTTTTAGCAAATCCATACCTTATACACAGTAGATCCAGAGAAATCTTGGCTTACTGGGTCAAGTCTTATTAGAATTCCTTCTCCCACATGCTGTTTCATCTCTTGATAAATCCAGATATCACTGAATGACCTCACCCATATTTGTTCCTGATCTTTTGGCTCACATTACAGCAAAGGACATTAATAGTGTTCCATATGCATCACGGCGTTAACATTTCCTCTGGTCCTTATGTGGAGGATACATTTTTTAAACAAGGCAGAAAACCATGTCTGTTCTGGTCCATAATATTAGCAAAACGATTATTGTAGACCCTTGCCACCTGAGATTCTGATAGTAAGTGACAGTGTTTTACACAAGAATTTTACAAAGAAAAGAGAGGTAGAAGGTACTGGCAACTAAATTCCTTAGCAGTAATACATATTTATGCAGCATTGTTAGAGTTCTTGAGAAAATCAGCTTCATAATTTAACTTTACAAATATAAACTGGGTGATGGCGATTCACACTTTTAATCCCATCCACTCAGGTGGATTTCTGAGTTCAAGGACAGCCTGGTCTAAACAGCAAGTTCCAGGGCAGTTGGGGCTACATAGAGAAACCACGTCTCAGAAAACAAACAACAACAACAAAATACTACTGACTTGGGAAAATATAGTGATCAACAAGATGTTGTGGATGATACCAATATTCACATTTGCACATGTATTTTTCTTGTGTGGAATGTTCTGTGGACCAAACTACAGCCAACAGTTGAATGCTCTTAAGCAAAAGTTTCCTTCTCTTGCAAATATTCTTTAAAATGGCATTCACATATATTTTCTGTCATGGAAACTTTACCTTCACTATTAATGACAAAGCATTTAAAAAGATGGCATGTTTAAATAGAGAAAAGATTTTCTGAAAGGTGATGAGCTTTTAATAGAACGAAAATGGGAATTTCCTTTTTATGTGCAATTTACATTTAAGTGTTGTATCTCTTTAAATCAGTAGGTATTGCTAATCTGATTGTCATTTCTCAGCTCTTCCAGCAAGCAACTATGGCAGCCCTGAGGAGAAAATCCATTCTGCTGACAGGCTATCTGGAATACATGCTCAAACAGTACCGCAGCAAGGGGAACACAGAAAACAAGGGGCCACTTGTGAACATCATCACCCCACCCAGAGCAGAGGAACGTGGCTGCCAGTTAACACTGACCTTTTCCATTTCCAAGAAAGGCGTTTTTAAGGAACTGGAAAAAAGAGGAGTCATTGTATGTATATGATCAGTTTATGGTTTGCATTGAACCACAGGTCCTCTTTGGGTTCCAGCTTAGGATGGGTCTTAGGTTCCTCAGTTTACCCCTTATTACCTATCATTCCTGTCAGCCAGTCAGGATAAGTCGAACACCAACTTAGCACTCAGCACTCTGCAGACTGATAGCCACGAGGGCCCTCTGCTGTTTCTGATCAAACAGAGTAAACAACAAATCCTGCTTTTGAGAAACAGTCTTGTTATTTACTCAGTTTTTAACAGTTAAGCAGGGATACATTTCATCAGACTCAGTGAAGAAAAGGTTTTCACCAGTTTTGACTTGTAAATATAAGGACTGATAGATAGATAGATTTGTAAATGTATAGATAGATAGATAGATAGATAGATAGATAGATAGATAGATAGATAGATAGACAGATAGATATAGATAAATAGATGATAGATAGATGATAGATAGATGATAGATAGATGATGGATAGATGATACATAGACAGACAGACAGATAGACATAGACATATTCTTAAACTTGCTCATGGTGATGATGAGATGATGTGTAATTATGTGGTCCTACTTCCAAACCCATCAGCAGTTCTGGGGACATAAAGACAATTCCCCTCTCTATGATCAGGGGTTAGAGAATTAAATGAAGGTTGGTTTCTAAAGCTCCTAACATCTCACTGAGGGCTTGGACATTTAAACTGGTCCCAGGGTTTCATCCACCCTGAGGCTTATCCTCTGGAAAGCTGGGTAGAGAACCCATTTTTAAAGATAACTCTCGGTGACTTCAGAAATATAATTTAGACATTCACATTGAACCCACTGCTGTGTCAATATTAAGAAGAAAGTTTAGACTTACAGAGACAGAGAGTTTTTTAAAAAAATGCTTGTGTATTGAGTTTTAGGGAAGTCATGATCTACGGAATTTTATATTGTAAGTAGGGTTTCTGTGTGTGGATACTGCTAAGATGATGACTTTTTTTTTCTTTCCAGTGTGACAAACGAGAACCAGATGGCATCCGTGTGGCCCCTGTTCCTCTCTACAATTCTTTCCATGATGTTTATAAGTTTGTCAGACTGCTTGCTGCCATACTTAACTCTGCAAAAACTATTCATGTTATCTAGAATAACTCAAGCAAATCTCACTTCACTACTCTTGAATTGCAGTCATTAATAATTATCAGGAAATTGATTGCATCGAACTGGTAATAATTATATAAACTTAGAGAAAACTTGACAAATGTATTAATGACTGTGTTGCTGGGGAATGTAGAGTCTCTAAGACTGGGAAATAAGACATTCCATGGCTCCAACCTGTAGGCCACTGTCTTGATCAGCTGTGCATTCCACGGTCGCTGAAAATTTTTCTGTTTAATTGGTGATTAAACTGACAACTTTATAATCTACGTGGACTTCTTGTATCAGCATAGGAAATGTCTCTTTAATTCTGATGTAAAAACAAGTTTTCCTTTTAAAACATGCAACTTAGTCATCTGAAATATGTATGATCTTGTGATGTTCCATCCAATTCCAGGAAAAGAAAACCCACTTTCTATGCCATTACAATCGTGTGTGTGTGTGTGTGCGTGCGCGTGTGCATGTGCGTGTGTGTGTGTGTGTGTGTGTGTGTAATGCACATACACGACAGATGAGGGTGAAGGTGCTTAGGTCTACATGCTCATGTGAAGACAGAAAGAAACACTGGCTATTTATAAAATTTTTATTCATATATAAATATATATGTGTGTGTGTTTGTTTTGCTTGCATGTTTGTCTGTTCATCATGTATGCACATGCTGTGTTCACAGCAGCTAGAATAGGGTATCATATCACCTGGAACAAGAGTTACAGTCATTCATGAGCTGCTGGGTGGGTGCTGGGAATCCAACCCAGGTCTTCTGGAAGAGCAACCAGGGCTCTGGTCCTCTTTACATATCTCCACAACCCTTCTATCTCATATTTTCATACAGGCTTTCCCATCAAATCTGGAACTCATCCCTTCAGCTTGTGTGGCTGACCAGTGAGTGAGTGTTCATGGTTTCTCTGTCTCTGCCCCCTTCCATTAGTGCTGGATTACAGGTGCACACTGTCTCACATAGATTTTACATGGGTTCCGGTATCTGAACACAGGTTCTAATGTTTGTGCAGCAAGCATTCAACCACCAAGCCATTCCCCAGTCATCACTTTGCTATTTTAACTTTGTTTTTTATTTATACTTTGTGTCTTTCACATCATACATCTCTATCCCATTCATTTCCCAGTCCCTTTGGATTTACCCTCTGCCCTTGAAACCTTCCCACCAAAATAAAATAAAATTTAAGAGAAAAAGAAGAAGAAAACCAGTTTCATCATAGAAGCTGTAGTTTGACACGGTGAGTCATGTAGCAAACTCTTTTATCCATATATCTTAATTGCAAGTATTCAATGCAGTGAGTGTTTGGTCTGGTTCTAGGTCTTTGATTTCTGCTACACTTTGATGCTGGGCTGTCACTGGAACTCCTCTTGGTTATCCTGTTCTTGTGTTGTGGAGATCCCACAGCTTTGGGTCTGTAAGATCACCCCCTTCACATGCTCCAAGAGATCACAGATGAGTTAGATGTTGGGGTGGGCCAACTCATAAACCTGGTTCTGGACATGGGTAATTACTGTGTTGGTCAGCCCACCAGCTCCCCCAAGTCCTCACCACCAGGGTGGGCTCTCCTGCATTGCCCAGGCTAGTTCACCCCTTGGAGTGATGAGCAAGAGGTGGGACCACTTCTCCGGCTTTCATGTCCTCAGATGACCCTATTTTCCCACACCTAAACCTTCGGGGCCAGTTCTACTAGGCACCACTCTCCCGAGTGCCGCTGCTGTTAAGGGGCAGGAACAACTTTCTTGCTCTTACAATCTCAGGGCTAGCTCTCGCACCTACCTCAATCCTTGATGGGTGTGGGCAGGGGGGGGAGCACCACTCCCCCCGCCCATGTTGCCACATAACAGACGATTAATGGGGACTGCTCTCCCATGCTCACAACTTCGCGTCTGGTTCACGCATACATTGGGGTTGGTTCTATTGTGTTGCCCAGGTGAGGTAAAGGGCCTGCTCGCCTGAGTGTTGTAGCTGGTGGGGGCAGGGTCAGCTCTCTCACTCTCATGACCTCAGGGCCAGCTCTCCCACCACCTCAAGCTTGATGAGGGTGCATCTCTCCCTGTTCATGCCACCAGATGACAGATGGCAGGTGAGTGATGGGGACAGCTTCAGGACTGGCTCACCCACGCCTCCTCCAATGCCGTTGACTCTATTGTGCTGCCCAGGCAGGGTGAGGTTGGTTAAGGGGAGGGTCAGCTTCCTCACCCACCACAGGTGGCAGGGGAAAGGGGGAAAGGGCATCTTTCTCTTACCCTCACCGCCGCTTGGCAGACAAGTGGCTTGTGGTCAGCTACACCCTCGGGTCTATCTCAGTTCCTCCCCTGCCAACAGGGTCAGCTCCACTGTGCTTCCCAGGCAAGGAACAGGGCCCACTTTCTTGAGCACTGCAGGGGGCAAGGGGGAGGGTCAGCTCCTTCATCTGTAGCAGGTGGTGAGGTGCCAGGGCTAAGGGGGATGGGGCATGTCTCCCCTGCCCACACCACCGCATGAGAGATGAGTTGTGGGGACAGCTCTCCCAGTCTTACAACCTCAGGGCTGACTCACCTCCACCAGCGGGGTTGGTTCTCTTATGCCACCCAGGTGAGGTGGAGGGTCTGCTTCCTTGAGTGTTGCAGCTGTGGTAAATGGGTCAGCTCTCTAGCCAACTGGAGAGGGTAGGGACAAGGTGGGGGTCATCTTTCCCTCCCCCCTATCACCACACCACAGATGAGGGAGGCAGTACCAACTATGCCCCTCTCACATCCTCAGGGCTCAGCCACTGCTTTTGATGCTACTACTAACATACATCTATTGGCGAAGTATTCTAAAATCGCATGTATAAACAGCAAGATATAATGCTTACTACATGACCGGGGGTACTCATTGGATAAACTTGAATGAAATAAACTAGGTCAGACAACTACTTTTGATGCAGCAAGTAATACAACGTCAGACCGTGACAACGGTACCGACACACACAACTCTCTTGTTTACTAAGCAATTCAATTCTATGCATTCCGCGCATACCTTGGCTAATGTAACAAAGTTCTCTACTGCACTATCTTACCTTCATTGATGGAATGACTCTCAGGACCTTGAACTTCATTCATAGATGGTTTGAATACATGTATTCAAACTGATACAATTTCCATTTCTAAGAAACATAGATCCATGCAGTTCAGTCCATTAATCGTGTAAAAAATAAACTTAATTACAACCAGTAACGTCCATTGATGATGTCCTAGCTGGACAACTGTTGCTGGGATAAACATTGTGCTGGCTTGTGCTTTGTCAAATGGACACTGGATAGAGTCATTTGGAAAGAGAGAACCTCAGCTGAGCAAATGCCTCCACCAGACTCACCAGACTAGCCTGTGAGCAAGCTTGTGGAATGGTTTTAGTTGATAATTGATGTGGGAGGGCCCATCTCACTGGGGATGATGCCACTGCTTGACAGATGACCCTGGGTGCTACAAGGCAGTCTGAGAAAGTTGTGGGCAAAAAGTCGGTAAACATCAGTCCACTGTGACTTCTTTTTCACCCTTTGCCTCCAAGCTTCTGCCTTGAATTTCTGTCTTGACTTCCGTGGATGATGGACCACAGACTGTAATGTTTGGTCATGGTGTTTTAGCACAGCAGTGAACTGTTAACTAAGACAAATACTATCACCAAAAACTGCTTATGGAGGAAGTGGTTTATGTCATCCTTCAGGTCACACTGTCCATTGTTGAAGGAAGTCAGGCCAGGAACTCCAGCAAGACAGGATTTGGAAGCAGAAATCACAGATACACTCGCCCTGTTTGCTTGCTCACAGGTTTCTGTCAGCTAACTCTCTCATACAGCCCAGGCCCATCTACCAGGGATGAGGCACCCCAGCCCTCCCCTGTCATTTAGCAATCAAGTGAATACCCACAGACATGCCCATAGGCCAATCTAATAGAGGTAATACCCTCCATTGAAACTCTCTCAGACAAGTCTGGGCTTGTCACAGTGACAGCTGACACTAACTAGGATAGATGACAATATGAATGGGAAGACTTAACCTACGTGGTTGAGCAACGGGAAGTGTTTAAAGATGCTTATACGATTATATTAAAACTAGTACATGCTAATCATACTAACATTTTATCAAATTGTAAAGAGAAACCAAGGGAGGAATTTAAGCACCTCATGTACAGAACCCACAATGACATTGCGTATTACAATGCAGTTGCTTTCCTTCTCTCCTGTCGTCACTTTTATGAATAACTTCCGTGTTTCCAAGAGTTTTACATTCGTGTATCCCCATGAGAATGGATTAATTTCACTGTATAGTAGCTGTAGAGAACACTGGATCTACTGAACTGCCTGCTCTTGCTCAACATCACTTTGCTTTTTCATTGATATTTACCTATTTGTTTTGATTATCATTAAAATATAGTATTCTATTCTGGTAATAGTTTATAAACATTTAGAGACAATTTATAAGTTGCCTTTAACCTTTAATATATCTGAGAAGATTTTCTGAGCATTTTCAAGTAATTTTATTGTATTTTTCCCATGGAGATCATTATGTAATCTATAATTATTTTCTCTTTTATAATTCCATTTTTGCATCTTGGTGTGCTTGTGTGTGTGTGTGTGTGTGTGTGTGTGTGTGTTATGGAAAGAGAAAAAAAGGAGGTCAAGGTTAACTTCTATATTTCCAGCTCGCCAATCTCTATATTCTTTCTGCAATTACAAACTGCCTTAATTACTACAACATAGTACGACCCGGCATCTGTTAAATGAAGTATCTCATTCTTTATTTTTAAAAGATTGCCTTGGGTATCCTGGGCCTCTTTATTTTTACTTATAAATTTAGAATATAACTAAATAAATTTAGAATAAGTAAATTGTGCTCTATAAAATCTCCTGCTGGGATTTCAATTGAATGGCAATTAAATTTTAGTTCAGTTTTGGAAGAATTAACTCATTTCAGCGTTGAGCCTTCTTACTCAAGACCATAACATTTATTTTCATTTATTTATGTCTTTTTTAATGGTTTTTGAAAAGTTTGATTTTTCTCTGCTAAGACACTGCACAGTTAGAGTTCAGAGCACTTCTGAACCCCTCACGTGATACCTGTTGGAACTGGGTCACTGGTAGCTGCGGCTGTACGGGTGCTCAAATGATAAGTATGTTTTGAATTTTTATTTAAAATCTAACTCTGATGTTCACTTAGCGGTGGAGTCTTCCATGCAGGGAGTTATTATCTGCAAGGAAGCTCCTACATCCTTTTTAATTTGGAAGATTGATTTTTTTTCTTGTTTCTTTTCTTTCTTTTAAATCCTTTAATCACCCAAAGGTTGAAGGGTTTTAACACATGGTTTCCAGGTGGAAATGTTATTTTGGAAGGCTATAAATTTATTGGACGTGGGGTATATCTGACAGATGTTAGACCATGGGTTGGAACTTGCGGGTGATAGCTACTCCCTAAACCCTTCCTGCCTTCAGTTACTTCTTGTCAGGTATTTAGTCAGAGCAGGTAGACAGGGGACTATGACAGCACGTGGAGACATGTGTATTCAGTATGTTCCACTAGTACAGAAGCAGTTAATTTTCTCTAGCTTTCCCCACTCTGTTGGCAGAGTTTAAACCCAGGACCTAGTAGGCAAGTCCTTCACCACTGAGCAACACCCAAGCACTTAGATTTTTGTCAGAGGGTCTCACTGTGCAATTCAACCTGGCCTCCTGGCCTTGCACACTTATTGCCTCAGCTGGATGCACAGCCATACCTGTCTGTCCTCACTGATGTTAATGCATGTGCTTGACAAAGTTGAGAATCAGCCCTTGTCCTTTCACTGTCCTCCTGAGCCCTGAGCCTCTGACTTCCTCCCTGCCCGTTCTGTGCTCCTTTTGAACTGCTTCCAATATACACAATCACACACTGAGATGACTACTCACACTTCTACTAATTCAAATCACGCCAAAGGATTGCATTTAGGGTTCACTTGATTTTGTTTTAATGGTAATTTTCTATTAGACATCAGGAAAAATACTGTTATTTCTCCACAACTCTATAAGAAATGTATTGAAGGCTTTCAGGGTCCTGCCTTAAAAGTCTTCATTCAGGGTTCAACAAAAGGTGCTACAATAAGCAGAAGAACTAAAGTCTAAGGGCTATAGAAAAAGGGTCCTCACACACATTTGTTCTATCATGTGCTCTTTGTTTTTCCCTTTCTATTCTAATAATCCTGTCCTGCTTTATTTTTCTCGCTGCCTCTTCTTCTTCTTCTTCTTCTTCTTCTTCTTCTTCTTCTTCTTCTTCTTCTTCTTCTTCTTCTTCTTCTTCTTCTTCTTCTTCTTCTTCTCCTTCTCCTCCTTCTTCCTCTTCTCCTCCTTTTTCCTCCTCCTCCTCCACCCCTTCTTCTTTTTCTCCTTCTCCTCCTTCTCCTCCTTTTTCCTCTTCCTCCTCCTCTTCTTCCTCCTCCTCTTCTTCCTCCTCCTCCTCCTCCTCCTCCTCCTCTTCTTCTTCTCCTTCTTCTCCTTCTTCTCCTTCTTTTCTCCTTCTTCTCCTTCTTCTCCTTCTTCTCCTTCTTCTCCTTCTTCTCCTTCTTCTCCTTCTTCTCCTTCTTCTCCTTCTTCTCCTTTTCTTCTCCTTCTTCTCCTTCTTCTCCTTCTTCTCCTTCTTCTCCTTCTTCTCCTTCTTCTCCTTCTTCTCCTTCTTCTCCTTCTTCTCCTTCTTCTCCTTCTTCTCCTTCTTCTCCTTCTTCTCCTTCTTCTCCTTCTTCTCCTTCTTCTCCTTCTTCTCCTTCTTCTTCTTCTTCTTCTTCTTCTTCTTCTTCTTCTTCTTCTTCTTCTTCTTCTTCTTCTTCCTATGTTCTTATTTTTCCTACACTTTTATCTTTTGAGATCTCTGCTCTTTTCTGGCAGCTTCTCCTTTCAGCTACTGCCTAGCTAGTCTGTCTCATCTCTCAAAATCCTCTTCTCCCAGAGGCTTGAAAAGCAAAAGATAAGAGTTAAAAAAAATTAGCTTTTCATTAGTCAGAAACACATTCCTAGGCTAAGCCATAAGGGCAGAACCATTGCCATGGCAGCATAAAGGTCCAAAGTTACAGAAGTGAGACTGTTATCAGAGGGTGGGGTACAGTGAGGTAAACTTTGAGACATAGGTCTTTAGCTAACAGACTGTCCAGCAAAGAATAGGCATGCTTGAAGGTCAATGTGAGGTTAGCTTGGGACAGTACTTTCCTATTTGCTGGCAGATCCAACATATTCTTGTTCTCTATCTCTCTGAGAGTTATGGCTCAATAACTTCAAACGCATGATAATTCTTGTCCTTGGGCATCTGTGAATGTCTCAATAGAGGCCTTTTTGACTGGATATTAACCCAGGCCAACTGTCTGCCAAGGAAGATAATTACAGAAAAACAGACGTCTAAGTTTATACAAAGATCGGCTGAAAGAGTAAGGGTATTGGCTGTGATTGCTTTCTTGTCAGAATCACACAGTGCTGGTGAAAGCCATCCAATATACCAATACATGGAAAAATTGTGCCCAGTAAACAATTAACACACTATAGTGCTGTGGGGAAAAATCCCGCAGCTGTAATGTGAGGGAAAGAGTGCCTCACACAAAATGTCTGCAGTGAGGGCAGCTAGCATATTCAGAAGGCAATATTCCTTATTGCCCTGCTAAATACGGTGTCGCCAATCAGATGTGTATCTGTAGTGACGGTATCCCTCCCTTATCGCCTTGCTAAATAAGGTCTATTTCCCTGAAATATGCATCTCTGATGGGTTGAGACCTGATGTACTCACTGAGTTCTCACTGCATAATTCTGCGGTCCACAGCAGAAATGATTTTCTTTGCTATACTATCCTACACTGAGACTTATTTTCTCCAAAAAAAATAGACACTCTTAACTCATTGTTTAAGCATGCTTTCACTGCTGACAGTTTTTACTCGAACAATCTGCAGTTTTACTCTGATATGTAAAGGAATTATTCACATGAAATTTTGGGTTAACTTATAGCATATCCAAATCTGAGAATGGCTCTCTTAGGTTTTGGATAAATACACTAGCTCTGGTGTCATTTGTTCTAACACTATTTGCTCTCCATATTTTGAAACTCCACTAAGATATTACACCCTCATTCTTGACACTAACATGTCTTTCACATATTCTGTGAGTTTGTAGATTACAACTTTAAAAATAAGTATGTGTATGAGAGTTTTACCTGTGTATATGTTTGTGCACCACAGGTGTGCATTGTTCTAGAGGTCAGAAAAGAATATCTGATGCCATGGGTCTGGAGTTACAGGCTGTGAGTCACCACATGGGTAAAGGAAATGGAACCCAGGTCCTATGGAAGCCTCCAAGGCTCTTCATTTCTGACGCCCCTTGATTACGACTGTTAAAACATATTTTGAATTTTTGTACATTTTATTTTAAGTTTTTAAAATCTTCTTGGACATTCTTGTTTTTTTGATGCTATGTTTTCAACTACTTTTCATGGGCCTTCTGGTATACCATCTCAGTTCTCCCCACCAACTGTTCTGTATGAAGCCTGCTCACAGCCTGCTGCTGCTTTGTTTCTACTGGGTTAGTGAGTTAGTCATGTCATAGTTAGAATTGCTATTACTGTGATAGGACACCATGACCAAAGCAACTTGGGAAGGTAAAGGTTTGTTTGATCTGTACTCCAGCACTGAAAGAAGTAAGTCAGGACAAAAACACAAATAGGGAGGAATCTGGAGGCAAAAGCTGATATAGAGGCCTTGGAGGACTCTTGCTTATTGACTTGCTCTTCATGATTTTCTCAACCTGCTTTCTTATAAAACCTGGGACTATTAGTCCAGGTTAGTCCCCACCACAATGATGGGGCTCCTCCCATCTTTCACTAATTAAGAAAATGCTCTAGTGTCTTGCCTAAAGCCCAATCTTATGAAAATAATTTCTTAATTGAGGACACTCCATTCTAATGACTCTAACTTGTGTGTCAAGTTGACATAAAACTATGTAATATTACAGTCACTATTCTATTGTTGGGAAGAGCCATCATGACCAAGACAACTCTTATAAAGGAAGATATTTAATTAGGGCCTTGCCTAAAGTTTCAGAAGGTCAGTTCACTATCATAATGACTGGGAACATGGGGGCAGGCAGGAACACATGGTACTGGAGCAGTAGCTAAGGGCTTTACATCCTGATCCATAGACAGGAATGGGTGAAATAGTGTGTGCCCAGAGTGGGTTTTGAAACCTTAAAGCCTACTCACAGTGGTATACCTTCTCCAACAAGGATATACCTCATAATCCTTCTAAACAGTTCATCAAACAGTGACTAGGCATTTAAATATAAGAACCTGTGGTCATTTGAATATAATTGACCCTGATAAGCTCATAGGTAGTGGCACTATTGGGCCATGTGGCCTCGCTAAAGGAGGTATGTCATTGTGGGTGCAGGCTTTGAGGTTTCTTTTGCTTAAGCTTTGCTTATTTTCACAGATCTTTCCTGTTGCCTGTAATATGTAGGACTCTCAGCTACTGTTGCCTGTTGCAGTGTCTTATCTGCCTGCACTCTGCTATGCTCCCCACCATAACAATAATAGACTGAACCTCTGAAACTGTAAGTGAGCCTCCCCAATTAATTGATTTCCTTATAAGAGTTGCCACGGTCATAATGTCTTTTCAAAGCAATAGAAACCTCAATTAAGACATAGACTATGAGAGGAGAGTATTCTCATTTGAACCACTGCATTCCACCCCCTGACCTCCATAGGCTTGTAACTATATCATAATGTATAATTTATATAGTCTAACTTCAAAAGTTCCTATGGTCATTTACAGTCTCAATGCTGTTTAAAAAGTCCAAAGTCTCTTCTGAGACTTAAGGCAATCTCTTAACAACAATACAACAAGGCCCCAAATCTTAGTACAACTAACTCCATAATGGAATTACCTTCCAGTCTATTAAATCAGCATGTAGTCAGCATCACCAGCCAATTCTAAAACAAAGGCCTAATCCATCAAATTTGTAATCTGGGAAAGTCTCTAACCTTGCTTTTTAGCTCCTATAGTTCCATTTTTGCTTAACTGTTCTTGTTTACTAAAGTATGCCAACCCAAAATATGTTTTATGAGCTTAAAAGCTCACTCTGAGGAAGGTGCATTGCTATATTGTTATCCTTAACCCACAGTGTAGTTGCCAGCCAGCTAATTAAGACATTTTATTATCTTAAATCCATATCCAAGCAGTCTTCTCTGATGGCTACCCTCACAACAGTATCTCTCTGTAAAATCAAACTCAAAAAGCAGAATACATATATACAATGTACTATACAATGGCAATATATATCCCAATATACAATAGCACAGGATATACATTAGCATTTCGAAAAGGAGAAAAGAGGAGATAGTGTGTGAAAGCAAGACCAAAAACTAGCAGGGCAGACTCCAAATTCTGCGTCTCCATAGTTGATGTCAAAGGGATGTGATTGGCAAATCCTTTCAGCTTCATTGACTACGATACCTTTCTCTTTCTTAGGCTGCTTCCACACACTGTTAGCAGCTCCCCTTGGCAAATATCCTACAACTCTGGCATCTCTTGCGTTCTCCAACACAATCCAGACTTCATCTTCCCAGCTTCAAGTAATGGCTTTTTGGGTCTCCATGAAAGGATTCTCCTGCCACATGCGTGGTCCCATTGGTTTTTCTTGACCACAGAGGGAGATGCTAGAACCACCTTTCTATAATGTTGACTCCAAATTAGAACCACATGGCTGAAGATGTCAATTCTGCTTGCTGGGGCTAGATCCTGTTTCCCTCTTTGCTTTACATTAGTGTCAGCTCTCTGCTATTGGTCGTTTTCTTCACTGCTTAAGCTTTCCTTTAATTCCTTTTACAAGTTGGAAGCTTAGCTGGATGGAGACTTGTCCTTCAGGCACTTCTCCCATTATTCCATTTAGCATACGATTTGCTTTCCTTTAAACTTTTTATCTCCTTGGAAATAGGAGCTTCTGTCTTCAACATTTTATATTCTGGCACTCCTGTTCTTCTCAAACTATACATTTTGTATGTTTTCCTTGCTCTGCTTGCTCCTTTGCATTGTATATTTGCATAAGAGTGATCACTAATAATCGCATAACACAGTCAATACTACTCTGTCTTGAAGTCTCTTCTGACATTATGATGATGGGGACCATGGTGACAAACAGGAAGGCATGGTGCTGGAACAATAGCTGAGAGCTTTGTATCCTGACTGCAGGCAAAGAGAGAAAGACAACTGGGCCTGGTGTCAGCTTTTGAAATCTCAAACTCCATTCCCAGCAGTATACACCTCCAAGGCCACACTCCCTAATCTTCCCAAACAGTTCAATTGGGGACTAAAAATGCAATATGCCTATGAGGGGCATTGCCATTCAAATCACCACAATCAGGACATTCACTGTGATAGGAAAGTATACAAAACACAAGAAAACCCACATTTTGCTAATGCAGAATGGATTTGGAAACGATTCATGTTTTTACTCCCTTCTTGATCTTCCCAACAATCCATTCAGCATTCAATAATATATTGTTTGATATCCTTGGATGTGTGTATTTTCTGCAGTTTTTCTTGCTGTTGAGTTCTTGTTTTAGTCAACTGCAGTTTGATAGGTTGGAGTGAGTTGTTTCAATTTTTCTGTACTTAGTGAGGTTTTCCTTCTGATTTCATGTGTGATCTACTTTAGAATAATTTCACAGCTTTCTGAGAATATATTCTCTGAAATGTTTGGATAAAATATTCTGTGGCTCTCTGCTAAGTCCAATTGTCCCATATCACAATTAAAGTCCCTTAGTGTAAGTGGGATGCTGAAATCATCGACTATTACTATATTTGGTTAATATGTGGTTTAATGCCTAGTCAAATTTGTTTTACGAAATTGGAGGTATCTGAGTTTGATGTGTAAGTGTTTAAAACTATAATGTCTTCTTACTGTATTGTTTTCTTGGTCAGAATGAAGTGATTGTCTTATTTCTTCAAATTATTTTGGCTCAAAGTTCATTTTCTCTGATAATAGAATAGTAACAGTACCTTGTTTTCTCTTTGCATTTTCTTGGGCTACCCTTTTCTATTCTTTCACTCTAAGCTGTGTCTATCTTTGGAAGCTAAGTGAGTTTCTTATAGACTACAACAACAAAATACATTTTTTTCAAATCCAGTTGGTTAGTCTGTGTCCTTAGATTGGCAAGTCAGGTAATTAATACCCAAAGAAATTTTTGAAAGCTATGTATTAATTTCTGACATTTTGTTGATTTCCTGGCATTTGTTTCCTCAGTTCTACTTTGTTTTTCTTTTGTTTGTTTTATTTAAATTTATTTATTTATTAAAGATTTCTGCCTCCTCCCCCCCACCGCCTCCCATTTCCTTCCCCCTCCCCCAATCAAGTCCCCCTCCCTCTTCAGCCCTAAGAGCAATCAGGGTTCCCTGCCCTGTGGGAAGTCCAAGGACCACCCACCTCATCCAGGTCTAGTAAGGTGAGCATCCAAACTGCCTAGGCTCCCACCAAGCCAGTACGTGCAGTAGGATCAAAAACCCATTGCCATTGTTCTTGAGTTCTCAGTAGTCCTCATTGTCCGCTATGTTCAGCGAGTCTGGTTTTATCCCATGCTTTTTCAGACCCAGGCCAGCTGGCCTTGGTGAGTTCCCGATAGAACATCCCCATTGTCTCAGTGTGTGGGTGCGCCCCTCGCAGTCCTCAGTTCCTTGCTCGTGCTCTCTCTCCTTCTGCTCCTGATTTGGACCTTGAGATTTCAGTCCGGTGCTCCAATGTGGGTCTCTGTCTCTATCTCCTTTCATCGCCTGATGAAGGTTAATATTCAGGAGGATGCCTATATGTTTTTCTTTGGGTTCACCTTCTTATTTAGCTTCTCTAGGATCACGAATTATATGAAGAAAGTATGGAATATATACATATTAGAGTACTACTCAGCAGTAAAAAACAATGACTTCCTGAATTTTGCATGCAAATGGACGGAAATAGAAAACACTATCCTGAGTGAGGTAAGCCAGACCCAAAAAGAAGAACATGGGATGTACTCACTCATATATGGTTTCTAGCCATAAATAAAGGACATTGAGCCTATAATTCGTGATCCTCAGGTCTACTTTGAATAGCTGTTCTCCGTGCATCACAATTTCTCCCTATATTGCATTGATTGGCTGGTTTTGTGATCATAATTTTTTAGGCTGCTTTCATCATGAATAGTTTTTCTCTCATAATCCTTCAATCATAATGAGTAGTTTTGCTGGATAGAGCAGTCTGAGCTGACATCTGGGTTAGTCCTAGACTTGAATCAAATTGCCCCAAGTTCTCTTGACTCTCACTATTCCCACTGAGAAACTGTCTGTTGTTCTGAGGGGTACACCCTTAGATGTGACTTGCATCTTTTCTTGTAGCTTTTAATACCTTTTTTTTTGTTCCGCATAATTTGTACTTTAATTATAATGTGGTATATGGAGATTTTTTTCCCTGTTTCTGTCATCTGAGATTTTCTCTTTTCTCTGACAATCAATTGATTTACTATTTTCATGGTGTTACAAAGATCCTATAACATTATAGTTCTGTTGTTGTTGTTTGTTTATTGTTTTTTAATGTTTGAATGTTCCAATTCCTCTGCTTTGTCTTCAGGCCCTAATAATCTAGTGTATATATTGTATTGTGTAATCCATTCTGTTGATTTCTAATTTTACATGGACTTTTATAATTTTTCATTTGCAGATTCCTGTTTCATCTTGGATATTATTCAGTTATTTATTGAATTCTATTTACATATTCTCAATATTATTTCCCTCAATATTTGGGTTTCATCAGTTTATTCTTCTGCCCCTGCATAATTTAATTGAGAGGTTTATTTACTTCATACCATATATGAATTTTTGGAACTCTTTGAATATGTTTATCATGTGCTTTTGATTTCATGCCTTACATTTTATCTAAGTTGGTCTCTTTGGGGCCCATTGCAATGGAGTGTGTGATTCTTGATGCGAAAGTAATTGTCCTGATTTTAGAATGCTTGTCGTTTTTCAATTGGACCTGGGTGTCTACACTTAGGTTATATATGTCTTTTATAGATTTTATTTCAGCAACTAGAGTAGACCTTATATATAGGTTACATGCAATCCTACTGGCCTAGGGCAGTTACTGAAGGGTTCTGATAGAATGGGAGTTAGGGCCAAGAGATGAATAGTGATAGAGCTCCCAAGGCTTCATGTCATGGCTGTAAGGGCACAAGAGTATGGAGGAGGAACTTTGTGGAATTCATAGTGGGAAAAGCTAAAGAGAGGTGAATACCAAGCCTGGTATTCACAGTTGCTGAACAGTCAAGAAGAGCCAGAACCAAAATTTTTTGAGGCACAAGATGGAGGGGTCAATAGGAACTGAGCAGGGACACTTACAGGGTCTACTATAGCAACTGAAGAGTGGTGTGGGGATCCTTTGGAAGTACTGAAGGAAAAGTGCCAAAGAGTCAGGGACTACAGCTACTATGGAAGCCAAAAAGCAAGGTTAGTACATTTAGGGATTTTCCCAGAACTATGGACTTTGATGGACTAGGTCTTTGTTCTCCTTTAGGCGGGTGATCCTGTCTACATGCTGGAACTCAAGTCATGTCTACCTACTTTCATCAAGACACAAGCTATACTAAGATCTGGGGCCTACTAAGGCCTAGAGTCCTGTTAATTTTTTACTGGTTTTATGGGCAAGAGTCAAGTTGTGGACTCATCTGAAGGCAAGGGTATTGAGGCTACATTATCTTCTTAGCACTGGTAGTTTAACATAATATCTTCTCTGTTTTACATAGATAAGTAGGCAGTTGAGAAAGCAAGATCCCATAGTAAGGGCTAGGATCAAAAGGATTAATGATTCAGACATGGCTGTAAGTAAACTAGTTAACCAGGGAGAATAGGGTCAGTACCAGTTATGTGATTCTTGACAAGGACCATGGTTAATCTTTCTCTTATTATCCCTGACTAAATAGCATAAAAGGAACAAGAAACATCCTTGACTCATAAAGAGGAGATCCAATTCTCTTCGATTTTGAAGTGCACAGTACAGATGTGTCTATCTGCATCACACATAACCCTGCATCTTATCAAAGGCATAGCTGATGTCAACACCTTTGTGTTGAATTGGTTCAGACCTGAGTCGACCAGAACATTTCAGAAGTAATCAACATTTAGAAGACCTATCTGAGATAACTTCCAGTATTCCAAAGGTTCAAATTCAATATTATTGTTGTCTTGTTGGAAGGCAAATTTTCCGCAGTCATGGACATCTGGTGTACCGTTTATTGAAATTCACTGCCCTTTTGCAACTGCCCCTTTAGAGACTCAACTGCAGTGAAAGTTTAGATGATTTAATTACATTGTGAAAAATGAGGATATTTGGGAGCTTAAAGAGATGACTCAGCAGTATATTATTTTTGCAGAGGAACTGAATTCAGTTTCCAGCACCCAAGTCAGAGGGCTCGTCACTGCCTGAGTATCCAGCTGCCTGGAATCTAGTGCATCTGGACTCAATGGGTACCTGTGCTTATAGCCTTTTACCCACTCCAAACCAAGCACATATAATTATTATTACAATAAAAATGTTAATAGAAAATAGTTTTTTTATTTTTTTATTTATTATTTTTATTGAAAAAAAATTTTTTCTGCCTCCTCCCCGCCTCCCATTTCCCTCCCCCTCCTCCCGCCCCTCTCCCCCTCCCCCAACTCCTCTTCTCCTCCCTCTCCAGCCCCAAGAGCAGTCAGGGTTCCCTGCCCTGTGGAAAGTCCAAGGTCCTCCCCACTCCATCCAGGTCTAGGAAGGTGAACTTCCAAACTGTCTAGGCTCCCACAAAGCCAGAACATGAAGTAGGATCAAAACCCCGTGCTATTGTCCGCAGCCTCTCGTCAGCTCTCATTGTCCACCATGTTCAGAGAGCCTTCCTTGCTCATGTTTTCCCTCCTTCTGCTCCTCGTTAGGACCTTGGGAGCTCAGTCCAGTGCTCCAGTGTGGGCCTCTGTCTCTATCTCCATCCATCACTAGATGAAGGTTCCTCTTATTTAGCTTCTTTTTTTTATTTTTATTTTTTTTATTCTTTTTTAATTAAAATTTCCACCTGCTCCCCGTTTCCCATTTCCCTCCCCTCCTCCCAAATATTGCCCCCTCCCCCCAGTCCCCTCCCCCTATCCCCACTCCTCTTCTCCTCCCCCCACACCATTCCCCCTCCCTCTTGATACTGGAGAGCAGTCCAAATTCTCTGCCCTGCGGGAAGACGAAGGTCTTCTTTAGGATCACAAATTATAGACTCAGTGGCCCCTATCCACGGCTAGAAACCAATTATGAGTGAGTACATCCCATGATCTTCTTTTTGGGTCTGGTTCAAACTCTATTACAGAGCTACAGTAATGAAAACAGCGTGGTACTGGCATAAAAACAGAGAAGTCGACCAATGGAATCGTATAGAAGACCCGGATTTTAACCCACAAACCTATGAACACCTCATTTTCGATAAAGGAGCTAAAAGTATACAATGGAAGAGAGAAAGCATCTTCAAAAAATGGTGCTGGCACAACTAGATGTCAACCTGTAGAAGAATGAAAATAGACCCATATCTATCACCATGCACAAAACTCAAGTCCAAATGGATCAAAGACCTCAATATCAATCTGAACACACTGAACCTGATAGAAGAGAAAATGGGAAGTACCCTACAACACACGGGCACAGGAGATCGCTTCCTATGTATAACCCCAACAGCACAGACATTAAGGGCAACATTGAATAAATGGGACCTCCTGAAACTGAGAAGCTTCTGTAAAGCAAAGGACACTGTCACTAAGACAAAGAGGCAGCCTACTGACTGGGAGAAGATCTTCACCAACCCCACAATAGAAAATAGTTTTTAAAATGGGACGGTTTAATGTGAGACTCTGAGAAAAGGCAAATGACATGACATTTCACTCCTTCCTTGGCCTCAAATAAAATTTCAGTATCAGATTTACATATAATTTCAGGTGAAAAGAAATGTATTTTCATGCCAATATTTGGATCTTACCGTTTCCTCCCCCCATGCATAAGAGCGCCACTCCCTGCCGATCTCCCCGCAGTTTCATCATCTTAAACAACCAGCTTGTCAAGAACCGAGGCATTGTAGTGAGGCGTGTGACTACGGGACACATTTTCTGTGGGTTAAAGTAAGTAGTTGGATCAAAGTCAGGACATAGATGCTACAGCTGGTCTGGGGAAAAATGGCAATTAAGAGGGAATAAAAAGAACACACAGGGAGAGAGAATCACAGACAGTCTTTTTTTAGGTGACAACAACAGATCCAGACTGCTTGAAACTGGTAAATCACTCCAAATGTCTCGTTTTTCACTGAATGCTAAATAATATTGCAATTTTATAACCATGAGTTGGTTATATTGAAGACCACATTAGCTTCTTTCATATAAATGTCTTGTATATATTTTTGTAAACTGTATTTGTTATCTTTCTTTTATGTCTTTGTCTCAATATTTCAATATTCAGTATGATTGAAGCAAAACAACTTGAAGGTTAAGGACCATGACTTTTGACTGGCTTTCTGGCCACCCAAATCTGGCATGTTCCATGTTATTTATGTAGGCATGTCTGTGTAATTTAGTAGGTGGAATCTGTGTCACTACATATTAAACATATAAACTCACCTCTCTCGAAGTAAAAATGAAATAAGGCAAGAGCAAAAATAATTTTCTAAAAGAAATTCTCTGGTGAAGTTGGTAATTTATAATCACTTAAGGAGAGTAGATTTCTGAATAAAAATAATCTATATCATCAACTAATAAGACATATTAGTCATCTAATTCATAGGAAAATCATAGTGAATGAATAAAGACGGGAAACAAAAGCAGCAAGGCCTTCTCTTAGAACAGTGAGCAGCAAGGGGGAGTGTGGAGGTCAACATATTCAAAGCTGGAAAAGGTGACCTCAACATTGAATAAGCTTCAAACAATGTAATTACCTAGGGTGGAAATCGAGTTGTAAAAACCTGATTCAAGTCAGAGAACCATTGAAAAGTTTAGGTCTGAGTTATTCTGAATGTAGCCTGTCATTTCTGAAGGCCAGACTGCAGGCACCACGAGAGACAGATGGTTGAAAAGCTGGAATTAGCAGACAGGCCCAGATCCCTTTCTCCAGTTGGTGCAGCCAAAACATTCGAAGTGACAGGAATATGTTGTCCAGAGAAAAGGATCGTGGGTAGTTCTGGGTCCAGGGACACCAGCATCACCTAAGAGACGGGGGGTTTTGGCTGATAAATGGGGATTCAAGGAAAGCTTTGCATGCTAAATGGTGAAAGTTCCCACTCAGTTTCCCACTTTGATCCTGAGGATTGACATATGTTCAGGTTTACACCCACCCTTCCCCACCCAGAAGGTGAGAATACGCTTCTCTGGAGAAACTACCCACTTCATTTGAAATCTATCCCTATACAGAAACTTGTGTCTGTTTTCTCTGAACTCTCCTTTTAAAAATGCATGGAACTAAAGTATCAACAGATCATCAGTTATAATGTGTAAAATGCAGGACCAAGTTCAAGGACCAAACTGAAAAGAAATAATTCAGTGAAAACACATAAAGAGAAAGCACAGAAAAAAAAATACAGAAACTAAAATTGATATGTACACAGAGAAAACATGGAAAAGAAGAACACAAGAAAATTAAAAATGTAATATGAAAAGTTAAAAAAAATAAGACAGTTTTGAATACACAACTGAGAAAAAGTCTCAAAAAAAGAAAACACATTTGATTATAGGATCAATATAAGAGGTCAATAATAGGAAACTATTTCCAGATTATAATTCTATAGTGAGAGCTAAAGATATCCAGTCGGAAAAGGCCCTTGATGCCCAGTCTAATGACCAGAGTTCAAATCCCAGAACCCACAGAGAGGAAGGAAAGAACAGACTCCTACAAGTTACCTGTTGACTTCCACAAGCTTACCATGGGGCATGTAAGTATGAATGCATGCAAACCCACGTGCGTGCGAGCACACACACACACACACACACACACAAATAATTGTGAAAACTTTCCTATGATCAGCATAGCTATCACTTTCTGAGAAGGTGTCTAAGAGACTCACGGATGATATCTTAAAATGTGCCAGTCCTGCCTTGTACTTCTCAAAGTACAAAGAGAGCTACTTCAAAGCTAAACCTGGGTGGGAGGGCATGCAGTTTCTAAACAACAAGTAGACAAACCCAAGGCTAACAGTGGCTAATCAGCCCCAAAGAGGCATCAGGCCAGCTGGGCGCAGGTGACTAGAGAATCCCCAAGGAGTTTTCTGTGTCTGTTGCTTCCCAGTTCCCTTCCCCAACGTTCAATCCACTGAACACAAAACTACGAGGTACTCAATGCCTGCATTGTTGCAATGAAACACCATGAGCAAACCATTGGTAAGGAAAGTGCTTATTGAGTTTACAATTCCATATCATTGTTCATTATCAAAGGAAGTCAGGGAAAGAACTCAAGCAGGGCAGGAAGCCGAAGGTAGGAGCTGATGCAGAAGCTATGGAGGGGTGCTGCTTACTGGCTTGTTTGTCACAGCTTGCTCAGCCTGCTTTTTTATTGAACTCTGGATCACCAGCCTGAGGCTAGTGCCACCCACAGTGGACTTGCCCTCCCTCAAAAATCACTAATTATGAAAATGATCTGACAGAGACATTTTCTCAACTGAGGCTCCCTCCTCTCTGATGACACTTATCTTCTATAAAACCAGTACAGCTATCCAGTGAGATTTACCTTGCTTCAAAATTCAAAACAAAGAAGCAATGTAAATCTGAATAAAAACAGAATCAAAAAGAAATAATCAAAAGCAGTTATCTTGCTACTGGCACGAGTATAATGGTATGTGTGTGTGGAGCAAACCATAGATATATATATATATATATATATATATATATATATATATATATATATATATATATAAATTTATATAGAGAGTTGAATGATACACAGAAATACTTCAGAAAGATTAGGTGTTTGGAGCCTGAAACCAAAACAAAGCTCAAATGCTATATCCATGCCTTCCTAGTTATAATTCGTGTTTCTAATACTTACTGTCTTTATTTCCCTGCTTGGGAAATTGAGCAATAATAGTACTGCTTCAAGGGATTAGTCTAAAGTTTGAGTTAATATAAGTAATTACTTAACTAACACCTGGCAGTTTATTAATGTTATCAATTACATGCAGCTGCTAACCATCTATATAGACTGCCTTGATATAAAAGTGAAAGGGAAACAGCATACAGTATGATGCAAAGTAGTCAAGGCAGAAGGAGGGTCTTATATTTAAAAGCTGAAAGTTTATAAGTAACCAACCTATAATGGAATACAGCTGCTTTAACTTAAACAGAACTTTGTTATCTAATATTTAAGTAATTTGATAATTATACTTAATCATGGAAAAGTTAATGTGTACACATTACTACAAAATTTACAGAGAACCTAGGGTGTGAATTTTAAATGTTTTTCTTTTTGAAAATAGAAATCTTATTTGTGAAAGAAATGAAGCCAGTACAGCAGGTGTCAAACCAATAAAGAATTGTCAGAGGCGCTTTAACACCCGTGCTAGCGTTTCTTCTGATGAGAGTTAACAGCAGGTGGACTCTCGTTCCAGTTTAATATCAACAAAAGCCTAAAATTTCAATACATTTTAACGCATCTCTATTCGTTTATTAAGACAAAAGTGATATTGGATATTTTTATTTCTCATCAATAGAAGTTGAATATAATATTGTTTTCAAATATCAACTCTATTTAAAGATATGCTGCTGAGAAAGGGGGAAACCAGGTAATGTTTTGACCATGGTAGTTTTATTAATTATAACATACAGTAAGCCATGTTTGTGTTTTTGTTTGTATTTTCAAAATACAATGTAAATAAGAACACCTCCAGATATTCTTTTGGCAGGCACAAAAGCTGTTTATTCAACAGATGATATAGACAATAATGTATGGCTCATAATTAGGGAAAAAGCTGTAACTTCAGAAGTTCTGATGGCATTCAAACAGTTTGTGTGTAACTAAACTAAGGCTGTTAGTGAATGGCAGCTTCAAAACATTTTAAACATGTGGGCAAAAAATTGAATTTTTATTATTGTAAACGCACAAGGAAGATTCGTGGAGAAGCTAGACAACATACTGCAGCCCAGGCTGGGTGAGCCGAGAAGAAGGCTGCCGTATAAACAGACACCTGCTCCTCCACACGTGGGCCAATTCTATGCTTCAAGACCTCCTGCTAACTGCATACAACACTGAGGGACAAGGTAACTGAAAAAAAAAAAAAAAACCACAGTGCACAAAGAATGTCGTGGGGGAGCATGCACCTGCCCTCACCAACTTACAAATATGTCCACAATTTAATCACCAATCAGAATACCATGTCAGAAGCCTTAAGTCATCTAGTAACTAATTTACATAATTTATCTAAAGTCGAAACTATCTATTGTTGATACCTAAGAATGAAATCAATACATTGTTTTACATTATTTTGAAAATTTTATCTATCATGGCAAGTTATCTTTTAATTCCCAGTTAATTAGAGAACTTCACAAATGAGCTTCAAGATTAAAAGTATAGAATTTATTGAAGTTCCATTGCTATGACAACAAGAGCCAGGTAGTCCATCTTGTCTTACTCAAAGCCCCCAAAAGATGTCTGAAAATATGGGTAGCACCAAAGCCATATGTGTTTTCCTAATGTATACTGTCTTAGTCACTGTTCTATTGCTGTGAAGAAACTCCATGACCACAACTCTTACAAAGTAAAATATTTACTTAGGGGCTTACTTATAGGTTCAGATGTTTAGTCCATTATCATCATGGTAGGGACCATGGTGGTGTGCAGGCAGTAGCTGAGAGCTATGTCTTGATCTGCAAGCAGCAGGGTAAAAGATATCAAGACTGGACCTAGCATGGGATTTTGAAACCTGAAAGTCCACCCCTAGTGACACACTTTCTCCAGCAAGGCCACATCTCATAATCCTTTTGAAATGATGCCACTCCCTGGTAACTAAGCATTCAAATATATGTGTCTATGGGGGCCACTCTTATTCAAACTACTGCATTACATACCGTGGCCCCCACAGACTTACAACTACATTATAATGCAAAATTCATTTAGTTCAACTTCAAAAATCACAATAGTCTATCACAGTTTAGCACAGTTTAAAAGTCCAAAGTTCAAAGTCTTCTTGGAAATTCAAGAAAATCTCTTTACTGTAACTCACATAAAATCAAAATCTAAAAGCAGATCACATACTTTCAACATTCAATCACACAGAATATACATTATAATCCCCCAAAATATGAAATGGAACACAGTGAGGAAATATAGGACCAAAGAAATACTAAGAACTAGCTAGGTAAACTTCAAATTCTTCATCTCCATTTCATAGGCTGAAATGCTCTCCAGATCTTTAATTCCTTTGAGTTTTGTTGGCTACCACACACTTCTTTCTCTTGGCTGGTTCTACACCTGGTCTGTAGCTTTCCTTGCTAGGGATGCCATGAATCTGGCATCCCCAACACTTTGAGGGTTCCAGTTTTCTACTTTAGAGCTTTACCCAGTCACCTTTCTGGGGCTTTACATTGGCATATCCCAGACACATGCCTGGCCTCAGTAACTGTCCTTAACCACAGCGGTAGATTCCACAGCTCCATTCTTTATTCTTTGACTCTAAAGCCAGAACCATGTGGAGAGGTTCTCAGGTTCTGATGCTTGATAGGGCTGGAACTCTGACCCCCTCTTTCAATTACATTTATATGAGCCTTCTGTTGTTGATGTTTTTCTTTACTGCCTACACCTTTCTTTAATTCCTTTTCACAAGCTGAAAGCTTAGCTGGATGAGTCTTCACCCTCAGGTCAGCACTCCCTTTATTCCATTTAGCACCAGACTTTTCTTTAACCATTTTTATCTTCTTGAGAATTGCATTTAGCTCCATTACACTTCCTGGTGCTCATTTCCTCCTCACACTGTGCATTTTCTACTTCTCATTGTCCACTTTGCATCTTTTCATTTTTGATCTGTATAAGAGTGATGACTAATAACCACAGGACACTTCCAATATTGACTGTCTTGAAATCTCCTCCAACAACACCATGAATCCCAAACTTTAATTTAGCCTTGGGCAGAATTTCAGAACAAGGTCAGAAAGCTGCCACCTTCTTTGTCAAGATGTAATAAGAATGGTCTCTGGGCCATTTACTAATATTCTTCAGTTCTGAAAGCTCTTGAGCTGGGCCCCCTTTCTTTCAGGACTTCTGTCTGCTAAGATCCTACTTACAAAACCCATTAAGACTTTCTTGATGCATTTAACCACCTTTCTAGTCCCAAGTTCCATACCTTTCATGTTCCTCCAAACAACAACATGGTCAGACATATCACAGCAGTACCTCAGTACCCGTATCAATTTCTATCTTAGTCCATAACTGTAAAGAGAAACTATGACCAAGGTTATCTAACAAAGAAAATACTTTAATCGGGGTATAGCTACAGTTTCAGAGAGTTAGTCCATTATCATCCTGGCTGGGAGCATGGCTGCATGCAGGCAGGTGCTGGAGCAATAGCTGAGAACTACATCCTGATCTGCAGGCAGCAGGAGGAGAGAAATAGATTCTAGGTCTGCCACTAGTCACCAGTAGTGACACACTTCCTCCAAGAAAGCCATACCTCCTAATCCTTCTCAAATAGTGACACTCCATGATAACTAAAATTAAAAAATATGTTCCTATGAAGTCCATTCTTATTCAAACCACCATACATACATACATACGTACATACTTATGATCAATTTTAATTTATAATTTGATATAATTAAATGTTTAATATTCACAAATGTATTGGTTAATCATTATTTATTACTTGTATTATATATTATTACATAATTATTTAGTTATTAGGAAATACATTTACTAATAATTAAACTATACAATGATTATATTTACATTATTTAAATTTGTTTCTGGCATTATCTACCTACCACTTTCAGATTATGTTTGATCTCAATAATTGAAGCATGGGAAGTGGAATTATGCACAAAGAACATTATAAATAATCCCTAATTTACTGTGTTGACTATATTTATGCTTTGCAATACTTCTGATGTGTAGTTTCTACTAAATGCCTTCAGAAGTATTGAATTTATATCTTTTTTTTTCTGGACTAAACATTATGATTTGGTATATTCTTACAATACAACTTAGTGGCCATGAACTATAGCTCAAAGGTGATCATGAGACCTCCAGAATAAACAACTGATACAGTTGAACCACAGTGAGACTTTTTTACATTGGGTTTACTTTAGTACATTTATCTTTTACTTCTGATATTTTCAACTTGCAATGTGTGCTGGCGTTCTGATTTGTTCAGATTAATACAAGAAGAAAGCTTAGTGCATGACCTAATTAAGTTCTTCTATGAAGGAAATCTATCAGTGAGCATCATGGCAAGTGGGAAAGCAAAGACTGTAGGAGATTGATGACAGGAAGAAGGATGAGAAATACTATCTTGTGGCTATGATATAGCCACTGCAGCCATGTTCTCACACCTGCAGTGGGTTTCTCAACATCTGGTCATGGCTCAAAGAAGGAATCATGGGGCTATATTGTTACCAGCTGTCTCTGAGTGAGAAATGCTCACTGTTACCTGTTTCCAGTGCATAGTTCTAGAGCTGTGACCAAACAGACATTCCCACTTGAAATCAACAGGTTCCAAAATAAAACAAAAAGACACAAATGTGGGAAAGATGCCTGAAAGTTAGAAGGTAGATAACAGAGGTAGAAGACAGACAAGACAGGATGGGGACAGACTGGAGAAAAAAACCTTAGCCATTAAAGGCTTGGCACACAAACAAAAATTCAAGAGAAGGTAAGGTGACAGTGTGACAATATGCAAGGCATTGTCAAAGAACAAATTCAATCAGTAATTTTAATGAACATGCACTGTAATGTCTACTCATGGGATTAAGTACATCATTCTAATTTTGAAAAAGATAGAAACTCTGTGGAAACAGTACCAATCTCTGAGAACTGAAAACTTGGTGAGTCTGTATATATCAGAGAAGGGAAGGAATGGAATTTCCCAGTGAACACAGGCAAATCCCATCTTTATTCCCAGATACATAATGCTTAAAGACATTGCTAGTCAAGATGAATATGGAAAATAAATGATAAAGAAAAATGCATAGTTGTTCATTAACCCAATTCAAATTTTAATTAGTACTTTATAAGAGCTTAACTTCATAGCAATAGCTTATTAATAAGAAGGAAAAGTAAAGAAAAAATAACAAAAAAGGAAAAAAATGAGAAGGGGTCATTAACAGGATTAGCCTTACCAACTGTGGTTCCTTTCTTGAAACTCTTCTTAAAAAAAAAATAATAATAATCTCCTGTCAGTAGCGCGTGCTCTCTCTCTTGAGAATTCTGTAGGCACTCTGTTTTATACTGTTGTCCCTTCCTACAAGTCTCTCACCCTTTTTAAGTCTCAATATTTATTTATTTAAAACTTTCCTTAATAAACTCCATCATTGTTGCATAGCAAACAGAAAATTAATTTTATCTATAAACTTTAGAAATTAGATACAAATTAATTAGATATTATAGTGTCCTGAGAACAGTGTTTTAAAAAATGTTCACTTTGGGTCTCATGACTGGAATTTGGTCCATAGGACCCACATGGTGAAAAAAGAAAACTGGTTGCCACAAGTTGTAGCCTAAGAGCGGATCCAAATTGATAAAATTAGAGATGAAAAGGGAGCCATTACAACAGACACTGAAGAAATGTAGAGAATCAGATTGTAAAAACCCATATTTCATTAAACTAGAAAATTTAAAAGAAATAAATGAATTCTCAGATATATATCACATACTAAAGTTAAATCAAGACAAAGTCAATAATTTAAGAAAACTCATTTCATTCAATGAGATAGAATCAGTATTTAAAAATCTGCCAACGTAAAAAAAAATTTAGAGCCATATGGATTTAGCATAGAATCCTATCACGTATTCAAAGAAGAATACCAGAGCCTCTCAAGATATTCAACATGATAGAAAAGGAAGCAAAATTTTCAAATTCTTTTTATGAAGCAGTATTACCCTAATATCACAACAAGGCAAGGACCATGGCCCCCAAAGAATGAAAGAAAGTTATAAGCCAATATCTTTGGTGAACATAGAAGCAAAACTTCCCAGTATAATATTTAAACAGTGAATTAAAGACTTTGTCAAAAAAATATGCATTATGATAAAGTTAGCTTCACCTCAGAGATGCAGGGATGATTCAGCATAAGTAATTCAATAAGCATTGTTCTCCACAGAAACAGATTCAAGGCCAGAGATCACTTGATTGTCCCCATTATATTCAGAAAAGACTTTTGACAAACTCCAAAATCCCTTTATAAAAAAAAAAAAAAACTCCCTGGAGAGAATAGGAATACAGGGAACACATCTCAAAATAATGAAGGTTATATACAGCAATCTCATATCAAGTATCACCCAAATGGAAAAAGACTCAAAGAACTTGCACTTAAATCAGGAAGCAGACAAGATGACTACTCTTCATATAGGTTCAATGCAGTCCTTGATGTCTTGGTTTGAGCAATGGGAGGGAAGGAGATAAAGGAACACAAGTAGAAATGGAAGGAGTCCAAGCATCCCTATCTGCAATTGTTGTGTCTCTATGCATAACAGACCATACAGATGCCACCAGAAAATTCCTAGAGCTAATAGCACATTCACACAAAGAGCAGGATGCAAAGTTAACACACAAAATCAGTACTCTTTTTTTATTTTTTTCATTAAGTTCTATATTTTTCTGTGTTCCCCTCCCTTCTCCCCGCTTCTACCCTCTCCCATGATCCCTACACTTCCAATTTACTCAGAAGATCTTGTTTTTTTCTACTTCCCATATAAATTAGATCCATGTATGTTTCTCTTAGGGTCCTCTTTGATGCCTAGGTTCTCTGGGATTGTGAATTGTAGGCTGTTTTTTCTTTACTTTATGTATAAAAGCCACTAATGAGTGAGTACAAATGACAGACCCACTGAGAAAGAAATCCGGAAAAAAACACTAATCCAAATAGTCTTAAACATACCTACGGATAAACTTAGCCAAGCAAGTGAAAAATGACATGATGGAAAATTTAACAATTAATAATAATAATAAATGAAAGAGGATGGCAGAAGAAAGGACTCCTGTGTTCATGGACTGGTTGCATTAATATTACGAATATGGCCATCCTACCAAAAGCAACCTACAGATTCAGTGTAATCCCCATCAAAATTGCTATGTAATTCTTTACAGAAATTAAAAAAATCATAAATTTCATATGAAAAGAAAACAACCCAGGATAGCAAAAATGACCCTGCACAACAACAATATTCTGAAGCCATCACCATCCCAGATTTCAGCTTATCATACTGATCTATGGTATTAAATACCATGTGGTACTGACATGAAAACACATTCATTGACCAAGGAAATAGAATTGAGGAGGGAGCTCACACTTCTACATGTACCTGAATTTTTATAAAGAGGCTAACATTAAACATAAGAGACAATGTCTTCAACAAATGGTGTTGAGCAAACCAGAGAGCTAAATTTATTATTTTTTTGAGAAAAGGAAAACAGTGTCTTTATTATGTAGTTCTAACAAACATTCACTGTTTGTACATTCCAGTAGAAAGAGAAAAAGATCTTTGTTCAAAATAAGCTGCAATCAAATTAGGTAAACAAACTTCATCATTGGAAGGAATGTTGGTGTTTGTCACCTGCAGTTGAGGGTGCACTAAAAAGTGAGTTAAGTAACTGAAATCATGTTAAATTTAAAAGAACGAAACTATACCTTTATTCTTCACCCGATATAAAACTGAACTCCAAATGGACCAGGGAGCTCGACCTAACACCTGCTATTCTGAGAGGGTAGGGAATATTCTTGAACTTATTGGCATAGGAAAAGTCTTGCTGAACAAGACCCTGGTATCAAAAGTATCAAGACCAATAATTTACAAGTAGTATCTGAATAAACTAAAAGCTTCGATATAGCAAAATTCATTATCATTTTAGTGAAGAAGCAGCCTGCAGAATGGAAAAAAAATTCTACCTATATATACAAAGAGCTCCAAAATCTGAATATCAATTAACAAATGGGGCATGAAACTAGATAGTATTTGCAAAGGTAAAATACAAATAGCTGAGAAATATTTTTAAAATGTCCAACATCCTTAGCCACCAGGGAAATGCAATTAGTTGGAGTTTTAATCTTACCCTACATAGACTGTCTATGATCAAAACAAAACAAAAACCTTACATGCTGGCACAAATGTGGGGAAACAAGAACAGTTATTCACTGCTGGTAGGAGTGCAAACTGGTGCATCTACTGTGGAAACCATTGTGAAGGTTCCTCAGAAAATTAAAAATAGATAAATCTACCACATGTTCACATGCAGATTAAAGGATTTAAAATGAAGTTAACCTATAATAGGATCTTGAAAATTCATCCTTTTGAACTAACTTTCTCAGTGATAGAAGGTGCTATGCATGTTATCAGGAGATAAAAAGTGATCATCAACCTTCTCCTGCTAGGAACCTGTGAACTACAATAACCAGAACATTAGTTGGTCCCATGACATTCATGCCACGATTGCACTAGAGGTCATATCTTGCCAGGTCACTGATTATTTCTGTACCATTATTTTCTTACTGCAGATCTCATGTATAGAGTGACATTGAGTGTCTCCCTGAAGCCAAGCAATGCAAACGTATGCTCTACCTTCAAACACTCTCATAATATTAAGTCCTACAAGAGTGAAACAGGAAATCAAAACAAAAGGCAGTTTGTGGATATAAAGAACGTTTTTTTAAAAATGGGTAAATGGATAGTGAACCACTTCTACATGAAGATGTGGATGCAGCAGCTCAGACTGGTCACTGCCCTTTTGCCTGGAGCACTTGACATAGAGGATTTTTTTTTCTACTAAGCCACTACTCATACAGAAGAGGTTAAGAGCCAGTCATGTAGTGCTACAGGCTGCCTTCAAATTCTGACTCTATCAGTAGCTGCAGCATAACCCTTATCAGGGAAGCTTCTATATGAAGTAATGGTGATTATCACAGAGATCCACAGCAGGTCAAGTCATAGAGAGTAAGAGAATGTGGAATGCTCATCCGTAAGTGGGGCATCTTTATCACATTCCCTCCTCCGGAAGCCCAAGGATCATTTTGGAAGAAGGACAAAGAGACTAAGAACCAGAGTTGAATGAATTCAGGGAAATGGCATGCTCTGGACATAGTTTGGCAGCTGCTCCTATGAACTCACAGTAGTTATGATAATACGCACAGTCCCATGGAAGTCAAGCCAGACCAAACCCTAGCATGGAGAAGAGAGAAAAACATGCAGTCTTACTCCTGACTAATGAGTTATATGCAACTGATAGCTGCTGGGGCAGAAAGTATCAGTTTTCTTTAAGAGTGTGGTCCAGGTAAGTTGACGATGCTTCACTGAAAGTCCATATATCCAAGAATATTTGGAAAGCCCAAATTGCACTTGGTGAATGAATAAACAAATAAAAGGTAACAAAGTTGAGTTTGTAGGAAAGTGGAGTTGGTCTGGGAGGTGTTGGGAGAGGGTATATCTGTGATTAAAAATAATAATTGCATCATCAATTTGTGATGCTGAAAAGTATGTCACTCACACACTGATGGATACAATGAAAAATGACCAGAAAAATCTGCAAAATACTTTGGGAATTTCTTATGTAATCAAAACATGTTTGTATTTGCAGTTACTAACTGTCCTCCTGAGGATTTATGCCAGAGAAATAAACGCCCTTGTTAATACAAAAATATCTACAAGTATGCATAGCAGCCCTGTTTATATTAGATAAAAATTAAGAGTAACAGCATGTATTTCAAGAGATGGATACTTAGAATCTGCTACATTTATATCATAAAATCTTACTTCTAAATATAATGAAACAGACTTTTAATACTTTTAGCCACTTAAACAGAGCTCAGAGGAATTTTAGAGAAGAAGATGTTGGATGAAAAGGTGTTGTGTCATATGGGTCAACTTTACAACATTTTAAAAGTTGTCTTTTAAGGTCTGTATAGCAGCTATGTGATTGCCAGCAGCTAAAGATTAGGGATTCTTGGAAAACTACCTAGAAGGGGATAACATGAAGTAACTGTGCTAAGTTTTCTGTGCCTTTTTTGATCATTTTTATGATATTACACATGCAACTTGCATAAAATTATATATAGGCATAAACAAGAATATTATAAACTGCATGAAAAAGCTATCTATAGCATACCAGAGTCAATTATAATTTTGTTACTGTACTATAGTGTTAAGGGGACACCACCTAATCTCTCCATGTTTCTTGGTGATTTCTGAATGTATAATTATGTCTAATCAAATGTTTTGCCTTCAGGGCCAAGCTAAACCCCGAGTCTTGCATGAGCTAGGTAAGTACTCTACCACTGAACTCTTATCACCAGTCCCGTGGAAGTTTCCTTAAAGGATCAAAAAGAATATCTGTTTCTCTTGAGTTTCTCATTTCACTCTTACGGATACATTTGAATGGTTTACATCAGCTTTATCTGAGTAGAACGCATTAATATTTCTTCCAAGTTCTGCATTCATTAATGTTACTTCAGTAGCTTGAAATCAGGCAGAGTAGAAGCATGTACACATGGAAATTGGAAAAAAACACTACAGATCTAGAATTGATTTGTTTTTCTGGTGGCTCTCTAAATGAAAGAGAACTATTGAAAATTTAGATAAATCATATAAATGCCTTATCTATAGATGATGCATTGAATAACAACTTAAAATTGAGGACACATTCTTCTGGTATTAAACATTACTGTCTGTTTTATAAAATGTCATTTCATTTATTATTATTTCATTGTCGTCTGGCACATTACATTATTATACAGAAAGAATTAACCACTAATCACTTAGGAAGTATACTCAGATTACTGATTCCCAAACATTTGCCAACTGTCCTCCATTTACTGTGATGATTTTCATCCAGAAAGAGCTCTCATTTAGACAGATGTGAGCAATGAGAGGATCCTGATCTCACTGTTGGATTGTGCTGCAAGTTCAACAGCTAGCAATCCAAGAGCAGAATGATTTGGGACCAGAACTGTAGGTAGCTCCTTTGACTTCAGCAACGTCCTCATTTTAGGTCTGTGTATGTATTTGTCTGAGTCTCATCAATAGACTAATTTAAAGTTCTATCATTCAGAGTTTCAAGAGCGAAGGCGAGGTTGACGTAAGCCTCCCAATAAATGTTTTCACATCCTTCTTGTTAAATGAGGCCACTGTGTTTAAAAATATTCCCTACCAACATTTTATCCCAAAGTTTTTTCACTTCCTTCAAACCCTAAGTCTATGGATGGCCTTCACAAGGAATTCTTCATCTGTGTTTGTTCCAACCACTTGGGCATGCTTTTATTTGGTTAATAAAGATGAATTCCCATTCTCTCTGCCTTCACTAGCACCTATTTCTGATCCACAATTTTAGAGCAGAGATAACAATTTTTTTGAGAAATGGACTCCAGCTTTATCCCTAAAGAATCCTACTTGCAGGTAATTAGGCCTTTCTGCATAGTTCCTTCCTATGAAGACAGCTTCCTGAACCCTTAGCCTTATTTGATCAATGGGACATAACAGATATGGCATTCTATAGCCCTAATGCTTTCCGTTAAAGAAATGTGTAGCTTCTATTGTTAACCTTTAAATAATTTTCCTTAGTCAGCTACCAAGCTCTGCCAAATACAAAGACATCAGTTCATAAGTATGGTTTTAAAAGACATCAAATTGATTTTTATAGCTGATTCAGCTAACAAAAGTCTAGAGAGTAACACCAGAAAGGTTAGAAGAACTCACCAACCAAAATATTTGTTAGAACTTTGAATATTTGTTTCGTTTAGTATATTTTTACCCAGAAGGGAGAGAAATTCTCCTCTACATGGTCTTATACTGACTGTTTAACTAAAATTAATTACAATGTGTTCAGATATACTGTCTCTTCTGGTTTAGCTTCAAGCTAAGAGTATTTCTCTTAGTCCAGGGATTGAATTCAGGCTCTCTCATGTACTAAGATGATAATTGAGCCATACTCCCAGCCCAATACGATTTTTCATATGTTCAAATGATTACTCACAAAGAGCTAAAAGAACATTTAATAATTCAATTGTTTATTATTCATTGGAATTCAGCTTTGCTCATTCACCCATGTACTGCCTATGATACCTTCTATGCATTAGAGTCATGTGGTATTACCCATAATGCCTAAATATACTCCCTTCTCTTTTATTAAGAAGAGATACTAGCCTCTAAATTGAAAACCTAGTTTATTCAGAGACTATCAGTAACATAGCCATATGGTAATATTCAATTCTATTGTGTACCCAATTCCTTTTAAGTTTTCCATATGTGTGAGCTACTTCCATGTTTAATATTTAAGACTATTCTTTCCATTGATATATAGGACAATTTAATTTTAATAAGAGTATATGAATATTTTCACAATATATTTTTAATGCTTCTTTAATTTTGTTTTTGGATGTTAGAAAGCCCTCTAAAATTACATTATAAAAAGTTAGCTTTAGATGTCAGTATTTTATATTAGGCCATATGTACATCAGTGACAACATAATTTATCATTATTGAAGACAATAGTTTCACAGGAAAAATACAAATCACACTGCTTGTCCTACCATATTTTGTGTACCAGTATCACAAAAATGGCCTTTATATTTCCTACAGAATAAGACTTCATTGTTTTACAATGTCTGCTGGCATAAGTTTTGTCACACATAAGCAAGAATAGAACTTAAGAGAATTTTATTACTAATAAGAACCGTCAAGTGGTCTCCAATATAATATGAATGAAGCTTCAGAACAAATAAGATTTGATGACTTAGCCTTAGTTCCAGTCCATTAAGTGAATTTTAGATTTAGTAGGTGGTCCTGGGCTGAAAACAGCAGCAACATGTTATAGGGAAGTGGAGAAGACCCTGGATTAGAACTGCATTTCCAAGGAGCAATAGTTGTGTGATTCAGGGCCACTTCCTTCACCCTGTCTCTGCTCTAATTTTCTAATTTGGGCCATGGGCGGGAGGCGGAACCATCTAGTTCATACTCCTCTGGGTTTTTGTGAATATTAGAAAATTTAGTTTTTATAAGCCACTTGGCCAATTGGCTGGCTTGTTGTACACTGCACAGATATTAGCATCTCAGTCCTGCTACACCCTAGTTTTCTAATTCTCTTGAAATTGTTGTGAATAAACTTCATATGAGAAGTACTCAGTATTTGACCTTGAAGGAACAGAGGCTTTTACAAGATTAGGACTGGACCTGTGAATCCTGGAAGGTCTACCCCTCCCCACTTCATTTCATAAAGGCTGTGCTGTCCCCATGACCAATTGAGAAGCCATCTTCTTGAATTTAAGGCTTGCTCCGTAGGAGAAAATGCTTGCCTGGTACCATAGATCTGGCCAAGAACTTGGGTTAGAGAGGTCAAAGCCTCCAGAAATGAAACTACAGTGATTATTTTGCTAAACTGATGTAGTATCAAACTCATCTCTATCTGTGTATCGGTATACCCATATCTTAGTGCCGCTGTCACGCCACTTCAGAAGTTTCTTTTTGCAGTGGCAGTGGTTAGTACAGAAATTGGCAACTGACCAAAGTCTAGAGGGTAGCTGTTGGTGGATTGTCTAGTCACTAGAGGGTTGTTTCTATTACCCAACCCCCTTCCCAAGGCTCAGCATTTGTCGAGGATAAAGGGGTAAAGAGATTGTACAAGCTAAACAGATCATGAAAACCTACAGAAACACTGTGTCTTCTGGACATGACAGGACCCCTATACTCATGAACTCAGCATCTTCCTAAGACCTACACAAGATCAAATTAGTCAGTATTCTAACATGGCTTGGGGATGGTAGTTTGAATGAGAATGGTCCCCATAGGTTCATATGTTTGATTGTTTTTTTCCAAGTTGGAAGGATTTTTAGGAAGGATTAGGAAATCTCGCCTTGTTAGCAGAGCAGTGTTGATCATTGTCTGCCTCTGTCTGTCCCTCCCTACTTCTCTGTCTCTGTCTCTGTCTCTGTCTCTCTCACACACACACACACACGTACACACACACACACACACACACACACATCTGTGTGGTTATGGATCAGGTATAAGGTTTCACCTACTGTTCCAGTCACAAGCTTGCTTGTCTATGACCATGCGTCCCACCTTGATGATCATTGAGTCACCCTCTGAAGCTGTAAGTAAGCCTGCAAAAATTACTTTCCTTTTTTATTGATTTTTACTGAGCTCTACATTTTTATCTGCTCCCTTCTCTTCCTTTCCTCTCCCCTTCAGCCTTCTCCCAAGGACCCCATACACCCAATTTACTCAGGAGTTCTTATCTTTTTCTACTTTCCAAGTAGATTAGATCCATGCATGTCTCTCTTAGAGTCCTCATTGTTGTGGATTGTGATTTGTGGACTGGTTTTCTTTGTTTTATGTTTAAAAACCACTTATGAGTGAGTACATGTGATAAATGTCTTTCTGAGTCCACGTTACCTCACTCAAAATGATGTTTTCTAGCTCCATCCATTTGCCTGCAAAATTCAAAATGTCATTATTTTTTTCTGCTGTATAGTACTCCATTGTGTAAATGTACCACATTTTTCTTAACCATTCTTTGGTTGAGGGGGAAGTTAGGTTGTTTCCAGGTTCTTTCTTTTTTAACTTCTTTTGGCCATGGTGTCTCTTCACAGCAATGGAACAATGGAACTAAGGTAGAACAGGCATGAGCTCCCAAGGCTCCTGCCTAGCAGAGGAGCTATTGCTAGCTGATAACTTCTGGGGAAGGGAGACTCAAGCTTCCTTAGGGGAGTGATTCCTAATAGGTTAATTATGCACCAATGGATAACTCCAAACTCCTGGGCTTCTGGGCTACACAATTTGCACTCGGTATATGCAAAAATTTAAAAGAGGATACAAAGTTGGGGAGCATGAATCTGGATGGAGTCAGAAGGTATATTTGTTTAAAATGCATTGTTTGCGTCTATGAGATTCTAGTAATAAATATACTACATTTAAAAAATCACATCCTGGCTCAAATGGGCATGTTATGGACTCGTATGAGGCTGTTTTTATTTATTTTCCTTACTATGGGTATTATATTCATATAATTACTATGTATATATTAATACCTCTAAGTGGTGCTGCACTGATTTCATTGAGAGTGTTATATATTAATGTACTTCATTATATACTCAGAAAAAAATCAAATTTTTAAGCACAAATAGATTCAGAATCTTCAAATAGAGGGCCGAGCATCTAGATTGTACACGAATTGCTTCATCTCAAGAACCAGCCTGTTAGGTTTAATTTAATTGTCACTTTTCAATGTACAACAAAAAAATATATTATATTATATATCAAAAAATTTATGTTTTGATTTTGTCCACTGCATCTATCTTCATAAGATAGCAATGGTATCTATCTTACAGGACTGTGATGAAGACTGAGTAAGTAGCTACATCTAGACCAGTTTTAGAAATTTAGATCACAATAAATGATTAAGAACTAGTATCACTATTTGTTATTTTTCCCCCAGCATATCTATACTTAAGGACTAAGTGGGGTGGGAACTTAAATGGCATAATGATATCTAGAGAGAAATATTTCTTAACTCTGTGTTCATCTGTGAGTGACTTTGTGAAGTTGCCCCTTTCCTTACCTAGACATCTTTCTTGCTAGATACACCTGAGGTGTACATTTGGAGGGCCATGCAACACTCTTAGCTCACATCAGCCTTCACCTACCTTCTGATTTCTGCCAGGGAGACATGTGAATATTCAAATATCTTCCCTGCACTAATATATATTTATTATGCATGCTACTATGCTACATAAGGTCATATTCATAAAAGTAAATGATGTGTTGTTAAAATTCTTCCTCCATACACCTCTGTACCCATCCAACCCTTCTTGTTACCCCCCCCCCAAAATTCCCTGAGCACTTTTGGTTCTACTTTCAAACTGTATATGCATACATGACTACATGTAGCTATATAAATCAAGATATCATGAAGAAGAGGAAAACTACTTCTGGGTATTTACTCAAAGACCTCTTTCTAGTCAATATATCAGGAATGCACTTCATGCCAATGTTTATTGTAAGACTGTTTACATATGGTAAATTATGAAACCAACCTGGATTTCTGCAATGCAAATCTTTTTTTTTACCAGCAACTACTCAAAAGAGAAACCAGGACGGATGAGGCTGAGCCTCTCCGTCTCCCTGGGACATTTCACATTACTGTTCTTGTCCATGATTACTAAAACTAGTTTGGGATGCTTTCTTCACCTAGGCTTTTTTCTAAGCACAAGCAAATGTCTTTCTTTTTGTGACATGAAAACCAAACTAGCAAACTGCACTCACTTTCCTCAGTACTTTATTTGCTCTTCCACGGCTTATTTTATTTTTAAAATATCATGTAGGTGCCCTTGAGGTGGACACTTTGCTTCCAGTCTCTACTCAGAATATTCATCGCCTCCCTTTGAGGACTTGGAGCAATGGTTCCCCGAATGCTGGCTCCAGGCCAACTTCAGTAGCAGGAACTTAGTACTTGCTAAAAGACAAATTATTTGGCATTGTCTCAGACATGCTTTCTCAGGTATGATGAGCATGGGGCCCAGGTTTAAACAGCTCTCAGTTATTCTCATGTGTGATGAAATTTATAATCTGCTAGTGTCAAGAAAACTGTATGGACAACCAAAACTATTTCTTACACTGCTTGTAAGATTGGGTTTAGAAGATGTGAAAGAAAGGGGAAAAGAAAAAAAAATCTTATTTAAAAAGTCCTTGATTTCCATAGGGATGGTGACTTGGCTCTGTAGTTAAGAGCACTAGCTTCTTATCTATCGCACCCGAATTCATTTCCCAGCACACACGTGGCAGCTCCTGACTGTCTGTAACACCACACACACATGCAGGCAAAAATGTCAATGCAAATAAAAATAAATAAATTTTAAAAGTCCCCAATTTTCCAAAATTGGCAATGTAATGGTACCTAATGATATTGTGCTATACACATAGAGATTGGTGACTAGTTCGGTTACCATCAGAGAAGCCTCATCCAACAATTGGTGGAAACAGATGCAGAGACCCACAACCAAACATTAGGCCAAGCTTGGGAAATCCTGCTGAAGAGACAGAAGAAGGATTATAGGAGCCAGAGGGGTGAAGGACACCTTAGGAAAACCCACAGAGGCAGCTACCCTGGGCTCATAGGAGCTCACAGAAACTGAACCAACAGCCAGGGAGCCTGCATGAAACTCACCTAGGCACTCAGTATATATGTGACAGTTATGTAGCTTGGTTTTCTTGTGGGACTCCTAAAAGTGGGAACAGGGGTCATCTCTAACTCTTTTACTGGCTTTTGGGAGCCTACTCCTCATACGGGGTCACCGTGTCCCGCATTAATATATGGGGAGGCATTTAGTCTCACTGACACTCGAGAAGCCATGCTTCGCTGATATCCATGGCAGACCTGCTGTTTTCTAAATAGAAACGGTGGGGGAGCAGATGGGCGGGGGCAGCAGGGGAGAGGAGGGAGGGAAAACTGCAGTCAGGGTGTAAAAGGAATAAATGAATATTTTTTAAAAGTCCCAATTTTCAAGACCACAGCTTCACTGAAAGCTCAAGAGATGGTGTCTTCCCTTCTTTAGCCTTCCAGCATCCACTGTGAAGACATTCAGGGATCCTGATTTAGGAACACCAGACACAACTGAGCGACTTTTCCAGATATGTGACTGTCAGGTTAACCAGGATACAAAATGCATCTGTAGACATTGCTTTTAAGTAGATATTTCCATTATTCCCAAATAAAGGACAACTCAAATCTTCAGTGGCTAGATGAAAACTTTGATTTTATTTGCCCATAGTTCTGCAGGTCTAAAAATTTGATCAGTCTCAGCCACTTGGTCCTTCTGTGTTTGCAACATCCTTTAGGATGCCTTCTAAGGTTCCATGTCATTCAGATGGCAGGTAGGTGCTAACTATCAAATGGCTTCACACACATATCTGTGCTTGGCCCCAAATGTGGTCCAGAGGCAGCAATGTGAAAGTAGACTCCATTGCTTGGTGAAGCCGAGGAGCCACATGCTGAAGCAAGTGTGGGGTCCGATGCCTAGCTGAGGCAGTCTCTCTAAAAAGAGTTGAATATAGCCGGGCGGTGGTGGCGCACGCCTTTAATCCCAGCACTCGGGAGGCAGAGGCAGGCGGATCTCTGTGAGTTCGAGGCCAGCCTGGTCTACAAGAGCTAGTTCCAGGACAGGAACCAAAAGCTACGGAGAAACCCTGTCTCGAAAATTAAAAAAAAAAAAAAAAAAAAAAAGAGTTGAATATAACTATACTCGCAGGAAGCCAAGTTCAGACAAGCTTTTCCAAATAATTCTTTTATCGACGGAAAGTGGAAATCATTGTAAGCTGTAACCAGAAAATGCTAATTTAACTAGTCCATCACCATCATTAAAAATACCATGTTTGCAATTTTTGAACATTTTTTTGATTCTCTACATCCATACAGGACATAAACATAAAACATAAACATAGCATAAAGATAATGAAAAATGATTCCTTTGTAAAGAGAAGAAATATACACCAGCATCTTTAAATCTAAATCAGAATGAACTGAACAAAAGCACAGTACCAAGCTTTCTTCATGGAAACAGGGAGTTTTCATTCCAGCTGAGGGTGTAATGAAGGTGGCCACTCCTCCTCTCTTCTGGAAATCTTCAGATGGCTCAACTTTGCAGGAAGTCTTTCAAGAAAGGAATGAATGAGTCAGCGAGGAAACAGTGCCACCCAAATACACTGGAGTCATCCCATACAACAGATTTCACCATTGAGCATTCCTACTAGTACTCCCAGACCAACACAGCCAAATTATAGAAGAGGGTAAATTGTACATAACCTAGGAAGGCTCCCTTCTTGGGGAGCTGAGGGCATAGGCTGAACATAACAAGGTAGACATGAATCCCCTCCATTGTCTCAATGCCTCGCAAGAGCAAGCCTTGCCACACCAAATGGGATCAGACTTTCAGATTTTCCCATCTCCAAGGTAGTTGCTATTCCTGGAACCAATCAAAGTATACTGTTTTCTAACAATATATGAGAACTGGCCGCACTGAACTCTATAAATAAAATAGGTGATGTTGACCTTCAAGAGATCCACCACTGAAGATGCCCTGTGTGCTTGGGCTCACTGAGACTAGAATAACTCTGTTTCTGTCCCTTTTGGATGCTGAAATTCAGGGACACACAGTCTAGTGCAGTTCTCTTCATGTTCTTATTCAGACAATTTCCCATCCCTCGCTGCATTATGCCTCTGTGAGGATCCACAGTTCTCAGTTGCTCTGCCATCACTCAGTAGAAATAACAAAACTGCAAGCAGTTCTTTTAGTCATTATCTTATTTAGCTGCTTGAGTGTCTTCATAAAACCTGCTTCTTTCCCTGAAGGAAAACAGGGAAGTTCCCTGGAGAGCACTACACACTCACTAGAGATGTTAGAGGTTTAGCTCCAAGGGCAGGAATGAGCCATAAGAATTCTGTCACTTGTGAGCTCCCTTCACAGCATGAAAGGTGATCCCTCCAAACCATGTAAGCATGCTAACTTGAAGAGAACAAGTGAGAGCACAGGCATGCTGCCCATTTGAGATTTGGGGCCCTAGCCAAAGCTCATCTCTCCAAGCCACAAAGAAGGAGACACAGCCTTGATGCTCCATCTCAACCGAGACAACAGTCCTTCATCTCAGGGGAAACAAAGAATGTTGGGATCTTTTTAACCTTTTTAATTTAGGTTTCTTTTTTCCTACTAGATCAGTAGCTTTTGAAAATGGTATGAGAAGTTGGAGGTGATGGTAATTTTTTCTACATATATCTAATCCAGACCACAACATGGAATTAATACAATTAGCCAATATAAAACAGAAAATCTTTCTCCCATAACAAAGAATCCCACAGGAGCCACTTAACAACAATCACTGGACTATTTGAGTATCACTTTATACTCAAAACTGTTATAATTTAAACAACACATAGCTAATAATGAAATAATCAAGTAATTAATAGCCCGGCATTTCCTGTACCAGTTGAGAACAACTGCTTTTAAACAGTCACCTCGGACGGTGAAAGTGGTCAGTCAGTAAGATGCTTGCCACAGAGAGTGAAAAGCTGATTTTGGTCTGGTTTCACCAGAACAATTTAAAAAGCTAAGGGTGGTAGCATGTAACTATATATAATCTAAGGTCTTGGAAAGTAATAGATAGTTAGATTCCTGGATATTTTGGTCATCAAATCAGTGAGCTTCAAGTACAGTGAAAGAAACTGTTTCAAAGTGTCTGGTGAATAAAAATGAAAAAGACACTCAATATTGACCTCTGACCTCCATAGGTACACATATGTGCACTTGAGCATACACATAAACACACACATGTCACATGTTTAATGGCCTAGGATCATTTGTTTTATGTTTTCTGTATGTTCATTATTTAATACCTTTGGTTGACAGTTTTGCCCATCAAGTCCATATATAGGTCTCTCTACCAATGACAACAAAAGATATTTGGATCATATATTAATATCATGCCTGAATCAGAGATGGGGAAGAATCCTAAAGCATAAGAAATAGCAAAGGTAGAAAAATAAAAAGTTATCAATCAGTGTATTCCTCACTCTCTGGGACAGAAATTTTCCAAGAACTTCCATCTGCTCCTCCCTGATGGCCTTGTCTTGCTACTTGCTCCTCCTCCTAGGGGTTCCTGGTGGTCTGACTTTAGTCTAATGAGCCAGTACCCATGAGCACGTCCTGTATGCTGTGTCATCACAAATTCACACTTCATAAAGAAATATTCTAGTCAGGTTATCATACACACAGATACATGCAAACGTAGACATTCAGTACATAAACACATTCATAGCAACCTTTGGAAAACACTCATTCAGAGTGAGAATACTTTCAGATCTTTATGGGTAAGTGTAGAAGACGTCAGGTACCTGGGAGCATAATATGAAGTGACTATTTTTCTTTTAAAAGAAAAAGAACTAATTCTTTAGTAACCATTAAAATGAAAAATAATGCATACACTTCCATGTGTAAGTCTGGAAATTTTAATAGTTAAAGATGTGAAAAGAGGGAAATTGCCCTTAACCTGGCCTGAGACCGAGCTGTTAAATCACCCCCTCCTTCTGGGAAGAAATTAGCATTCCTGATAAACTGTCACAGCAGTTTGCAAATGAACTCCTAATGGTGTTGAGACCTCTTCTGGGAAACCAGTTGTCATTCCACTCAATTTGGTGACAGTCAGACACTCAGTGACCTTTAGCCAGATGATTTCTTTTTCGTTTATAATTTTAAAGGGATGGATATATACAAATATTCATATATGTGTGTAAATATATATAGACCTATATATGCATATTATTAAGAGATTCAAATTGTGCAGTTTATGAACTTTTCTTTTGTAAAAGGTGAAAAATAAAGTTCAATCACTATGCCTATTTTTGTTTTTTCAAAACAAGAACATTTTGAAGTAGGAAATATTTCATAAATATTTGGAGATATTTAGAAATCTCCTCTAAATACTCTAAAAGGCAGGTACAAATTTTAAAAATTCATTGAGCTCATTAAACATATTATCACAAAGATTTTCTGGGCGCTCACATAGTTATTATAAAATTTACTAGATTAAAATCTGAAATATAACAACATCAAAAAATTCTATAATACTTATGTAAACTAATATTTTAGTACTGATCTCAAGTTCAGACAAGAATGTAATCGTACATTCTAAGGTATGATTACAGACCTGATCTAATATTCTAATGCAGCAAACCTTGCAAGACATGTAAGGTATTTAAAACAATAAGCATGCACAGTTTATTAAACAACAATGTTACATTACTAATATTACTTAAATTCTCCTAAACATTTTGAAACATGGTCTGGCTACGTAGCCCAGACTGAACATGAACTCGGATATCCCCCTGCATCAGCCTCCCCAACGCTGAAATAGCACAGGTGTGCTGCTACTTTAGGAGTCTCTTGGCATTCGGACATATAATTCTAAATCTTTCAAACAGTTAAAAAGAAAAGTCACGCATAAAAGTAAGTAATTGTGACTTCAAACACAGTTCCTGAATTTTCTTCTTATGAAGCTTTGGGAACTGCTTTTCAACCTTTTGGCTCTTGAAGAAATGATGGGAACCCACACCTGTTCAGAGGATTCAACAGAACTCCCTCACTTAAAAGTGTTGGCATTTGGATCATTTTGTTAGGATTAATCCCATTTTTCCAAAATTGCCTGAAAATAATACTATCAAATATTTTTTTTAATCTTGCAAAATTATCCAACCCATGGCTATGTTGTGAACACTTACCTCCATGTTTATAGAATTCGTGCACGGTAAAGGGATTATTTTTATCTAGCACGCCAACCACTCTCTGCTGAATTTTGTTGTAGGTCAGAAACCGTGTTAGGGGTGTCGCATCATCTTTTACACCGTGAGCCAATGCCGTGTGACAGGCAATAGAACTCTCCACTTCACAGCCAGAGTTTCAAAGCATAAGTAATATGTCCAGGGTTGTGCTGCAGCTACTGATGGAGCTGGAATTTGAAGGCAGACTCAGCACTACATGGCTGGCTTTTAACCTCTTCTGTATGAGCAATGGCTTAATAAAGAAGGAACCTTATACCCTAAGCGCTCGAGGCAAACATGAGAGCAGCGATCAGTCAAACTGCCACATCCACATCTTCATGTAGAGGTTGTCCACTATTTGCCTCTCCATCCCTTTAAAAACATTTTTCATACCCACAAATTGCCTTTTATTTTTATTTGCTGTTTTGCTCTTGTAGAACGTATATTACTAGACATTTTGAAAGGAGGACTTGTGTTTGCACTATCTGTGGCTTCTGAGTGACATCCAATGTCACTCCATACATGAGATTGGTAGCAAGAAGATTATTCTTAAGTTAATGTTTAAAACAGGTTTGTGCTATTTAGTACTTACACACAGTGGTATTCTATAAAAGGAGAAAAAGAAAACCTTTAACAATTTTGTGTTGATTGATCTGAGCTCTGTTACACAATGGGTGTTAGTTTAGTTCCATCTCCCACCATACAGCAACAGTCACGTTGCTTATTCAAGCTTTCAATAACCCACCAAGACAGGCCATACAGCCACCATCTTGTACTGTTGTTCTAGCACTAAAGAAGTTAAAGGACCTATCAAAGGGGAAAGATCAAATAAGTACCAGGACTGACTTTGGAACCTAGTGTGTCTGATTTTGCGATAAAAAGTCTTACCCTTGATCATGAAGGAGAACTGAAAGTCTGTCATTATTGAAATTATTCCCTATATCACGCTGCATATTCTTAATATGTCCCTTTAACAGAGTGTCTGTAGCCCTCCTCCAGGTTGATTTAAGTGCAATGGCTTCGTATCACACCAAAGATTTTAGGAAATTAAAATGTACATCAAGTCCAGTCTACTGCATCCCACTTTAGGTGTGTTTGCCTCACCCTTCAAATACCTTTTACCCAAGAAGTCTTCAAAACTGACGCGAGATGACTCTTCCTCCCTAAACAGATCTATAGAGAAATTTTGCTCCCATCCCACACTCCAGGTGTTTAAAAATGAAATCCCTACCTTCCCCACCACCCTCAACTAACTTTGACCTCCACCTTCCTCCTCCGTTCTCTCTGCTTACCTCCCCGTGGATCCATGGTCTAATATAACCACTCATTAACTGAACCCTCCCTTAAAGGACCTATATACAGCCAGCCATTGCCTTGCACTGCTTCTTACCTCACATTGACTTAAAATTCGATTTATTTTTCTCCACCCTATTGTTCAAATTATAGTCCATTACAGAAAGAAGAATAGATCAGCTGGCTCACCTAGCAGAGCATGGTGCTCTTAGAGTTGTTTGAATGGGTAAAAATGCATCTTTATAATTCTTTCATGATGGTCTCCTATCCTGAGTTCCTTACAGTAGACTATGCGGTGGCATCTTTAAAAGACAGTTATGCTCAGCTGGTTCCTTTTGGTAACTGTCCTCATTTCCAGGAACGTAGGGACAGAGTGCCTATCTGCTCTGATACCCTCCGAAGCTACCACAAGCATCTTTCTCCCATTGTCCTTTGGCAAGACTTAGAACGACTTTCTCTAGCTTTGCAGCACTAGTGATGCGCTGCTTACATGGGGTCTCTCATATATTGTCCCCTGCTTATTTTCCACTCATTCCCAACATCTATTTCCTCTTCACTTACTAAAGAGACCTTTTCTGTTGAGTGTAGAGTGCATCTCCTCTAGCAGGCTGATGTAAGTTATCTAAATACACTCAAGCAAACTTGAGAACCCCTCATTTGAGTTTACACTGTAATTTTGTCCTCTGTTTTCATCTTTATTCGTGTAAGGAGTCCCCATCTAGTTGTTAGACAAAGATCTGAAATGCACGTGGCATTGCTAAAACATTTGTGCACCTGCAATAGCGGTCTCACTCATTACCTACATCACTCTTCTAAAGTAGCAAACCTCAGGCAGCCGAATCGCAAATTCAAGCCAGCTCTTTCTATTTTCGAAATTATGAATGCAAAGAAAATATAAACAAATAATAAATCATCATAACTAAAAGCTTGACATTATACTTATATGAGTTTGGACACCAGGAGAACTCAACATGGTTAATGGGAAATTTCTGTGACAAAGTCATGCGAAATGGAGCAATAGTTCGTAAAAATCATATCTATGAAACTCTTCTATAACATCATGTCATATATTACCCTCCTATCTCTAGCTTCTTTCTGAGCTTTGATGCTCGATTGCCTGGCATTTGGGGTCAACTGAACTAATTCCAGCAAGTGAGTATTGAATTGGAGATTTAGGGGAAGTACTGGAGGATAACAGATGAAAAGTTATAAAAAGTGAGTTGGCATCAATGAGAAAACATAAAACTCTCAGGCAGAATAAAAAGTTCAACTTTTGATGCAGCGTGTGTCTTTTGTGACATTTAATATCCTCACTGAGTAGAAGAAAATCCAAGCAAGTTCCTTGCAGCTTCCCTCGGGTGGCGTACACGCTTGAGCACAGTTTCCTATATAATTCTTCAATTGGATAACACGTTTGAGCGCTGTTTGGACCAGGTACAAGCAGATTGTGTTCTGTGTTGAGGGTGTTACTTTTTTCTTTTATTTATCAAGCAAACAAACTTGCACTCAATATTGGTGGTACATTTTATTTCCACGCCCTGAAGCCATCACAAAGTCTCAGCTCTAGGTCTGCAGTTTGTGTCTTTTAGCCCTCCATTTTATTACCCAAACTCACTCTGCTAAGCATTGTTTTATGTTTCCGAGTAAATATAAGTGAAAATTGATTGGAGTAGTTCTCAATGGAATTTTATCTTTATTTCATCATAATTGCTTCATATTTGAATAATGACAGATGAACTGCCTCATTCAATTGCGGTTTTAAGGCTTTGAAGTCACAACAACATCACAGGATTTAAATCCTCAAGCCATTATTACAGCAGAAACGACACTGGGGAAAATGGAAACTTATGGTGTGATCATTCGCCGGAGGGGAGAAAAGATACTCCAGTGGCAAAAACATATTATCTCCAGGACAGTTTCTAGCCTATGACATTGTGGGCTAAGAGTGAACTAGAGAGATACGTGGGGTCCCAATTTTTCCAATGACTTTGAAAACACTATAACTGTTGAACCAAAAGCCACAAAACATACAAATGACACCATAATTATTTTGTTTTAAGGTGAAATATTTGGGCTCGAAGATAGCTCAGCAGCACAGTGCTTGCTAGCATGCCCAAGACCACGGGTTCCCTCCCCAGCCTTGCTAAGAAAAAAATCATCATAGTGTAATAACAACTACAATAAAACAGTATTGTGTAATAACAATTCATTATTTCATCAATAGAGAACCCATTGGATTTCTTTTTTCTCTTACATATATATTATCAAGAGCTGAGCACTTGTTACCATACTCCAAGGTGTATATGCCAAGTTATCTTTGTCTTTGAATTCAGTTTCAACTAATGACTCAAACTATAAGCAAATGCTAAAAGTAAAAACAGATCTGACATTTAAAATTTCATAAATAGAACTAGTGTTTCTGGTGCTGACTGATCTATGTACAAAACACTTCCATTTCTTGAATATTAAACGGTTTTCTGCCGTTGTGTTATTTTTTCCTTTTTATTGTTTTATTGAGCTATATATATTTTTTTCTCTGCTCCACTCCCTTCGTCTTTCCTCCACTTCTACTCTTTCCCTTTCTCCCAATTTACTCAGGAGAGCTTGTCTTTTTCTACTTCCCATGTGGATTAGATTCATGTATGTCTCTCTTAGGGTCCTCTTGTCTAGGTTCTCTCTGATTGTGAACTGTAGGCTGGTTTTTCTTTGCTTTATGTCTAAAAGACTGCCATTTTGTCTTGTTGCCTGTGTCCTTTGCCTTACAGAAGCTTCTCAGTTTCAGGCGGTCCCATGTACTAATTGTTTCTCTCAGTGTCTGTGCTACTGGGGTTATATTTAGGTGGTGGTCTCCTGTGTCAATGCATTCAAGCGTACTTCCCACTTTCTCTTTGGTGTGATTCAGTGTGATTAAACTATGAAATCCAACACAGTTCTTCCTGTCCCCCCACATGGCGGATTTCCTCAGTGTGACCTGGATCGCTACTCTCAAACTTCGGTTTCTTGTGCAGCTTGGAGTGCAGGACACCCTGGCTCTGTCGGTGAAGGCTCGGTTTCCACGCTGTTTTCTATGTCACTGCTCTATGTCCCAGTGCTTTCCCGAACTCCCCTGAACAGGCAGACAGTCTTGAGGCTTGGAGGAGCACACAGCAACTGGAAGTATGGCCTGCCGTAGCAAGATGGATGGAGAGTGAGGTTTAAATGAGATTGCAAGTAGACACAGAGATCCTTCAGGAATAGATAGTCAAATGCCCAGTCCCTGAAAATGCCTGCAGAGCCCCAAACCACAAAAGTCAATGTTCCCAACAACCCACTGTTTTCAGTCAGGTTCCACATAGTAAGTTCCCACTCCCTTTCAATAGCCCATAAGATGAGGGTGACCCTCATGTTCCCAAACCTTCCCCAAAGTTACACCTCTGAATAGCACATCCCTGGGGACCAAGCACTAAGTACAGCTGGGGACAATTTAAAGTCCATTGGGAGATGACACCGATCTTACACACGAGTAAATTAAATTTCACACAGAAAAGTTAAAGGACAGACAACCAAGATGACTGTTCTTGTTCTCTAATTCCTCATAAAGCTTGAAAGCTATTTTTTTCGTCCTAGTGACATTTGTTCAGCCTGTGATTGTGCTACTTAGAATCCCTTAACTTGGTGACCGTAAGATAAAAGAAGAGTGAGTTTAAAAGATCAAGGTCTTGTCTGTGTGCTGTCAGTAAATCTGGAGCATTGTCGGCTGCCGGGACTGTCCCCACGCCCAAACAGTTGCAAGGGTTTCAGGGCTTCTTAAGGGCAGTGTCTACTTTTTTCAGTTCCTGTACTCTTGCCGCTCAAACATCACCATCTTTAGCTGATCTAGCTGACCTAGGTATCAACCTGCTACAAAGCCATGTAACTGCCACTTCTCAGAGCGCTGGCTCTGGATAAGAAGTTCCGGTTAGGAAAACGCAGAAAAGGTCCCCATTAGTATTGGCGTTGACGTCCCTAGATGCCACACGGTGGCGCCAAATCACAAAGAAAACTGTCAGGAGCTTGGCTGGCCTCAGATTTGCAGACCTGGCCGCTGGGCAGCAACCAACCATGGCCTCATCGTTTCTTTAGCCTCCCGACGGGCATCGTTCCTCGATTTCCCTGACGCATTCATGTTCGCATTCGATCTTTCTTCTCTTTGAAGGATTTTACTCTTGGAGCCAAGAAATCAGTGAACTCGAGGGAGGGTCTGGAGGCTCCAGATAAATCCATAAAGCCTCACAGTTAAATTTAAGAGGTAAGTGTCGAAGCAGCCAGCTGGTGTTTGAGCAACAAGAGGCCCATACCGTGGCGACACCTGCCTGCAGTTCCCTGTTCTGAAGGACTCTAGTATGACTTCATGTGTAGTCTTTCTCAGCACGTGATATCATGTTATGTTGTCTGAAACATAACTTGGGGTCTATTTCCCAGGTGGCACTGTGAAGGCACCCGCAAATTATATGCTCGAAAAGCTTGTCGCCATTGACTGTTGCACACTCCTGTCAGCCATGAGGGTCTGATGTCTGAGAGGCCAGAGCTTATTCAAGCCTTCGCTGAAGCACTTGAGTTTACTTTCACAACGTGTGTGTGTGTGTGTGTGAACATATATCTACATGTCTGTATGCATAAATTTGTACACACTAGACATGTAGAGTTATGTTCTCACTAACTGCGTAGGTTTTACTTGTCTGTCGCTGAAAAGAGATTTTATGTAATCTTCCCGGATTTTGGGATCTGTAAAGTAAAACACATTATTTAAAGAGTGATGTAAGTTAATTAATGTATTAGAAAGGTCAATCTTTACCTCATTTTTTATTCTGGAGACTCCCAATTGGGGATACCATCATTATTCCCCATTTCTTGGGTAATAAGTTGTATGTTTTCATTTGGGCTATCAATGAGCCCATTTTTGAAGTGACACATTTTGGGGCAACAAAAACAAAATGCATAGTGGTCAATGTGGTACATTTGGAAGAGTGCTTTTTGCTTATGTGCTTGGTATTCTGTGAGGAATACTTGGTATTTCGTGAGGAACTAATACATGAAGGCAGGCGGTATAGCAGCCATTTTGAGACCATTAGAGCCAAGACAAAAGTCCCTAAGCTAACTAGATCTTTGCTATTCAGAGACACTGAGTTCATGGCCAATGTTAGTCACAGCCCAGTTGCCCAGTTTTATGACGTTTTTTTACATATGAAAAAAAAACATGTATATGTCAAAGCCACTTTTTTTTTTTTTTTTTTTTTTGGACAAGAAGTAGAACCCTGCCTGGGAATAACTGTGAACCATCCTTATATACTTCTCTTGAACTGGTCTTTAATTCTATCCACACTTGATACCCACTACAGGTCATTGAAGCAATATTCAATATTCTCTTTTCTTTTTAACTCGAACCCTAAATCATTATTCTATTTGAGCAACTCAAAACCAGGACAGACCCACTCACGGTTGATTTACTACACACAGGCTGAAAGGAGCTGCAGACATTCCATACAAGCAGGATGATGGACGAAATAAAGAAACAGAGAAACTGGTGAAATGACATAGAGCTTAGGAAACAAGAGGTTGACAATGTCTAAGATGGCACAACTTGGGCTTCACACAATGCCCAAGTCGGAGAGCCTCATTGTCAGTGGAGGCTCTAGACTCTGGACAGAAGAATCCTAGAGAAGAGAAAGGGGTGGGATAACAGAGAAGGACCTCCGAGGGCATGTCGGCCTCCAGAGGGCAAAAGCCGCGTGCATTGAGGTAGATGCAAAGAGAGAGCCTCAGAAAGAGAAGTGCTGGAGATGCCCTAAATACTCAAGAAATGTTTGCTAAAAGAAAACAATTGGAACACGTGAAACAATCATGTCAGTATCTGGTGTGTGTGGGAGAACAGGACCTTAACATACCACTTGAAAGAGCAACTTGGCTTTCTAACTTCATCTGTAACTGTTCACTGATGGTGTTCTTGTTGTAAGATAAAGTGCAATGACAGCAGGAAGCTGGCCCATGGAGGTGAGGATTCCCATAGATTCTGAAACTTGTTGTGTTTTTAGAGTTAACTTCCCGTTTGTATTTTTAGCTCGTTTGTTACAATGTTACAGACACCTGATTCTGTATAGGATACTGAAAGGCAACAGAAGTCACAATGGAAAACACACCCCGTTGTCTAAATTGTCCTCCTTGTGTGGTCCTGCTTGTCACTAAGAGTTTTAATACCATTCCTAAGAGAGCAGGCATGCTAGAGAGAGGAAGAGTCAAGTTTCTCCCTTCTGGCTCTACCCACTAATGTTTGATTAAGATATTTATAGAGCAAATGTTTTGAAATACGAAAATAAGATATTCAAAGTTGAACATCTAGAAAGTATTTGAACCAATACGAAATGATTGTTAACACATCGACTTAGTAAATGTTTTTACAGAATATCAGAAATGGGTTAGATCAATATGTAAGAGCTAGCCAATAAGAGGTTTAAACTAATGGGCCAAGCAGTGTTTAAAAGAATACAGTTTGCGTGTAATTATTTCAGGTAAAGCCATACAGGCGGCCGGGTGCCGGGGACGCAGCCCCGCCGCTCTTATTACAACATTAGCCCTTTAGTTTCAGTTTACTTCAAAATATATATTTGCCTTTTATTTCAAAAGTTCAGACTCAAGTTTCGGGGAAATGTTGGAACCTTGGGGATCTCGTGGACTTGGAGAGGTGCCAATGCACTGTGTGTTCCTGTAGTTACTGTGATGGCCTTGAACTTGGTAATTGCAAAGCCAAAGCTTTTGCTTAGTCCCTCTTTCCTCACCTACTGCTCTACAGGGTGAGTGGCTCTGTCCTCTCTGTGCTCCTACCATGGTTCTTGGCCTTACCATTGGACCAAAATTCTGCAAGAGAGCTAAGGGAGCACAGACCAAAACCTCAGAAACCTGAACCTCATTGGTCTTTCCTCCATCATTTTCAGGTATCTTTTCCTGTTGCATAAACAAACAAGCACACACACAAACATACACACAAAATCATGAAAAACTATTGACAGTAACTTCCTACTTTACTCTGGAAGAAGTAAAAGAATTCATCCTGTTTTAATGACCCAGTAGTCATGTGAACTTGACTGCAAGGGTTGCGAGCTTCCATGTATGCAGTTCATTGCCAAAACCCCAAAGATTACCTTTGCATGGGCTAAAATCTACCTAATATATTAGCATATTCTAGATGAAAACTGCTGATCCTAAGAGCTCTTTTTGAAGGACTGAGTCTGCAGGAATCCTAATTCAGTAGGTCAGCCTCCCTGGAATCTTAGTGCGTGTTTTTATACTCTGCTCATTCTGGCTCAGGAGTTACGACTAGATTCGAGGGGAAATATACAGACAAGTGAGAGTTGCTTTCTGTTTTCAGCCAGGGAAGGTTTGAAAAGGGCTCACTGCAGAAAAGAGGCGGCATTATTTCCCAGAGCTGCGGTGGTTTTCCTCATTACATCGAAGCCAAAGGATGCTTTCATTTTGAATATTCAAGCCTGCCAGAGAGGGAGATACAAGTGAACTGGAGAGTTCAATGTAAGATGAGAAAAAGGAGCCTCCCCCCCACAGCTGTCTGCAAAAATAGATTATTTCTCCTAATTTCCTGATTTAGTTATAGTCATAGTGTACATAAAAACAGATTTGATTTTCTTCGAATCAAACGTACAATGAAAGCCGAGCCCTTATCGCTGGAACAAGACAGCAGTTTGCAGGGCTGTTGCATCCTTTGAACTCCGATGACATTGTCTCAGAGGGAAAGATGTTTGATGAGTTTTTTTTTTTTTTTTTTTTTTTTTTTTACACTTTAAAGCTCTTGCTAGGGAAAATGAGCTGGGAATCTCTTGGTAGAATTGGAGGGGGGTGGATCATTCCGTCTTCAAAAGATGAGGGGGAAAGTGTCATTTTCTATTTCCCTTAAGTATCATTCTTTCAAATGCGTGTGTGACAAGAGGTTCAACAGGCTTAGATATGGAGTTTTAGTTTTCTGGAAATGCATCGAGGACTTAGCTGGCCTAGCACATCAAAAAGAAGAAAAAGAGAGAGAAAGAGAGAGAGGAAAATAAAATCCCTAGAAAGATAGGAATGCTAGAACAAACCCTGAAAAACACTAGTCCAGACTCCTATGACCAGTTTTCTACCTGACCAGTGCAGAGGAAAGAGACTGCTCCAACCCAGCACCTCGCTAACGCTTAAACTTTTCTCAGCTTATCCACTACAGACGGCAGAAACTTTTTTGAACCTTTGGTCATTCCTCCGAATATACACCGTTTGCTACTAAGCCTCTGCGATTCATGGTATGAATTCATACCCAAGCTTCTTCAGAAACAAAAATGTCACGGAAAAAAAAGTGACACCAAGTAGAAAAGAAGGGTAAAGGATCACTGTCCTGTGTCTGACTTAACGAAATGAGGGAAGGTGAAAAGCTGGGATTGGAAGGACCGGAAACAGGAAGGATCAGGGTTTCCGCTCTCGCTGTGCTTACAAGCTAACAAGTCTCTCCAAGCTTCGAAGATGGAAGCAGAAGACAGGGCCCTCCTGGTCACAACCCACGGAGCAAGTGTCTTCTGTTCACTGCTGCTTCCTTTGTTCTCCATCCTCCCCCGCAGGGGAGTTTTCGCAGGGGAGTTCTGTGAGCAGTTGAGATGACTTGGAATGGCAAAGCTTCAATAGCATATGAAGGCAAACCTGCCCAGCAAAGCTCTGATGCAGCAGGAGGCATAATTGTCACCCCCTTCAGAAATGAAGAAACCTTATGTTCGCTGCAGAGTAAGACGCTGTGTCCTCCGAGGCTACTGTCCATAGAAAGTTCTTGGAAGCCGTCCCAGAACAAAGCTACTTGGGCTTCTGCTTCTGTCTTACAGTCAGGCAGACAGGATTGTTTGCAGTAGGATGTAGACATTAAAACCATTTCTCTCAGGATTCATATGACATTCTGCCATCTCATATCTCCATAATCCTTTCCTCAAGTCCAAGAGATGACCCGAATCATTCTTCTACATAATCCCATAAAATTCTGCTTAGCTGAGTCATTCCTGAGTAGAGCAAACAGCTATGTTTTGTCTAGAAAATTCACAGTGAAGTAAAATGACAGGGTTCGGAGGGGAAAATAGCATGATATCTTTGTCATTCATGTTTTAAATGTGAATAAAATGTAAGGGAGATACCTCAGTCAGCATGCCTGTCCCGTAAGTATGGGGGCCTATGTTCAGATCTGTAACACCTGTGCAAAAGTCAAGCACGATAGTCCACATGTGTAACTGCATGGAGCAAATAGAGATCAATAAGCCCTTCCTTAGATCCTGGGTGTAGAAGGAACACCACCTGGGTCAGCCAGGATAGCTAATCTCTGAACTCTGGGTTCCGTGAGAAACCCTGTCTCTAAAGAAAGAATACAGTATGACAGTGGAGGAGGGCTGACAGCAACCTCTAGCCTAGGAATGCATGCATACACACGTACACATGCACTCCCATGCACACAAACATGTACTATACATGTGGAGACATATACTACACACAGAAAGCTGATCTAACATTTTAGCAATTCATTTCTCTTTATATGCGTTAATATTATTTTAGAGAAAAGGCATCATGGTATTTGAGAAGCCTAGCAGTTTGAGGTTGATATTTATATTTTCTCCATGCCCTAGTCATTCTCATTTCTTTTAGTGAAAAAAGTCTCTCTCTTTTAAATTATTTTTTATTTTCTTTTATTTTTGAGAGTGTGATATAATTGCATCATTGCTTCCTTTCCTTTTTACCTTGGAACTCCTCCCACAACCCCTACTCATTCTATCTCTCAAACTCAGGCTTCTATTCTTTAGTAAGTGGCAGTTACAGATTCTCCATCAAGATCCATGACTTCACTACCCCTCAGTAGTTGGGTGGATTTCCAGTACCGGGAATGACTTTCCTCTGGTTGAGCATGTCTGAAGTCCAATTGGAGAGTTGTTGGTTACTTCTAAGTATGCATGCTATTATCGCACCCTTAGGGTTATTGGGCCTTTCTGGTCCTTGATCTGGTTCATAGGCATCATAGTTCAGTAGGACTGTTGGCTATTTCCTTCCTGTTTTAGTAAGTGGTCTATTGCTGTAAAGAAACATCATGACTATAATAACTCTTGTAAAAGAAAGGCATTTAATTGGGGCTTTCTTACAGTATCTAAGGTTTAGTCCATTATCATCATGGTAGCATGCAGGCAGACATGGAGTTGGAGAAATACCTGATGGTTCTGCATCCTGAAGAGAAGAAAGTCATTGGTCCTCCCTTGGGCTTCTGAAACCTCAAAGCCCACCCCCAGTGACACACTTCCTCCAACAAGGCCACACCTCCTAATCCTTCTAAGTAATACCACTCTCTGGTGTCTAAGCATTCAAATATACTAGACTATTAGGTCTATTCTTATTCAGACAACCACATCTCTGTTAGAAGATTATGTGGTACGTTCCGGGACAATGATAGCTCCTCCCTAGGGAGGTGACATTCAGGTCAGTTGTAGCTCAGGGACTTCTAAACCCTGTTTCTGAAGTGCAGGGTGTATTCAGCAGTAGGGACTTACCTCCCACCTCTGGACAATAATAATAGCTTTCAATGTTTTAGGAGTCTCTTGGAAAACCTTAACCAACTCTAAGCAGAGTTTCTTGTGCCTGGTGTTTGGGTTTTGTTAGATGATCTTGAAGGGAGCAGAGTCAGTTCAGATGAGAAAATTTCATTTAATCTATAAATGTACATTTATATCCAGACCTATATGTAGTATAGGCTTTCTAAAGTAGATACTTAATAGTATGATTTCTCTTGACTTTTCATTTTTTAACATTTTGTTGATTCTCTGTGGATTTCACATCATGCATCCCAGTTCCACTTATCTTCCTGTCCCCTCAATTTTGCCCTCTGCCCTTGCAATCTCCCCCCAAGCCAGAATTTTAAAACAAAACAAACAACAAATGAAAAATATCTAGGCACGGAAGCTGTAGTATGGCCCAGTGGGTCACAAGGTACAACTTTTAGCATTTACATCTATATTTATAAGGGTTTGTTGCAACGAGTCATTGGTCTGATTCAAAGCCTCTGGCTTCTATTACACTATCAATGCTGCTCTCAATGGGACTCCTCTTGGATACCCTATTGTTGCCTTGTGTCATGGAGCTCCTGTAGAGATCTGCACAGGTCCAGCCCTTTCAAACATTCCAGAAGTTCATAGATGAGGGGGATGTTGGGGTGGATATTTCATAGATAAAGTTCTAGGCCTGGGTGGTGGCTGGGTTGGTCAGCCTGCCAGCTTACCCTTATAACCACCACCCAGACAAGGTCTTCAGCACTGGCCCAGCCTGTTCACCCAGCATATAGCCCTCACATACTCAGGTCAGGCTCACCTGCACTAACACCAGCAGGGCTATCTCTGCTTTTTGCCCAGGCAAGGTGCAGGATTCACTCTCCAGACTTTTGCCCTTGGTGAGGTGCAGGGCCAGCTTCCATTCTCGTGCCTCCAAGGCTGGTTCTCCGGTCTGCCGCAGGAGGTAGCAAGGGGTAGTGGGGGAGGTCATATGAGAAGGTCCTCACCCTTGCCAATCCATGGCACATGAGGGAGGGGGCAAGGTACAGCTCTCCTATATCCCCACCAACAGGGATAGCCCTAGGAGACTGTCCCGACATGGTGCTGTGGCCAAGGGGCAGGGCCAGTTCTTCCTATTGCTCCAGAAATTGAAGGCAGAGCCCTAGTCTCAGTACTTTCAGTGGTAATTGGAACCAAAGATTGTGTGGGAGGTTCTTCTGTCTATGTGTTGCTTTCATTGATAAATGAATAAAGAAACTGCATTGGCCTGTTGATAGGGCAGAACTTAGGTAGGCGGAGAAGACAGAGATGAATGTGGGGAGAAGGAAAGAGTCAGAGAGACACCATGGGTCTGCCGCCAGAGACATGCTAAAACTTCGCTGGTAGACCATGACATCTGTGGTAATACACAGATTAATGGAGATGGGTTAAATTAAGATGTAAAAACTAGCCAATAAGAAGAAAGAGCTAATGGGCCAAGCAGTGTTTTAAATAATACAGCTTCTGTGTGGTTATTTGGGTTCTGGGCAGCCGGGACAAACAAGTGACCTCATCTACCAACACACAGATATCAATACATCAGCAGAGATGTGGCTGCCACAGAGTCACAGACTCAGACATGGCCCCTAGCAGCAGTTGGGCCTGGAAGACATTCTGACCTTGGCTGGCTACTGCAAGTAACTCAGATCTTCATAGGCCTGTCCGAGGCTCAACTCTTGGATACTAACTTGGTCCTAGGTGGCAGCCCAGGTCCCTGATGTTTGTGTAGCCCTTAGTGGTGCAACAGGCTATGGACCTCAATACAGGCCTCAGCTGTGGTTGAACCACAAACCCAGACATGAGGATCCTTGGCAGCAAACAGGGCTCAGATGTCACCTTGATTCTGGTTGGCATGTCACTTAGATCAGCATGGACCCAATGGCAGTACAAACCTCAAATCCCAACATGTCTCTAGGTGTGGGTCCAGATCCCACACATCCACACAACCTTCAATGGCAACAGGAACCTTGGATATCAGCACAGGTCCTGCCTGCAACATGGCCACAGACGCAGACATGGCCCTGGCCACAATTCAGGTCCATATGCCGCCCAGAGGCAGCACATGTAACTCATGTCTGTTTGGGCCCAGCAGCAGCACAGCCCTCAGGTACGAAGAAAGTCACAGGTGGAGGCCTAGATCATGGGTATCAGTGTATCCTTTGGTGGCAACACAGGGCGTGGGCATCAGCACAGACTCAGACTGCAGTAGGACCATGGACTCAGAAATGATACTTGGCAACAACCCGGACCTGAATGTCATTGTAGCCCTAGTTAACATTGTCAATTGCCCGGTAACATGGCCCCAGTGGCAGCATGAACCCAAAATGCCAACATGTCCCCAGGTAACAGCCCAGAACCTGGGTATCTGCTCAGCCTTTTATGGCCATGGAGATCAACACAGATCCTCACTGTGTTAGGACCATGGACACAGACATGTCCCAGGGCCACAGTTTGGGGCCAGACAACATTATGGTGCTGGATAGCAGCACAGGTCACCAGGTATATATGGCCCTGGAGGCAGCATGACCCTCTAAAACCAGCATGGCTTAAGGTATTGGCCCAGACAACAGGACTCTGCATAGCCCTTGGTAGCAACAGAAGCCAAGGTTATCAACTCAGAGTTCATCTGCCCCAGGGCCATGGACCTAAACGTGGCTCCCAGCAGTAGTCTGGGCTGGATGTCACCATGGTCCTGGGTGGCAATGCAGAAATTCTGGATTGTCATGGCCACTGTCGTGGTACATCCCTTAGACATCAATTGGTCACAATTAATGGCCCAGACTCCAAGTACTCACAGAGACCTCATTGATAACAAGAATCATATAAACCCCCACAGTTGCATCAGGGCCAGGGACCAAACCATAGCTTTTGGTGGCAGCTCAGGCCCACACATGGCCATGACTCTGAATGGTTAGCAGGGCATCCACCTCAACCTCTTCCACACTGCCCTCACCTCTTCTGATCTTCCTCTCTCCATAGAATAGGAATCATTCTGCCTTGTTCTCTCTTCCATTTCACCTTCCTGTACTCATTCATCAGAATAGTGCCTGACTGCCGGGTCTCCAGAGGCACCAGGCAGGCTTTTAGGTGAATTCTTTCCATCTCAGGTCCAGAGACCTTGGGCAGAGTTGTGCTTGTCCTCAGAGCTTGCCAGGTCATTGTCATTCAAATGACCACATTCCACCCACTGACTCCCATAGACTTATAGCCATATCATAAAGCAAAATGCATTCAGTCCAACTTCAAAAGTCCTCAGAGACTATCACAGTCTCAACATTGTTTAAAAGACTGAAGTCCAAAGTCTCTTCTAGACTCATGCAATCTCTTAACTGTAATCCCCTGTAAAATCGAAGTGAAAAAGCAGATCACATACTTCCAACATACAATAACACAGAATACGCATCACCATTTCAAAAGGGAGCATAGTCAGGACATACAAAGCAAGACTGAAAACTTGCTGGGAAAACCGCAAACTGCATCTTCATGTCTGATGTCAAAGTTCTCTTCAGATCTCCAACTCGTTTCAGCTTTGTTGACTGAAAGATACTTCTTTTTTTTATTAATTAATTTATTTAATTATTAAAGATTTCTGCCTCTTCCCCGCCACCACCTCCCATTCCCTCCCCCTCCCCCAATCAAGTCTTCCTCCCTCCTCAGCCCAAAGAGCAAGCAGGTTTCTCTGCCCTGTGGGAGGTCCAAGGACCACCCACCTCCATCCAGGTCTATTAAGGTGAGCATCCAAACTACTTGGGCTCCTACAAAGCCATTACGTGCAATAGGATCAAGAACCCATTGCCATTGTTCTTCAGTTCTCAGTAGTCCTCATTGTCCGTTATGTTCAGCGAGACCGGTTTTGTCCCATGCTTTTTCAGACCCCGGGCCAGCTGGCCTTGGTGAGTTCCCGATAGAACATCCCCATTGCCTCAGTGTGTGGGTGCACCCCTCGCGGTCCTGAGTTCCTTGCTCGTGCTCACTCTCCTTCTGCTCCTCCTTTGGATAGTGAGACTTCAGTCCAGTGCTCCAATGTTGGTCTCTGTCTCTGTCTTCTTTCATCGCCTGATGAAGGTTAATATTCAGGAGGATGCTTATATGTTTTTCTTTGGGTTCACCTTCTTATTTAGCTTCTCTAGAATCACGAATTATAGTCTCAATGTCCTTTATTTATGGCTAGAAACCAAATATGAGTGAGTACATCCCATGTTCCTCTTTTTGGGTCTGGCTTACCTCACTCAGGATAGTGTTTTCTATTTCCGTCCATTTGTCTTGGGCTGGTTCCATTCCGTGTTAGCAGCTGTCCTCTGCAGGTATCCCACAGCTCCAGCATTTCCAACATATTGGGTCTCTAAGAAAATCCAGGTGTCATCTTGACAGCTTCACAGAATGACCTCCATGTAGGGACACCCCTAACACATACTTGGCCTCAGAGGCTTTCCCTAGTCACAGGAAGTTTGATAATTCCTTTCTTCTATTCGTAACTATAAAGCCAGAATCAAGTGTGTTATGATATGATGTCAGTGGGACCTGTGTGAATGAGTCCAGGATGGGGACAAACATGGCCAGTCAGATAGAATTTAAGTGGAAAGTTTCAGTGGGGCAAAGGAAGGGAGCGGAGGAAGGGAAGAGAAGAGACAGAGAGAGAAAAAAAGAGAAGAAGAGATAGGAAAAGTCCTACCTGTGTCTTCAGAAGAGCAGCTGAAAAGAGATTGGGAATGGGCAGAGTTTGTCTCTTAAAGGGACCTTTGTACCTGTGTAGTGACCTAGCAGCCATAGGTCTCTGGGTTGGCTAGAGTACCGTCTCGGTTCATCCTGTCCTGTGACAGAGGCCAGTGTAACATCTGAATCTTAACAAAGTGACTGAAGCTGCCAGATTCAGCTGCTGGCTAGGGATAGAACATTCAATTATATTTTTACCTGCGGTCTGTTCTCAGTGATTTCCTTCAATGCATAAGGTTATGTATCCAGAAACTTGATCTGTAGACCAGGCTGGCCTAAAACTCATCAACCTGCCTTCTTCTGCCTCTGGAGTTCTGAGATTAAAGGTGTGTACCAGCACATTTGATCTTGAACTTTAATTTCATTTTTTCCATTTTTATTATCATTTCAGATTTTAAGTTGATTTTTATTGAGCTCTACATTTTTCTCTTTAATTTCTTTTTACAGATTGGAAGCTTAGTTGGGTGGGATCTTGCCCCAGGTCACTACTCCCTTTCTTCAATCTGACAGCAGGCTTTTCTTTTTCTTTTTTTTTAAAATTGAGCTCTATATTTTTCTCTGCTCCCCTCCCCTTTAACCCTCTCCCAAGGTCCCCACGCTCCCAATTTACTCAGGAGATCTTGTCTTTTGCTACTTCCCATGTAGATTAGATCCATGTATGTGTCTCTTAGGGTCCTCACTGTTGTGGATTATGATTTGTGGGCTGGTTTCCTTTGCTTTATACTTATCTGTTTATCTCCTTGACCATTCAACTTCCTGCTGCCCCCTTTCTCCTTGAACTGTACTTTTTTGTTGTTTGTTTGTTTTTTCTTTTCGTTGCTCAGCTTGCTCTTTTTCTTTACAGAGCTTCATAAGAGTGAACACTAATAACCACATGACAGTCAATACTAGACTGTTTTGAAAATTCCTCTGCCAATGAGACTAGTCTGAAACTCTTTAACTGAACCTCTGACAGACTTTTAGGACAAGGGCAAAAAGCAGTCACATTCCTCACCAAAATATCAAAAGGGCAACGTCTAGACCACATACTAACATTCTCCTCTGAAACTCCTTCAGCCAGGCCCCCACAGTTCAAACCAGTCTCAGCACTACTGACTTCCATGTTCCTACAAGGATGACCCAGTAAGCATTCGACTGCTTTTCTAATTCAAAGTCCCCAAGTCTACATTCCTCCAAACAAAAGCATGTTCAGGCCTACCACAACAGTACCTCAGTCCCTGGAACCAGCTTCTGTCTTAGCTAGGGTTTCTATTGCTGTGAAGAGACACCATGACCATAGCAACTCTTACAAAGGAAAACGTTTAACTGGGGCTTACAGTTTCAGAGTTTCCGTCCATTGTCACCACGGTGGGAAGCATGGCATCTTTCAGGCAGACATGGTGCTGGAGAAGGAGCTGAGGGTTCTACATCTGGATCACCAGGCAGCAAAGCCTGCCTCCAGTGACACACTTCCTCCCACAATGACACACTTCTCCCACAAGGTAACACCTCCCAATGAGGTGCCAGTCTCTATGAGCCTGTGGGGCCATTTTCGTTCAAACTACCACAGCCTGTGTTGGAGGATTGGTGTCCTTCCTTGCTTTGAGGAAGTTTTCTTCCGTGATCTTGTTGAAGATCAGGTCTATGTCATTGACTTAGGATTCTTCTCCCTCATCTATGTCTATAATTCAAAGGTTTGGTTTCTCATGGTGTTTTCGATTTCCTGCATGTTCCTTTCCTGCTTTTAAAAAAAAGTTCACATTTTTGATAGCTAGCTAAAGGTCAACTTGACGAAAGTTGGAGTCATTTGAGAGAATGGAACTCCAGTCGAAAAAACTGCCTCTATAAACTAGGCTGTAGGCAGGCAAGCCTATATGGAATTTTCTTAGTTAATGTGGAAGGGCCCAGCCCCACTGTAATAAGGGATGCACAAAATAGGGCTGGGTATAGGGGATAGCTACATCCTGGTGGGGAGTGGGTGGCTGTGGGTGCCTGCAGGCAGGCCTAGATGTGAGCATCAAGTTTCTTCAGTCTCATCTTGTTCTCTCACAGGGATCTTGGCATTGCATTTGAACCTGACATGTCTGATACACTTATGTCATGTTTCTGTGTTAGACACAGGGGATAGAAATGATAACTTCAAGTACTGAAATAGAAATGTAAACTTTGCTTAGAAAAGTTTAACAGCCGCTGTGTCTGAAAGGGTTTCAGCTTAGAGTCTAAAAAATCGTGCTAAAAGGCTTTTCTCATATACAATTTTCAAAATCAAAGTGTAGGATATCATGATATTGACCACTATACGTGCTGTTCTCTGGTAGGATGGTCTCAGTATAAGCTCAAAAAGTGTCTGGAATTAATTTATTTTGGCTTTTAAATACATGTAGTAAATGATAAGTATTTTGATGAAGAAAAAAAGTTCTCAGCAAGTTACATATGGAAGAAATGTATCTAAACACAGGAAAGGCCATGTCTGCCAAGCTCATTGCTGGCTTCCACCAAGAAGACTTTAGAGATGTTTCTTTGAGGAAAGATGTCCACTATGCCACTTCTGTTCTATGTTTTATTAGAAATCCTAGGTACAGCAGTTGTAAAGAGGAAGAAAGAAAATTAAATAAAATGAGAAAGGGAAGGAGAGAGGGAAGGGGGAAGGGCACTCAGATAAATGGTTTATTTAAATGGTTTCTTCAGATTAAATAATCTGAAGTCCATCAATATTCTGCCTGAGGTAAGCCTCTAATTATGTTGAGAGACTCAAAATTAATCTCTTGAAAGGTGTGGCTGCTGTTAGGTTGATCATACACCAGCGATGGGTCCAGACCCACCAAGTTATAGACAGTAAAACTTAGATTTCATTGATATAAAGAAAAGGGAGAGGATAGATTAAGGCTAAATTGGGTCTGTAGCAAGGTAGATGTGGATCTGGGAGGTGTCAGGACAAATGATCAAAAATAGATCAAAGTTCTCAAAGAATTAATAAAAATAGTATGTTAAAAATGGGCTGTAGAGCCGGGCGGTGGTGGCGCACGCCTTTAATCCCAGCACTTGGGAGGCAGAGGCAGGCGGATCTCTGTGAGTTCGAGACCAGCCTGGTCTACAAGAGCTAGTTCCAGGACAGGCTCCAAAACCACAGAGAAACCCTGTCTCGAAAAAACAAAAAAAAACAACAACAACAAAAAATGGGCTGTAGGACAGGCCAAACCAGTCAGCAGAACAGATTGGTGCCTAGTCCAACGGCCATCAAATAGGTTCACCTAGCAACTGATGAAAACACATGCAGAGACCCAGAGTCAAACATTAAGCAGACCTCACAGAATCCTGCTGAAGACTGGGAGGAAGGATTGTAGGAGCCAGAAGAGTCAAGGGCACCACAAGAAACATCACAGAACTAACTAACCTGGGCTCATAGAGCTCACAGAGACTCACTACATCAACAATCAGGGAGCATGCATGGGACTGACCTAGGTCCTCTGCATATATATTACAGCTGTGTAGCTTGGTCTTTGTGTGGGACTCCTAAGAGTGGGAGCAAGGTCTGTCTCTGACTCTGTTGCCTGATTTTGGGACCTATTCCTTCTACCAGATTGCCTCATCCAACCTTAATAGAAGAGGAGATGCCTAGTCTCACTGCAACTTGCTATACCATGGCTGGCTGATATCCACGGAAAGTCTGCCCTTTTCTTAAGAGATACAGGGGAGGAGGAGTGGATGGGGTGGAGGAGACTGGAAGAGAGGAGGGAGGGAAAACTTTAATCTAGATGTAAAAACAAAAATAAATAAATAGGAAAAATGGGCTATGGAACTAAATAGAACTGTCAAAAATCCAAATGGCTAATCAACATTTCAAAAGGAGTTCAACATTCTTAGACATGAGGGAAATGTGGTACGAAGGTACGTTAAGAGTCTATCCAACTCCCATCCCAGCATCAGGAACACAAATGACTATAAATGCTGGTGAGCACGGGGAAAAGGAGACCTTTAGACTTGGTGAGAGCATAAATTAGTGTAGTCCCCTTGGAAACCTGCCTGTAGGTTTCTCAAGGAGTTTCTCTAGTCTGACCCAGCATAGCACTCTTGGACACACACATAAAGGACATTGCATCATACTATTGTGCTATTTGCACATTCATGCTCATTAGGAAATGAAAAAGGCTAGATGCCTACCGACAGACGGATATATATCAAAAATGTTTTACAAACACAAAAAAGAAGGTTTGCTATTTTTTTTTTTTAACTTTGAAGAAAACTAATGTCACAAAACTTTCAGGTCAAGGGAGCAGACTGGGAAACTTGTGCTGAGTGAGGTCACCCAGGCCAGACAGATTAAATACTGCACCTTTTCTCACAGATCTGCAACCTGGCGAGGGACTTCAGTGTTGTTTATTTAGCCTGGATTTCCTGAGGAATCTAGGAAGGTGATCTTGGGGGAAGGGCTCCCTTATAGGAAAGTCAGAGTAGAACATAGGTGAAAGGACACTAGGGGCGGGACTGGAGGCCAGAAGGAGCAAGCACAAAGATGATGACAGGGTGGGGGTAGGGATTGGGGAGGGGCTAAGGAGGAGGGTTAACCAAAGCAAAGCTCTGTGAAGAAACCACATGGAAACTTACTGTTTTGTAAGCCCAGGACACCCTCTGCATGACTAAATACTGCTGCTTCCAGAAGAAGTGAGAATAAAGGTCCCAGGGAGGGAGATTGCTTCTCAGAAATTGTTGGTCAGGGAGGCCCCCAGAGGCCCTCTAAGCGACACAGGCTTTTGTCAGTCTTTTTAGATAGAGGCAGACCAAATCCCAGGTTTTGTATGATTCTGTCTCCAAGGAACCTATTCGTCGGGTTCTTTATTTGGACTACTGACCTTGGCAAAGTTTGACGGCTTCTTGATAAGGGTGCATTTTTTTTTTTAAACCAGGCAAACACCTCCTGCTAATGCTGGGGCGGGGTGGGCTGCTGAACACTTTAGGTTGAAGAGAGCACTTGCTGCATGGAAATTTCCAATTTGCTTCGTGAAAAGGGCAGAGAGGTTTCACTGCCCAAACAGCAGTTTAACATGGAATTCTACCTTTGGATTTCAAATATGGGAGTTGTGATTATAATTTTTAGCGCCTCAGCATGAACTCATTTTCAGTTTCTCTTCAACTTTTGCTCTGCCTTGCGTTCATATGCTTTCCTGTTTCTGTTTTATTTATTTATTTTTTAGTTCCTCTTGCTTAGCAGTTGTAGCCGCTCTGGATTCCAAGCAGCAGTAGCTTCTAACTCTGACAGCCTTGGTGTTATCTCCTTCTTTTCTCGGTATTAGAGGCTTCCTGGCCAGGGAATTGCATTCAACTTTGCTCAGTGAGCTGGAGATTTCATGCCTGCCCTCCCTTTGAATGGCCCTTTTCTTTCAGAGAAGGTGGCTTGGCTGTGTGCTTAGTGTTGATTTGTACGTTTACAGTGTTGCCTGGGCAGGCAGAGCCCATCCTCTGAGCAGGCAGTTTTGCTGCAACAGGACGTTCCACCGCAACTTGCCTTGCCTCTGACAGAAACAAAGGCATCCCGTAAATGGTAAATGGACCTCTTGCTGCTTCTGCTTCTCTCATCAGAGACTGAAATATTTAGGAGTCTCAAAATGGCACCTGAGGCTTAGAGGTCAGGCCCACGTTTCTGAGACCCGGCATATGTGTTTTACCTACGTCCCAAAAGCCCAGTGCAGCTTCTGGAAACTTTACTCTGTAGACATTTAAAGAGATTATAGGAGTGCAGCCCTTCTTGGTATAAAACGCAAACATGGAAATGAATAAATACATCAAGGTGTGAAAGGTGTGTTTTGATGGAGGTGTGGGGGCCTGAAGAAGTTGTATGCCCTTATCTTTAAATGGCCACTACCCACTTACTAACGTGGACCATATCCACAAAACTCTTTTCTCACCTTGACATCCCAAACTCGGCGGGATTACTACTTGCTTTTCTCTTCCAAATAAACATTTCAGTTGTAATTTAAATTGCTAAGCAAACTCAACTTTGTCTCCATTTTTCCTCTGCTCGGGTCTTCCTTCTCTGGCTATTTACCTGAGCAGTTCTAGGTCTTGCACCGAGTGTTGCTATTTTACCAGAAATGTCACACTTCCCCACCGCCATCCGTTCCCCTTTTCTCGCCTCACTGTGAGCTGTCAATGTCTATACTGAAGCTAATGACCCTGCTTTACCTCCTTGGAGTCATTGCTTCAGCGAGCTGTCTGTGCTGTGTTTATGTCAACAAAATTCCTCTTCTTACTGCTTCATTCAAACTAGCATCGGTTTCACTAGAGACTGGAAAAGAACAAACCCTTTTTTCCTTCTCTTCCACCTTACTCAGTCCATATCCAATTCTCATCTCTCTTCAAAGAGCTGCGTGTAGTGGCTGTCTGCTGACTTTGCTTTACGTTCTTTGTGATTGCTCTACTTTGGCTATGTTCACTAATTATGTGTTTACTGATGTGGGATTCCCCTCTGTGTGCTGTGAGTACTATTGGTTAAGAAAGAAACTGCTTTAGGCCTATTGCAGCATAAATAGGGTCAGGTGGGAATTCCCAGCAGAAAGAGGAGGAGAGAGTAGATGGAGTCAGAGAGAGGCCGTGTAGCCCTCAAAGGAGAAAGATGCCCGTGGGAGCCCTCCAGGAACCTTGCCAGTAAATCACAAGCCTCGTGGTAAAATATAAAATAATAGACATTCAAGATGTAAGAGTTAGCTAGCTAGGAATATGCTAGAGTCATTGTTCAAGCAATGTTGTGATTAGTACAGTTTCTATGATTACTTCGGGTCTGGGACATCGGGAACAAACAGGCAGCTCTCCAACAGTTTCCTCTCTGCCGCACCTCATCAACAGCATTAATGACACCTGAGAAATTCCACCTCTGATCTTGGGGACACACCTGAAGGAAAACAGTGCTTTCTGTTTGTTGAGTGAATGAGAAACTGAGCATATCCAATTTCTTTCCCCAGAACAATGTGACACTTGTTTGGGAGAATTGTCACATTCGCCTTACCCCCCATAAATACCTGGTTCTGATGTGTACTATCCATTCTTGTATGAGAAATTAAAAGTTTTATCATATTTTGTACCAGTGTTTCCCAACCATCAGTCCTTAAAACCACACAGCTCTTAAGACCCCGAGCTCTACCGTGGTCCTCGGAGTGATCCTTGGAGGAGTTCCCCAGGTCATTATCAACACTTTTTGAGGTTCTCTGTCCAAGCTCACAGACATAACTTAGTGCTCTAAGAAGTCGAGAATCTCACCTTACTGTTCTGTTTGACTGACTCCTATTTCCTAAACCTCTATATTCTTTGTCCATTTTCTTGAATCCTAATTCTCCTTCCTTACTGTTTTTCTATTACTGACGACCAGAAGAGAACTTCTAATGACTCCAAACATAGGGATCTCTGTATTTTTGCACCAGGCAGGAATCTCTGCTTCCTAGACTACATCTTAGACACCCAGCCAAGGCCATGGCTTACACTCATCCCTGACTCCAGTGCATCGCTCTCCTCTCACGATATTTTCCACAATCCTCTCTACTTTTTCCTCTTGTATCATCGCTTTTTCCCTCTAAAGACTCATCCTCCAAATCCATGTGTTCTTTTCCTGCTCTGAAAAAAAAAATATATATAAAAGAAGTCCATGGCTGCATTTCTCTCTTGGGTACCACACTACCACGCTCCACTTGTAACTTTTCCTGTCACATAAGAACTCCTTAGCCATAGCTATACTTTCTGTTTTTTTTTTTTAATGTACTAAAGTCTTCCAAATTACGTGTGTGTGTGTGTGTGTGTTTGCATTAAGATGAATGTGTCTTGGTCAGAGGATATCTGTTAAGACTTGATTCTCTCTTTTGACTGTGAACATACCAGGGGTCAGGCACAGGTCATCAGAATTGGCAGTAAATTCCTCTACCTCCTGAGTCAGCATACCAGTCCTGTATAACAAGATTTCTTCCCCATATATCCAACAAGAACTACTTTTATCAAGGTCACAATGACCTCTACCATTGCCTATCTATAGGAAATTTGACCACTTCCATTTAATTCTTGAACCATTAGCTTGAAAATCTCTCAAAGAAACATTTTGATTTGATTTTTCTTTTCTTTCTTTCCTTCTTCTTCCTCTTCTCCTTCCTTCTTTTTTTCCTCCTCCTCCTTCTCCTTTTTCTTCTTCTTTTATTTTTGTTTTTGTTTTTTTTAAGAAAGTGTTTCTCTGTGTAGTTTTGGATCCTGTCCTGGAACTTGCTCCGTAGACCAGGTTGGCCTCAAACTCACAGAGATCCCCCTGTCTCTGCCTCTTGAGTTCAGGAATTAAAGTCATGTGCCACCACTGCCTGGCGCTTGATTTGATTTTTCAAGATACCAAGTCTCCTCCTCTTCCTTATTCTGTTTTAAAATTTCTTGATTTTTCTTCTTTCACAATCTTTCATAATCTTTTGATTGCATACTGAGAGTCCTCCCATGACCTTTCTCTTCTCTGTGATCACTCTATGCTTGCACATACAGTCTTACACAAGTAAATGCTAAATATTTCTGACTTTCAAATAGATATTGCTAGCTCACTTTTTCCCCTAGTCTTTTATTTTCATATCCAGCTGCACATTGGTTAAGCGCACTGTGAGCACAGATAGCTTCTCAGAGGTTAATAGCACTCTGTGTAGCCTCACTGTTATGGTGTACCCATTAGGTTCCTTTGAAGCCATCTCTGTCTTATCCACATTCGATGGATATTTTGCTGCTCATAACAAAACACAGGCGAGTCAATTTTCAAACACCAACCATTGTCCTCTGTTGATTCTCCAACTTGGTCCATCACCCAATCATCTCTGCTGAGGGTGATTGTAATCGCTTGGTTCATCCTTCAGCGCTCACCAGAGTCTCACAGAACTCCATGCAGTTTCTCAAGTACGCTGAACAGAAAATTCCTCCCAGTCTGCAACATCTCTATCCCACCATCAAGGATGCCCCCACTCTATATGAGCAACTTTCTAGACAATTGTGGACCAGAGTCAGGGTGTTAGAGCCAACTGCTTGAGTGTACTTTATTTTGCTTTTGTTTTTTAGATTTATTATTAGAATGACCTGATCGTAATCTCACCAGTGTAGGCCATTTTAAAGCATTTACTTTCACAAATACCTCATTTGATTCCATTGTTCTTTCATCCAAATTAGCCTGCCTAGAGGTTTTTGTATTGGTTTATATAAATCTTCTGGAAATATATCCATTTCTACCAGGCTTTTCTTTTCCAGTCATCTATCTCTATGTTATATCTGTAAAAGAAATGATTAATTATTTTGCCCAATCTATATTCATTTGCTCTTTTCTATGGCAATGGAAAGATAGCCTTTAAAAAAGTAAAGCAGGTTTATTACTTCACTGAATCAGCATTAGGATTTACTCTCAAAGAGTAGTTTTTTATAATAATTATTGTATACAATACTATAATAAACTAATAACATTGATTTAGGTATTAAAATATTGATTGTTTGTTCTTTGAAAGAGGGTCTTGTGTAACGCAGGCTGACCTCAAACTCAATATTTAGCTCAGACCAGACTTTAGTTTTTCTTACCTCTAGCTCCTAAGTGCTGAGATTGTGGGCCTACACTACTCTGTCCAATTTTATTTTGGATATATATATATATATATATATATATATCATTGTATATATTAACATGCTATATATATATATGTTAATATCTAGCAGATCAAGTCAGCTGACATTTTGTTCTTATTCCAAAATGAACTCAAATACTTTAGACACTCATACTTCCACAGAAATTCTAGAAGTTGCTAGTGACTTTCTTCAAAAGTTAGCATTACAATTATAATTAGCACTGTGTTGAGTCTATTTGGAGACTGACCTGGGCAGGCTGATGCCAAGCCACTGCTTTGCATCTATGAACACAGAGCTTATAATGAACTTCATTTCATTTACTTGATATGCATTTAACTTTTAGAGAACATTCCGGGAAATTGGCTTCAATACTCCTCCCGGAAATGACTCCTAACTTCCAAGTCCGTCATCCTCAGCAGTAGAAAGATTAAATGAAATCCCGAAAGGGGGACTTCGGTATTCAGTGTCTCTCACTCAGGCCTTTGCTGTGGAATGAGTGTTTCCAAGATGGTCTGCTCAGTTGTAACAGCCTCCAAGGTCAGAGTCTCAGAGTTTGACTCCTGCTTCCTCTCTACTGATTTGGCCCACAAAGAAATCCCATTTTCCTTAGGGGTAAAAATCTTAAATTAATGTTGTCTGGCTCGAGAAGCAGTTGGGAAGATTCAAACCAAGGGTAGAAGGAAAGTGAACTGCTTACCCCAATGTGCAGGTTACCGCAAGCCTTCACCAAGTATACTCTCTGTGAGTGGATGAACCTGTCCACCAATGGGTGACAGCACAGGCCCGAGAGCCGTAATCAGGATGAGTAGCCATCACTCCAGGACAAGGCCTTGTGAAAAGAAAATGTACCTTTGACCCCATTTTATTAATACTTGTTTTTAAGGAGACACCTAATTAACACAGCTCATCCTTAATTTCCGAGTCCATCCAGATTTTACTAAGGCTTCAGATAAATTGTTTTAAATTTCTGGGAACCCTATATGTTCATATATTTGAATATTTGGTCCTCAGTTGGTAGAACTGTTTGGGAAGGATTGGGAGGCATAGCCTTGTTGAATGAAGTGTGCCACTGGGAGTGGGATTTGAGCTTTCAAAGCCCACACCAGGCCCAGTCTCTTTTCTGTATCTTTATCTGTCTCTCTATCTCTGTCTTTCTCTGTCTCTCTCTGTTTTTCTGTCTCTCACTGTCTCTCTGTCTCTGCCTCTCTGTTTGTCTCTGTGTCTCTGTCTCTGTCTCTATTTTTCTCTCTCTGTCTTTGCTGTTGCTGCTGGTGGTTATGGATCAGGATTTAGCTCTCAGCCACTGCCTCTTTGCCATGTCCATCTGCTTTCTGCCATGATGATAATGGACCAACAACCCTCTGAAACTGTAAGCAAGCCCCCTTTAAATTCTTTCTTTTATAGGAGCTGTCTTGGCTATGATGTCTTTCACAGCAATCAAACAGTAACTACAATTTTTCTAATATACAATTCTAATATAAAAATTAGTTAAATCTACTTATGCTCTCAAAAGTAGAATTTTCATAGCTGTGTGTTCTACTATATGGATAGCTAACTGAATTTTAGGGACTGTAAATGGCGTGGCCAAGGCTAAGCAGCAGTATCAGAACTGGTCGCTGAATTCAGCTTTCCTCACTTCTTATTGTCATTCTTCCTACTTTCTCCTTGATGCCAAAAGCAAACACCCATCAATCCCTTAGGACCCCTATGCCTAAGCAGGTCCATCCAGGAAGGAGGTTTGACTGTGAATTGAACAGCATCGTAAAGTAGTCCATACCACTGTACTTCACGGGAGGTCTTATTGAATTCATGCGACCATAGTAGCCTCTGATTGATTTTCTCCCATATTTGGAAGGCACGGGTTCCTTTTTGTGACTATCCTGCAATTTTCAAAGAGTTAACCAACCCTGATAACTCATGCGTCAGATTTTATGATCTCTGGAGCCCAATACATATGCACCTATTATGACTGTTATTGAGACCCGGTACTGTATGCTCTGGAAAGCTGAGGGAGAGCAGCTAGCCCAAAGGATAGCTCTTGGACCATTTATTTTGTCTTTTTCTTTACGTTAGACCAAAGGATTGCGCAGCTTGAGCAAATGCTCTTCACCACATTTCAAAACAGCTTGGGAAACAGAGAACGTGCGAGAGTGAAACCTCATCCATGCACAGGGCTGCAGCAAGTACCCTCAGCTACTTACTCTGCTGGAGTACCTGCGGGCTCTGGACTGTGTGCTCTGAGGTTCTGGTGCCAGATGCCCAAAGCCCTGCGCACTTGCTACCCCCAATCAGTTTTTGTATGTCTAGCAACGAGTGAGAAAAGCACCCGCACTATGTCAGGGGTGACCTCTTGGCTTCCCGGTGGGTACGCAGTGCCTTCTGTTAGCCTGAACATGTGTAAGTTAACCCAGGAGAGACTGTTTTTAGGGCCTTACTAGAAGACAGAAAGAGGAAGTTTCTACTGTTCTTGACAGCCAGTTCCTCCCCTCACCCCTCCCAACCCGGTGGGTAAAATTTTAATAACATTTTCCCCTGTACATTAAACCTGATGTAGCCCATATAAATATACAATGCTTGAAAATCGACTGTTACATTGATAGATAATAATATTGTTGGCTGGCTGAGCAAGGCAAGCTCTAAATCAAATAATGTGTGGTTAGCGGCATGTACCCAGGAAGTGGGTTGTTTTTTAAGGTCTATGCTCACCCTTTGCCCCCGCCTTTTTTTTTTTTCCCCTTCAGTACTGAGATTAAGCAGCAACCAGCACAGGCCTCCTCATAGGACACGTGACTTTGCTCTTTTCCGTTTTGTGGAAAGAGTCATTAACAGGAGTTGATACCAGCTTTAATAGCAAGTCATCATGGAGAAAAGGTATGTAATTTTAACTTCCTTCTGCATATTAACAACTTGAAAGCATTGCTGGTAGGAATGTGTAAATATGTCTACAAAATGTACAACTCTCACCTGTAACTCAAACATCAGCTTGTTTCCTTTGAGGGTAAAAAAGTGTTGTTTTGGTGTTCTTTTTTTTTTCATATTTGCGACTGACAGATTCAAAGTTCTGTTACGGAAGTATTATGCTAGTATCTTTGGTTATGATTTTAGACTAAATGGTTAAAGATGGAGCATGGAAAGTTGTCGCTTGAAAGTGCTTCTAAAAGTGACAGAGGTAACATGCATGAGACTAACTGATAGCTACATGCCAATATGCGCTATTCAAAATTTAGTTAATAAGTGAAAAAGGCCGCTAATAACAATAGGAAATAGCCTTTTAAGTTTCTATGTGAAAAATATGCTAAGGCATTGTGTAAAGAGCCATAAGGAGGTTCTCGAACAGGACCTGACAAAATAACCACCAAGACGTATGAAAGTTTTAGCATATAAAACAATAATGTCTGTCACAGGAATGGCGTGTTTCCCCTAACTTTAATGTATCAGATTGGATAAAATTAGGTCAATTTTCTAATTCATGAACAAAGATTTATGTTCAAAGCAAAAGTTTCTCCTGATTTCACTGCCGGTTATTTCTGGGAGGAGGGCTCACTTGAAAACGTCTTTCATTGTTTAAGGGTACTGTATTTGGAAATATTCTGAAGTAATAAACCTTAGAGATAAAAAGGATTTGTTCATTGCAAACCAGCAAGAACTTTTCTTAGCCTCTGATGTTGTGCGGATGCTCCGTGCTTTCTAACTTATATGCAAAAATCATCAAAATGTTGCTAATCTTAGAGAAAAATACCTAAATAAATCTAACTGGAGAGTTTTGAGGAAATTTAATAAAAATGCAAGATATAATCCCCTTGCCCCTAATATTATTTTATTGTGCTGTTGGATAAGGAAGTGATACCCTAGAATGCAGATATTTGGGTTATTAAAGATGGTTGCAGGGTTGGTAAGTGGCAATAGTTTTCTTTTCTTTTATTGTGGTCTATTGAAAGACACTTACAAATGGTTTTTTTTTTTTTTCTTTGACATGGTCAGTTTTGTAGGAAATTATTCAGCGTGCTGACACACTCCTGGAACGCTATATTTTAAGCTCTCTTCAATTGTCCACATTGAAGCTAGCTACTTGTTGACTATTAAAATGATTATGTAAAAATGGAGATTAGAATGTGGTATCCAATACTTTTTATTGTTAGCATGTCAGAAGATCTTGGTAACATATACTTGCTTTGATATTCTGATTAGAATTTCAATTCGTTGTATTTCCTTACCATGGGAAGCAGTATTTCAATCTGTCTTCAATATTATGCTGCTGAGACCCTGCATCCTGAGAAGCGGCTTCCTTCAGATAATTTTGGTTGATATGCTATTGCTGATTCCATTATATTATAAAAGAACATCTCATGAATAGAAGTGGTAGAATCCACACCTTAGCAAGAATGAATGTCAGACAGACATCTGAAGTAAGGAGATCATAAAGGTTTAAAGTATTTAATATAATTGAAAGCCAAATTCTTTGTAAAAAGATATTTTTGCAGCTACTGTTAGATTCAGTTATTTTACAGAGTGTGTATAAAAGGCTCAGGCAGTTTGGGATGAATTAAGACAAGGTTGTGAGTAAAGATAGGTATACTGGTGATTTCAATCCTGCCCCGCAAAACACTGTGCACAGACTCTGAACTCAGACCAATATTTAAAGAACATGTTTGCAATTGAGTTATTCCTGATCACTCTGCCTTTATGCATTTTGAATAGTGGAACAAGTTTTAGTGAAATAAAACAGGCAGAATTTCATTTTCAAAGTCACTCCAGATTATGATTTTCACTTGGGGCCAGCATTCAGCCAAATTCAAAGAGGAGAAAAATCCTTCCTGCACATCCTCCCTTTGCTAATCTTTGACTCTCTTCATGGGGTACCCCAAAATACCTCTGATTTAAAATCATGAAATTTTTTTATCCCATGATGCAGAGCATAGGGACTCTAAGGCAAGTCGCCTTGTGCTTTAAAAGAAAGGCTACATGGTCTTGATGTCCCTGTCAGGGCTTCTCTGCTCTGTTAACAGTCTCTGTTATACAGTCTCTCAGATAACAGGATCCAAATAACCATTAACACGTTGACAATTCCAGTCTTGCTTGAAGAAATGGTGTGTGATAAATGGCTACAAATATTCCAGCACAGAGGGCCTTACCACCCCCAGTCCAACCTGTGGTGTTTAAAGACAAAAGTTCTGAGAGTGTCTAAAAAGGCTCCTCTGGACCCATTTCTATCAACTATTTCTACAAAAGTGTGCTTCTCCTTCACAGCAAGTGAAAAACCACTGCAATGTATCTTCAGACAATTTTGATATTTCCACATGCAAATACTTAGCATGATCAATTACTTTATAGGTGTAGATTTTTGTGAGGGAATGTGTGTGGTGTATGTGTGCATGCTCACTGATGTTCGTGTTCCTGTATAGGCCAGGAGGCAATGTTAAGTATCCTTAATTGTTCTCAACAACACTTTTTGAGACAGCATCTTGGAAGCCATGTAGCTCACCTAATAAGCTAGACTGAATGCCCAGAGAACTCAAGGCTTCTTCCTTTTTCTGCTGGATTACAAGCCCAGACCACATATTCTCTCTCTCTCTCTCTCTCTCTCTCTCTCTCTCTGTCTCTTTGTGGGAGCTGGGGATTTGAACTCCAGCCTTGATGCTTTAGCAGTAGACACTTTACCCTCTTAACTCTCTCCCCTCACCAGAGACACAGCTTTCAGAAGTTTTTAATGTTCCATATTAAACTGTTTATGATATTTTTATAATGTGAAACATGAGTTACATGGCAGCAAAAGTTAGAAATTAATTTATAATTTCTATGAACCTTAACTTAGAGCAAACAAAATCTTTTTGCTACTAATGATAGGAAACTAGCAGTGGTAGCCATGAACTTGATTTGTGACAACTCCACAGAACACAACAAGGTCAGGAAGAGCTGGATCCAGGATCTCCTTTGAGAACTATCAGGATTGGGTGCCTTCTGGAAATGCTATGCAGAAGTTCTCACTGAGTTAACAGCAGAGCTTCAGGCTGTATCTCATCCTTTCTGCAAACTCGGTGGCAAAAGATGCTTTTCCCATCACCACAGGAAGACCTAAGGTCTAACTGCATTCACTAGGGTCAGGCACAAGAGGCCTGGAATGTAGACCCAGGTCCAGGCTCATCCAATGACTCCACAGCTGTCACTCATGGGCTTTCTCTGACCGTGGGAGTCTGCTGAATAAGGAAGGCAGGCACTTTCCCAGAAGGGTCATTGGGCTTCTGCAGTCAAAACCACAAAATTCCTCTCCAGAGCCATGGATGGTTGTTGCGTTTGAAAATGTTGCTCCCACCTTCTCCAAACGTGTAATTACACAGACACACGTTCAAGGATGGGCTGAGTAGAGTCAGAGTTTTCATGAAACTGAGGTGAAAATATTTCAACCGCTATTTATGCAAATGCCCTTTGAACATTCTAAGTGTTCAATCTAGGACCGAAGTTACCTTATTTTGAAAGATTTGTGTACCTCTATTTTATGTGTATACAGTATACAGCCTGTGGACCTGTCTCAGGTCAAGCGAGGACAGTGTCACAGAGGCCAAAAGAGGGTGTCAGCCAGATCCCCAGGAATTGGAGTTACAGACAGTTGTGTCTGCTGTGTGGATCCTGGGAATAGAACCCAGCTCCTCTGAAAGAGCAGCTAGTGCTTTTTTTTTAAAAAAAAAAAAAGTTTGTCAATTACCACAAAATTTACAAGGAATGTTCTATGTGAATTCAGAAACCCATTCAAAATCTTGCTGTTGCTGTTTGCCAGGCCACAGACTATAGGAACTTTGTCAATAGTACAACATTTGATCTGTCCTGTCAGATAATCCAGGAAAATTGGGAGGAGGGCTTATGATGGGTTTCAGAAACAAATTTATTCAAAAGAGCAGGAAATGGATGTAATAAAGTAGGAAAACGTGGGCCGGGGCAGAGAATCTCAACGCAGGAATGAAGCGTCCCTGTCTGAAGAAAAGATATAGAATGTGAGGTGAGGCCAGAAGGATGGTGGGGTCATCAGGGCACGCACCTGCTGAGCAGAAAGCACCTCAGAGACCCAGAGAGGAAAGCAGCTGTGAGTAGCGTTATCCATTCCTGAGACTCCACAGAGGCATTTGGGTTTTGCTGCATGAGCGTTAGTCGGCTTCTTCAGTTTCCCTCACTGTTGAGTGCTGTACTCCTTGGAATTTTACAGACAGACAGAACTCGGTGACAAGGCACAACGCGTTAAGACAGGCACTTACTTTCTTGCCCAAGCACTCAACAATCTTGCCCAGGCTGTACTTGAACAGATATTTTCCTTTTCATGGAAGCATTTAGGTGACTTGGTGTGATGATTGCACGTCACAGGAGACATTTAGAGAAAATTCTTCTATCACTGATCTTCCTTCTGTCTGCTCTCTTCATTCTGACCTCAACCAACCACTTCCATACTGATTTACACTCTTCTGGTTCTTTCCGTAAAAAGCATATATTTATATATGTGTGTTTCTCTGAGGCATAACTTTACATATTTCCCCGACTCCGATTTTTTATTTTAGCAGTGAATATTGGGAACATTCTCATGATAATAAATTGTTTAATACTATTTGTTATAATTGTTTAATATTTCATATGATTTTATTATATTGAATCGGGATTTTACTGTAAAAGGCATAGTTTTCATCATTTTAACTTTTCTGTGGGGTAATGAATTTCTGTGTAATTTTTTTGAAAATATATGTATAGAATGAATTCTTAGAAATACATCTGTGAGAAAAGTAATTTTTGCATTCTTGTGACTCTTTGAGCTTCTGTCCACAATGAGTGAGATGACAGTCATGGCAGCACAGACAAAATTTCTGGCTGCCTCAGCTTCTGCAGAGACAGAAGGACCACAGCCACTGTGCGCTCCACCTTTGCAGGCTTCGTGAATTTACAAAAGTTTCAGTCCAGCTTTGTCTGCTCATTCTGCTCTTATGAATGAGGTTGAGTTCGCTTTTAAAAAGTCCTATCTGTTGTCACTGCACAGGAGGGGCCTCATTCTTAGCTGCGTAATTAAAATAATATCACTGCTGCTCAAGCCTTGGCATGAGATCTCGAAGGAAGTAAGACACTCGGGATAATGTAGCATCCATAGCATTAACCTTTCTAAAGATCGAGGGGCCTCTAGTTAACTGGAGAGGGGGGGACTGCTCCGTGAACGCTCAAAGCGAGGGGAGAAAGAATGCAAATAAAACAATACATCCAGAAAGCCAACAGGTCTCAGAGGAGCCGGAGACAGATGGATGGAATCACTAGCTCAAGTAGATAAATAACCTGAAACAGAAGGAAGCAGGCTTTAATGAGTCTGAATGTAGATGAATTGGATATAGATACGATGGAATGAGAAGAGGAAGTTGAGGGAATTCATGCTTCCTAGGCTCTGTCTTCCCTGAAACAGTTGGAAGCTCAGCTGATGGCACTGAGTGCTTCCAGGTGCCAGAAAACAGCTGGAACATTTTACTTACAGACAGCCCTTGTCAATAACACAGTACAATTGTTGATCTTTATTTTTATTTTTTAATTTTTCCCTCTTAGGAAAGGAAGGGCCGAAAGTCTTTGTGCAGTCTACACCAAAGTCTAATATGTTATATAGGCCAGATTGAGCTCGCATTTGAGCCACTCCTCCTATCTCAGCCTCTTATGGGCGGGGACTCTACCCATGACCCGCCATTCCCAGTGTCTTCATCCCATTACTGTTGCTGGGAGGAAATACTCCGATAAAAGTAACTGAGAGGAAAAGGATTTATTTCAGCTCAGGGCTCAAGGTTGTAGTCCCTCGCTGTAGGGGAAGTCAGCATCAGCAGCTTGAGATAGCGAGTAACACCGCATCCACAGCACAGAAGTGGAAGGCACTGAATGAATGCATGCCTTTTAGTACTGGGCACATTCCCCATTTTGTCTAGACCCATATCCTCTGCCCAAAGAATATAACCCCACATTTAAGAATGGTTTTCCCACATCAGTTTAAATATACTCAAGATAACCCCACATAAGTGTAGCAGGCTTCCTATGGGGCCCCCAGTCAGCTCCTAAATCATGACACAGAGACTTATTTGTTATGAATGCTTGGCCTCATCTTATGCTTGTGCCACGAGCTGTGATAACTTAACCTGTTTCTCATCATCTATATTTTGCCTGGAGGCTTTTTACCTTTCTTTCTGTGTGTTTCTATATGTACTCCATGTCTGTCTGTCTGTTGGTTGCCTGGGTGACTGGCCCCAGGAGTCTCCCTCTCTTCCCCGCTTGTTCTCTTCTCCCTCTTCTCTCTCTCTCTTTTTTTTTTTTTTTTGGTTTTTCAAGACAGGGTTTCTCTGTGGTTTTGGAGCCTGTCCTGGAACTAGCTCTTGTAGACCAGGCTGGTCTCGAACTCACAGAGATCCGCCTGCCTCTGCCTCCCAAGTGCTGGGATTAAAGGCGTGCGCCACCACCGCCCGGCCTCCCTCTTCTCTTTTTGAATCTAGGTTTCTCCTTCTACTTATTCTCCCTGCCCAGCAGCCCTGTCTATTCCTCTGCTGCTTAGCTATTGGTCATTCAGCTTTTCATTAGAACAATCAGGTGTCTCAGGTAGGCAAGGTAAAACAACAACCCATCTTTACATAATTAAACAAATGAAGCATAAACAAATATAATACAGCTTATGTAGTTAAAGTAATATTCCACAGCATACACAAACATAACACATCTTTGCCTAGTTAAAATAATATTCCACAAAACACAGAATGCCTAGAAGTCCAACCCCAAGGAGATTCTAGATTTTGTCGAGGCTAGTTATCACATCCAGATACAATTGTATATTTTTAAATAGATTTTTTTCTATTTTAATAGACAGTAGCCCAATAGAATTAAAGTCCATAACTAATTTGAGCTCCAAAATAATATCATGTAAAATATTGAGAGTTACTGGTGAAACAAAACAAAAACAAAAAACAAACAAACAAACAAAAACCCTGAGGTGTGTTCCAGTCAATGAAAACTTTAAACAGCAGAGACATATAAACAGAAGAATTCAAATAGAAATCTATGTGTACAAACCTAATTTCTCATGAATGCTAAAATGCATATTTAGATAGAGCCCAAAGCTCTTCACCTGCCACATACATTAACCATTGCGCTTCCATTTTATCCTGTCTCTGAGCTGCACACAGTGCTGCTATTGTCCACAGCTCTTTCCTTATCCGGTCCTCTCATTTGGCTTCCCAGCGGATCCTGATCTGCTTTCATTCTGACTGACTGGGTTCTTGGTGTTTTCTATGTACTTTACCTCACTCTTCAGATCTCTAAAAATTGAAATAATCTGAGATCAATCTTGGGATGCAATTTTAGTTTCATCCTGGATGTTTATTCCTAGATAATCTTTAGCCCTGTGACTTTAAATCCTACCTATATTCTAATTAGATCTCAAGACCAAACCTTCATTCAAAACATTAAAACTTTTTAATGTAAATTTTAATGTAAAACTTTTTAAATGTAACTGACTACCCATCATCTCTCCTTGAACGTCCCTGACAAGTTGAAATAGCTATATCAAAAACAGTCTTTTTGGCCAGCAATAGAGCTCAATGGGTAAAATACTTGCTAAACAAATCTGACGTTTTGGGTCCCAACTACCAGAACCCACATAAAGGACAGGATACAGTAACACATCTGTACATCTGGGTCTGTACAGTAATATATCTGGGTCTATAATCCCAGTGAGGTGGAAATAGGAGAATCACCAAGAAGCCCATACATTAGGTAGTCTGAACTACAGAGTGAGGCAGAAACAGAGACTCCACCTTAAAAGAAAACAAGGTGGAAGGTGAGAACCAACTTCTGAAAGTTGTCCACTGAATCCTACACTCCTGGTGGAGAACATGTGCCTCCCACCCAATCACACACACACACACACACACACACACACACACACACGGCAGAGGGGCAGAGAGACAAAGAACTTTAAAAAACAAAGCCAAAGTAGTCACCAAACCACTTCTACCTCCGCCCGACCCAGGCTGCTTATCTCCTTCCAGCTTCCTTCATTACTGCACCTTTTCCATCTTTCTGGAGCAACCTAGAGTCATGTTCTGTTCCCCTTCTGCTTCCTTCCCTTTCCTTTAAACACCCTCCATCCCTGAACAGTAAGTAGATCCTCAGAACTACAGACACAGCTTCACCCTCCATCCCTGAACCGTAAGTAGATCCTCAGAACTACAGACACAGCTTCACCCTATTCCCTGAACCGTAAGTAGATCCTCAGAACTGCAGACACAGCTTCACACTCCGACCCTGAACAGTAAGTAGATCCTCAGAACTACAGACACAGCTTCCCCATTTTACTTATGTTTCAGTGGTGGTTCTCATAAAATGTCTCTTCTTTCTCAGGCATTTTTTTTTATTAGCGTGTTTGTGGATATGATGGCTTTTCTCTCCAAAACACTGAGAAATGAATGCAATGAAATACATGATGCCATGGAGTTTTAAACAAAACCACAGTGACCAGTTCACTCTAAGTTGCGATTCTATTGATGAAGAGACAGTACAGCAGAAGCAACTTATAAAAGAAGGAGCTTGCTTATAGTTTCAGACAATGACTTCATGCCAATCATGGCAGAGTACATGACAGCAGGCATGGTGTTGGAAAGTAGCTGAGAGCTTATATGTTTAGAAAACAGCCTTGAGGCAGAGAGAGAGAGAGAGAGAGAGAGAGAGAGAGAGAGAGAGAGAGAGAGAGAGAGAGAGAGTAACTGGGAATGGAAAGGAAGCCCACCGTCTCAGAGACACAACTCCTTTGACAAGGCCACACCTCCTAACCCTCCCCCATCAATTCTATCCACTACAAAGGCAGGGGTTGGGGTGGCAGGCACCATGCATTCAAATACAGGAGTCTTTGGGGGGCACCACTACACTCTCTAATCAAAAGTAGTATGGGGAGGTGTTTATTTGTGTGTATTTAAGTCACAGTGTCTCCATGTTGAAGAGTTTAGGAAATTCTACAACTTTTTGGTTTGGATTTTTGGTCTAAAAGTGGTTTATTAGCTACAGTTTGAGAAAACCATACCTTACAAACATTGAAGATACTGGTGAAGAACAGACATAGAAAAAAGGGTATATAATAAACAAAAACTCTTCTATTACATTTAAAAGGTATTGTTTTACAAACTGTTTACTGCTTAAATGAAGCTACTCTAATTGTATCCATATATTTATATACATAAAACATACTTTGTTTCTCGGATTTTGGCTGACAGATTTATACTGTCTAGGAGTCAATTAGAACAAATCAGAACACAGTCAAGGGTATTTTTTTTTTTTTGAACTCAGCACTTTTACTGTTTCCATTACCGCAAAATTCTTAAATTTCCCTCTCTGCCATTTCCAAGAAGTAGCTAAAGTGATCTTCTGAAGACATAGACGTTTTAGTTCTCTCCTCAGCATTCTTACTATGCTTCAAAATAAATTCAGTCCCATCCTCTGGTTTGCAACGCCCCCCACCCTGTAGCTCATTTCTCTGCTTTTGTTCCCCTTTACAGACTGAGGTTGCTTAATTTTCAGCTCTATTTCCCATACATTGCACATGCCATTTTACTGACAACTGCTTAGAACCTATAAGAGTATATAATAAGCAATGAGTAACTGTTTTCTCAGCAAAAGAACGAATGTTACAGAAATTGGCCATGGGTTCTAAACGGAGGGAAAAATTTCTGAAGACTTAAGACTTTCCCTGAAACCAAAAATTAGAAAAATGTAGAAGTAAACTTACAACTATATTCTAGATAAATATCACTGCACCTACTCTGTGAGGATTATGGATGCTTCAGCAGCTGCGTCCAGCTGTGGCTTATGATGGCCTGCATTTGACTGTGCTTTTGAGGATCAGAACATAAAACTCAAACACGTATAAAGTGCTATCATAAATTTTAAATTATTTCAAGAAAGGGACTTTTAAATTGGGGTATTTTACATTTAGTGTAGATTAATCTTCTAAAACCTTACACAACTTTGTTAGTTAATTTCTGGCTTTGAGTCAACAATACAAGGCATAATCTCTGAAGCCCCGTGAGTAGAATGGTCAGAGAATGCACGCTCAGTTCAGGGAGACTTCAGTCTCTGCTCTCTCGTGTTTCTACTTTAATTTCATGTTCACATTTGAAGCCCTGGAAAAGGAGCACTACAGTCAACATGCATCTTTCCACTTGGTACACTGAAGAACCGAGGAATTTGCCTCCAAAGCAAACCACCTTGATTGTCTCTCTAAGATAAGGAGATGCGAAGAAACAGTGTCTTGCCTGTAACTGAGGAGAGTATTATGGTGCCCCAGAATTGCATAGTAGTTCTTGATTATCAATAAACTTAAAAAGGCACCAAATATTCCCCAAGATAAATTATTTGATTGTGATTGTTAATATTCTTTATCACAACTGTGGCTTTTCAAGTCATGTTATTGTCCAGGGTTTTTATACATGAAATAATATGTGGTATCTGTGAAAACAATGTAAACATGTTGTCATTTATTCAAATGAACTACAAGAAATTTAAAAACTTGTGTGATTCACTGTTATAGTTTAGATTTTATATTTTCTTATAAAGCCATGCGTTACAACGTTGTCCTCAGATCATGCAGAAACCTTAGAAGGTCTGGTCTGCTTGAAGGAAGTGTGACATTGTAGACATGCCTTCAAAAGTGTCATTTGATCCCCACTCAGACCCATATTATATGTGTCTTTTCATTTCCTCGCTTCCATAAGGATTAGATCAGATCCGTGGTGTTAGCTTTAGGACATGTTTCTCCCCTCAGCTTTTACTATAGGATATTTTACTTCTCAAGACAAATGACAATGTTTTAAGAAACGGTTTGGCAAGACAGGGAGCTACACATACTTTTACATACACTCATACACACAATACACACATGCACATACATTTACACAATGCATATACACACATGTACATATAGATATACAGCTATATACACACATACCCATGTATGCACACGCATGTACACTCATACACATACATACACATATGTACACACAAGCACACAAGCACCTGTACAAGTACCCATAAACATACACATACATAAAGAGTTTAAACCTGAACTCCAAAGTTATAATTCTGAGTTAGTTACATAATCATTCTGAGCCTGTTTTTCCTCCTCTGTAAGACAAGAAACTTCTTCAAAAGAACACATTGTAAAGAAAACAATGTATGTTTAAAATGTGCCTAGTGTTTAACATGTAATACAAACCTAACACTTGGATGTGTCTGAGACAGCAGCAGTAGTAATTGAATTGTCACTTGAATTTGTGACTCTGTCTTCTCTTTACTGTTATCTAAAGATAAATGTAGCATGATCTTTGTTCTACTTGAATTCTAAGTATTAGTATAAATTCATAAAACTCATCACGAGCAATTTCTTGCAATTAGTTTCATTTCCACCATATAGCCATGTGTGGGAGTAGACTCCGGCTGTACAGGAAAGACGGAAAATGGGCTGATTCCTCTTCTGTTTGTTTTGCTTGACAGAGAACTTTTACTACAGAAAGCTCAAAAGAGGCTTTCTCTAGAAATACGACTTTATTTCCAAGGACTACTATTTGTGTCAAAAGTGGTAGCCTGTCACCGACTCTTGCAATGGAAATTTGAAAGAAGAAAGGAGAACTAAGACGGGAGAGAGAAAAGTGTGGAATTCTCCACTTTTACTTTAAATCTAGTGTCTGGACAGGTGTTAAAATGAACGACCCAAGGCAGATATGCCGAGGCCACGGCAATGTGTTCATGAAAAATAATGGGATAGGAAATTGTGAGGTACGATATCCAAATCATTGACAAGATAAGAAAACTTTCTTTTGTTTTGTTTCAGTTCTTCCCCCAGAAAACCACCCTAGTATTCCATTATCAAGTCCAGGGGGATATCCCAGTCCTATTGTGACGAGGCTTATACCAGTACCACTGTGCAGGGCATTGATGCGAGCACTTCCTGTAACTAGGGACCCCATGTGCTGAGATAACACAGACAGCAGCTGGGCTTCTGTCCTTGGAGAGCTAGAAGGTCCTGTGGCTGTTTGGCAGTAGGTTCTAGATTAACCATCTGGCTTTAGGAAAGGGAATTAGCAACGGGGTGAGTAGAGAATGGTGGGGCCATCCTAATGAGAAAACTGGAGATGGGTCTGTACGGCAGAGGTGCGGAGAGTACAAATGATGGCCTAGATGCCGTGACAGTAAGATGAAGTAATTATTCCGGTTTTCCCTCTCCGTGTTATACACTCCTGGGTCCATTTGGGTCTTTTAAGAGGGAGGCGGAGGTGAAACACTGAATTCAATGGCACTCCACACCGATTGGGAATCACAACCATCTCAGGCATGCAGCGAATCTGGACTGGGACATGCCCATGGTCCTGGCAGGACTTGTGGCACAGAACTGCAAATAGGCAACAAGGATTTGTTAAGGTGAAGGGACAGCAACATTGTCCACACTGTCGGCCTTTGTGGCGCCTGCAGCTAATTGGGCAGATCAGACACACCTGACGTAAAGAATCGGCAACAGGTCAGGGAATAACTATCTGTAAAATTGAATAGGAATACCAAAAGAGGGCAGACCAATAGAAGAGAGAAAGAGAAATCACAGCACACTAGCTTAACGTATGACAGGAATCACAGTGATATTGAGAGGATGATAGATCACGTGACGTAATGTCTGCAGAAACTCTGAAACTGTGGTACAAACACCATCTCCTGGTTCCACTCGCCATTTCCAACTTACTTGCCTGAATTCGTGAAGAGTAAAATATAGAAAAGTATGTAAGCTCAATGTGCAGCAGAAACTCTGCTCAATTCACACAGTGGAGGAAGGATGCCTCTGTGCATACTGATGCCAGGTGTCACCGTCAAAAACATCACCAGGCTCAGGGGGGCCCAGAACTGCAGAGGACCTGGCTCAGCCTTACTTCCTAAGAGGTTCCAGACTCACACTCGGACCCACAGAGGTTCCAGTTTCCTGCCTGTTCCCTTTGATATCCCAGACCAATTCCCAGACCCACAGAGGTCCTGGCTCAGGCCTACTCCCTCTGATGTCCCAGTCTCACGCCTGGACCCACAGAGATCTCTGGTTCCTGCCTACTCCATCGGAGGTTCCAGATTCACACCCAGACCAGCAGAGGTCCTGCCTCAGGCCTAGTTCCTGGGAGGTCCTAGACTCACACCCAGACCCACAGGGGTTCTGGCTTAGGTCTATTCCCTTGAAGGGCCCAGATTCACAGCCCCTTTAACTGTCAGTGTGGCGATTTCTCGGAAAATTAGGAAACAACCTTCTTCAAGACCCAGTAATACCACTTTTGGGTATATATCCAAAGGATGCTCAATTGTGCCACAAGGACATGCGCTCAACTATGTTCATAGTAGCATTGTTTGACATAGCCAGGACCTGGAAACAACCTAAATGCCCTCAACCTAAGAATAAATAAGGAAAATGTGGTACATTTATTTACACAATGGAGTACTACACAGCAGAAAAAAAAATAACAACATCTTGAATTTTGCAGGAAAATGTATGGAGCCAGAAAACATTATTTTGAGTGAGGTAACCAAGACCATAGAAAGACAATTATCACATGTACTCATTCATAGGTGGTTTTTAAACATAAAGCAAAGAAAACCAGCCTACAAATCACAATCCCAGAGAACTTAGACAACAATGAGGACACAACGAGAGACTTACATAGATCTAATCTACATGGGAAGTAGAAAAAGACAAGATCTCCTGAGTGAATTTGGAGCATGGAAACCTTGGGGGAGGGGGGATTGAGGGGGGAGGGGAGAGGCAGGGAGGGGAGCAGAGAAAAATGTAGAGCTCAGTAAAAATCAATAAAAAAACAAAACCAAAAACAGCCAGCTTATAAAAACCTCACATCACCAGACAGTCAGAACATACAAGCTAGAAGAGACATCCAGAGAGAAAGTGAGGACCATGGAGACATGTGTCTTTGCTACAGGATGGAAAAGGGTCCTCAAACAACTGACTGCTATCAGCCAGTCTGGATCACTGTGTCAAAGCTAATGATTTTTCCAGTGACTATATGTAACTTTTTTATTTCTATATATTTTTTAATTTTTTAAAAATAAACATCAGCTCTCATTTTCAATTGGAAATTGATGCAAAACATTTTAAAACATTGTTCAGGCCCAACACCATATGTCTGTGGGCTGAATCGGGTTGGCTGTCTGGCTGCCTTTTCCACCTCTTGTTGAATTTATAGCTGCTCCCAAGAAAACAGGAGCAGGTGTTGCGGAGCGAACAAGAGACACCAACTAACTTTTGTACATTTAAGACATCTTAAAAGTCCTTATGGATTGGTTAAAGCACTGAATTATCTTATAAGAAGCCATCTATTTATATATAGCTTTTCATTTAAGTTTGTTTTGTCTGTCTAGATTTCATGACTGGGTTCATTTTCTTAACTAGAAAGAATAAATTTTCTTCTGCTGCCAACTCTCTTCAAAACATTTTAAAATCATTAAAATATGTCTCCAAAAGTTTAACTTAACTGAGTAATAAAGAATATATTAAGTTTTTCAACTGATATTTTAATCATACGTTATAGATTGAACTATAGAGTATCACCTGATATCTACATGTGTGTAGATGCATATGTTCTACAGCATATGAAAGACTTTTATGCCTCGCATGAGTATATAGTAATAGTGGCATCATCTAAACACATATGTACATGTCTGTGCCCAAACTGTTGCATACATGCATGTGCGCATGCACATGTACACACACTATACACACACACACAGTTCCCAGTGCACAAGGTGGGCAACATAGCCAGGGTGTGGATGTACAACCTTTTCATCATCATGTAGGTTGTCTATTAAGACACGAGACACTCTGTGTCTCAGAGGATCATGGTAGAGAAGATGAGCAAGTAAAGCACAACAGAAAATAAAGAAAATCAATCTAAACATTTTCAATAAAACAACACTCATTCCAATATATTTCATTTATTTTATTTTTGAGGTTATAATTATAACATATTTCCCTTCTTCTACCTTCCTCCAAAATTTCCTCCTGATTCTCCTTAGAATTAATAGATTCCTTTTTTAAAAGCTGTTATTGCATGCATATATTTATATGCATATATTCCTAAATATAGGCTTTCAGTCCATATAATGTTACTTGTATGTACTTTTTAAAACTTTAAGAGTTATGCATTCTCAAAATTAGGATGGAAATTTGACTAAACTATTAAAAATTATAATATTGTTGAATAAACTGGACTCCTGTTAGGTAGGTTACTCTTATTTCCTCGCTGAGGTGAGGCAGGGTAACTCTGGTTTGGGGAAACAAAAGCAAAACCAGATCCAGCTAGCCCAAAGGTTCGTGAATTAAGGTAACCAGAAAAGCAGTAGAAAGGACAAAGATACTAAAAGCATGAGGATTCTTCAGTTATTCAGCCCGGAAAGAACTGGCAACATCCTAAGATATGCATTGAACATGTGATAATGGAGAAGTTTCAAAGATGGAGGATGAGAAACTCAATTTAAAATTTTCAATTTAAGTGCTGAAGACTAGCCAATAGCTTTTCCTCATTTTACTGTCCTTGGCTTCTACAAAGAACTTTTGCATGCTGAACACTTCCAACCTCAATCTACTCTTTAACAAAGAGAGTTCTTTTGCAAGTGTCCAACTTTGCTTGCTAGTTGCTTCACACTTACCAAGTCCATGATATAGCAAACAAACCAAAGGTAACAAAGTGAGCTCTATTGAATATGGATGGCATGGTAGACTTGGGTTCTTGGGTGTGCTGAGTCTGTGATTATTTCTTATGAGAAAGGACTGACATTCATCAGTGCTGTGCTGGATACTTGTTAGGATCTAACTCATGTTGGCACACTGTTTTCATCCATCTGTGCCCAGGTACCTACTTACTGACTACTCACACAACTCTCCCTCCTCCCAAGACAGTGCTCCATCACCTGCATGCGCTAAAGTGAACTTTCATTCCCAGAAAACAACTACAGCTACAACTAAAACAAGAAGAGCCTAGCAATAATATATAGCAATAATTTTAGAATATCTTTAAAATGAAAATATCTCAACCTTTATCAAGGAGGTTGGCGATGGCTTGTCAGTCAAGAACACATGGATGTAGGGTAGCTCTCAACTACCCATAACTCCACCTCCAGGAGATCCCACCCTTTCTTCGCTACTATTACTGTACCAGACACATGTAAATAATTCACACATATAGATGATCAAAAATAAAATAAAATATGTCAACCCCCTTATAAAATAGCTTAAGGTTAGGAAAAATCTGAGTTCCTGCGTGGTGATGTACTACCATGGTTTCTTTCTGTTCTCTTTTTCTGAGGGGAGGGTGTTTGAGACAGGGTTTCTTCGTGTAGCTCTAGCCTTCCAGGAACTCACTCATGACAAGTTTTACACCTCTGTCACCACCTGTTCTTAACAGAGCTCTTCAGAAACCCAGTTTAGATTGTTTGCTGCTTCGTGATCCCTTTCCACTTTGTGAACATTAGAGTTGATAATCGATTCAAAATTACAAATATGCACACGTGTGAGTTATCCATAGGGCAAGAATGATATCCCATCTCACACCATGCACCAAATTATTCCAAGGTAAATCCCAATTTAAAAAAATAAGAACTTAATCAATCAATATTTTAAAGTAAGGTATTTCATGCAAATAAATATGTGTGTGACTTAGAATTACCCGGGGTGTAGTTAGAAAAGAGTGATAATTAAAAGAGGAAGGAGGGCCTGGAGAAATGGCTTAGCAGCTCTGTGTTCTCCCTGTCCTTACAAAGGACAATTTTTGGTACCAGCACTCCTATGACAGCTGATATCTGTAACTCCAGTTCCAGGGGACTTGACATCTTTTTTGGTTAGATGGGGTTTCTCTGATGCTTTGATGTGTATCCTAGAACTCACTCTGTAGCCCAGTCTTGCCTTAAACTCACAGAGATCCACCTGCCTTTGCCTCCCCAGTGCTGGGATTAAAGGCATGCGCCACAACTGCCCGGCTGTGGGCACCAGGTACATGCACGGCACATATGAATGTGCACAAGTATTCATTCATCCACAAAAAATAAAATGTTGAAAGAGGGAAGAATGTATTAGAAAATATTAAAATTAAAGGATCTTACTAATAAGATTATAACATTAAAGGAAAGAAAGGGCTACCCACAAGTGGAAAATGTATAGAATAGAAAACCTTTTGTACCAAGGTTGTTAAAGAATTACTACCGGGCAATAAATGAAAGACAAACAACACAGTGGTAAAATAGTCAGGAAGTGAGAAAGGCAGAATCATAGTTGTCTTTGGTGAGGGGAAGCTTTCACTAGCAGAGCTGTGGGTAAATGTTCAGTGCCCTGGTATGGTGTGTAGCTGTGATTGCGCTAAGTGTTTAGAGCTTCAGCTTCTAACAACTAACTTAGCTATGGACACAGACACAGGCTGGATCACACTTGGAAAAATGCCTTTACAGCTATTTAACATGCTCAATGCTCTTGAAAAGGAGATAACTACTTTTAAAATACAGCAAAGCAACACCTCTGGAAAACTTTTAATGATGCAACCATCGTCCCTCACAACAGTGGAATGTCACAATGCTGCTCCACCCCCAGATCAGGCCGCCCTGTTGGCACGGAAATTCAATCCAATCAATCCAGACTTTGGAGACATCAGCATTATGGGAAGAATAATGGACACAATAACAAATGTTCTGGATGCAACAAATGCCAGCCATATTGACATTACTGATCACTGGTAATTACTGATGAACACTAATTGTGCAATATTCAACTTCCCCATATATGAACCCTATCCAGGAAAAGACTGAGATAAAGACTGGTATAACTGTTACCAACAGCTAGATTTAATCAATTCGATAGAGAACTTTGCCATGGAATCAAATTCCTTTAGGGGGGAAAATCACCTTAGAACAAGAAATCCCAGGAAATAAACACAAATACAGCATTAAATGCAGTGTCTGCACTTGATACTCTTCCATAAAAGATCAGAGCACACGCCTGGCCCTGGCATATCTGGATTCTGCTTGTTTTGCCATTGTTTCCTAATGCTGTGACTAAGAGATGCTTTTTTATGAATTCCTATGATGAATCTGCAAGAGATTGACAGTCTTCCACATTCCTTTCTGAGTTAGGTCAAAGCTAACAAAGAAACAAACCAAAGACTGGCTTAGTTAAACCCTGTGTAGCTTTCCTCTGTATCCGAGCGACTGGCATTCCAGAGAACTTCTTCCAGTTCTGAACGCTCTGAAGGCAGCACACTTACATTTTGGCCCGGTGTGTTCCCAACACTTTCCAACCTGACTGAGCATCTGAAGAGAGAGGGAGTTCTACTAATCTCATTTTTTGTCTTCTTAGTTCAACGAAATTGCACCTGTGACCTCTGTCACTAAGAACATAGGCTTTCTTGTCACGTCTTACCCTTTTCTGCGCATGTTTCACATTAGAAACATTAAACAAGTATTTGGATGTTCAAACTGTACTTTCTAAAACTTTGGGTCCTCTTCTTTCATGTCACGTGGTTCTTTTATCAGGATAGTAAGATTTTTAATAACATGAAAAAATATGTATTCAGATTTATGTTTCTCGGCGTGTGTGTGGTGTGGCATACAGTGTGACACACATGTGGTCAGAAGATAACCTTCAGGACTCCGTTCGCAATCTACCATGGTTCTGGAGAATCAAGGTTAGGTCAGAAGTTAGTGCAGCAAAGAGTCTGACCAACTGAACTGTCTCACTGACACATAGCATATTGTTTGAAAAACAAAATCACGTTAAACAGATAACCAAATGTCTCCAAGACCTAGAAGAAACACTCAAGTTCCCTAAAAGCAGTTGCACAGATCCTCTATTCAGCTCTACCAGCTTTCTCTACTTAGCTTCTCCACCTAGCCACCCACACTCCACCAGTTGATGGAGAGGTACATGGCTTTCTTCTTTGAATGTGGTACCTCAGCCCATGGGGCTCTGATTATCCCTTCTCTAGTGAAGTTGCACATACCATCAACACCAGTCTTAATGACACTTTTACCTCGAAAATGTCCCCAGTTCCATTCTTCTTTGTACCCTTATCAAACTTCGTGATAGTCAAGCATGCTATAGCTAACTCTACTGAAAAAATTCTTCATACTTTCTATGGAATCAGTGGCATACAATAAGCCCGTTTCCCTGGGTGAAAACTCACTACACATTGGACTGAAAACTGGCTGCTTTGTTTCCATGAGAATGTTGCTAGAGTTCCAACGAGATGGGGGTACCAATAACCTACCATTAATGAATGTCAGAAATGCCTACCAAACAGATTTTGGATCTATCCTGGTTGTTTTTTAAATGGATTCTCTCCAATTAGGATGCCCACATGCAAGGATAATAATACTAATATTAGAATTTGCCTAAGCAGCTGACCTATGAGCCATTTTCAGTAGGCACAGCCCACTCCCAGATTCCCTGATATGGGTTAAATAAATGTAAAGTCTTATTATCACATCTCCCATATGTAACACCTGCCCCATGAAAGGAAATGTTACCCAATGGGCTGGCTGTGATCAAATTCCTTTACTGTGTCTTCCTTTCTCATTATATTTGACATTTCTGAAACTGGGTTTTATTGCATTCTCTCAGCTTATGGAAGTGGTCTGGGGAAATGAGACTTAATAGAGATGTAGAAGCCACTGGGAGCAAAAGAAAAGGAAAGTGCGCTAGAAGGAAGCTGAAATTAAAATGTTATTTCGGTAAATGGCTGCTGTGGTAGAAACAGCAAACAATTTCAATGCAAGTTAATTACTGACCTGTCAGGAAAGCATGACACGAAGGTTGTGCCACATATTACTGGGGCTACCACAGCCACAAGTCATTTCCACAGGGGCCCAGCAGACATTGTTCTACCACAGATCAACATAAGATCTTTCCAGGGAATTGAAATGGATTTCTCCGAGAAATAATACTTGTCTGCGGAGTAGCCATGAGCTCTTAGCAGTCCTGGAGAGTCAATCTGCCTCACGCATGCAGAGATAGCAATAGGATCTGACTATGCAGAGACTTCTTGCATGTGGGGGCAGAAGAGACCTGGCTTTCATGGGTGGGGGTGACCACACAGCTCATCTGCTGCACAGGGAAAACAAAAATCTAGGCTGACTCTCATAAAATAGGAATTCTCGGAGGGTGCATGTGATATCCGCCTCCAAAATAGTTGTCCTCAAAAAGCTCCCAGGGGTAGCCAATGTCGTATGAAAAAGTTCATATTTGTGTATGTGAGTGTGCACATATATAAACTGCCCGAAGTAATCTTGTTCTCAAGGGAGATGTTCACTTTTTGCAATCAGAAGGAAACATAAGGGTTATTCTGAAATGGAATGAAAATATGGTATTCCGTACATTTTTGGAAATCTATATGAATCTCTAGGAATACTTTAATTCTGGACACATAAAGTATAAAAAAGCCCCACTTTTTTGTGTCTCTGCCTTACTGTGAAATACAGTTCACTCACTGGCCCTCACAAACATAGCTAAAGACAAATTATACGTATTAAAAAAAAAAAAAAAAACGGAGCTTAGCCAGATGTTTTCCTGATGGTATGTTGGTAAGTTGCACACACTAGCATTAACTGCTTTCCTCAACACGCGTTTATTCTATCTCTCTTGTTTTTCCAAAATCCCATGGGAACACATATCAATTGATTAGGAGAGCTGATATGCTATGTATCTAATGTGGTTGCATTGTGGTCATTTTACTTCTCCCATCTCTGATGGATTTACTTTGGAATCTTTGTTCTCTTAGTCTTCCCTTACATTGGAGTCTGCAAAGGCACTGGGCATGTTTAGGGATACAGGGTCCTGGGATGGCTTTAAACTGCCTGTGCCAAATGGGAGAAAAAAGGCAATGTATTCAAGCCTGTATGGAAACTGCATCTTAGGGCCCCTTCTCTTTTCCATGGCTCAAAGATATCTTAATATATTCTTATTTTTAATGCTGCTGTTGTGAAAGAGATGTCAAAACTCTACTTCCAAACTCAAAAGGGCATGCTGCTGAGCTTCCACATAATTAACAGTGCAAAAAATAATTGGCAGAACAGCTATGAAATTTGTGATTGCATATCATGCTCGCTCCTCTTTGGGACTTTGCAGGGTGAGAGGGGAAACAGCCCAGAACACCAAAGAGTCAAGTCTCATGAGCAGAGCCAACATCTGTGTGGCCCTTATGAAGTGTGTTCTCGCCACACTTCCTGTTTTTAAAACAGGATTCAAAGTGGAACTTCAGCGATACCGCAAGATATTCTTGACTTTTGAGTGCGTACAAAATCAGAAGTTTAGAGGAACAGTAAAGCCAGGATGCAACGATTTATATTTAAATTTCTAAATTGGGAATCTGGGATTTGGGGGAGAGATTTATAAAAATCAGTGGGTCTCTCAGGCACGTGCAGAATTGTCTTGATTTTTCCATATCTTTGTTAGTCATTCATCATTATTGTGTACCACCGGAGAAAGCATCAGTGTTTTATCATGTGACTTAAGTGAATGACATAGTCAAAGATAAACGAAGGGGAATCTGAGCAGGAATGAAGATGCAATATGAACAGAATTGCTACAGCTGGTATTAGCAATAATTTCCATTACAAGGCAATGTTATAATTGCAATCTCTTTTTTTTAAAAGATTTATTTATTTATTGTATATAGCATAATCTGCCTACATGCATGCCTGCAGGCCAGAGGAGGGCACTAGATCTTATTACAGATGGTTGTGAGCCACCATGTGGTTGCTGGGAATTGAACTCAGGACCTTCAGACAAAGCAGGCAGTGCTCTTAACCACTGAGCCATCTCTCCAGCCCCTATAATTGCAATCTCTTAATGTGTGTGACTTATAAAATAACCTGTATCCCTAACATATCCACATAGAGGAAAGTATAGCAAGCAATGATGTTCATCGTTGTCTGATTTCAGGTGGGTACCAGGAGAAATGGCATATAGTCCCTATAGACAGGGAAGACGACAACACAAGGATTGCTGAAGAAAGACAAGAAGCGTGGTGTAGCAAGATGTTAACAACGTAAGGTCAGATGGAAGAGGAAGCAGTGGTTAGGGGAGGGAAAACGAGCAAAAACCAAGAGCAATTGGCAGGAAGAGTCATTCAGCTAAGGGAAAGCTCTGAAATAGGGAGATTGTCCCTAAGCAAATCATCAGGAAAGCCAGAATTTTGCATGTAACCCTGCCTTTTGACAGTAGTACATCACCAGGCAATTTGGCTTTAAAATAAGCATAAGAATGCAATTTGTGGGGGATACGAAAAGTTGCACAAATGTGGAAAAGCAGCAAGTTCTCTAAATGGTGCATGGTGGGACTCTGCAAATACAGTGTCTAGATAGTCTCAGTCAGAAGACAGAGGCTTCAGCATGGATGCATACCTCACTAATATGACAAACTTCCTACATGTAGACTTTGAACCCACTGAGTAATGTGGAATAGCAAGCCTTGAATGCACTCGGAGAACTTCACTTAAAAATAAAAGACCTTTCTAGAGGAAGGTAAAATGCAATTATTTTAATGTGAATTGAAGTGTAATACATGGCCTCAATTTTTCTTTCATACCCATTGAAAGAACTCTTTCTGATCTAATATTCAAATAGATAAGTTTTATAGCACATTCAGATAGGCATACTTAAAAACAACACTAAGGAATTCTTAGAACAGCTTTCCTCTAAACAACTTTGCTTATTATAACTGAAATATGTTAGAGTATAACTATTTAGTGTGCACAACGTATTCATTTTGTTACATGAACATGAAACCATCTCAGCATTTAATCAATAGGACAAATATCCCTATCACTCCCACGCCTCCTCCTATTCAATAACAGCTAAGCTATTACCGCCCTCACTTTCTTCTTTCTCCTTAAGCATTTGCTCTTTGGGTTTCTGTCCCACGTTGACTTGCACGTTTTTAGAACACTGTATAAAGAAGATAGCAGAACAAATGCTCTTCTATTCATTTCGAGACAGGTTCTTGTTATATAGACCAGGCTGGCCCAGAGTTCACCACCCTTCTGCTTCAGGTTCCCAAGTGCTGTAATGACAAATGTGTGAGACCACAGCTATCTATGTTTCGAATTGTTCCATTTTTCCTTGGGACTGGCTTTATTCAGTTGACGGAATGAGTTATTGGTTCTTCATCTCAGTGTCCGTGGATAGATTATTCTGTTTGTAAGACGTTTACTATGTATGTGCATATATATCTGTAGATGGGTGCACACAAGTATAGTTGCCCTTGGAGAACAAAGGCTTTGAACCCCTAGAGCTACAATTAAAGGCTGTTGTGAGCAGCCAACTATGAGCAGAGTGATCAGGACTTGGGTCTTCTGAAACAGCAGAGCTCTTAACTGCTGAGTTCCCTCCACTTTGTTTTCATTGTATAGATACACTAGAATTTACTCCTCTGTATTGCTTTTGGTGGACTCACGGACACATTTCGCCTTCTTTGCCAGCGTTATTGGGAAAGCCCTTAGTCCCTTTGCATTTATCTCCTCTGTAAAACTTGAATTGAAAGCTGTTTCATAGGAGCTTTAGAGAATCAAGAAATGAACGAATGTGAAGATTGACTACCATGCACTAAAAAAATTCTGGATACATTTCTAAGTTCTTGTAATTTTCTTTTTTATGGCAGTGTTTCAAAACAGGGTTTCTCTGTGTAGCCTTGGCTGTCCTGGGACTCACTTTGTAGTGAGAATGTCTTCAAATTCACAGAGACTCGGCTGTCTCTGCCTCCTGAGTACTGGGAATAAAGGCATGCTTCACCACTGCCTAACTAGTTGTAATAATTTTCTAATTGCTGTTTATTGTGAGATAATACTTTTTTTTGTTTTTTGGATTTTTCTTTTTTCTATTTTTTTTATGTATTTATTTATTTATTAAAGATTTCTGCCTCCTCCCCACCATCACCTCCCATTTCCCTCCCTCTCCCCCAATCAAGTCCCCCTCCCTCGTCTGCCCTAAGAGCAATCAGGGTTCCCTGCCCTGTGGGAAGTCCAAAGACCATCCACCTCCATCCCGGTCTATTAAGAGGAGTATCCAAACTGCCTAGGCTCCCACAAAGCCAGTACGTGCAGTAGGATCAAAAACCCATTGCCATTGTTCTTGAGTTCTCAGTAGTCCTCATTGTCTGCTATGTTCAGCGAGTCCGGTTTTATCCCATGCTTTTTCTGACCCAGGCCAGCTGGCCTTGGTGAGTTCCCGATAGAACATCTCCATTGTCTCAGTGTGTGGGTGCCCCCCTCGCGGTCCTGAGTTCCTTGCTTGTGCTCTCTCTCCTTCTGCTCCTGATTTGGACCTTGAGATTTCAGTCCGGTGCTCCAATGTGGGTCTTTGTATCTGTCTCCTTTCATCGCCTGATGAAGGTTACTGTTCAGGAGGATGCCTATATGTTTTTCTTTGGGTTCACCTTCTTATTTAGCTTCTCTAGGATCACGAATTCTAGGCTCAATGTCCTTTATTTATGGCTAGAAACCAAATATGAGTGAGTACATCCCATGTTCCTCTTTTGGGGTCTGGCTTACCTCACTCAGGATAGTGTTTTCTATTTCTGTCCATTTGCATGCAAAATTCAAGAAGTCATTGTTTTTTACTGCTGAGTAGTACTCTAATATGTATATATTCCATACTTTCTTCATCGATTCTTCCATTGAAGGGCATCTAGGTTGTTTCCAGGTCCTGGCTATTACAAACAATGCTGCTATGAACATAGTTGAGCATATACTTTTGTTGTATGATAAGACATCTCTTGGGTATATTCCCAAGAGTGGTATTGCTGGGTCCAGAGGTAGGTTGACAGGATTTCTCCATAGCTTTTGGTTCCTGTCCTGGAACTAGCTCTTGTAGACCAGGCTGGCCTCGAACTCCCAGCGATCCACCTGCCTCTGCCTCCCGAGTGCTGGGATTAAAGGCGTGTGCCACCACCGCCCAGCTGAGATAATACTTTTTCATATTAAAACACATTGTTTTCCCTAGCACAGTGGTACACATCTCTAACCCTAGCACTGAAGGTAGGGACAGAAGGGTTAGGGACTCTAAGTCCAGGGAAAATATACAAGACCCTATCTCAAAACCACAACACAAACACACAAAAACCCCCATCTTTGCTGCATATTTTAGTACCTATTTTTCTTGATCTCTATTATGATTCTAATTCCATTTCAAACCTATGGATAACAATACTCTTGATTCCTCTAATGTAAGAAGACTTCTGAGTTATATTTCCTTTGAGTTATATTTCCGTTGAGTTATATTTCCTTCCAGAATTGATGAGGCATTGCTTTGTCTAATGTTGTACCCAGGTGCCCAGTATTGACAGTACAATTTCCAGGCAGGAAAAGGTTTGCAAGAAGCAGTTGGGATGCTTGATTTGCATCATAAATGTTCTCTTAGAATTAGAAGGTGTTCTCACATGAAGGACTCTGAAGGGAGGGGGGACAGGTGAAGTATATTCTTCCTCAGGTGATGCCATGAGTCTGCTTTGTTCCCCTCACAGCTGCTTCTGTAAAGTGTGCCTACACAGGGGTTGCCAAAGTTAGACTCTTTCTGTGGCATATATACCACAAATAAATAAAATGTATAGAAAAATAAGTAAACGGTGTTTTTCTTTTTCAATATATTCCTCTTAAATATTATGTCCAATGGATGTAGCAGAGTTCAGTGGTCAGGTGCCAATGGACACAAGAATTTTAATTTCTTCCTGGGGATATTGCGAGAGGGGTCCTTTAGGTCTGTTTGTTTTGCTCTGACACTAATTCTACTTTTGATTCAAGTAACTTTCTCTCTCTCTGTCTCTCTCTCTCTCTCTCACACACACACACAGTGCTAGTGGCACACACAGTGTGCATACAAAACTGTCAAGGATGAAAAGGCTGTATCCTTAATAGAGAAGAGTTGGCACCATCACCCTATTTGAAAACCTGCCGTATATAGAAATTTCTCCTTTTTTTAAGATTTTTATTTATCTTTATTTATTTAGTTTTTATTTATTTATTTATTTTTTAACTAGCTCAGCCATAAAGAACACTGACTGTTCTTTCAGGTGATGGGGATTTGATTCCCGGGCCTTATGCAGCAAGTTTGAATCTATCTTTAAGACCAGTTCCAGGTGATCTGATACCCTCTTCTGGTTTCCATGGGCACTGCGTGAAAATGTTGCCCAGACATAGTGCAGGTAAAGCATCCACACATAAAAACCAAAATGGTAAACAAATATTTTTAAAAGATTTTATTTTTAAAAGACGTGAATATGTGAGTGTGGGTTTGGGCACATGAACGCAGTACCCATGGAAGCCACAAGAGAGTATTGGGTCTGCTGGAGCTGGAATAACTGCAAAAGCTGTGAGCTGCCCAAGGTGGATGCTGGAATCTGAGATAGCTCTGCAGGAGCAGTAGGTGGTCTTAGCTGTCTTAGTCATCTTTCTGTCCCAACACAGAAGTTTCTAATAGAATTAGAGGAGCTAGGAGCTGTGCTGCTTAAAAATGTCTGTTGTCTGTCAGGATGGAGGGCAGCACTGTTAAAAATGAGCACCAAGAGGCAACTGGCTCATTCCTACTGAGAATGCTTCAGACCACTGAATTTTAGTGACGCGATGATGAAGAGGCATGTCCACTCACTAACAGGTTTTCATATAAAGTGTTTCTATTTATAATAATATAATGTTTTATACTTCACCAGGATAAGCAGTGGTGCGCGGACATCTACAAATTGTGATAGCCCTTTGGAAGCACTGAATCCTGCCCACCAAGCTCCAGGAGCTGTGCAAATGAGAATCAAAAATGCCAACAGCCACCACGACAGGCTGAGCCAAACTAAATCCATGATCCTCACCGATGCTGGGAAGGTCACTGAACCTGTAAGTCAAATACTCCAAACATGTCACTTTCTCTGAGCAGACAGATAAAAAGAGAGAGAGAGAGAAAAAATGCTAATTAGCTTTGTTTTGTTTGTTTACCTAATGTACACCAGAAAACTATTTTGTAATGGATTTTTATCTTGCCTAGTTATAGTCATAATAACATCCCCAGTTACAAGAGCAGAGCTGGGCCTAATCCAGAGCGATAAAGGGGATGGGGAGTCAGGCTGAAGAGCACCTTTGACTCATTTTAAGGGCCTCTGCTATCATGCTTCAGTGTCATAAAAATAATGAGGTTATGCTAGCATGCGGCGTTTGTACTTCCAAATACAGTACATCACTTTGAAAAGCCAGAGGCTAAAATTAGCTAAGAGTGAACTGAGGGGGGAAAAAATCAACAACTTAAAAAATGTGAAAATCTCTTTCTTAAAATCTCCCCGTAATAGAGAAGAGTGGAAAGTGTGGTTTGCTTTGCGGTGGGCTCCAGCGGCTGCAATGGTGCGGCGATTTAAGGTTTGGAGAGGAAGCCATTTTGTTCCGATAATGTGTCATTAGAAGGATTTGAAATAAAATAGTTAGAGATGAACTCTACTGCCAATTGTGTCCCTGGCCCTGCACGCATCCTGAGCCACTAAACCCACTGATTACGATGAGTCTCCTCTGGTTAATTTTCCACCATAATGGTGGTAACTTGCAGCTGAGGCCATAGAATGTTACAAAATTATTTATGCAGTGTTAGCCACTCTTTTGGACCCGAGATCTATTTTGTTTGTCACAGAGAGAGGAGGAGTGAGAGATAAGTTAGCTGGGGACAGACTGCAAGTCCCAGTCACCGTGCAGAAGCATGTGAGCTATTAATTGAGTACTCTGATGTTATCATAAGGGCGTATGAAATATTCAGCTCCCTGAGTTATTCAATGAGGTAAACTGACTGAGTAGACTGTTACCAATCCTATTTATTTTCCACTTTTCACTTGTATTTCAAGTGCAAAATTAACTCACAACAATCTCAGGGGGTTGAGAAATACATAAATTTAATCCTTTCTTCCTCAGGTGTTGTAGGCAGATGTAACATGAGAGAGCCCGTGTTGGGCTAGTGAGAAACCCATCCTTAGACGAGGTAACTCATGAGCAAAGCCTTTGCCTTTATTGACTTTCTCATTTACAAGGATTGTCTGCTGGGAGGCACAGCACCGTCAGCTGCCTCCGCTTTCAAGCCAGCCTAACTGTTTCTCGACTATGAACATGAGACAGTGGTTGGAGTCAATTACCGGACTCTCTATATGTTCCCTCCAGAAGAACTGTACCTTGAGAAAAGTTTAGAAGTTAAGTATATTTAATGATGCCTAGCATATTTTATTGGCTGTGTTTAACAAAAGGCACAATGCCGCAGTTGTTTTTGACAAGCATGAAAACATCACAGCATGAGACTGCAAAAGGAATTATGGAGAGAAATTACAAGTGATCCATCTCTCAATGAATTATCCACCTCAATAGCCCGCAGAACTCAGCTACCAATTAACACCTACTTTATTACATGTTGGGATGTACTTAATAACTTTCATGTGTTTATGCACTATTACCTTGACTGATGCCTCTTGTACAATTAGGCATAATTGGCATATCAATATGCAAAAGTTAAAAGGATTAACCCTCTTAAAACTAATGAGCATTTCTGTATCCAGCTGCTAAATGAGACAAAATTAGCATTTTTTACTTTTGGGCAGGATTTTATCATGCAGTTTCTCATTGTTGGTATTACCTTGTTACATAACTTTAGTTTGGGGGGTTGTAGGCTGGACGACTGGAGAAAAAAAAAAGAGTTTTCCAAAGTTAAATTAGCTGTAATTATCCCAGTTTTTGTTTCCGCGTTCTTAGTCTGAGCAATATGGATTCCTCGATAAGGAACAAAAATAAAAGTTACTTCTGGTTATGTGTACTCTGTGCATAATTATATAAAAGGGGTATGTTAGTGAGGATATGTCATTTCACGGAGGAAACTTGGCTCAGAGAGCCTGTATTGAAAGCCTGCCATGGCACTAATTTTCTTTCTGTCTCAGTTCTTTTCATCTTTTTTTTTCCATGCACAATTCTCTGACTAGATACTGACAGAATGTAAAGTATTTTGGCATATTTATTCAAACAAGCCTGTTAAAGTTATCTGCTTGGTTCTTCAGAAGTTGGGTGATGGTGTGAGGTCAAGGGGGAGAGTTCGCATTTGGAAGTGGGGGCGAGATACCCTAAAAATGTGTACGCTTATTTACACAAAGCAGTTTGTTAGAAGAGAGACACACACATAGTGTCTCTATGTCTCTACAAAAGAAACACTAGGTGTTTGGAGGTCACGCATATTCTGTGTGTTTTGTTCAATAAAAATGTCTTCTTTATAATATCTGTTTATTGGAAAGTCTCATTTTAAACTACTGGACTAACTAATTGCATAAATTGTCAGATAATCCCAGTGATTTCATTATTATTTTTAATGTTTTAGGGTAAAATCAATACACTTTTTCATTATTCATAATTTTATTTATTGAGTTGCAGCATTTTTATATGACTGTGTACTTATAACATAGTATATAATATTATGTCATTTGTAAGTCTTTTAAGATTCTGAAAATTGAAGGTATTTTGAAATGCTAATGTGGTTCTACAACCCCCAGAATTACAAGCAGAGGCGAATTTGGTTGGGAATTTGGGGATTTTGCATGTGTTGTTCTCTTTAAACAGCAAATAATCAATATCAAAATTTCAAGAGGTTAATTTGATACTCAGAGAACGTTAAGGAGCTAGGACTATTGGATGTGGAAGCATGCAGGTTGCAAGAAAATTGCCTCTCCATAAAAGAAATACAGAGCATTCCAGTTGAGTGGAAAGGAGCTCCCTGGTTTCCACAGTGATCAATTGTCCCATGCAGAGGGACCCTTGAAAGGAGGGTGGCTTATTTTCCAGAACACACTAGTTGAAAAAGCAGTCGGCAAAGGGGAAAAAAAAATGGAGCAAGTGAAGTTGCCTGGCTAAGGGCAGAAAGGCCAATGGCAATCCAGCAAAGAGCTAGTGCCAAAGGTTCAGTGCACTTCGATGCCTATTTATCGTGGGGATGCTCCAGTCTACCAGACAGTTTAAAATAGATATTAATGAACAGTTTAAGCAGTCCAAACCAGGAAGCTGAAAACACAGGATCTGCAGGCTGGAGCCATTTCAGCATTTAATGTTGGTGTCTTCAGCAGTGACAAGCATGAATATTCACCATTCCCATCCCGCAAACCTACAGAAGGGCATTACTACATTCATGGCCATCATGAAGAGGGAAATATGTTTTCACTGATGTTTCGATGAGGACTTAGGTCAAGCCATCCCTGAGTGTTAACATACGAGATTCCTCTCACCCCCATTAACACACTGCTCCTGATCTCTCCCTCTCTTCTCTGTCTCTCATTTCAATGTATTATCAGAAGAAAGAAGAAACAAATTTCTTTTGTTTCTTACTTCTGTCGTTATAGGACACTTGCCAAAGTTGTGGCTAGCCAAAAAGGCAGACATAAAAATCACTACTAAAAATATAAGCCTTCTGTTTAGCAGACTTTTTGAGAAATATTATGAGATTGTAGGGCATGTCCATATTTACTTCAAATCAAGCTTATAGTTAGGTTTGAGGCTTTGTTTGGATAAATTGTCCTGAAGTGGATCCTGATATTTAATTAAAATGACACTAAATCACATTGAATTGATAAGACTTGGCATCTCAAACAAAGGTAATTGCCCGTATTGGTTTTGTGCAAAAATAGCGCTGCTTGGAAAATGTGCAGGCAACACAGACTGTCAACTCCATTTATAGATCAATATGTGAAAACCATTGATCAGGCAGGCATGTGTAACAGTAACACTTTGCATTTATTTGTTGTTTTTATACCACATTAAGGCTTACAGGATTATAGACTTCCTAAATATTTTGACTTCCTCATAAATATATGATCTGTTGCATGTTAATTAAATGAGAGTCTGCAGCCATTTCTAAAATTGTTTTTAGTTTGATGATTTTCCTTTTATTGCCGTGGATCGTATGATCTGAAAATGGATTAGTTTCCTTTTGCATAAAGATTATTAAAGCTTATTTTAATGTGTCCTATTTAATGTAAGATGTGCCTACCGCTTTGCTTTGGAAAACATAGATACAGGCTGTTATTTTCTCTTAGTGAGTGACTGATCTGTTTTTTATTAACTGGGCATTCTCGGTGCACAGGGTAGAATTATTTCCTGACATATTCTGCACACCCTGAAGATAACAGGTCTTCTTGATTTCCCTGATAGAATTTGTTTTCCTTCTTTTCTTTTTATCTAGCTCCGTGACACAGGCATCTGATCGAACGTTACGTAGAAAACAAACTGATCATTTCAATTAAATTTTAAAAACACACGCCAATGCAATTTGAATTCTATCTTTCTGATTTGAGAACGAGCCTCGTGAACTGTTCTTCTATACTACATTCTGCAGCTGAATCTTCCTTATCTCATCAGCGTAAGGACAGTGTTTTGTTCCTAATCTTTATTGGACTATTGTAGATGACATTTGTGAGCCATTTTGGTTTATAAGGAAAGACTGGAGGACAGTGGAGTGAGACTCTCCGCAGATCCAAAGCTCTGATACGACGATGCAATCATGTGTCTTCCAGTGCAATTTTCTTTGCCACTGAGAGGTCAATTCTGTTGAAGAATCTTCTTGTACCCTCTGTAAACGTTAGCAGGGCTGCTTTCAAGACGGTATTCAGCTTTGTACACAATATTAAAATGCTACAAGAAGCAAGCAAGACTTCAGACGTACCAAGTTAAAAGAGAACGAGACAAGAACAATAAACAGAAACTCCCAGGTTGCCTAAGGTAACCGGTCTCCAGCTGTTAGCAGCCAGGCCGTGGAGGCAGATGAAAAAGTTTGTTAGTCCGAATTTCCACTTTTCTATAACATGCCCCAGAGAAGAATCAACCCCAGCCAGAGATTTCCATCCCTGTCTGGGCCACCCCATGCCATTTCATGCTGGGAAATCTTTTAACTCTATTTACCAAGTACAAATTGGGGTTCCCAAAAGGTGGGGGAAATTTGTGGTAAAATTAAAGAGTCCATACTTCAAAGAATGAGCCAGGGCTCCGGAGTTCACACATGTGGCAAGCATCGTTTTCCTTTCAACTTCAGCACGGAACTAAATTTGTTTAGGATCTCCTACTGATTGAACGTGGTGCAGATTGTGCACGAGATACATTTTTTTAAAAGTTAGTCCTCTGATTACTAATTTGAATCCAAAACTCTAACCTTGTTAGCATCTGGACTTATTTCCATAATAACAACCCCTTCAGAACCTACAAAGTAATGAATAATTGACAACAAATGAAATGTTTTGATAGTTGTCGGCACAAAGCATGTTTAATGTTTTGTGTTGCTTCCTAGCTAATTATGTAGATGACACATTTGTCAGACCTTGACTGCCATTAGAAACGTGTTTCCAGAGGGGAGAAAAACAGGCTATTCATAGAGTAATTAACTAGAATGCTCAATGACCTGTGAGAGATTCAAATCGCTGCCAGTTCAGACATTGTTTTGTTACAGAGCAGAGGGGTAATTAAAATTCCAAATTACAGTCCTATGATGGAGCATTTGTTTGTTGACAGTATACTCTTACTCTAGTTTGTTAATTCTTTTTTAAATTGCTTCTAATCCATTTTATAGCTTTAGTAGTTCGGGCTTTGAATTTACTGACAACTAATATTATGGTAAATTGTGCCTCAATGGAGGACTGCCTGCTTCAGTTTCCTGGGAGCACAAGGTGGGTGGGACAGAGATGCTCCCTCCTGAAACTGACATGCAAGGTGCTGTCAGCAGAAGGAATGTCACTGTCGTGAAGCATCTTGTTAAACACTCCGTTCCTTCCCGACTCCGGGTTAGGGGCCGCGGCTCAGTAAAAACATAGCGATAAAAAGGGAAATTTCAACGAACACCTAAAAATGCTGAAAGAGACCTGTCCCCAACAAGAAATGATGGATGAGGATATGGGTAGCCAGAAGAAAAGAGAGGAGATAACGCTGTGGGGGGCTTGAGGAGTGTGTGGAGACAGGAGTTGGGTTAATTCATGGGATACAGAAGTGCACAGAGAAGCTCAGACACATCACTCAGTGTGGCAGTTTTTGCCGCAATGCTTTCATAGCAGGTCAATAACAAACCTGGGATAACAGGTGTCACTTATGTGGCTTCCCGAGGAAGTATGAGAGACAGCTAAACAAATCTAGAGGGCTAAACTAGCCTAGAAAGACTCAGCCCCAGTATGGCATTTATTTAGGTTGCTGAAAGTGAGAATATAGTTTTATTAAAAAGATCTGACAGAAATCACACGGTGTTTGATGCAGGCGAGATGACAGAGGCATCCAGGGAGCGCTGATTATCCCGAAGTCACTGTCAGCTAGGATTGATTTTCACTTTCTCCATTTATGTAACGGTTCCTGTAATACAGCTGACCCCGAATCACGTTACCTTGTCATTTCTCTGCATGGATCAAGAAGAGATGAGCTGAAAATAGCTAGACACCGACCTTGAACTTGCCAGAAAAGTGAGAAGTGACAGTGGGGTTTTCTGTAGTTCATGTACAAAGAGGAAGGCACACTGTTCTCTGCTGAGTTCATCACAGCAGCACAAGGGGGCAGAGCAGCACTGGAGATCACAGGTAAGAGCTTCAGCACGGTGTGGAGAAGCCGGAATCTGTGAGAGCAGGGATCTGGTTTTTACATCTTAGTGAGACATAAAGGAGAATCACTGATGAATCAAAATCTAGAGTCCCATGATGTTCATAGTCAGTAATCTGAAATTATACATTCTAATTAAGGAGGTTACCTAATATTCCAAGTGCTTTTCCAACTGATTATCTGCAGTATATCTTCTTTAATTCATCTTTTACCCTACCCTCCAAACAACTCCGCACTGTAGTCAGCATTAGGAAGAGAGTCTTAGGACACGCTCCAAAGGTGACCTGCCATTTTTAGGAAGGTAAAAGCCAAGGTAAAGAATGGGTTTTGCCAATGAATTCAAGTTTGCCTGTATGTTGTATCTTTTCCAGGTTTAACGTTTGCATTAATTTTCAAAAATCACCTTTTATTAGACCTCCATTACAGGCAAGGTCAATTTAAAACAAGGCATAGTGAATAGTCCTTTCCTTCCTGAAGATGAACCATCATTGATTCATAAGTAGTGTTCACACAGTTCTCCGTGGTAGGCAGAGGACAGAGCAAACAGCAAACAGCAGCTCAACTAAACTCCAGGTTATAAACACTTGATGTAATTCCATGCCATCTTTGCATGTGTGATGGTTCATTGATATCTTTACAAATCTTGGTAATACCTAGATATTTTCTTACATACAGTAGATTCTGCATTTCTTTATATAGGCTTATAGCATATGTGAATGCATACGGAGTTCTGTATCTGCATATATAGTATGTATACATATCTATAAAGAAACACCACACAAGTAAGCATATGCATATTTGTATTACATGATTTTGTACTCATCTTTATTTCTGGAAAATTATATATATATATATATATTGCAGACAGACATATCAATATAAGCTTATTAATCTGTGATAGGTTCAGCTCATTATGTAGTGGCAATCTTAAGTTTTTAAAAAATAAGTGGAATCTTAATTTATTTTTAGGGCACAATAAACTGGGGATTGTTCTAGCACCAAAAATGAGTCCAAAAACACTTTCAGTACATAGATCATTACAGAATTTTTTAATACCTAGATTTTTGTCCTCTGGTACATGGAATGTATCAGACCTCTGACTTCTGGTTTGGAGAAGGGAGTGTGTCAGGGGGCATTTGGATGCTCAAAGGTCTGAAGTGTGCCGGTGTGTGTGTCTGTGTGTGTGTGTGTGTGTCTGTCTGCCTTTGCGTGATGCTGAGGCCTTTGAGGGAAGTCCTGAGTAGCTGTCTGAGAGTCTCACAGACTTTGTCTTCCCACTCCTGTTCTGAGGGGTGGAGAGAGCGCACAGACCTCCAGGTGCCCTCTTCTAGACGGTGTGGTAAATCCATCCCTAAATGGTTGATTAGCCTCGGCTTCTGAGGTCACCAATGACATAAAGCCGTTGAGGGCTAAAACAATTCCCCGGAGTCTGGGTTTGGATTTTACTTTCCTCTCGTCTCTCTCTTTAGCTTGCAAGGCTTTTAATAAGGGACTTCACTCCCTGATGTGTTCCGATTCGGTTTATTGTTGCCATCTGTTTAGTTATTCTCTCAGGTTTGTGTCGGAAACCGTGCAAGTCTTTTCTCCAGCCTTTGAGTCCCTGTGTTCCTAAAGAGCTGTGGGGAAAGCATGTGTCAGTTTTCAAAGAGCATATTAAAACCTGATAAGCAGAACCATCTCCAAACTCCGGCGTGGAAGACTGAGGCATTATTTTGTCCGTTAATGCTTGTTGCAACTCATTAGCAAATGTACAGCCTCGTGGCTCTGGCAGACGTGATGCCGTCTCGGCTCCACACAGCCTCCTACGAAGCTTCTCTCAGGTGAAAGATTTTGTGATTCCTATTTACTTTCAATGCCTTGACAATAAGTTTACAGGGGCAGGAGGTGGGGGATTTGAGCTGTAACAGTACAAGTGTTTGTCATATGTCAACTGGGTTTAAGGGTGCGCTAATGTCAAAAAGAAGCAAGTGTGTGAAAACAAGGATGGCCTCTTTGGGGAAAGAGGAAAAAATGAAAGGGGACTCAGAATTTCTTTATCTTTCCCTGTTCCCCAACTCCCCTTAGTCCTCCATGTTTCTCATTACAACTGCTATATTACAGCATTGAATCTTTCTCTGTTTTTTTTTTTCCACCCTGAAAGTCAGCATCATGATTTTTCTCCAGTGGACACTATTCTCACATTTTATCGGATGCATTTTTTTTCCCTACGCATAATTCTTTGAGAAACAATGTAGTGGCTGACATAGACTAGTTATCAGGTCATATCAACATTGATTTGTATTCTGGCATTTGGGTAAAATAGCACACACGGAAGCAAATCGGTGTGTCAATATCCAGAGGTCACCCAGAAATTCCAAAGAGGAATAAATCCAGCCTACTTACACCCTGGATCAAAGAAGCCAAATAACTGCAAATTAGAAGGAATTTCAATGAGTGACCTTATTTTTCCTGAGATTCCAAGATGCTCTTATATTATGTTTGGTGGTATTCAGAAATGGCAGCCTTGTTTTTATGCACTGCTTTCCCAAGGCATCAGAAACAGAGGTGATCAGAATGCTGCTCCTTTATGCAGTGTGGGTCGTCACACTGTGTCTAGCCTAATGCTTATACAGGATCTCTGGCATGGAGCAGTAATGGTTGACCTGAACTTCCTCTGTTAACTTTGGGCACCTGACCTGCTCTCTTTCCCACAGGGCGAAAAGGAGTTACAGTTTCATATACGCAATGAGAAGGGACATGTGTCTCCTTGAATTGAATTGTCCTGGATCATATCATGTAGCACCAAGTGACCCAATATAGAAAGACAGGAAAACAAAGTGACAGTTTGGTTTAATATAAACTAACATCAAGAAACCCAAACCTCCAGGCTCACTGCCAGATCACAGAGACTGAGAGTTGGTGTTTTCTTCGTAAATTTGTTTAAGGCACAGTCTTTAATCAGAGGTACAAGGTTAATGAAGATATAAGCCCAGCATGGGTCAGGCAAACTGGGTGTAAGTACCGCAATTTTGAGAATCCACAGGAAAGCGAATCTGGCTGCTACTTGACCATACATCACACACTGGGGTCTCACCTATTGATCACTGCCCGACAATGGGCAACCCTTCCCAGCGGCTTCCTCTTTCACTATGAATTATTGACAGTGTTAATGCCAATAGCACACGACCAAATAGACAAGAAAGACATTTAAACTCCTGATGTAGTAGCTTTAACTTCTTCTATGCTATTAAAAGCGGGAGGGAGACAGAGAGGGAAGCACTTACACACAGTGATAACGTGACATTCTTGAAGTTCTTGTCTACAGCTGAAACCTATCCTCTCCACATGCACGCTCTTCTTTTTATTAAGTGATCACTAGGTCAGTCCCACCTGTGTATCCTTCGAGTTTCCCCCAAATAGAAAGCAGAACAGGTCAGCTGCTCCCATTTACACATTCATTTGCTCATGGACTTCTTCAACAAACGTGTCTTGGCACTCTCTACAAATGTTAGAATTGCTGTGGAAGCAGGGCTACAGAGCAGAGAGTGCTTCTGTCTCCTGGCAGGTTACCTACCCTTTGAGTGAGGTTAACTCCTAATCCTTGTGGACCAGGGCTCAGCCTGCCCATTTCATGGCAGCAGTGCTGCCTCAACTCTTGGTGCTGTTGCTAGGATCGCCAGTTTTCATTTTGACCCACATGCACAATGCTTGAAAATGCCCAGGGAACCAAGCAATATTCTTTATTTTTACTTCCCGTAGGATGTCTTTCTGTGGTGGTAGATCACAAATAAAATTATTTTTCTTTTTAAAACATGGTTAAAATTGTGGGTTTCCACATGATTTTAAACACCCGTATGTATAGTTGGACACCTCTTCTGTGCCCTGTTTGCTGGATGCACAAAGGTTCACAGAGGATGATGTTGACAGCTGATGAAGCTGTCGTTGTTCTTATCTGGCTAAGTGTGTTAGTTCTCTTCTACTCACTGTTGAGTTTGACTCTTCCTTTGTACTGGTAAAATTAATGATAAATTGAATTGGTGTTAAAATAATACTTTATGGCTAAAAATAAAATATCAATATATTTGTTTGTCTCATCTTTGTTCTTGATTTCAGTACAAACTGAACACAGACCTAATTTAGACATTTACAGAGGAATCAAAACTGTCATGTTCTGGCCTTCTAAAATTTTCACTTGGTTCTTTGCTTCGAGGTTTGGTGGAACTTTATCCTTCAGGTCCTCATGATTTACGAAGTCATGTGGGATTGATTGCAGCTTGTACTCGATCTAATTTATAAGCCTATCAGAGCAGCCCCTACCATTAGTGCTTTTCTGTCTAGGTAAGATGAACAAACCACTATCGCCCTTAAAATTTGTCACGAATCTTGTGCTTACACTAGATCAAAAGCGACATTATCCATGAAGGAAAGCCCGGACCACAGGGTGAGTCACTGAAGAACTATCTTGAGGCGTATTCCACCCAGAAGTAAGGAAGGAAAAGGAACACTTATATGAGAAATTTATTGAATTGCTTAGACATGCTAGAGCGGAGACACAGTGTTAGTGTCAGTGAGATATTAAGATGAACTACTCTGTTAACAGCTCTGCCTACAGAGAAGTGCTTTTCTGATCTTAATCACCTGATCATGCACCAGACGGAACTATTGAATCCTTATAAGTTTTTGTTTCTCCCATATGGTATAAGTAAATAGCTGTCTATCTACAAGAATGGATAAAGAAATATGCACTAGATTCCGGACGTACTAAGTGGTGTTACTCCTCACCTGCTGAGCTTCACCCATGCTGCTCTTTTCCATGGCAAGTCTTCCACCTCTTTAGATGGACCAGTCTTGGATGACCTCTGCTTCCCAAAGATCATCATCCTGTACCTAGAAGTCTGAAAAGTGCTTTTCACCTACAATGTATAGACTTTCTAGAGACTGTTCTCATCAAAGTCTACCCTGACTTTTTTCAAGTGCTTTCTCTGAGGTTGATAGATTACAAACAGCTGCCCTATCTGCTGATACAATTGAGTCCCCAGGTATCTGTATTCAGGTGAAATGGGTTTGGTTTTTATTTAAATTTTTTTTTTTTTTTTTTTTTTTTTTTTTTTTTTAGAATTTTTGAATGTATATGCTTAGCTAGAGCTGTGATGCCTTCTTGAAAGTCATATGACCTGCTTGGTCCTTAATGCCACAATGAGTGCCTTACAGCCACGGACTGGCAGCCTTTTCCCATGTGAGGACACCATGCAGAAAGTCGGAGTGTGCCGAGTGTCTTTACACATGGGAACTCAGACGCTGACAGTTGCTCCTCATAATTTTGGAAATGTAGTCTCTACCACATTTCAGTGACAGTATAAAAACAATCTTTCTTTATAGCTAAAGATGAATTTTCTTACTCAGATTTTTCTCCTTCGGGTTTAATTTCAATTTTAGACTCTTACACTGTAAATTAACAAACATCTTGCTGCCTCTTAGACAACACTAAAAGCGTAACTGTGTTGTGTAAGGGAATGGTGTTCTCTTGTCAGCGAGTTATAAATACTCTGTTTACTCTGGGTTATCTGTGGCTTAACTGTCACATGTTTTGTAAAAAAAAAAATCATTCTGAAATGATGGGAGGCTGCTTTGGAAGTCAGAACAGCATGTGGCGACTCAGAACGCTCATCAGAAGGAACACAACAGGCCCTCAGAAGCAGCGAGGCACGAGACGAGATGCACTGGATCTTATCCCAAATTAAGCCAGCTTAGTCTTGAGTAATAATCGAATCCCTTACCCTTTATCATGCAGTTTTGACTAATTAATCTGAACTTGAAGTTTTTGAAACTTTGTGTGAATTTTTATCTCCTTTTCTGGAGCATGTGAAAACCCCTAAGAAGGGGAAACACACAGGAACACGAACTCTACAGATACAGTCTCAACTTAGCAACTCAGACCTAAAACTTCTCCAGCAGCCGGTGTTTTATCCAATAGAAGCCTTTATAGAAACAGAACAGTAGTGTCACGCGAGGAGAAAGCACTCCTCAGGAGCACAGATCGGAGGCCTCGCAGGGCATCTGGGTTTACAGTTGGGATCCTGCTTGCGGCAGCTCCGTTTCACTCTTCTTCCTTCTGTCTTTTTAATTGCACTGACATTTTAACATTGCCACTGCCCTACGAAAATTTCTATTTGTATTTAGAATGCTTCTGTGATAAGCTGGTTCCTCAAAGGACTGTCAAGAACCCATAGAAACTAAGCCGCTGCTGTCCCATCTAAATGACTCAGTGCCCCTCAAGCTTACAAGAGGACCCCCAATGATGAAGCTTCCTAGTGGTTGTTTGAGCCACCAATTCTAATGTTAATGTCTCCAGTCCAACTTTGACTTGCCCAGTGAGGCCATGTGAAACTCCATCATTTAGTCAAATCAACACACACAGATCTCTTGGGTTGTTGGTTCTATAACAAAAATTCCTGGTTCTATGTAGGAATAAGCCTTTGAAAGAGGAAGGCAAAATGTTTCATACATTGGAGAGGTCATTTTCATAAATAAAACTTCATGAATCTTTATCCTTTGCTGATTTCTGGTGACAGAAATGATTGTGCCCATGGCCATAAATCACCAATAAAAAAAAATCAAAGATTTATTTGGCTAAGAAGTGGCCCTTCTTGGTTCTGTCAGAGTTGTCAGGGGTCAGTGTCCCTTTCAGTATAGTACAAGGTCCAAGTTCAAAGACTGAATCAGTCACATTTCAGTCAGTGAGGACTAAGATACTTTAGGGATTATAAAGTTGGATGTGTTTCATACCCTCACAGATCTCCATGATAGTCCTTGCAATGTGTTTTTCCACACCATACAGTAATATGAGTCCCTTGATTATGAATCTGGGGTAGTGCTGGCCAGTTTTGGGGACAAATCCTGGCTCTGCCCACTACTGACCACATTAGTGTGGACTCATGACAAGGATTTTCAGTGCTCTTAGTAAGACAAATGTAAAAGTCAGGAGGTAGTGGTACCCGCCTTTAATCCCAGCACTCGGGAGGCAGAGGTCTAGAGATGAGTTCTAGTACAGCCAGAGATATGCAAAGAACCCCTATCTCAAAACCAAAACAAAATAGAAGAGTAAAGATACCTGTCATCTACAGAAAAATAAAGAGGAAACAATATGATATGTACAAAGAGTCTGTGGGTGTTTGTACAGTAATTTAGCTTTTTATTAAGTCACTATGTTGATTAAACTAGCCATCCTGCCATTCTATCACGTCCTTTCAGTAAAGAGGTTGTGAATGTCCATCCATGTTCTGACCTATTCTGATTAAAACCAACTTGAGTGCTTATTCAGGTTCTCCTTGATTTCAGCTTGGCTTCTTACTCAGCTCTTTGAAATATGCTGTTATTTTAATGCTTGTTGAATTCTCTCTTTTGGCCTGACTCATGGTTAGCTTTTGCATTACACTAATATAAATGTTTAACAATTGGAGCTGGGCAGTGGTGGCACATGCCTTTAATACCAGCACTCAGGAGACAGAGGCAGGCGGATCTCTGGGAGTTCGAGGCCAGCCTGGTCTACAAGAGCTAGTTCCGGGACAGGCACCAAAGCTACAGAGAAACCCTGTCTCAAAAAAAAAAAAAAAATGTTTAACAATTGGAAGCATCCACTATGTGCTTGGAACAGTGCTGTATAACAAAAAATTTTCTTAACCCTTAACAGCAGCAAACTGACGATGGTGGTAAAATGAAACTCTAAGAATGTCTAATACCAAAGCTGGGCTTCCTGTGGGGTGTTTCTTACATTAGCCCAGACGGGAATGAGTGAGAGTCAGGAGTATCACTGAGTTTATACCTACTAAATTTACTAAAACCAATTAAAACTTAACTTTCTATGCTCAGTTTTATGTCAGGTTTACTTTTGTCTGAACTCTACAGCAATTATTCACCTTTTAAATTATATAATTATTTATTATTTATAGCCATGGTATTCTTCCTGTATTTATAAACTTTCTATCTTTCTTACTGCTATTCAGTAAGAAACTATAGTTTTATAGTGCAAAGCACCTACTTGATTGAAAATGTCTCAAATTCAGACCTCATGCCAAATATTGCCAAAATTATACTGAATATTATTTTATAAGGCTCAAAATATTATACTATCAAAATATAATACTATCTTTCTAAATTTTCAAAGAAAATATTTATGAAAACCCATGATAAACCAACCTGCTTCCATCTTGGGTATGAAGAGGCAAGCACAGAGCCTGGAAGAGTCTTCCATACATCTGTGTTATGGTTGTTAGCTTGATCTTCTTGTGGGATTCCTAATGGTGGGAGTAAGTGTGTCTCTGACTCTTTTGCCAGCTCTTGGGACTCTTGTCCTCCTATTGTGTTACTTTGTTCAGCCTTGATATGAGGGCTTTTCTCTTGTCTTATTGTATCCTGTTTTGCCATGTTTGGTTGTTGCCTTTTGGAGGCTTGCTCTTTTCTGAAGAGAAAGTGAGTGGGAGTAAATCTGGGGCAGAGAAGAAGTTGGCAGAAGCTGGGAGGAGTGGAGAGAAAAGAAAGTGTGCTCAGAATACAGTGCATGAGAGAAGAATCTATTCTCAAATTTATTTTTTTTAAAGAAAGTCACCTTACAATAAAGACAAACTATACTCATTCCTGTTTATGCTTAAATCTGTTTCTCAGGAATTGGGCTCTGCCCCACCTGTTACCTTAACTACAAATAGTTCAGTGCTGCCTGTTCCAGGAAACAGCAACCATGCCTTTGTCCCTAAAGGTTGTTATGACCACCTGTTGTTATGGCTACATTGTTATGACCACATTATTATGACCACTTTGTTATGACTACTTTGCAATCATACCTTTGTTTCACAAGGCTGTTATGACCAACTTCTTATGCTTATGTCTTGCTTCTGTAATCCCACCTATTTGCTTGCCAAATTGCCTATTTGGAAAACCCTACTCCTGAGCTATAAAATCCATTATCTTTCACTTGTCTAATGTTAATCTCTTGAACCTTGCTCTATGGGTTCAAACCTTGTACACGAATAATGTGTACAAGGTTTGGTCATGATTTAGGTCAGTGGTCTTTCTTCTTGCATCTATTATATTGATACACAGGAAGAGCAAAGGCAAAAAATGTGCTTTACCCATCCAATAGAGAAGACACTGCTGTGGAAGAACTGAGACCAAAATAGGCAGCTCACCTCTTCCACAGACATTCAGAGAGTAAAGTAGCCCAAACTGGCAACGTCATTCTGCTCCACGGGGATTACTTTGTGAAATACTCAGAATCCTGTTGCTCTTCAGTCTTCCACATTTTTTCATTAAGAGACTGGGACACTCAAGAAGCAACACAATGGGAATCATAGGGAATTAGCAGTAGAATTAGGCAGACAGGGACCAGCAGTGACTGTGGCTGCCCTGTTAGGAACTGACCTAGAGTTAGCAGAAGCACCAGAAAAGAAGACAACATTGCAGTTTTCTAGCCATTTCTAATCAGTCTGATCTAATGGAGAACTCTGCAGGGAGGACAAAGGATGCTCCTGTTTGTGTCTTTCAAAACCCTAGAAGGCATACTTGTGGTTGTTGTCAGACTGCTTCAAGGTATACCTGGCTCCAGGACAGAAAATCATCCACCTATCTGGATAATAAATTCTACCTAGAAATAGTCATATGCCCTTTTATAAGCACTGAAGTTTGTATTTAGTTCTATGTACTGGAAAAGTGAACTAGAGGATTAAAAAGTAACATTTTGTGTATATAGAATTGTTTTCTCTCTCTCTCTTTCTTTCTCTCTCTCTCTCTCTCTCTCTCTCTCTCTCTGTGTGTGTGTGTGTGTGTGTCTATGTGTGCTAGTAACACAGAGGCAGAACTTTCCTAATCAATTTTAGTGTCAGGATAAAAATTGTCATAGACACGAGTCTTTGCCCTCTTTCTGCTCACTATCTTTCCAATGTAGCTCATTTCCTATTGCTTCTGTTTTTGTGGCCAGCAGGTGGCTGTTTTACTTTCAGGCTTTAGCTTTTCAGCTAAATGCCAGGAAAGACATGCAAGGGAAAAGGTCCATGTGCAAGTTGAACTTACTTAAATAAACAAGGGAGAAATGAAGAAAGGAAAAAGAAATAAAAGCAAAACCTGTTTAGTGATCTCTACCAGCCTTATGGTTCAGAAATGTAGCACATGTTCACATTTAGTTTCTGTGAAAATTGGGGAACTTATTCAGGATACTTATCTAATGTAAACAAAATAATTTTGGGTAGATGTAAGTACTAATAAAAGATAAACAGCCACGAGTAAATATTGAAGTGGTGGCATTCCTTATATCCTTAAGACCTTTGGAGTCTACTGTGAGTTTTGGCTTTACCGTTTGATGCACAATTAGAGGTCACTGAAGGATTCTAAGCTGATTAAGTCCCTCTGCTGAAGTAGAGAAGAGTTAGAAAAAAGGTAGAAACACAGGGGGCTATGTGGCACTCTATCATAGTCTCTGCATAGTAAATAAAGGTAGCCTGTCCTAGGTTGGTTGAGTACAGACAGATGGAATCAAAATTAAAAATATGTTCAATGTCAATGTTCAATGACAAGAAAAAATAGAAAAGGATTGGCTATCAGTAGAAAGAGGGAGGGGGCTTTTAAATGTTGTGATATGGGAGACAATGGATGGATGGCTGTGTCTATCCCTGAGCTGCGAAGAATAGAGCATCCCAGGGAATCCTCAGTTAAGATGTCAAGTACTTACGAGTTTCCAGGAATACATCACAGTGAAAGTTAGATATTGATAATCAAGTATGTGAGATAGGAGCTTCCTGTGCTTATGTCCATAAGCATTGGAGATGCATTTTGATGCCAGTCACAAACATTTAGTGATTGGTGCTGCAAAAACTGCCAAAATCTCATTAAGACATACAGTTACAGAAAAGTGACTATTCATGGATATGTAATAGTATTTATCTATATGAATCTGTGTGCTTTGATATACATGTGTGTATGTTATAATAATATTAGAAATATCTAATGTTTTAAATGTTATTTTTTTTCTCTCTTGTTCCAGAAAATCTGAAAACTTTTAACTTTTCCATAGGAAGTATCAAGTCTTGTTTAGGAGACTCATTTAGTCATTGCAATATGAGAGGAAGGGAAAATGTCAAAACTGACCAGAAAATGACACTTGGCGGCAACATGCAAAATAAATGTTCAAAGATAGAATCAAAGTGCAAACATCAGGGCAGAGGTAAAAACAAGCCGCCCACAGATTGTAGAGATAAGGCACACACACACACACACACACCCTCTTGTTTTATCTGCAGTGAACTGAATGGACATTTTCAAACCTTACTTTTCCCACTTACGGTTTGCTCCAGGATAAAATGATATGTGTTGTTAATCAGAAAAGGTTAGTGGCGTATTATTTCCTCGGTAGATGGATAGCAGACCCTAGACCAAATTGTTTATAACTTCTGTCTAAGAGTTGTTATATCTCAGGAGCAGAACACACAAAAACATCAACTCTGTGTTTGATTTAATCCACTTAAAGAAAAGAAAACCCCACAAGGAACATTATAGGATAATGGAGTATGTAAAATTAGTTGCTTTCCGAAAGGTCTTTCCCAGTTTTATCCTTCTGGGTTGAATTCCCTACCCATTTGGCCCTCAGCTCTGCAGTCTCCTGTTGGAAGAGGAATCTGCAGTACTGTACTGGTGCCCACTTTGAATCAACCTGCATTTGTCAAACAACTCCCTCTCATCCACACAGTCCCAGTGTAGCCGCCGCTTGCAATTCTCCTTTGTTTGTCCTCTCCATTTGTACCTGGTGGATTGTATATTATATTAATTCATAAAACTGGCTCTGTCAGACTCCCCACGGTTACAATTATTAAGGCCATAACTGAACCAGTTTCTCTCCTCTTGATCTTCCACCAGAAGTTCTTGTCCCGAAGCTTTTGCTTCGCATTAAAACGCTAATGATCACCTCCACCAAATTAGCAGCTTAATAATAATATAAAAACAAAGCTGAGTGAAAAGACTTTGATCGCTACCTTTGAGAGCTCTGTATTCTAACACCTCTCCCCCGCATCATTAGCAGCAATGACCTTTAATTAAAAATAAAAGACATATACAAAATACCTGAAGATGCCTTCTTTTAGCATGGCATATTCTCACATTGTTGTCTTTATAAAGAATGTCCAAACCTACTGCATTTGTTTTCCAGATCTTACAAAGACCCTACTTGTCCATAGGTTATTTTTAAGCTATATTCTAGCAATTGTGTTGTTTTTCCACAGAACTCAAGTTAGTTATACATCTATTTGAATGGTAGAAATTTGGTAAGAGCTTTGACGTTCCTATCTGACTTACATGTAAAAAGAGCTATAACATAGATGAATCCTTGTAGCTTGCCCCCACACCCACAGAGACAATGGAGGTACTTGATAGTTCTTTCATTTTCCCATCCCCTCCTGGGAAGAAAAAAATAGAATAATGGCTTTATAATGAAGTCCTTATACAAACACAGTGTCTCCTGAAACAATATTAACAGTATTTTGTAATTGATCAAGTGGGAAAAGATCTCTTTAGGTATCAATTAGACATATTAATGTTATCAATTCCCCTGCTAACTAGTAATATCAATAGCATTCTAGACTTTTCATCCTCAGATTTTAAATCCATTGCCTATTTTAAGTCATGAAGATAAAAAATTTGAAAGTGGATGCTGTAGTTGTGGACGCTGCATCCACACATAGAAGGCCACAGAGGGCTAAGAAACTATGAAACCTGAGCTTTTATGTGTCATTAGCTCTTTAATGAATCTCAAGGGCCCCTGAGCCAATGAGTTGAGAGTCTTGGGAAGCCTCTTGTCTGCCCTGAGTGGAAGAAGTGAGGGAGAGCACACAGATTACAGTGCTCAGTCCTATTAAAATATTCACAGAAGACTCATTTGAAAATGTATTAACCACATACTAAGTTAAGGCCCACCACAGATCAAATGCTAAGATTGGGGACAGGAAGCAATTGGCTGAAGTTAATTGGCCAATATTCAGGGAGGAAACTGGAAGAGAGAAGGCTGGGAAGGAAAATGCCCTGATAGCCTTTTAAGACCTGTGGTTGGCAGACGTTCTTCTGATAACGATCTGTGTCCATTGGCGTGTCTTCCCTTAGGGGGTAAGCACATGAAGAAATGGTAGCCCTGGTGCCTTCTAGAAATGGAGCAGGCGTCTGCATGTTAGAGTGGAGGGAAGGACTGGGTACTGAACGCTTTCAATCCCAACCACATTTGGGATAAATAATGCCCTCTAATCCCAAGAAGCCTCTATCTTCTTACTCTTAGTGAAGGCTTTCCAGGGAGGGCTTCCTAATGACTATACACTGAAGATTTCCTCCAGGCTGCATTATGATGACGACCTTCACAACTCGGCTTTGTTGCCAGATGTGTTTTCCAGGGAAAGAAAGTAGCAAATCCAAGTCATAGGTCATGAAGCAGAGTTGTCACCCTGCATAAAATAACGTAGAAATAATGTAACTAATTAAACAGTAAGGGATATGCAGTAGCTGAAAGAAATCAGGATTTAATAATGAATTAGATAAAATATATATTTAGCTTGAGAAAATTTTAAATACCAACAGATTTCAGGGAAGTCATTTCCCTGTTAGGCTTGAGCAAGTTCTTTTATTTTGAGAAGTTCCTCAGCGACAACTGATGAGATGAAAGGGATGATCTCATTATAAAATTATTAACAAAGATTATTTTATATGGATAAAAATGTTAAATAGGCAATTATGTGAAATTTTCTACTGTTTCTATGTATAATATATCTCCCACACAATCTCAGTTGTAATTTTCAAAAACAATTAAGGAAATTATTCAACCCCAATATAAAACTAATTTATTAATTTAGGTTATATGCCTCACATTGGTATCCATATGCAGGAGACAAACTAACAGTAAATTAATCATTATATGTTCTAATTCCCAGCTTTAGGCAGCTAGTGAAATCCTTCCATGAAAGCAGAAGAAATTTCCTTTCTCTTGACTTCTTTGTCATTTATTAAATAGTAAAAACTATGAAGTAAAAAAAATCTACTTAAACAATTCATGACTTTAACAGTCATTTTTACACATGTTGACTCCCATTTTGAACTGTTTAAACAATAAAGAACAGTTAGCGACTTTTGTACTTAGCTACTTAGTTATTGCAGATGTGTTACTACATGTTCATAACTTGTGCAGATACAGTTTGGGCAAGGGACAATAGGAAATGTCTGTATTCTAAAGTGGCATCAGTCAATTTAGGACTGGAGATTGTTTTTCTGGATGGCTTGCTTATGAGAGTAGAGAACAGTTGTCATTGTCTCCTAAAGGATTAGCTGGGCTTTAAGTTCTATTTCTTTCCACACCAGGCTGCGTCAGCTCCCTGGTAATCTAGAGACAGGTTCTTGAAGCTGTTGCTTGAGGGCAGTGTGGACATTATATTTATATAGTAGCTTTAGAAGCTTGTATAGAGTCATTTGATGGTAGTATAGGCCTGCTAAGGTATAGGAATGGGGAGTATTCACTTGAGTTGTATTTTGGAGTGCTTAGGAAATGGAATAAGTCACAAAAGAAAACCAGAAATGTGCCAGACTCCATGTCTTTCTTCTGTCTGTCATTATGGACTGACATCTTTGTCCTCTGCTTACAGTGTAGTATGGCCTTTTATAGAGAAAAGAGCTGAGCTGTAAGAATTATAATCAAGGAACTCTACCTAGCTGTATTTTGCCCATGAACCAATTCAATTTTGATTGCTGGTCAGGTTGGTGGTTCTAGGGACCTATCTGAGCAGAATGCAGTGGAGCAAGTCCATTGAATCAAGAAAGGCTTTTGCTCTATAGCACAGTTTGAAGTCAGGGATTGTGATGCCTCCAGAAGTTCTTTTATTGTAAAGGATTGTTTTGGCTATCCTGAAGAAGATGTGATACATTTACACAATGGAGTACTACACAGCAGAATAATAAACGACATCTTGAAATTTGCAGGCAATTGGATGGATCTAGAAAACATCATATTGAGTGAAGTAACCCAGACTAAGAAAGACAAATATAATATGTGCTCACTCATAAGTGGCTTTTGTACATAAAGCAAAGAAAAATCAGCCTGCAATCCACAATCCCAGAGAACCTAGACAACAAAGGGAACCCTAAGAGAGACGTACATGGATCTAATCTACATGGGAAGTAGAAAAAGACAAGATTTCCTGAGTAATTGGTAGCATGGGGATCATGATGGAGGGTAGAAGGAGAGGGATTAGGAAGGGAGGGGAACAGAGAAAAATATATAGCTCAATAAAAATAAATAAATATCTGTTAGTGACCCTTCAAAAGAAAGAGAGAGGGAGAAATAAGAAAGAAAGAAAGAGAGAGAGAGAGAGAGAGAGAGAGAGAGAGAGAGAGAGAGAGAAAGAAAGAAAGAAAGAAAGAAAGAAAGAAAGAAAGAAAGAAAGAAAGAAAGAAAGAAAGAGCCTGTCATCACCTTCCCAAAGGGAGCTGCCTCCTTTAGGACAGACAACAGAAAAACACCAGAGAAAGTTATAACAACAGAGAGAAGACTTTTGTATTTTCTACCTACCTCTCATTTTCCACTGTGTACTTTGCAAGAGTACCAACTTACCACCGTGTTCATTCAACAATTTGCAATTCTTACCATGCCTGACAGGCACAATGACGATTCTCAAGGGCAAGCTAAGGAGGGGTGGAGGCTCCTGAGCTTCTCAGATCCACAGTTTTCATAGTGTTTCTAAGCTGTGCCTTGTCGTTTTTATGCACGTGGCATCTGGTTGAACGATGAGATCCTGAAGAGACTCTAGGATGTACTGTTACAATAGGCTAGCTGCAGATTTCAGCTCTGAAGAGCCGTTTCCCGTTCTTTTAAGACAGACACAGAAGGCATTTGCAAAACTGCCAGCCAATTCTTCATCAGAGAATTGTTTTGAAAACTGGTTGTTTTTGTTGGAAAAAAAAATAACATGTTAATAGCCAATGTGTTTATTATCGCTGCCTTTAAATGAATTGGTACTTACATATTATTAAAATAACTCAATTTTAGATCCTTGTGATAAGTAATAATATCTGTAGCTTACATTAACAATGTCTTTAAGGAACTTAAACTTTTAAAGAGAGTAATGTTCTATTATAAATATTTGAGAACTTTCGTCTATTTTAAAAATGCAAACGTCTACAGAGGACACAGGAAAAGATGTTATAGGAAAATGATAAAATACATCATTCTGTACTGGATATGTTTATCTAATGCTCATAAAGACTCCATTCCTGGAGATGGCAGCTATATATTATTCTCACAAATAATATTAAAATAATATCTATTTATTTTATAAACAGATCTCACGAGGTGTTTAATTATATACATTCATGAGCCACTGAGACATGAAATCAGTCATTAATTTATTTCTAAGGTATTAAAATATTAAATTGATTAATCATTGATTAGTTTAAAAGTATTCATTTAAATCTTAGGTATATCTCAAACATCCTTTCTAAATAAATGTTTAATAATTACTAAAATAAATACTCCAATATTATAGAATTCGCTATAGTCAGAAAACTAATATTATGTCATGTGTATTTTAGTAATTGCAGCTGTAGTTTATAAGTAGAATTTCATAATGGCTTCAAACATGCAAACAATACTTCAGCTGATTATTTTCCAGCACTGGCTGAATTTTGCTATTCAAGAGTAACTATATATTTTATTTTCAGTGGTTATATGAAAAATGTGCATAAATTGCAACCTAGATCTGAGCAGTGCTTTCTGTCCTCTGAGTTTACTGATTTATTATGTAGGCAATAATAGTGGGGTCTCCAGAAAGAATCACCAAAATCTGAGCTAATAACTGAACTCATGTTCTCTTGGAATGAACAAGGTTTTTGCCTCCATGCTGGGACACATGCACTTTCGTAGGTTACCACTGGGAAATTCCCACCACTCTCTGCTGCAGAGATTATCAATTTGGCTGGCGATAAGAATCATTTAGCCTAATTTAGAGAAACAGACCTCTGCACTCATTCCAGATCTGAAAACTCAGATTGACCTGTTCTCTTTGTGCCTGATGTATCAGGGCTCAAAGCTAAAGGAGAGAAGCAAACAGAATGAAACCAGCAATCAAAGCAAAATTCCCTACGTTGACCAGCTTTTACTTTAATACTTAACCTATAAAACCAATATTACCATACACACCAAACCATCTTGCCTGTAAACACCTGCCTGACAATCTGTGTATATATCTCTAGTTCCCTGTATGCTTTTAAAAAAATCTAGGTAAAAAAAACCAAGTTTACAAGTTCTTTCAAAAATGGTAACAATGAGACAGTCTTAAGTATTAATAGTAATCCTTTGTGTGTGTGTGTGTGTGTGTGTGTGTGTGTGTATTAAAGACAGTGGAAGTGAAGAAAATAGAGAGGGAGAAAGAGAGGAAATGAAAGGAGAATGGGGGCGTGGAGAGAGTATGGAGATGAAGGGAAAGAAGTATAGGTGAAATGAGGTGAGACAGGAAGGGGAGAAGTGAAAAGGGAAAGAAAAGGATAGGGGAAGAATGAAAGGATGAGCAGAGATTAAGCTATTAGAGAATTAGCTTGATCTCTTCAAAATACTGTCATGAGATTATCAGCGGATTCTATCAGTGGACACTACTCTCCATAGAATGGGAATTTAGTTATGGACACTGTCTCTGGACAATCCAATGTTAAAGGGTGGAAAACATTCAGAAATGGTGAAATAGTCTTTCCTGCCCCCTGAACTAATCATTTGAAAAGGCAAAATGACCAGGATTTAAGATATATGGTACCATGTAATAGAAAGAAATCTGTGTCTATGTAGTGGGTCTCCCACTGGGTTCATGGGTCTTGACAACATAGTCTACGCCTTGGACAGAGAATAGTACATCAGGGGAGATCATTAGTCAACCAAGTGTACATTCTGACAACTTCTTTCTACCTCAAGGGATGCTACCTGTCAAGAATAGAAGGTCAATTTTAACATTAGAGGTAGATAAAGAAAACAGAGGAGGCTCATAAGATGTTTTCAATTTTGACCCATAAGTCAGATGGCCTCTCATTCCACAGCAGCTGAGGCTTCTTGGAGCTTTATTTTCCTAAGACACTGGAAAATCTGGTCAAATACTTACTACTTCTGGCAGTCTCTGGAGTTGAGCTAAATATTATTGAAGAGTTGGTCATCAGAGACCAAGATAAGCAAAGGCAAAAGAAGGCAGTTATACTGCTGGGCATTGTCAAGTGTGACCCCTACCCATACTGTAGGCTGTTTGTGACAATCATTGATGACCTATCACTAGGATGGTGTTTCTGGAATTAGGATCTAAGCTGTTTTTCTGGTTTAAGCCTTGGTTCTTCTGTGGAAAGTGAGCAATGTTCAACCAGGAAAATGGAAGGAAACTGTAGTTTCCTTAGCACTGTCTTTCTTTGAACTCATCTAAACGCCTTTGAGGGAAAAAGAAAAATCAAAATAATAAAGTGTCTAAATGGATAAAACTGGCAAAAAGAACACACACAAGAAAATTAAAGTACCTAACTCTGGAAGGGTCACATAGCTCCAGTCCTAGTGTTAAAATGGGACACTCATGTAAAGACTGTTTAAAAATAGCCAACTCTCCAGGGTTTTTTGTTTTAGATTTTCCTATTTTCTTCTTGTTTAAGGCTAAAGCTGAAAAGCTGTCATCTTATACATTTATTTACTGGAGACACAACTGACCAAAAGTAGAAAGAAACAAACAACACTGTCCTTAAATTGAAGCTTGAAGTTGAAACCACATTTAAAAAAATCTTTATAAATCAAGTTGGCAGGGCAGAGTAAGGCAGGGATGCAAAATTAGGCAAGCCAAAGGTTCCTCCACTGTGATTGCCCTTTCTCTTCACAGCTCATAGCCCATGGCAGTTGACTCAACTGGGGAGGTCAGCATTCCAGCAACCCAAGTCTTAGGAAACAAGAATGGCAATGTGTAACCTGAAATGACATGCTCGCTGATACAGCTTGTTGCTCTGCACGCTTACATTTTGAAATATATCATGCGAACTGAATTACAGAGAATAGCATTCGACAGGGTGAAGGGTTGCTTCTCCAAAGAGAAGGCAGGGTTCCTGGCAAGGCAAAAGTCTGAAGGACAAGTGCCTTTAGCATCAACCAAAAGTCTTACTTTATAAAATGACCTCAAAAAAAATTAGACAGCTCTGCAGAGCCAGTAGAAGGATAACCAATGGGATAAAATGACTTAGTGTGCTACTACTGAGTCAGATCACATAGGAATTATCCCCTAATGGCATTTATTGGAAGGAGACTGGACTATTTTCTCTATGTCTATTCCCTTCTGTAGCTCAATGTTCAGGAAAGGAGCAGTGTTTCTCCTTTGACTTTCCCTGTGAGCTAAGCACCATGAGATTGGAAAATGAGTTTTCTAATGTAGACTTACTCCATATACTTGAGCCTCTGTTTGGAAATTGATGGCATCTATGTAAAATTTTGATATTTGTTGACCGAATGACATATTAGGTATAGCTACAAAGGAAACGTAACCTTCCATAATTGAAGTCTTGCTTGGTGTATTTGATGCTTAGCGAATAGTTTTTACCAAAAAACTATTCAACATTATTTTTAAACTGTAACTCTGTGTTCCAAAAAGACCCAGTGGTGTCCTTTATATGTGCATTGCTGTTGCTTTTATGAAATAAATACTATCTATGAAACCATTTTAAAAATGAAATGTTTATATTAATACTTTACATCAACTTTCTTATTAAATTTTGCATTAAATTATTCCACTACTGTTATACACCAAATACTTTGCCAGCCTTTTTGTTTGCTAGGATGAGGTGAATATGGCTTATAACTTGAATAAAGAGGTATTTCTTCTCCCTTAATTTATATTATTTTCATTGCTTTGTCATTTTTAATCACTACCATGGAAATTGATATTCACATAGTTTGAATATATCCTCTGAATTTTGTTGCTTCAAATGCTTGATTCTCTTCTAGTTGTTAAGTCTAAGATAGGGGATAAAACATGTCAGAATCACTCAGCAGTTTTACTGCAATGAAATCAGCCACCTTTGTAGGTCTCCAAGGGCCAAGTGGGTTCCACCCAAATCTTTTAGTCGCAGTAATGTGAGTAGCTATCACTTTCAGAAACACTTCTTTTTAGATTCATTTGAGGGTTCAAGAAAAGTGGAGATCATCCCCCTAGGCGTACTCATATCTTATTGGTCAGAATGATTTTTACCTCCTTTGCCCTGCATACCACCTTCATTATTAATTGTTAATTGTAGGAAATCTACTTACTCTGTGTCAATTCCATTGGAGGGACCTCAAAATCACATGAAATCCATTTCCCATAAACTGATATTTCAGAGTTCAAAGAATAGTTGTTGTCTACTAATTTTACATGGACATTACAAAGTCAGTTTCCTTTTAAATTTTCCATAACTCTGATTCCTAAGCTACAGTAGGTCCTGTCAGCCCTATTTTCTTTCCTTCCCTTTCTGCCTGAGACTCCAAATTACCTTCTCCATATCTGCCTCGAAAGCACCCTGTTTTCCAAGGCAAAAAACATACCAAGCTCTCATAAGGAATATTTCCTAAAGGCTCTTCAAATGCCACAAGAACATTAAAGTTTCCGGAAAACTTCTGACTGACAGTTGAAAATTATTCTCAGCTTTTTCTTTTGTATTGTGGATGAGATAGCTGAGTCTTTCACAGTAACCAAAGAGGAAAACCATGTCTATCCTAAAGCACAAGAGAAATCTGAAATAGATAAATACAATAGATACAAAATAATATTTCCTTTGTTTATGGTTAAAATACTGAAATTTCTTCTTACAAGAACCAAACCTATGACATTTGTGATGTGAAAGCTTTTTATTTTAAAATATTATTGTGCTTTTATTGAAGTTTACATTTTAAGAGTAAATTACAAAATTTTTCATAATATAAGAATTCCTTTGTAAGATGTGACTATATCATTGGGACCTAGACTTGTTCCATACCTGAAAGTTTCTCATGCATGCCTTACTTTTGAATTGGCTCTGATTTTATTAGTTTATTTGTTTGGTTAGTTGGTTTTTCAGTATGGCATGTGTTTGGGTTGTTTGAGACTTTCATACATGCATATAATGTCTTGATTCAATCTACTCCCCCTCCCCATTTCTTCTCTTCCAATGTCTTCCCTATAGACTACATACTTTTCACTCCCAACTTCATGTGCATCTTTGTACTTCATGAAAAACTCACTGAGGCCACTGAGAGACGCCTGTATGTGCATGGGTGTACCATATCTACTAGAGCACTACAGATGCATCCTTGAGGGAAACTGAGTCTCCCTCCCCCAGCAGATATCAGTTGCCAATGGCTGAAGGCTACTGGAGGAACCTCATGAGGCCCTCCCCTGCACATGCTGGAAATGTTTTGCTACTGCCTTTGAATATGAGTCCACAAACCAATATTGGTGCCATTCTCTGTTATTTGATTTTCAAAATATTCCCACTTGGTCCTGTGTCTTATCGTCCAATTTTGACTTAAAATGCCCACTAAATGAACACAGAGGAGTCTCCTTTAAACGCCCAGCATCACAATTTGGGAGTCATTGTGCTATGTGACAGATTTCTCCCCAAACAAACACTTTGATCATTTAATGATAGCCCGCGCAGGGAGCACTAATGACTAACTCCAGCACTGCAGTGAAGACACAATGGAGGATAAAATGCCTCAGAATTCACTCATCTTTATTCATCCAAGGGGAGCACTAGTGGGGGCTGGTTTTCTTCTTTCTTTTTTTAATTAATATTATTCTGGCAGCTTCCCTTGCTTTGAAAATAAGGAAGTTTTATTAAATGGTGGGTGAACGGGATTCCTCTTTTTCCTTCCTAGATGTCTGTGAGAAGCAGAAACATGAACATCTTCCTGAGGACTCTATAGTGAGAGAAATGACAGCATCCCACACAGTCATAGCAACCAGGAGCATACTTCCCAGTCTTCCACTGACTGTTCAGAATGATGAATGATGACTATTTACTAAAACAATGGCATGGGTTTTCTTAATAATTCTGGGTTTCATGGCCCGGTCTTCCTCTAGGAATTCTATTGATTTGAAATGTTTATATTTTAGGTTCTGCTTTCATTATTTAAAGCACTATTGTTTATTATTGTTTTGTGTTCTTATGAATTCTACTGAAAAGTTTGGTTTGTAAGTTTGTTTCTTTTCTTTTCCTGATACTATTTCTGCTTACAAGTCACCCCACACACACCTTCCTATGTCTGCTTATTTGGGAATCTCTACTGAATTTCACAACTTTTCATAAAAAGCAGGGGTTATTTTGTTTATCACTGAGAACAATGTATTGCCCATATATAATATCCAATGACTAATTATTGCTTAATAACTAATAGCTTCTAATAATCAATGACTACTGATTGACTTTTTTTTTAAAGAACCATTGAAAAATTATTGGAATTCTCCATGTATTTATAGCAGGGACCTTTTCCTTTTGTTTAATAGGCTTTTCTATAGGTTCACTTGAGGTTATCTAAACTCAGGATCTACAAGAACTTGAAGCTATTCACAGTCCTAAGGAATATCCCTCTGGTCTTCTAAATGATAAAATACACCTTTGCTTTGATATTTCTGGAGTGGAATAGATAAGAGATTCTGGAAGTCTTGATTATTAGATGTTAGTCCTCTAGTTTACAGCCATATACTCACCTCTTTCCTCTGTAGTAGTGATGATGTTGAGTCTAGACTAGATTCTAGCTGCTTCTGATTTAATGTTGTGGTCACTTGACTATGTGTAGTGGCTTAATATGTCTGGAAGTCTATTATTTCTGAATGATGGCTATTATTGGCAAGCATGACCTCATCATCAGGGTACCAGGTACTACACAAAGTAAAGAGCTTCTTGGAGGTTCTGTCAGTAAAATCAGCAGGTGGATTTGTTAGTATTATTCTGTTTTGTTTTCTAAATATTTTTATGTTATTAATATTCCTTTCTCTATAATTTTAAATACAGGCTTTATCTTCTTTAGTCATTACAATGCCTTCACACGTTTTTTTTTTCTTCTGAAAAAAAATCTCAGTCATGTTTACTTCTGCAAATACTTTCATTTCTTGTTGTTTTTAAAAGATACTAAATATTTGTGTTTATTTATTTATTTAGAGCCAGTTACTTTCTTTGTTATTCTTTAGTAACTTAGTACATGAATTTATGATAATAGCCATCCACTACCGCTTTTGTTACCCTTCCTCTACAACTGAAACTTTTATTATTCCAAACAAACCTCCTTTCTATGTTGTGTTTGTGTATCTATGTGTGTGTGTATGCATGTGTGTGAGACCCATTATGTTGTTGTGGTTGTTTTCATGAGACGAGTAGGAAAAATGGACAACTAATCAATTGGTATGATACTTCTTCAGCAATCATTCATTTCCTACAGTCATTCAGGGAAGGTTGAAGATTCACAAACAATTCCCCACACATCTTGCACTGATAATGGGCCTTATGCAGGCCTTATGCATAACCACAGATGCAATAAATTTATAAGTGCAACCGTTGTCCAGAAGACAGTTTATAGTATGCCTCCCTTTCCTATGGCTGTTACATTCTTTGTATCTCAAGAGTCTTGCAAAGATTGACACAGATGCCCCATTTAGGGCTAAATACTCTGTAGTCTTTTCTTTCCAGCACTCTGAATAGTTATGAATTTCTGTAATAACCATTTCTCATTGCCACAAAAGAAGCTTCTCTAATGAGGCTGAGAACAACATTAACCTATGGCTAAAACCATATGTATATAGAGGGAGTTTGACAGGATGTCTATTTTGACGCAAAAAAAAAAAATTATCAGTTCCCCTTCTAAGCTCCATGAAATTCCTAACTATAGGCTCTTGGCCAAATTCACATTACCAAGCCTGAGTTAACTCCTCTTGAGTGGGTAAACTGCAGCTCTCCCACACCTGGGGAGAGCTGATAATGAATTTATTCCTCCAGAAGCCTGTATAGTAATTTCTGGCATTATCCAGCAAAGGGGGATGTTCTCCATGTCCTGCAACCCAACTTGTGATATCTCCATCAGTTGTCTTATTGTCTATCCTGATAGGCGATCAATATAAATGTATTATCTGTAAGATGGGGGAGTCTGTTTCTCCTATCGACAACTTTTTGCGAGGAGCTATCTTACATCTGGCAGCTGGAGTTTTACTTAATAACCTTTGACCTCTGGCAGGATCATCACCCACCCATGCCAGTGGATAAATACTTTTAATGCATTTTAACGGATACAGAAAATAGTTGTGAAGGTTAGTGTTAATTGTCAATTGAACAACATGTACAACCACCTGTAAGATAGGCGTGTGGGCGTGCCTGTCGGGAATTATGTGTATAACATTTGGGTGGGATACGGAATCACTGTGGGTGACACCATTCTCAGGTTGGGATCCTAGATGGCATAAATGGAGAAGATACAGAGCATCCAACCCTTCCTTCTTCCTGAGGGGGATCTGACTAGCCGATTCAGACTCTGCTGCCATGATAGACTCACGAATGATACTCTACAGTGTCTACACTGAAATAAACCACTTACTCTTTAAATACTCGACAGTGTCTACACTGAAATAAACCACTTATCCTTTAAATACTCAACAGTGTCTACACTGAATAAACCATTTACCCTTTAAATTGCTTTGGACAGGTATTTTACTTTATCACAGGGACATAAAATAAAATAAAACAGCAAGTTTCCCCGGGGGGGGGGGGCGGGTTATAAGGTCTTGTCTAATCTTTTCCCATCATCTCTTCTCTCTGCCCTCCCATCTTTATATCTGTCTAAACCTTTACAACCCAAGTATTCTTCAACTTTACTTTTAAATCACACGCATTCTTCTGTGTCCTTCCTCCTTGAATCCTCTTTACATAACCTTTCTGATGAACCCTTTGTAGCAGCTTTGCTTTTAGGATATAGTCTTACCGTATACTCAAGGTACTCCTCAAAATCAAGATCCTCTTGCCTCCACATACCAAGATGTGAAAGATAATACATCTTTATCTTCAAAATTTTTGGTTCATGTTCACTTTTGCCCACATTTTCATTTTAGAGGATTTTCTATTAATAAAGATTTTCCCCCTTTTTACTGTGGCTTCAATAGGATTTTAATGAGTGGGAGAGATTAAGATATGTTATCAACCTAATTTTGGCACTGTTAGTGTTTTCTGATATAAGACCTAGATGAGACAGAAAATTGACAATCATATCCTGGTGCAAGGATTCACCCAGTGAATCTAACTGCTTTGTGGAATAGATCAGATGAAAGCTTACATACACTTAGTCTACACATCTTCCAGGTTCCCAAAGTGTTACTATTGCTGGTGCATCTTCCATAATATTCTAAGATATTATATGTGAACTATAATGACCATAGACAAGAGGTGTTTGATTAGTTACAACATAACTAGTTACAGAAAGTCATCTTGTATATCTGTCAGCAAACACCTGCTCAATAACTACTCTTTAAGGCAAAATAAATTCAGCCCTAAAAAGGATTGTGGAATAATGCATATTTTTTAATAAAATGAATGTAACAACCAAAAGTCAATGACCTTTATAATTCCATGCCACTCAGTACCCCCACCACACACACTTTAGATTTATTGCCCTGAAATATGGCCCAGTGTGTAAAAATGCTTGCTGCACAAGCAAATGGACATGAGTTCAGATCCCCAGAACCCACATAAAAAGTTATACTTGGTAGCATACCCGTTAACCCCAGTGCTGCTGCTACTGACAAGCAGTTCCCAGGGCTTTGCTTTCAAACTGATCTAGCCAAGACAACAAGTTCCAGGTGTGGTAAATGACACTGTCTCAAGAAAATACAGCAGAAAAGATACTGAAGAATACATACCAATATTTACCTCTGGTCTTCACTGCCATCCTCCTGAGTGAGCACATGTGTTGCTGGTGGTTATTTTGTTCTTTACTCTTTGGTGGGCCCACTGCCCAGCTCCCAAGTCAAGACACGGAGACTTACTCTTATTTATGAAAGTCCGACCTTTGCTTGGCTTGTTGCTAGCCAGCTTTTCTTAACTTATTCCATCTAACCTTTGCCTCTGGACTTTTTCATTTTCTCTTACTTCTGTAAAACTTACTTTCACTCTTACTCTGTGGCTGGCTGCATGGCTTAATGGCTAGGTGACTGACTCCTAGTATCTTCCTTTTCTTGTTCTCTTGCTTTTCATCCTTCTTCCAGATTTTTCCTATTTATTCTCTCTGCCTGCCAGCCTCACCTATCCTTTCTACTGCCTCACTATTGGCCATCAGCTCTTTATTAATCTGTTATGTGTTTTAGGCAGGCAAAGAATCACAGCTTCATAGAGTTAAGCAAATGCAACATAAAAGAATGCATCACATCTTTGCATCATTAAAACAAATGTTCCACAGCACAAATAAATGTAACACATCTCCAAATCATATTCTACAACACACTTTCACACATGTGGTTACAACACACACAGTAATAATAACAACAATAATAATATAAGTACTCAGCAATTACTTGTTAAACGATACTGGCTCTACAACAAATTACTTATTTTGCTTCTTCCCCTTGAGTGATCTCACTTAAGTTCAACTTCCTTTTTTCTTTAAAAAAAAAATGCAATTAGAGGATGTCTTGATTACTGTTCTGTTTCTATGAAGAAATACCATGACTGAAGCAACTTATAAAAGAGAAAGAATTGAATTCAAAGCTTGCTTAATTTTACCACATGAATCCACATGACTGTCACAGTGGGTAGCATGAGCCTATGCATGCCATCCTCATTCAAACCACCACAGATGAGCTAGGTGATACAATTTTTATCTTTTTATTGGTTTTTCGAGACAAAGTTTCTCTGTGTAACAGCCCTACCTGTCCTGGAACTAGCTCTTGTAGATTGGCCTGGCCTCGAACTAACAGAGATCCTCCTGCCTCTGCCTCCCGAGTGCTGGGATTAAAGGCATGCGCCACCACAGCCTGGCCAAAATTTTTATCTTAGATCTGGAAATATTTAGATTATAAGACTATAGATTTTGAGCCAGTGCTATACAATGTAGGATAAGACTCAGGAATCACGAGAGTGGATTATGTATTTTGCATGTGGAAGGGAGGTGATTCATTGAAACCAAGATCAGGCAGGATATGGTGACTCTCCTCTGTAAGTTCTGCACTCAGGAGGAAGAAACTGGTGGATCTCTGTAAGTCTGAGGCCATCATGGTCTACAAAGTGAATTCTTGGCCAATAGGGGCTATATAGTAAGGTCCTGTCTCAAAAAAGAAAAAAAGGAAGGAAGGAAGGAAGGAAGGAAGGAAGGAAGGAAGGAAGGAAGGAAGGAAGGAAGGAAGGAAGGAAGGATAACAGAAAAACAAGGCCAGGTAGGTAGAATCCTGAAACGACACCAAGATTTCTTGCTGTCAGTATACATGCCTGGTATAATATTATTTCTGTGTTTATGTTCAAAAGTTTTCTTTCTAATAAAATACTTCATAGTACTTTCAAAACAAATGGGTGGAATTTCTTTAAAGAACAAATAATTCATTTTAGAACATGTTTTCAGAGACTTGAATTTCAGCAAGTGCATCTGGCTACTGTCAATCACCATGTTAGACCATGATGAAATGTTATAATAGGGCTGGCCATGTGCTCTGATTTTTAGGAGGTTTATTTCCTTATTTTGAATGCCATTCCGTGGAGCAAACCAAGACCACACATCAACAAATTTTATAACTGAAGAGAAAAAGTTGCTAAAAGTTAGGTAATCTGCACAGAGCCTACAGTAGGAAAACATGCAATGCTCTGAATGACCGTCTGTGTGACACTGGATGGCTGTAATGCATTTTAGAGCAGATGTATTCTACCTTGCATGCAGTTCTACACCTATATCTCTCTGCAGCAATTCTGTGTATCTACTCAGTTTTCATTTCCATAGAAGAACCTAGGTTTCAGGCACCTACCAACCATACAAACCCAGGAGCTGAATTTCACTATGATCAGTGAATGATTACTTTTGCAAATTTGAACTTATTTTTTTCAATCAAACTGGATGTCAAATACCCCAGAGGGAATTATGAACATTCATCTAGAACAGATCAAAAATTCAGTTGATTCATATTTCGAAAGGAATCAGGAAAAGTAAGGTATCTTTGGACAAAGCTAACAGTGGATTCAATAACACAACAGTACAAATATATAAAAGGATACAAACAAAGTTTGGAAAGATCAGTCTTAAAGCGTGGTGGACTCATGTATCAAGGCGTGTGACTCCATGATGTGTAAAACCGGCCTCTGTGCTCAGGACTCTCTTCATGGGACAAGCAGGGAACTCTGACAAGTAACTCACAGCCCAGCAATCAAATGATGGAGTGTAGGATGGTTTTAGCCAATTTTTTTGACTTTTTACCACAAATTCCTGAGATAATTCTAAATTCAAGGTAATAAAAACATTTGTTACATAATAGTTTCTTCTGAATCACACTGACTTGCTTTGTCTTCTGCTCATTCTCTAAAGAATATATCTAAGCAACTGACAATAACCTGAACATGAACTAAGGGACCCACTTTTAATATGTAAATGTGCTGTTTTTATGATTTTTTTGGACCGAAAAAAATGTCAGATTTTCTTTTAAAAACCATATGTTCTTACATTTTTTGATATCTGAAATCGGCAGCTTGCCAGAAAATATTCCTAGTGCAATGCCAGACTACCCCAGAAAGGTGTCCCAGGAAGTCTGTTCTGATTACTGAAGATGTTGAGCTAGTCTTGACTTCAAACAGTAGATATTTCCACACTTTAGTGGTATATGACAGCTCTATCCATTCCACAATGTCAAATTCTTTGGTTTTGGCCATCGTGTACTTATGCATTTCTGGCTAAGGAAGTAGAGAAGCCTAATTTGATTTTGGAGCCAAAAGTTTTTAGGCCTCGTTCCTTTGGAACTTGGACTGGACAATATTGGCAGTCTATAAAGGCTAGGACAGATCAAGTAGTCACACATAACGAACTGACTCCACCGAGCACATTCAGAGAGAAAGATCATGCCTCCACATTGGATAACCACTCTCTGAGGCAGACTGACAACACCCTGAATTCAATCTCCCTTAAATAAACACACAAGGAAAGCACAGCTTTAACATACCTTCAGGCTCTTCTCTCCACTGCTGCCTGATTGGTTTTCGTGCCATAGGCCAGGCTGCAGATGCTGTCATTACTGTTGTTCTTACTTAGGTCTGTCTGCTGTCTGCTAACAAGCATTCATATGCTTTGGATCATTAAAGTCACAACCTCCTGTGCCAATCTATTCCTCTTCCTGGGTTTGCTATAGCTGGGAAGGAAGGATGCTATTCTCGTTTCCTTTCCTTTAGCACCTCTGGTCAGGGTCATTTTGGAGGTCTAAATATCACAGCATCCGCCTTCGGCCCCATTGAACATAAGATTTGTGTTCCTATTCAGCTCGCTCTTTCTGCTTTATTTTTAATGCGAGCTGAATGACATGCACTGGAACTGTAAAAGACAACAACACTGCTGCGGCGACAGCCATGTCCTGGTGCCCTGCTACGTACCAGCCTGTTGTACTTATACCCATGCTAAATGTCCTCTGACAGACTCCAGGTGCTCAGAATTGTTACAATCCAACCCATTTCATTGTTGGAACTTGTCACTTGGATCTTGGAGAATTCTCTCCTTTCGTCTCACTGTGGGTGGCAGGTTGAATAAACATGTTCCTCTCTATGGACAAGGCTGCATGTGTCCATGGGTATGATCAGGGGTGGAGAGACACAAGTTTCTTTTTCATGGAAGGCACAGAGGACAGATACTGCACAGAGAGAAAGAAAAAAAAAACCTGTCACTTGGAGTATTATGCAGGCTGCCCATCTAAACCCATCATTGCCTGGCACCTCCACACTAAGGGCAAGGATCCAGCCAACTTGTGAGTGGGCACCAGGCCATGTGAGCAGATGGGCATGGAAGTCGGCAGCCAGTAGACCATGTATGTGCATCAATGGAGGGTGTTGAGGGCACGATTCCCAGAGGAGAATGTCCTAACAGCTGTCTGGCCTGAGCCAAAATACTTACAACCAAGGAAAAGCGCCATCCTTCAATCCTGCTGAGTCGGATTAACCTTCAAAACTAAATCTTCTTTTTCAGCAGCAGAAGGTGAGTTGGGGGGGGGGGGGTCTCTAGGAACCTCAAAGAATCAGTGAAGAAAGCAACCTGGCAAGGTGTAATTATGAGGTAGCAACTAAAGCTGCTGAAGGCATTCATTCAGTGTGCTTATTTTGCACACTTGGCAGAAAGTTTTGCTTCTTGAAAGATGGTCGTAGCTATTCAAATCTCTGTCTCCTACCATATTTGTAAAAATGACTCTCAAAACAGGCAGGCCACTTTCTCTAAGGACTTCTTCACCTTTAAATTAAGAAATAAAGATTTATGAAAAAATGTTACTAGACAGTAGAAAGCAGGGAGCAGGTAGTTATCTTTGTGCAGCTTTGCACGCTGCAGATGAAGTGTCATACATAATGCACCACACCACAGTTTTCCAAAACCAAAAGAGTTTCTTTTTTAGTGATCAAAATAAACTTGCAGAAGTAAAAAAAGGAAAACTTGGTTTTTTAACCTAGGCCCTTCTGGAAAGTGAAAGAATTTTTTTAAAATTTCAAACTGAGCCTGATTTAATTTGTTAAGGATTTTATGCATTTAGATACCACGAGATCAGATGTAGAACGTGCCTGCACAAAATAGCAAAACAGGAACTTAACAATGGCGGGTTTCATCTGGGTAAACATGACTAGAGTCCCATAAAAATTCTGTTCTTCAATAATTTTTATTTATTTTGTCTTTTAAACTTTATGAGGTGTTTATGAAATAGTTGTCTTAGTATTATTTTCTGTTGGCTTCAATCTTTTCATTTAAAAGATTCCTAGCTTACACTTGAGGGGAAAATGTAAGTTTTGTTCAAGTGTTCCAGAATATGCACCCATTGTTTAATAATCTATTATTTGAACTATTTCCTTTTGTCTCTATCAGACTGAGTATCTCTTTTATCAAGAGTAAAGGGGATGAGTGAATTATTTTATCTGTTCTTGGTAACAATCAAAATTGTGACTTCAATAAACCCTGTACTGCTCTTAATAGTGTCATAAGCCGAATAAACTACACCATCAGCTTGTGCCCAAAGATGGTGCTATTGGGAGGTGTTGTAGACTCTTAGGAAGGGGGCATTATGTGACATCGTTATGCCTTTGGGGTCTCCACTGTGTGGTCGTGGTCTGTCCCATTTCTCTCTCTCTCTCTCTCTCTCTCTCTCTCTCTCTCTCTCTCTCTCTCTCTCTCTCTCTCTTTCTGATTTCTTTGATTTTCTTTTTTTTATATTTTTCCATTCAATTATTTACATTTCCTTCCCTCCTTACAATCCCCTCCCGCTCCCCCACACCTCCTCCTCCCTCTCCCACCCTGCTTGAAAGAGGGCAGGGAATCCTGCCCTGTGGGAAGTCCAAGGCCCTCCCCCCTACATCCAGGCCTAGGGAGCTGTGCATCCATATAGACTAGGGTCCCCAAAAGCCAGAACAGGCCGTAAAAACAAGTCCCAGTGCCTTTATCAATGGCTTCTCAGTCAGCCCCCATTGTCAGCCACAATCAGAGAGTCCGGTTTGATCACATGCTCATTCAGACCCGGTCCAGCTGGATTTGGTGAGCTCCCATTAGAAGAGGCACACTGTCTCAGTTGGTGGAACAAGCCCTTACAGTCCTGACTTCTTTGCTCGTCTTCTCCCTCCTTCTGCCTTTCAACTGGACCTTGGGAGCTCAGTCCGTTCCTCTGACGAGGGTCTCTGTCTCTATCTCCATCGTTGCTGGACGAAGATTCTATGGTGATATTCGAGATAATCAGCGCAATAGTGGGGCAAGGACCATTCAGGTACCCTCTCCTCTGCTGTCGAGGGACCTAGCTGGGGACATCCCCGTGGACACCTGGGATCTCCCCTAGAGCCAACCCTAAAGTGGATCCCTTAATGTAGGTATCTTCTTCCCTGCTCCTCTATCCGCCCTTCCTCCATCTCCATCCTCCCACTCCCCCAAGCTGTTGTCAGTCCTTCTCTTCTCCCTTCCCTCTCCCCCTCTCCCCCTCTCCCCAACCTCACCCCCACCCTAACCCCCACCCCCATTCTCACAACTCTAGTCATAAACCAAGGTCATTAAGCCTATAGTTCACAAGCCCAGTGAAGCCCAATAACAAGGTGAACCCAAAGAAAAACATTTATAGATCCTCCTGGAAATTGGAAGCAAACAAGATTGCAGGCCATTTCTCTTTCTTGCTCCCTCCTTATGAACTGAGGAGTTCTTCTTTGTTATGTGCTTCCAACAGGATGTGCTGTCTCAGCACAGGCCTAGAGCATTGCTGTCAACTGATCACGGACTGAAACTTACAAAGCCATTACCCATAACAAACATTCTTTCATTGTAGAGACAGAAGGCTGAATGCTACATATACAGAATCTAAAAAGCCGTTCTTATGAAGAGAGTAGTTAGCATGAACAGGAATAAAGGGAGAGAATGCTTGGTGATAACAGAGGCCCACAAGTTACTCCTAATATTCTGTAGGGTGTTACTGCTCTTCAGATTGACAATAATTAGACGCACATTTCAAAACAGCAAGTGGGAGAAATTTGAATGCTCCCCAAAGACATGAGAAATATTCAAACTAATGGATACATCAGTTACCCTCATCTTATCAATATACATTATATATCTGAACTGACATTTTACACTTTTGCCCCATACACATATTCAATGATTGCATATCAATGACACATTTAAATATTTAGGGAAAATGATACACAAAGTGTATATAAAATAAAATTCTTTGCAAAACATAGATGTTCCTAAAGAGATAAAATACTAAGAATGAAGACAAGGCATTGGCACACTTCAGATTAAAGAAATATAGAGAAGTGTACCACTCAGACACATGCACTTCTTGGATCAGAGGATTTCAATCTATGAAGACAAAAACTGTGCCATATCCAGCTTTACAGCAACAGCAAAGAAATATTACACTAAAAATACCCACCATGAGAGACCAAAGGAAATAATATTAATCTGGAGCAAGCCAATGGGCACACTGTACACAATTAATTTGTATTTAAATAAGGTCAGTAGGTAGTTTGGCTTTCTTCTTGAAGAGAAACATGTGTTTTCGATTAAATAAAGAAAGGGAAGGTATAAAGCATTTGGAACTATCCCAGAAGTGCCTCTCTGCGACTATCTGGGGTTCAACAAATTATATATAAGTTTAGCTGTGACATGTCTCATGAATCCTTTCTAACTGTTCCCTCTAATTTTTCTCAGGGCATAAAAGACATAATAAGCCATGTCCTATTTCTGACTCATATTATATAATAAAAGGAGAATTAAGGAGCAGCCAAACATCGTGTGTGGGGAATAGATTTGGTTATGGAGACCCACTGTGATATTTGAATAGAACAATGATCAGAAGGAAAAGGAAGATAAACAATGCTAAACTATGTATTTATGATACACTAATAAGGTACAAAGTAAAATCATTTGATTCCTCAATGCTATATGTGACTGCCTACTATTGGTCTGCTGAAAGATTCATTGACATCACAGAAGATAAAAATGAAAACTGGGTAAGTTTTCTGTGTCACAGAGTTACAGCAGATTACGTGAACAGGAGAGTCAAGGCCACCATCTCAACCTTCTTTCTACAAAGCTAGCTACAACACACACATGCTGTGAGAGCATCCATCATTTGGGCAGTATTCACAATTTGTAAATAGCTACGTTGTAATAGGTGCTAGAAATATTAGCCGTGTCTCCACATTCCCAAAAGAATTCTTCAACTTTCCTGAATTTCTGATTACGATAGTTTTAAGACATAGAATTTGTGGGGGGGAAAATGAAAATTTGAATATAAGACTTGGGATACACCAAAAAAAACTTTGAGAAACTGTGAAGATAAAGACTAAACTTAACCACAGATTTATTTCTGCTTTTCATCCACGTATGCAGGGAGGTTGCTAATGGGAGGTATGCCTCAGAAAACGCACATGTCTGTGAAAACCTTGGAATGTACTAATGCTTTTCAAGTGATTTTATTTCAAGTCTAAGCCACAAGATATAAACTTTCATCAAAAATGGTAATCTATTTAAAATCAGAGCTGTGTGGAATGTTTCATGTTTATGTATAACTTTTATGGTAGACACTCCCACACAGGGGAAATAATGTGCCCAAATTCTGTTATTTTTACAGTATGTAATATATCACAGACTAATCCCACTCATCGGCTTCATGTGCTTTAAATAGATGAAAAATGAAAAAGAAATGGAGGAAAAAATGAAGAACATTTGAAAAAAGTGACTTTTAAATTCCATTTTGAAGCTAGAGATCTGAAAAATTATGGTGCATTTTCTAGTAAGAAAAGAGAGGGATTTGAAGGAAGCATGTTTATGCATTCTGGGTGCTTCATCTTTCCACATAGCTTTCCACATTTACAAAACTGTGAAGAGGAGAGAGGGCTGTGTAGTGATAGTGAAGGCAGAGTGTAGCTTTGATCAAAAATTGTTAGTCATATATAGATTAATCTGATATCAATTTAAAGATAATCGAAGTCAGAAGACACGTACACTTTAACTGCATTCTAATGGAACCTACTACAAATCATTCCTATTTATAGCACATGATAGTTCAGTAGGAAGGTACCATCATTGAGAAAACAGTTTGCTCATGCAAAAAGATGATATGTGACATAATATTCTTTCTTCTCCAAATGAAATATTATCATCAATTCAAATATTTATTATCACACTTTCATTATTTAGGAGTCAGGATATAGAGATTAAAAAACAGCATAAGACATAATCATGTCACTTCAACTACGATATTTAAATGACATTCTTAATAAATAGGCCAGAGAAACTTAATTATCAAGATTGTTAATTACTCAGAATTTTTGGAAATAAATTCATGTCAAGATTCGTGATTATTTTAAAGTAGAATTGTAAAATGATATTAAAAACAATTCATAACTCAGAAATATAAATACCAACAAAATAAAGGTAGTTGTGTGCCTTCAACTGTACAGTAACATACATATATGTTCCCTTTATTCTTCAGACCACATAAAACCAAATGGAAGCATACATGAAAAAATTGCTTTCTGCAAGGTAAAGCTCCCATAAATACATGAGCAAATAACTTGCTGAAATAAAGTTATACTAAACTACTATAGTTTCTCATTGCTGTTCAACTTCTTGAATTCATCAACTATTTACAAGATAACAGGAAGTTCAAAGGAACTAGCAGACTTTGCCAGATCCTGAAACGTGGCATAAACAACTTAAGACAAAACATAGGTGTCTGAAACTGAGTATGTCTCAGTTTGGGAATTCTTGGGACTAACTAGGGCTGTCTAAACGAAACACTCTTTTCCTGTGCTCATAGTAGAAATATTTGGTAACATAAACAAGTGTACTTCAATGATCTACTCAGAAATTACTGAAATGTGTGTGTCAAATATGAAGATTGTTCTGGCAACATTCATTGATCATAGGGATCTACTGTCTTAAACTGTCGTGTATAAGGGGTATCCTAAGACAACTTACCAAATCAGACAATAATTAGTAACTCATTAATGTCTATAAAGGTACTATGAAATTTTCTTTTTTTTTTGTAATACAGTTTAAGAGTCCTTTTTTTCTCCAAACTTATTTCATGAGAATTTTGACTGTTCACAAGTTTTCTTCATATTTATCATTTCAATTACATATGTGATGGAAAGACAGTTTGATGTATCCTAACTTTTCCTGATATCTATATGTAGCAACCAAGCCATTATGAAAACAGAATTTTCAAAACCATAACTCTCAGTCAGTCTAATCTGGTTGGAATGACATGTTTCTTTGCTTTCCAGGGAAGACTGTTTTTAGTAAAGAATGGGTGAGGAAAGGCCTCTATTTTCAACACCCTCATAACTCAGTTGAATATGACAAATCAGCAGCTTATTGAGTTAGGAACGATCAGGAGTATTACCTCCCCCAAAGAAAGATTAAGATGATTTATAAACGGTTTGAAAATGATTTCTAGCTTCCCTCTTAATGCGTGCAAATTTAAATGCTTGACTCTTTCTCAAACATCTACCTTAGAAGCATTCTCTTCTGCACTGGAAGGACTCAAATTTTCAGCTCCCCATAACTTTACTTACTGATGAGATACACATATGAGAATATACATATATATATATGTATATATATACACACACACACACATGCGCGTATAATATATATGTGATCCATATATGCAAAGGATGATAGTTGTATAAAACATGATAAGTATGTAAATACTGATCCAAGTTAAAATATTATCTATGCTTTTGTTAGGTATAGATTCACCAAATAACTCAAACTGTGTCAGTCGTTATAAAACAGTATAATATTATTGACTTATTAAAGTGTTTGTGAGATTTAACATGCTAATGTATGCAAAAAGCCTTCAATCACACCCGGCAACTTAATACTTCATAAATTTTAAGCCTCTTTTCATCATTTTGAATTTAAATTTGGTTCAACTAGATCATGGATCCAATGGTCCATTTCAAGAGAAAACCAAGTATGTGTTCAAAATAGACATTTCTCTCAATTTTTTTCACTAACTTTATTTCAGATTTTAATCATTGGCTTTCTCTATGAGATCCCCATATTTCTTTCCTATTGACTCATTTAATATAATTTTAACAGTTTCATTTTTAAGTAAAATGTGTGGAGAGACTAGTAAATGACCTTGATATGATAATCTTTCTGCAAAATCTTAAGATTTTTAAACTGCCAGGGAGTGGTGGCTCACACCTTTAATCCCAGCACTCAGGAGGCAGAGGCAGGCAGATCTCTGTGAGTTCAAGGTCAGCCTGGTCTAAGAGAGCTAGTTCCAGGGATGGCTCCAAAGCTACACAGAGAAACCCTGTCTCAAAAAACAGAGAGAGAGAGAGAGAGAGAGAGAGAGAGAGAGAGAGAGAGAGAGAGAGAGAGAGAGAGAGGTGGTTCTAAATGTGTGCCATCAAGGGATGACTTTCTACTTATTTAAGGTCATTTCTTACTGCTGAGTAGCAGAGACAGCCACTGTGAAGCTGGGGTTTCTAGGGTTCCTCTCATTGACTACTTTTGCTATCAGCATCCTTGAGCATAAGATTTTGCATCTTTACATCAATTTAGTATCTATCATGATTATCCTTTTGAGGCAATGCCAGTTTCAAATTCTCTAAACCACATGATGGCTCCAAGAAATGGGAATTTATTTCTCGCTTATGCAAGAGAAGGCTGTTTACTACAGGGAGGCTCTGAAATTTTCTCTGAATACAAAACTATTCCTCCCCAGAAGTCTGAAGTAAAACGATTCATAGAAGTAAACTTTCTGAGCTAGGTTAGTTTCCTCCCCATGGTGTCTTAGGGTCCTGACGCTCCTTTCACATAGATTAGTTTGATGTTAACTCCTAGCCAATGTCAAAAGAAAGAGAGAATTTGGAACAGCTTTGGTCGTTGATATAGCTTTGCTTCTTCTGTTCATATTCTCTTAGCCTAAACTAGTCAAATGGCAAGCCCTAGCTGTAACGTATGCTAAGTGCAGGTATAAGAGTGCATCTTCTTCTTTTTTCTCTCTTACTTTATGTCTATTTCCCAACATTTAGAAATGTCTCTGTCTTCCTCTCCAAAATCTGTCCCATTCCTCTAGACAATTCTAACTGATAGGGGGAAGGTGCTCCAGCAGTGGCTGTCTACAGACATGTGACAGCCCAGCATCTGAGAATTCCGAGGCCCCATCAGTCCTGGTCTAGTGCTGATGACCTGGAGCATTCCTGGAGAGCTACTGGTCTTTAGTTCACACTGGAAGGTCAAAGAAGCTGGATTCTGACAGCAACCACAGTGACAACCACAAGAAAAAATGCACGCTAAACTGCAAAGAGCCAAAGCCTGTAGGCGGCAACAACGCTTTTCTCCTGGACCAGTTGTCTTCCAGGCTATTGGCCAAAGATGCTGCCCAAATTGTACAGGGTCTCCCCTAATCCACAGCTAATCCTTCCTGGAAATGCTCTTAATGAATAGGCCAGATATGTGTTTCTTAGTTGATTTCAGATCCAATCACATTAAAAACGAAGATAAATTATCACAGCCTCCAACTACATCAGGTTCTGTTTCCAGAATCGTTGGTGATAAATATTTCTTTGTCTTGAAGTCACAGTCTCTCTGGAGAGCTAAATGATTAAGAACTTAAAATTCAAGTTGTCTTCTTTGCTTTATCTACCACATTTAACAGCTAATGGGGATGTCAGAGTGAGGTAAATGAGAAAACATGGTATGGTAAAATGACTGTGTCCTGTTGGACAGACCCCGTGGGACCCTTGCTGTGGTGGAGACCATTTCTGGTTCCTCTGCCTGGGAGAACACCTCACGTCCAGTATCCTATAGTGTGTGTGTCCATTTTGTAAATGTGCTTCCCTGTGCAAAATGCCCATCCAGACTCCAGTTGAACAATGGAGAGAATGTTCTCAATTTTTGCTCTCTTCATAACAGCTTTTGTGGAACAAATAATGGGGTTCCAGGGTTGTATAGGTACTGGATTTTAGGCCCAGCTTCTGGTTTCTTTGGTAATACAATTACCTCAGAATCTTCACAGACATTGATCTAATTTCTTCAGTCTGGTAAACATACCAATAACCGGAGCCAAAGACACGAGACTGTTTTCATCTCTACTTATAGTGTTAAGACCTGGTTTATTGCTTGGCTCCACTACTTTCTTTCTCTCTCTGCTTTCTTCTTTCTAACTCTCTCTTTCATGTGAAATATGAAAGCTATAAATCATATTAAATCATAAATTCCCCCCTTTCTTCTTTAATGATAAAATTTGTTCACGACGCTTCTTCTGCAGAAAGAGCAATAACTCTCATTCTTCTTCACTCAGAGATAATGTGCCGTGTGACTTTTGTGTATTTGTTGGCATCTGAACAATAAAGGAAGAGGTGAAAATAACACAGCACATACTTTAAGAATCATGAGCTGGCATCATAAACATCACATCACATTTCAGCATGAAATATTTTTCCCAGTTCCTGCAACTTAAGATGATGAAACACAAAGATGTAAACTATTTATTTTGTTCTCCTTAGAGTCTGGTAACAAAAGCAAACTGTGTTTTTTCTGAATAAAGCCTAAGCTTGGCTTGTCTCCCTTTCATGGTGTTCCAGGACAGCTTGGAGGTTTGAAGGTTGAGGCTACTCCATGTCGGGGTGAGCCAGTCCTCAGGAAGTTTCATAGTCACAAGATTGGTGGTTAAAGCTGGTTACTAGACCCTCGTTACTCTACCAACCATAAAATGGCAAAGCCTCTCCTTGTGGACATACTGAATGGAATGATTTGAGCTTCCTTATCATATTAGGATTATTGTCCAAGTTAAGAGTTCCAAGAGGGATATATATATTATGTTTATGTTCTAACTTTTAATACCATATAGTGGCACTTGCATTGTATAATTTAGTTAAAGTGGGTATAAAGGTTTGGTGAGGTCCAAAATTGGAATACTAATTTCATTCTTGATAAGAGGAAATTCAACCCTTAGAAAAGCACATAAACTATTTTTCCAGACAGCCATGTTGAATGCAAATTTTATTCAAATGACTTAACATCTAATGCATTGTTCATTTTATATCTATGTTATTATCCTTATTTAATTAAATTTTAATATCTTCATTTGCATTTACATATCTACTAAATTGTGCTCATTAAAATTATTTTCAACTTTGTAAAGAAAAACAATGTAACAGCATCAAATGTCAATGTGTTTGCAGATTTCCCGGCACAGAAGGAATCATTCACAGCATGTCTTGAAAGATGTCATTCCACCACTAGAACATCAAGTAAGTGACTAATTTTAATCTAGTATTGTACTCTTTTATCTACTACTGCAAAATGGTGCCCTAAACGCAGTGTCTTGAAACTACACACACAATTATTATACATGTTGTGAATCCAGAATTCTGATATGATTTATTAGTGCCTAGCTCAGAGACAGTCAAAGGGTATAATCAACCTTTCAATGAGAGATGAATCATATCAGAAAGTTTGACTGAGGGAGTATCAAGCTCACAGACAAGGTTATTGGTGGGATTCACTGATATAAGAAAAATCAGATATGAGTCTTTTTTATCAAATACTATAAAACTTGTGTTTAGGACAAGAAATTCAAAATATGTATGCTTCTCGCATCCAGTTAAATCTTTATTCACACAAACAAGAAATGGTATATTCCAGGAATTTAATGTCCTGGAACAAGATCCTTTTCTCCTTCCTCCTTCATTTCCTGTGTGCCACCTCTTTTCAGAATAGACAATTGAATAAGATTGTAGAGCCTTTCTTTGCATAAACTCCCATTCAGAAAAGACCCACACTTATGAGCTCATCACGTCCCATCTCCTCATGCAATCATGATGGAGGGTAAAATGTCAACATTGTGTCCATCAGCCTACAACACCACTCCTTGACTCGAAACTTGGGGCTTCTGTTATCCCGAGGGTAGAAGTTAGAAAGCAACCAGAAGTTTCTAAGTCTTAAAGGTCCAGCTATCTCATTAAATCACTTCCTTCTGCTGCCTTATTCTCTTGTCCTCATTCTGTTTGTTTGTCTTTCTTGTAAATTGTAATTCAATTGTGACCAGTATATTTAAGTGTTAATGCTTTATTAACCTGCCATTATTATTATTAATAATAATTATGATTATTATATCTTTAAAATAAGTCTTGGGGTGGTAAGATTGCTCATTGGGTAAAGGCAGTTTCTGACAACACAGTCAACCTTCAATATCTGGGATGCATATATTCACAGCATCCCAACTACATCAGGTTCTGTTTCCAGTATCTTTGGTGATAAATATTTCTTTGTCTTGAAGTCACAATCTCTCTGGAGAGCTAAATGATTAAAAACTTAAAATTCAAGTTGTCTCCTTTGCTTAATCTACCACATTGAACAGCTAAGGGTGAGGTCAGAATGAGGTAAATGAGGAAACACGGTAAATAGCCTACGCAGTATGTCAAAATAAAGACTGTGTCCTGTTGGGCGGACCCTGTGAGACCCTTGCTGTGGTGGAGACCATGAGAACTGACATCATCAATCTGTCTTCTTGACTATATCCATGCACCATGGCATATATATGTCTATACACATGTACGAGAGAGAGAGAGACAGACAGAAAATTATAAAATTTAAAATATATCTTGTCTAACCTCCTTTAACTCCTTTATTTTTACTCTTGTTCAATATTTTCTGTAGACCTCGCTGCATTTTCTTTATTTGTCACTCATTGAAATGTCAGTCTGCTCGGGTAGAGGAATTACTTCCTGTGTTCACTGTTCTGTTCCCAATATTCTCATAACTGCAAGGGCATGGAAGGTTTCAGGAAGTATCATCTAAGTGTATGACATATTGTAAAGCTAAAGACTTTGGTTATAAGCAGATCCATGTTTCACTATTTTCTTAGATCTTCAAGTACTAACTAGTCATGTGTTCTGAGACTTCCTTCTCACTGAAAGCAAGAAGTAAAATATGTCAGATTCACCCTTCATAAGCATCTTGCCAAACTGCTTCCTTCAACCTTTTTTTCTTTTGGTGTTTATTTTACCTACCACCACTGATATACAATCGTGTGTGTGTGTGTGTGTGTCTTACCGTGCACACATTTATGGGTGTTATGCACGTATATGGGTGTGTATTATGACCAGCTGAGGCATCTCTTCAGTTCCGATCTAGCCAATAATCTTATGAAGCAGCTTCTCCTCGGTTGTCACGTGACTCCTCACTCTTCTTTCGGAACACTCATACCACCATCTTGACTTCCAAATGCTTTGGATTCTACCTCTACTATTCCTTTATTTTTCTTCCACACAGATCATGGGCAGTAACTCCAGAAAAATCTACTTTAAGGCACTACCTTTAATATTTTGTTTTCTTTACCCAAACAAACTGGTGTCCTTTTACCTATGGTATCAAGTTAATAGAGTTCTCTCATGACCCCTGATTTATGCTTTATATTACCTACTCCCAAATATACACCCTAAAGCCAGCAATAGGAGTATGATTGAGACATGGCTTTTAGCCTGAAGGAAGATAAGTTTTCTGAGGTAATTACAGTGCTTTCATCCTACCACATGTTCAAATACTGTTACGCTGTCCACTCTTATTTCATGGATAATAGACTTGCGCCATGGCTGGACTGTAAATGCCTTGCAGTGAGAGACCATGAGTTGTGCTCTCTTTTCTATGTTAGGCTTCCAGTTATATTACTTTTGGCATTATTGTTTGCCTTGGAAGGACATGTTTGCCAACTGATATAACAAGATATTAAGGGATTATGAAATTGGTGGCTGAAAATATCAGTAAATATATAGTCATTTTTCAAATGAAGCTCAATCATTTCAATGTTGTGATTAGATTGTATTTATATTTTGTTTTCAAAATTTTCAGTTCTTACCTTTACATTTTCCATGGGAACGATTTCCATGATTTCTCAAATTTGAAGTAGTTTGCTCTTGTATATTATGCTTCCCAAGAACAACTTGGACTTGTCTCTTTCCCAGATGTATAGCACTAAAATTGTCTATTTTCTTTTCCATCTCCCTTACTGAATTATAACTAACATGAGGCGAGGTTCTGCATGATTTGTTATTTAACTATGAGAATTAATATAGAATTTGGCACATCATAACACACACAATGAATAGGAAAATAAATGTATACAAATAATTATTTATGTATACATATATGCATGTGTATATACATATATAACATGTATATTATATTCATGCACATATATGTACACACATATATGCACAAATGTCTATGAAATTATGTTTGAATGTCCTAATCCATCCATTGAAATGTCCCAAATTTTTACATACATATATCTGTTGATTATAAAGTTTAAAAATTCAAATTATGATTATTTTAATATTTAATCAGTAACTATTACCCAATTTTCAATTTCACAGTAATACCTACATATCAAGCATAACCCATGTAGATAAACCATTAGAATATTCAGAAATAGTTTTCATAGTTTACATTCCCTATATTAAAGTTATGTTTTTTAACTAACATGTGGAGAGCTGTGTTATTCTGCAATTTCAATTTAAAATGAAAGAAACTGTGTGACCTTGGAAGGTGACATTGAAGAGAAATACTAAATCTAAGTAAAACCAATAATTTTTAAAGTAAAAATTTAGTTTGTAATCACTCTAAATCTACACTCCTCCCACATACCCAAATCTCCACGTGCACACAATCTCGACACACACACAGCCTCACATAGTCATTACTTCCATAAACTTTTTAAATTATCAATTTCATTGCTTCCTGGTACTGATGTGGGCTCCCTGAATCCTCTCTCTGAACATACACATCACTTGTTCGGTCTTTTGTGCACAGGGAACATTCAGCTTTTCCCCCATGGCCTCTGTTGAACTGCATTTCTTACTTGTATTTTAAAGGCAGAAATACTATCAGTTCTGCAAACTTCATATGGTGAATTGACGGTTCCAGAGTGCATGATGGAAGAACTACTGGATTTTCAAAAGGCAGAATTGTAGATTCTAAACTCTCCCTTGCCAATCATGAAGACATGCTTCTATAGAGCCCACCGTTTGCTTTAGATCTGACTAACCTGAACTCACAGTCTCTTCACCTACCTGCAGACTCTTCTCCCACAGCTTGTGTATGTTTCTGTCTCTAGCTGTCTCCCTCTTGCCTCCACACCCCAATATGGCAGCCAAGTCATCCACAGCTATCTGTTGCCAGCGTCTATCAGGACAAGCTGGCATGTATGAAACAATGTACCAGAATAATGTGGAGTAATTATTTAAATCCCTACAGTTTATTTAAATCCTTAGAGTTGATATTATTATGATGTTTATTGTTTTAATCATATGGATTCTCATGTGTATATATTTTTTTAAACTCTGGCTGTAATGTAAATCTCACTTATTTTATCTCATATTCAAAGAATTCCCCTAAATATTTTTAAAACTCATGAGACCACAGTTTTGGTTACAACTTTTCTAATTATCTGTTAAGTCTGCCCCTTGTTGGAATAAAATATTTTACTTTATAACATGAAAACTACCATTGCAGATGCTCCAATGAGTGGGTATTCTTTTCAGAAGCCATGAATTATTATTATTTTTTACAGTTCCTGTTAATAAAGCTGATTGTGATCAACATGAATAATTAAAAGAACAACACATTTGTTTTGACTGCTACCTTCGAAACATTGCTAATTGAAGTCTAAAAATGCTCACAGTGGCCCCAGTTCAGGAGGAAGTAAATCATTAATGCCACACATGCATATCACAGGGCTTCCGTGGAGGAGGCTAGAACAAAAGCAGGGAAGTGTGTGATTGCTTAACACAGCTACAAAGCAGCAGCTTCAAACATGAGACATCACGACACGAAACTCTAATACACTCATATGCATTTATTAGTTTCTTGACCTTCTATTAATATATTTCACATTACAGCTGTTCATGAGACTCAGTTACTTTCAAGGCACTTTTCCTTTTCCCCTAAAGATTCAAGAAGAGTAACCCTGATTATAGCATCTTAAATCTTTATCTTCTTTCTTTTTATTGAGACATTCATTGTAAAGCATATCTGGATAACCCTGCAGGAGTCAAAAGCCTATGGCAGGCTTTAGAGAATCCTCTACTTCCTCCCAAACAAGGAGGATTTTGAAGTAAGAGCAAAAGAAGTTGTCCTGGCTCAGGGCAAAGCAGGCTTTTGCAGATAAACCTAAGTCACAGATTCTACCTTTTCAAGCATGATATTATTTGGTGAATTAATTAATTTTTGTGGAGGAATTGAGGATGAGAGGCATTATAAAGATATTGTACTTTCTTATTTTAAAGAAAAAAAAGCATTGTCACTTTTTGGGAATAATTCTATTGACCAGGCTGGGGTTTCTTTAAGTCGAAAACAAAAAATCTCAAACTTTCTGAATGGTATTTTGCTAAGTTAGATTTAGGTTTGCAAAATAATATCCTCTCACTATTCAAGATGATGGCAATAAATTATATAGTTGAATCATTGTGGGGGGAGTTCAAGACAGGGTTTCTCTGTAGTTTTGGAGCCTGTCCTGGTTCTAGCTCTTGTAGATGAGGCTGGCCTCGAACTCACAGGGATCCACCTACCTCTGCCTCCCGAGTGCTAGGATTAAAGCCGTGTACTGCACGGCTATTGAATACTTTTATTAGAAATCATTTCAATTTAAATATTTCTTTCATTTTCTAAAACAGGAGTCTGCTTATTGATTCATGTATTTTTCTAGGTTCATGTTCATTCAGGAAGTAGGTTAGGCTCTGATAATCTGATGAAAGATTAGCAAGCTATGGCCTTTCCTGGAGAAACTTTCAGTCTATGGACAAGCAGAAGGACTGATGATCAAAGAAAGACATCATTCTGCACTCATGTCTGTGGGAGAGGAAAGACCTATCTTGGATTCAGTAGACATACAATCAATCACACTTTGAAATTGTCACTTAAAATGAGATTTTTGCCATGAGTAGAATGACAGAAACAAACAAGGGGAACAGGAAGGAAGGAAAGAAAGAAGGAAGGGAGAAAGAAAAAACTTCAAGCGAAAACAGTATATGCGGTAGGAAAGGGTAGGATAGATATATTTCAATTTTATTTGTAAAACTGAAAGAATGCCATGAGGAAGCTGGCATGGTGGTACATGCCTGTAATACAAAACATTCAGGAGGCAGAAACAGAAGGTTTGTAAGTTCAAACCCAGCCTGGTCTACATAGAGAGTTCCAAACCAGCAGTCAAAGATTATATACCCTATGTCTCAAAACAACAAACAAAAATAACATACTGACCAGACTGTAATGATCCAAAGTGCCATGGAGCATGACAAAAAGGAGCGATCCTCAGGAGAAGAAGCTTGGGGTAATAGGAAGAATTCTAGAAGTCATTAAAACAGATACTAGTTGAATTATGTCTCCCAGCCATGTCTCCCACTTGTAATTCATTTAATTCTAGAGTAGAGAAAAGGGCACACACATCAACAAAGTCTATTAGGATTGAGCAATTCTTTATTCACAGCTGCCCAGAGTGAAATTAGGTTATAACACAAATGAATTGCAATAATAAGTGGCTCAGACAGCAACTGAGGAAAGAAGATCATCCTCTGTGAACTTCACCAACAGTCACAAAACAAGAAACATTGAAAGCAACGTCATAAGAACAGAAATTCCCAAGAGAATCTATTGAGAGTTGAATAACAAGAAAAGACCTCCAAAAACTGAAGTTCTTCAGATACAATGTGGTCTCTCCTAAGCCCATCTCTAAACAGAAACTTTCTTGGTGATGAATAAATAAGACATGCCTGGCTTCAAGTTGAAAGGCTCAAGAATATAAACGTTTATGGGCTATCTGAAGCATGGAATGCTATAATGTCATTTTCAAAATGATCCTTTGATGGGTCAATGGTAAATAAATCAGCAACACAAGGACAGCATTCCCCTTGAAATGCACAGTGGTTTCGTAAGGGGGAAGAATAATTTGGCAAAACATAACATGTGCTTCACCAAGTGCAGTGTTTAGAAAAGAGTTCTGAACTCTGAGTGGAACCCTAAAGTTAGACATGATCTCATACCCTCAAATGAAATAAGTAGTAGAGGTAAATACACTGATGTGGTAAGTCCTTCTGTATATTTTTTGCTTTTATTGGTTAATTAATAAAGAAGCTGCTTTGACCTATGATAGGGCAGAGTAGAGTTAGGTGGAAAGACTGAACTGAATGCTGGGAGAAAGAGGGTCGAGTCAATGAGACGCCATTTAGTCGCCAGAGGAGACAGATGCACCAGAACTTTGCTGGTAAGCCACAGCCACATGGCAATACACAGATTACTATAACTGGGTTAATTTAAAATATAAGAGCTAGCTAGAAAGATGCTTAAGCAATAGATCAAGCAATGATTTAATTAGTGCAGTTTTTGTGTGGCTATTTCAAATCTGGATGGCTTGGAATGAACAAGTGGCCTCTGCCAGCACTACATGAAGGCACATTCCACACAGGAACTTAAGAGAGCAAGGAAGCTGTGACACTAAGACTCACCCTAGGCCACACCATAAAGCCAGATCAGCTTCTGATGAGTCTGGGTTTCTATTATTTTATTGTTGGTTATTTTTTCATTTGTCTTTTGTTTCTCTGTTTTTGTTTATTTGAGAAAAGCTCCCACAATAATGCAGCCTTGGCTCATCTGGAACTCACTATTTATTTGAGATAACCTTGAAACCTGTAGGTTATTCTTTCTGCCTGTGTTTCCAAGTGCTGAGGTTTTAGGAATTAGCCACCAGCCACCATTCCATATTTCAAGAACTCCTTTAGGAGTACATAGCTGTTCTCTGGGCTTTGCAAATATGTGATGCACAGAATTGTTTTTGTTTGACTCTGTGTAATTATTGCATCCAATTTGAGAGTTTACATGTATGAACATACATGTATTATAAGTCTGAATGAGGTAACCATCAGTCTTCAGAGAAATTTTCATGGGTCCCTTCCATATCAAGTTCTCTCTTTTTTATTTATAACTCACCAGATCCAGTTATGCTGCCCTCATATGCACAAGTGTAGGGCCAGTGGAGCATGGTCACCCTACTGTGGACTACGTACCCAAGGAAAATGGTCTCTCCCTAACTTAAAACAATTAACTGTCAATCATTGATGCATGCCACTTGTTTGTACCTGGACATGCAGACCTGAAATAATCACACAGAAACTGTATTAATTAAAACATTGTTTAGCCAATCACTTAGGTATATTGCTAGCTAGCTCTTATATCTTAAATTGACCCATCTGTATCAATCTGTACATCACCATGAGGTTGTGGCCTACTGGTAAAGTTCCAGCAAAATCCCATAGGCATCTTTCTCCTTCAGCAGCTATATGACATCTCTCTGACTCTCCCTTCCTTCTCTCATCATTCAGTTCAGTTTTCTCACCTAGTTATTGTTGTAATATGAGCGGCCGGGCTGCGTCCCCGGCACCAGGCCGCCCGCATGGCTTATGCCCCAAAATAATTACACGGAAACTGTATTCTTTTGAACACTGCCTGGCCCATTAGTTCTAACCTCTTATTGGCTAGCTCTTACATATTGATCTAACCCATTTCTAATATTCTGTGTAGCACAATGAGTTGGCTTACCAGGGAAGATCTTAACCTGCGTCTGTCTGGAGTAGGAGAATCATGGCGACTCACTGACTTGGCTTCTTTCTCCCAGTATTCTGTTCTGTTTACTCCACCCACCTAAGGGTTGGCCTATCAAATGGGCCTAGGCAGTTTCTTTATTAATTAACCAATGAAAGAAACAGATTAATACAAGACCCACCTCCATCAAGTTATATTCTGCCTTGTCATAGGACCAAGCAGCTTCTTTATTCATTAACTAATAAAAGCAACACATATACAGAAAGACATTCCATGCCATTTTCCCTTTTCTGTCCAAATAAAATAGAAGGTTTTAACTTTAACATAGTAAAATTACATGTGTAAAACAGTTATCAAACATTATAATTATAATATTTATATATATTATATTTTATCATAACTGATGAAAACTATCATTATAATTATCTATTCTTCAACTCCATCAAAGACTCCAGAAGGATATAATATTGCCTAAGTTAACAGGAAAAACACTGTAAGCAAATTCCAAAACTCTAAAATTGTCAGAGACATCTCACTGCTTGGACAGTCAATCAAAGTTTTTCTATAACATTGGGACATCCATCTTGAACATACAGGACCATACTATCTGCCCGACTTTTCTATGAAGTTAGAAATTTCAAAGACAGTTCCGCCTATATTAGCAGTTTGTCAGTCACTTTTTTGTGTGTCCTCCATAATATCTGTCAGACCCTTTCATGAAGCAGAAACCATGTAGGACTATCTCACCTTTTTTAGGCAACTTCAGCAGTCATTTTTCTGAGAGTCCTGCATGTCCATTTTATATAACATACCATCAAGCAGAGTAGTTTCTTTCACAAATGGCTAATAAACTCCATAAGGAGACTCTTTGATGCCCATCATCCTCTTGACATAGATTGATGCTGCCAGAAGCAGATGTGACTCATTGTCAAGAATAGTCCTAAGTTTTTAAACATTTTAAATGCCATACTCTGTTAGCCTTCCATAAGCTTCCTAGGTCATGATATTTTATCACAGCAACAAAAAACTAACACAGCGACAGGCTCTTGGCCATATTTACAACAACAAGCATGAACTCTCTCCTGCAGTTTGAGCCCAAATCTAATCAGGCATCTATGCAGAAAAAATAGGTGGGAATATAATAAGAGCCAGAGGTAATGGATGACTCAACAGAAGCAGTGTTTCCATATCTAACAAGGCAGACACGCGTATGAACTCACAGAGACTGTGACATCACATGCAAGACTTTCACAAGTACAGATCAGACAAGATCCCAACATGGGAGCAAAGCTGAACCACTATCCAAGAAACTATTTGCAATTGATAACTGTTGAGAAAGGGAAAAAGCCTCATTCCCAGAAGTTATTGGCCACAACAAAATAAACTCCATGTTTTTTACTGGCTTTTGGGGTGTCTGTGTGTATGTGTGTGTGTGTCTGTGTGTGTGTCTGTGTGTGTATCTCTAAACAGAGACTGCATGTTGTTTTCCTGGCCACCCAGACCCAAGTCATCACAAAGAAACTATATCAATTACAACACCATTTGGCCAATGTCTCAGGTGTATTTCTAGCTAGCTCTTACATCTTAGATTAACCCATTTCTGTTCATCTATGTATCTCCATGAAGCTATGGCCTACCTGTAAAGTTCGGGGACTGTATCCTTCAGCAGCTATGTGGCATCTCTTTGACTCTGTACACTCTCTATATATATCTCTTTTAGTCTGGCTATCTTCTGCCTTGCTCTAGGCTGAAGTAGCATTTTTATTAACCAATGTTAATATAAAACATATTTACAGCCTATAGAGAGAAATCCCACATCAAGTATTTGTGTGTGTGTGTGTGTATGCATGTACATGCTTTTATACTTTTACATACTTTTGTTGGTTTAAATTTGTTATTTTAAGAGTGAGAAAGAACATGAAGCTTGGTGGGTAGGAATGTGGGGTGATCATGGAGTACTTGGGAGAGTAGAAAGATGATTAGAATATTTTATATGATAAATTTAAAATTAAAAATTATAAAAGAAAATAGTCCTCAGGGAATAAGCTATCAGGTTAGAGCCAGCTCAAATCTTTTGAGTCTTGGATCTGAAATACATAATACCTTCAGCAATAGGGACTTACATTCAACCTCAGGGACGTAACTAAGGGCAGCAGCAATGGCCTATGTTGTTCTGGGAGTCATTTGGAATCCCCTGAACAAAACTATGAAAAAAAAGTTTCTCTTAATAGCTTATGAGCACTACAAATACAGGGTGACAGAAACTGTGGTATACTAAAAAGAAAACAATGCATCTCAATGATGAAATGGTTGTGTGAGAGAGAGACAGGGAGAAAGAGAGAGAGAAAGAGAGAGAGAGAGAATTGTGTTTGAGTGTGTTTGAGTGTATGTGAGTGTGTGTGCTTGTGTGGTGGGGAGTAGAAATGTATATGTGTATGAGATTGTGGGGGGGTTGTGTTTGAGAGAATATGTGTATTTGCATATCTGTGTTTGCAAGTGTTCATATGTGTCTGTTAATTCTCTTGCATTTATGATAAAAAATATATACAATAAAGAAAATACCCAAGGGCACATTTCACTTATGCCACATTTTTAGAGTGCTAAGTCTCAGGTTTCTGGGCTTCAGCAGCAGCAGGAATATGTGGTAGAAGAAATTCTTCACTTCAGAATGACAACATGAGGGAGCAAGTCAAGTCTCCAAGAAACTCTCCAACTCTTCTCAGCACTGTCCTTCCCATTCTCCATCCCCTCTACTCTCTCTTGCTCCCTGCCATTGAACCACTTCCTTTAACCAAGAGCTAGTTCACACAGTCCTGCTACTTGCCAATAGTGTATTAAAATCTGAATTAATGTGTCAATGCGTTTATAAACGTCTTCACAGTCATACCCATAGGTGTGCTTGTTTAATCTCATAGTACTTCCTACATCCAGTTCAAATTAACCATCAAGATTAGTATCATAGTGTAACTTGAGAAAAATGTCAAGGAAAAGAAAGCACACACATACATAAAAGAACAAAATGTCTCTTTCTGAGTATATAAGAAAAGTAAAAGGTGGTTACAGAAGGAAAGAGAAGCATTGGAAGGAACAAAATGATGTGACAAAGAATTTCTTCATTTGACTTTTTCTGCATTTTTTTTATTATTTTTATTGAGCTCTACATTTTTCTCTGCTTCCTTCCCTACTTCATTTGATTTTTAAATAGAAATAATCAAATATGATTATCAGCAAAACACTGTGTGCTATTACAACATCAGTAGCCATCTTATTATTATATGTGAAAATAAGTGAATCCTATATGTTTGAGAATTTCAGTGGTCCAGGGCTGCAGTCGTGGAGTAATGATGCAAATGTTCTTTAGACAATACGCCAGCCATACGACTCACATTGTAAAACCTCCTTTCAAGGGGCCCACCCCAGCTTCAAATTGAGGCCTCTCTCAAACTTACGGCACAGAAAAAGCAATCCTATTTTCCAATAGCATCTATGTTTATAGAGTCCCATCCATACTTCCTCACAAAAGGTGGGGGAGTGGAGGGGAATTCTGACTCTCACAACTCGAAACACTGGATTTCTATATCAGATGACCTAAGAACCTGAATATGGTGTCAGTGGTTGTCAACAAAAGAGGGAGAATAAAAAATGAAATCCATCATCTCATCCTAGCATATATTATAAAGCAAAAAAGTTGTGTGGTCGAAAGTCAAATTCTCAACCAAATTGCCAGAAAGTTTCTAATTTAGCTCAGTTTATTTTAGCAAAACTGTTCAGTGTACCAGTACCAGTATAGATAGTTGAACCTATTGTTTGTATTTGAAAATGGTAACATGAAACATTCATGTAAACAAAGAAACAAACAAACAAAAAACCCTGCAGTGTCTGTTTAAGAGATTGCAAGCTCATGTTTGTTAGACTTCTACCCATCGATCAAAAGTTCTCTCCTCTCCATTCCTGTTTCCCTGTCTGTCATGCCCGGCCTAGGTTTATAAAAAGGTACCATTTTGGAATTCCACTGCCATTCATTCTCATCAGCTGTGTCTCAGCACACAGGATGCTGCTGAAGCACTTCCTCAGTACTGGCAGACTGGCTGGCATCCAGCCTGGACAAATTGCTGATCTTTCCTGCCACGCAATGTTAAATAGGGACTCTAGTCGGCACTGAAATAATAGCTCCAAAAGCCACATTTAGCATCTAAAGACTGGCTGATATTTCTTAAGTATACATGGTTTGGGTGTTAGGATTCCTTTAATGAATTTCAGTTTGGCCTAGAATCTGGCATGGGAGGAATCCTAAGCTTAAATATAAAGCCCATATATAACTTTGTAAATCACTGAAGACAAGACAATCTGAGCCCCAGATGTCTGAACTATAAACTGAAATTCATAATCATTCTTCTTTCAGGCCATGTGACTATGCAAACAATTAAAAGGTACTATGTATAAACCCAGATGTACAATCCTTAGTAATCTTCTGTTTACCCAAATACTTCCTTCCACTCAGCCTAAACCTCTCACCATGACTGCTTCCTGGTAAAAAGAACTGGGGAAATTTCAATGTGTGATGGCAGTCCCTTAGACATTCACATCATTGTTTATCCAATGGAAGCCCCCCCCCCCTTTCTTTTTGCCACTGTGGCACCTGAACAAGGCAGCCTGTTCAGGGCAAGAAGTCAACTGAACCTATTGGTCCTATTTGAAGGATGATCTTAGAGGAGTGGAAGAGTGTTGTCAGTCCTCCAAGAAGAAGGGATGTCTTGATGTGAGCCCATAGAGACTAAGCTGTAGTAAGACGAGGCTTGTCTCATGAATCTAGCAACTCTTGTGTGTGCACAGTGGCTATCTGAGGGAATAGAGGATCATTAATTGAAACATTGCCGAGAGAGCAAATGTGCATCAAGAATATAAGAGAAACAATGTCTAGAGATGTTGTAATAAGAGCGGCGGGGCTGCGTCCCCAGCACCCAGCCGCCTGCATGGCTAGCTTATGCCCCGAAATAATTACACGGAAACTGTATTCTTTTAAACACTGCTTGGTCCATTAGTTCTAGCCTCTTATTGGCTAGCTCTTACATATTGATCTAACCCATTTCTGATATTTTGTGTAGCCCCAAGAGGTGGCTTACCAAGGAGATCTTAACCTGCGTCTATCTGGAGTGGGAGAATCATGGCGACTCACTGACTAGGCTTCTTTCTCCCAGCATTCTGTTCTGTTTACTCCGCCTACCTAATTTTCTGTCCTATTAAAGGAGCCAAGGCAGTTTCTTTATTACTTAACCAATGAAAGCAACAGATAGAAAGATGACCCACCTCCATCATAGAGAGAAATCTGATCCCTGAAGAGGGCATGTGTGTTTGAGAGAGATGGTAAGACATGGGTGTAAAGCTCAAGCATTTATATATCACACATTTATGTGTGTGTATGCAGCATACACTTAGAAATGTACAGCTGTTCATGGTGGTACTAAGTGAATTAATAGCAGAAAATACCGCCAAGTTACAGTTTTTAAGGTCTGTCTATGGCCTGGAAGGCATGTTGGAACTTGAAAGTTAAGACCTAACTTGCTATTCAGCTTTTCTCCCTTGTTCTCCCAGGATTACTAGAAGGTCATTCCTGAAGACTCCATGATATTGACCAGTGCCCTTGGAAAATTATTCTGCCACTAATGACAGAGATAACATGTTTACTGAGTCCTAACATGAAAAAGCCTGTGGCTACCTACTTCAAGTGGCTTGAGAAAGGTCCAACTGGGAGAGACCTTTATACACCTCACCTCAAACATGCTCCAGTGGTCTCGTCTTGTGCAGATATCAATGTTGTCCTTGCACATTTTCCTTTATAGAGAATAGTTACATAGTTACCATCAATACAGTTTTCTAAATGTCCAACTGGCGGTCTTGCATGAAATATTTCTGTAAAAGCAATCATCTTAGCTGAGAATATGAATGGATTGAGAGAGTTTTATAGCTTTTGATACTAAATATTTCAGGGTTTTGGTAACTCTTAATCTTCATAAGAAGTTAAACAAAGCAATGAATAATGGAAGGGACTTCCTCTGTGATGCTAATGACTACTGGAAGTGTTTTTGCTTCTAGAATTTATAGACATCAGTGATGCCTAGAGTAAACTTAGATTGTATTTAAGTGGTAATAAAATTCTCTGTTACCAAAGAGAAGGACAGTATTCTTATAATAAAGGGGTGGTCAAAGTACACAGAGAGATACATCTACCCATAAAGTGGTAACGCCATGAGCACCATGATTCTAAAAATCAACCCTGAAAGCATCATTGGGTTCTTTAGACTTGTGGAAAGCAAACTGAAGGAAGAGACATAATCTAAACCTATATGAAAATTATTTTACCACAATTGTCATTACTGAGATAATTTCCTATAGTTTATAAAATAAATAAAATGTACTCATCAAATGTATCTTGAAAGCTCAGTACTTTCCACTGTATTAGGAATATAACAATGTAGGAATCAGGGGAAGATCACATATGCATTATCTATAGCAGAGCAAGTCTTACAAGGGGCAATACTTTATTTGGTACCATGTTAGTCTTTGAGATAACTCACTACTCCGAACTGTCTTTCCCACTCACCAATGAATGGTTTTGACTTTTACAATTTTCTCTAAAAATGTAAATATCATTCATGCATACACTCATTCATGTCTTTGTCACAATCCAATTAGTGTAACTCCCATGGAATATGAAAGGGACAATCATTTGCCTTCAGTGGACTCATAGCATGGGAGTAGGTGTAAGTAAATAAGCCAGCCATTGCAGCGTTATCTGATAGGTGTTAATAGAGTGATAAGAAGACAGTGAAAATGGAGACTGGGAGTCGGAAGCCTAAAAAGCAATTTGACCGATGATGGAAAGACCATCTGACCAAAGCCGTGCAGGTAGAAATTTAAAGGGGGTTGAAATTTTGTTCTGGATTATCGGAATTTTTGAGATACACTGGGTAAAATGTTGTGTTCAGAGATATGGATCCCACTGGTGGCACTGAGGGAATACAACCGTCAATTGTTAGACATAGAGCATGAGGAAAGCGTGACACACTACTCTTATGAAGGGAGCCAAGGCCAAGAACTGGAATAGGATGTACGAGGCAGTCAGAAGGGCACAAACATACCACCAATAAACTGAAGCAGCTTGTTGACTATGCTGGGAATCAACATATTATAATCTGCATTTGTATGTATTTTGCCTGGAACTTACTGAACACCTCTGTTGTGTTATAGTAAGTTGTTGCATGCCCTTTAGGGAGTTTGCAACTGTGTTAGGATGAAAGCCAACAGTACCAGTGGGGAGAAAGAAAGCAGTTACACAGCTCAGATGGCAATGAGCGCTCCGCTACGTTGTCGCTGGCTATCTGGAAATATGCACAAAACGGTGCTATTGTAGTGTTTTCCCATGATTCCTCAGGCTCAATCTCTTGTTCCATTTAATGCTTTCCTTTCTCCTGGCCTTGGCAGGTGTGTGGGGAGGGCATAAATGAAGGGCTTCTCTGGTAAGATTAAGGAGACACTGAAGTCAATGTTTTAAGCAAGTGACTTCCCGACACAGAAAGGGAAGTGCATGATGCTGTATCACTATCAAACAATCCATTCACATACATGCTCACAATCTATCATTCGGCATGCAGAGTTAGTAAAGACTTTGATCTTGTATGCACTCCCCATAAGTCTTGTATGTATTATTAATAAAGCTCTGGGGCAGGAAGTTTCCATCACTGCAATGACTCTAGCTTAGAAAGTTTGGGTTCATTCATGCGGAAATGCAGAGGACTTTGTCACAGTGCTAATATATGTATTTTTCTTGCAGATGGTTGAAAAAGAAGGGTATCTTCAAAAAGCCAAAATTGCAGATGGAGGAAAGAAACTGAGGTAATGAAACTTTTTCAACTCTCTGTTGCATAACGACACAGTCTCCTATATCCTCAGCTTGTATCACTGATATTGTTTGAGACGCAAGACTACCCAAACCTAACTAGAACAGTTCCTTCTGTTACCATTGTTGACACCCTTATTGTTAAAATGATTATACTTTTCAAAGAAAGACATTGCATTCTATAGTGTTGCCCAGAATGTAAAAATGGCTGATGCCTCAAATTCTTAGGGCTAGAAATCTTTAAACATAAAAAGGGAAATATGGTTTCTGGATTAACAGATTGGGTTGTTGAATGAATTCATTTGCAGCATATAAAGATCTCTTTGCAATACCCAAAGAAGTTTTATGAAGGATAGAAGATTTGAACTGTATTTGTAGCTCAAAATTAAAAACCATTTAGAAAAAAAAGGAAGAGAAAAAGAAAACCATGAACAAAAGATAGGTGAGGGAAATTGAAAAAATTATAAAGAACTTCCTGGGGTGAAGGGCAGGAACAATAAAAGAGTGCAAGAAAAAAGAACAAGTTGGTTTTGGGGTCAAGAAAGATACTCATTATGCTGTTTATAGGGGGGCTTTAAAAAGTCATCTCCCTTTTAGAATTTTTGCTATTTCATACATTGTGTATCCTATATTTAGCTTTATAGTATGGAATATGCAAGTAATAAAGGCGCATGAAAATACTCAAACTAAGAGACATTTATTTGGGAGTCTTTTACTGTTACAACTAAGTAGGATCAATATTTTAATTAGCTATACAATAGGACAACTGTTAATTGCATTACACAATATGTTACTATAAAGATGCTTTGGCTAACACAAGAGAATAAAAGATACTTTGGTTTAATAGCTATAGTGGAAAGAAATTTATATTTATTTGAAAGAAAAAACAATGAAGTAGTTCCAGTGCCTACAATAGCTATTCTAATTTTTAAATAGGAGATAAGGTTGAATCTTCCCAAAGATATTTCCTGGTAGGTGACAGGCAGCCACCTTGCCTCAAAGGTATCATAGAGGCACAAGATCAAATGCAAAGCAGCTGTAGTTCTGACCTTCTCTGTCCCCGGAGAACTGCCAGTCAAACTTTGAAAAAGCAACAGGTGAGAATCATTGACTGACTAGCTCGGCTGTGTACCTTTTGTTCCCCATGTACCTCATCCCATAATCAAAACTCAGGCATGTGGAGGGTACCGCAAGAGCAAGCTGGCCAAAGCCCTTTGTTACATGAGTCTCCACCCCTACCCCAACACAAGAAGTTCCAACTCACCCATTCATTCTTCCATGCTGTATTGGTGCCAGAAACAATGATAGCATTGGTCAGTGTTCCTCTCCACCATCACACAAACAGGGGTGCCATGAAAACGAGGCAATTGGCCTTCTGTGGTGGCTGCATGGAGGACCCTCATCTATGCTCCATTAGCCAATCTTGTAACGTACTCCTAGAAGTAAGGATTGGAAGCATCAGTGGCAGGGAGCAGCCCCCTCCTAGCAAACTCTCACGAATACAGTGCATGTTATTTTGGTATATGTACCCCTGTGCATTTGCTTTATTTTCATAAAAACTTAACTTGTGTACAGTGTCTTGATAGAAGCTTACATTCATATAAGCATTGGTGTATACTCTATTTCATTGGTTTTTAATCAGCTTGTATGTCACTAAGCATTCATCCAGATTTTTTTTTATAATTTTATAAGGTTTAGTTTTTCTTGTTTTAGAACTCCCAGGTGTGGTGAAATTAATTAATTATACCCTTCAGTTGTAGCGCTATGATATTGTATTGGGGCAAGAACCCTAGGTGGTTTTACTTCATAGTCTCTTCTACTCTCAGATCAAGCTCCTGTTCTTTAAATCCCCTATTCATACATCTATTTGGTTTTATGTGTGGTGTTTGAAACATAATCAACAAAATAATTATTTATGATAATGTGTACATTAATGTGTTCTATGTTGCATAAGCAGTTTTATATTTGAAATCTCATGTTTTTTGCCATTTTCATTCAATATTAGTGTAATAATATCTACAATGATGTTATATCAAGCCCATTTCTTCCCCTTTGTTGCCCAATTGCCATTTTGTATTTGTACCAAATCTTATTTTCACAAGTCCTCCAGGCACAAACACCCAAGTTATCTCTAACTCTTCTTGTATCTCAAACATTACAATAAACCACACATAATTGTTTCTTTGGAACCTGTTAGAAGTTCTCTTGGGGAACTGAACTCAGGAATTAAGATTTCTTGGGCATCTGCTGTGTGCTACTGACAGGCTCTTGAAGGATTGCTGAAACTCACGCACATTTGTCTTGCATTGCAAAAGGAATTCTATTTCTCCAGAACCCAACCCAAGCCAACCCAACATTCTACTTTTCATGTGGTCAAAAATGTGGCCACAGACTGTTTCCTTGTTTCTGCTCTCGTTCCCATTCCACTGATTTGTATTCCAGTTGAGTGTGACTTTAATCGTTCATCTAGAGTCACTCAGATTCTGCGTCACAAGAATGCCTTATCCAAGAGCTTTGACTACTAGCTATTGTGTGTCTTGTCTTCTTCTGGTTTGAGAAAATATAAAATAAATCATAGACAACAATACTTTGTTTTGGAAATTATAAATATCTCCCTAAATTCATGGAATTCATTTTTATTTTTAATATAGATGCTTTAAAATATAGTGAACATTTTAAATGTGGAAGTCACCATTTTTATATACTTAGTATCCTGCCCTTTTCATGAGCTATAATATGTCAAATAATTTCTATTATCATTTTAATTTACTTTTTGAGTCAAGTTTTATACTAAAGGTGTTACAACTTCCATATACTTTCTAATTATTGTCATTTTTTTCTTTATATTTTTTCTAAAGATCAATTCTAAGCCTGGATTACCTGATCAAACTGCGTGACTGCTAATGAATCTTAGGGGCTGGGGAGATGATGAAGTGGGTAATAGTGTTTTCCACACAGGAACCTGGGTTCCAATATCCAAAGCCCACAGGAAAACGCTGGAACAATTAGAGACAAATGTATATGCAGAGAGCTCACTGCCATTCAATCAAGCCAAAACAAAACAGTGACAGGACAGATATCTATTGTCCTCTTCTGGCCTCGATACAGGTGCACACAGGAGCAGGCATCTACACACAAACACACACACACACACACTTACAACATACATATGAATGCAACCACAGATGTGAACCCTCTCCCACACCCACACATTAAGGAAAAGAACATACTATTCTTGCAATATGTTGCCATTGCTTAGTCAAAGTTTATTCTTTTATCAGCAGTAACAGGCAGGTCAGGTTGGTCATAACCTTGAAAAATTATAGAGGTTTTATCACATGGATCATTTAATAATTATTCAATGATGTCATCTAGTTACCAAAATTTGTATTGCTTATGTGATATTTTCTATGGGCTGTTTCCCATTCATCAAGGATCTTATATCACTTTAGTAAAATTTAATGAGCTAATAAGCACTATTAATAAATGCTTATTCTGCCAAGCACATGGTTCATAGTGATAGTAATGTAATTACTTAAGTACTTAAGTCATCTTGTTTTGCAAATCTAAAATCGTCTTCTCCTTAACTGCTCCTTTTGCCAGTCTGGCAGATGTAGTTGTACCAGCATCTCACCCTGGGCTGCTTGAAACGCTGTGTGAGGCCAAGAAGCGGGACCTGTTCTTTTGTTTCCTGCCACTGTTGGTCCCGAGAGCTTCGGCTGTCATTTATTAATAGCGCTATGGAAACGTCTGCAAAGTTTTCTATGTCTAAATCTATGCTACGTCGTTTACATTTCACATCTTTCCCTATTCTGAACTTGTCTTTCCTTGTTATCATTTTCACTTGTCTTTATTTCTCTCTTTCCTATGTTTTCTTTTCCATAAGGAAAAACAAATTAGTCATGCGACTAGGGGAAGGTGGCAGGAAAGAGGCTGCTGGTTCCATCTTGCATTCATAAAAGGCCCCAAACTTAGCCTTGTTTTGAAATGAGGTTATGGACATTTCCCTTGCGATATACTGGCAGGCTTGAAAGCAGGATTCATTCAGCATTCAACGTTAATTTTTAATTATGAACCTTGAAATTATGCCTCAGCTTTTCTGATGAATCTCGAGAACGTTTTCATTTCGGGAATTGCATCCTCGTGGCAGGAAGTTGCTCTGGCTTGTCTGAAGCTCCGTGATGATTTAGTCATGGCTTTTTGGATTGTTTTTGTTTGCTTGGTTGTTTGGTTTTGTTTTCTAGTTCCTAGAGCTTAAGGTTACAAACGGCACCTGCTAATGTGCTCACACGCGTGCAGAATCTTACACGTTTCTGCATGTGCGCCTTTCCTCTGTCGGTTCCTCTGGGGCTCCGTACATCTCATCACATTTAGATCTTCTCGCTTCGCTTTCCCCTTAGAATGACATTGGCAATACTTGGTGTGAATGTGGACAGATAACGGGCAGGAAAACAAACCTGAAAGGGGTTGTAGTGGTCACATTTACTAGTGGAGCATTCTTCACAGGCTCAGAGCTTAGACTGTGTGCGTGTGCACGCACGCGCGTGCGCACGCACACTGATCATTATCATCAGAATATTTCCTTTTCTTTAGAATGTGATACTAAAGTCCCCCCCCATGTAAACATAATTTTCTTTAGTATTTTCTGCTCAGATTGTCAATAAATTAACACAAACCCAATCTCTCTAGCCCCTTGCCACTCTCCTTCCTTCCCTTCCTTCTTTTCTTCCTTCCTCTTTTTGCACCCCTAAAAGAAATGTGCATTTTATACCTACTGTCTCATTGACTCAACTCTTATAGAGTTATATTGCAGAAGCTTAAAATATGAGAGAGAACGCAGAAGTTCTCAGACCTGCTTCTCCAAGAGTCTGGAGGGTTTTACGGTAAATCATTCAGAGGCACTTGGAGAGATGTCCCACTCATGCCGCGGGACAGACTCAAATCTAGTAACCAAGTCAGGCAACAGCACCAGGTGACCCAAAGAGAATCTGGAATTGATGATGTCACTTCACGCATATTTTCCTGTGTTCTGGCTTGTTGGTGTGTAAGTAAAGAACACGAGGAGGAGTGCATTGTAGAAAGCCTTAAGAGATAAACAGTTATATGTCCTAGACCCTTAGATGGCTGAGGAATATTTTCAGGGTCATTTCCATCCCGCAGCCAAGCAGGTATCTGCTGCTGTTATGTGCTGCCATCCGGTGTCCATTTGGGAGAATGTCAAGCTGATGCCTATGTCGGGGCTTTTTATTGTTTTGGTTTTACTTTGCTTCACCTTCCATTTCTTCCACTTCACAACTCACAGTTTGTTTTCGTAAGTTACTGCAAGTATTCCACTTGCCTAAAATGCCCTGGCAAGTGCCCATATCAAAAATCAGTTGATCGGATATGAATTTAGTACTTTGGGCTTTGAAATTATATGACCTTTTATCTTATTAGATATCATGTATTTTGTTTTTTCAAACTGCAAAATGTGTTTTCATTCCTGGTCCCTGGATCTCTTTTCAGCCCTGAAAGACTAGCTGTAATTCCTAACTGAATATCTGGAAGTCTGTGTGGGGATCTAGACTTTCTTGCTCATTCCACGGGCTACTGATTCCTCACTACCTAAACAAACATGTATTCCAGAGAAGGGTGGGGGGGAGGGAGGGAGAGAGAGAAGAGAGAAGAGAGAGAAAAAAAGAGAGAGAGAAATAAAGAAGAAAGAGAGAAAGAAAAAGCTAGTGACTTTTAAACATTCTCTCAATGCCCCGATGTTATGAGGAATGTGGAGTGTGCAGGTTTTAGCTGCTTCCCACTGGTGTAGGAACACACTTGCTCAGCAGGAGGTGGTACAGAATACTGGAACCAGCAAGACAGGCATCTCTGCTCTCAGGAGGATGAGGTCTAAAGCTTCTCTAAGAGCATGCTCTTCTCTCCTAACTCTGCATAGAGCATGCAGAATTGGAGAATGCAGGCATGCCCCTGCTCCAGAGACAGCGAGTGTAGGCCTAAGGGTCAAATCCTCAAATGTCTTCTGTATGACTGTGTGCCTTTAGGAAGACACGGTCTCAGTAAACTGCAGTTTTCTCCTCAGTTGCTCTGGCTGCTCACCCACATGCAAGGGTTAGTTGGGGAATTAGTGTCTTTTATGCTTTAGGGGAGTCTTCTAGTCACTGACAAAAACCCTGGAGATGCATCTTACCTTACTTTTTATCTTTTGCTTACTATCTTTGCTTTTTCTAACCTGCCCTTGGAATGGTTTGGGAATGTATGTGAGCAGGTTCTTGTGATTGACTAAGTGATTCTGATACATGTTATGTGTAGAACACTGGTGGCAAACTGCACAACAACGAGGAACCAAAGCTCCATCGTAGCTCCCATGATTGAAAGGTTTGGGAAGTAGGGAAGATCTGGTTGGGGACTGGTCAGACTGCTAATCTTCTTTATAAGAATTTGGTGAAGTCATTAGTAAGGCAGCCTAAATGGCTGACTCGTTCTCACAAATAGTTTTTTAAAATTGAGGGAGTCAGCCAAAGCTATGTTGCTGACATTGATGATACCCTTAATCAAGTTAGCGCTGCTTAAATCTTGTAAAAATACAGCATAAGGTCATCGATTCCATAGATGACAAGGTGCATTTTCAGAGAAACTGGACTTGGCCTTCATTCTCCTGTGGTCTTAAGTAAGTCATCTAAATTCTCTGAACATAGCTTTCTGCATTAGTCCATGGGAAAATTAGGAGTTTCATTGCTTTGGGCATGAGTATAAACTTTTACTAGTTGTTCAAAAAATTATGTCACTGGTATTTTTAAAAGAAATCATGGGAGACATTGAAGTGAAAGGGGTCTTAAATTTATCTGCTGCATTTTTATTATTTATTTTGACAAGATTTTCAAGTTGTAGGATTCAGCTGTTGGGGCAGCTCTCCTCTTCATTGTGACACAATAAAGATGATTTTTGAGACAGACAAAACTATCACCAGACAAGGGTATTACAGAGGGTCATGTGGCTAAGCTTCCCAGCTCTTCTTTCTTATGTATTAGTGTTTGTCCTTGCAGCTAACCTACCAGGGACACCGGTCAAAGCCCTAAGACAGAAAGGTGATGTAACTAGAATTCATGGACTTCCTGTGTAACCCGCTCCAGTTAGAAGTTTAAGGAACAGAAGAGTTTTTCCAGCAAGTTCTATAAACGATCAACATCTGAAACAGATTCAAACCAGAACTATTTCTCTAGGAACTTCTATAGATAGGAAGCAAATACGGTGTGCGAGCACCCTGCCAGAAGACAGGAACTCGACTGAGAAGCATAGCAGGTGGATTGAATATGGGTCCATCCCGTTAGGAGGTTTCACACTCTCATCACACATGGTCAAAGGGACTGCGATAAAGAAGACCAGCCTTGCCCGGTAGCTCTAGGCTTCCCGCTCTTCTTTCTGACGTCATCTAACACTGTGAATTGCTTAAAACGAAGGCTGTTACAGATTCAATTCACCTTAGTACTCTTGGTATCTACAAAGAGAAGTGGGCAGTAATCCAGACAGAACATGCTGTTTTTTTCTCTTGCTGTCTGACTTTCCATAATTTGATTGAAACATTGACTACCTAGCTGAAGACAAGTGAGTCCAACAGCATGCTATTGTCTGATGAAATTCTGAACGTGTTCCTTGTATGTCTGTTTATTCTGTTCTTTTGTAATGCATTAGTGTATCATTAAGAAAGTTTCAGGAGGCTGGAGTGATGGCTCGGCGGTTAGGAGCAATTTCTACTATTCCATAGGTCCCAAGTTTCATTCTTAACACCAGTGTGGTGGCTCTCACTGTACTTAACTCCAGTTACCTGAGACCTGACACCCTCTTCTGGCTCTGTAGGCACAAGGCATGTACACATACACACAGGCAAAACTCGAAAACACATAAAATAGGAATAAATAAATACCTTTCAAAACAGACAGCTTCAGACACGTAAGAGCAGCCACATTCTTTTTGTCAGCATTAGCCATACTAAATAAAAACTGCTCTTAGAGTTAAGGCTCTAGATTCTAAATAGAAAGTGGAAAGAACTCGCATAAAATCTTATGTACATGGATACACAAAAATATGTCATAGTCGCACATTTTGTATGGTTTTCTATTTATCTGAGTGAAAGCTTTTCTGTAAACTTTTTTCATCACGTTTTGTAAGAGCAATACAATTAAATAAACAACAAACTAGAGAAAGCAGTAACAATGTAATTTAATGGTAGAAACCTGTGAATATCACTCTTATTGGTAGTTTTGCCACCTAAGAAAGAAAACCTTCCCAACACTAATACACATAACTCCAAATGCAGAAGCACTAATGTGTTTAGTTAAAGAAACAGGTAAAACTAAGAAATACAAAGGAAGGAAAAATCTGTAATCTCGCCATCTTTTTAACTACGGCTACATCGAGACTTTTTTCCCAGGCCAAAGTGCTCATTGATTAGATAAATGTCCATTTAGCTCCTAGACTCTCCAGGACTCTGTGCTAGGCTCTGAAAATACCCAATAATGTTGAAATGATTTCTGTTGCCTGGGGGCTTGTATTTTAATGAAGGCAATGAAAGTGAAAAATTTTGAAGTATTTTTTTTAATTCATCATGTTACATGTCATGAATGTACTTTGAGGGAAGCAATATTTGGACTTCTGATGGATGGAATTAATAATCGGAAGGGGCTGAGCTGGGTGCAAACGGTTCTAGGTAAATTGCACAGCATAGAGCAAAGTATATATTATGGGCTACATTGAAATCTTCCCACATCAGTATTCTTAAACACAGGGGTCATTCTTCCAATGTACTCTTCTATTATGAGCAATTTTTTAAAGTAATCTCTGTTTTTGTTTGTTTGCTTGTTTTTTATACTTTAGGAGCAGAATTAACATGGAATGTGCAATTCATCTCAATGGTCAGAACCTGGACACCTGGTCCTCTTTCTTTAGGGCAATGTTAAATTCATGGGAATAAAAATGCCTAGTCAATAACTTCGTCTAAATTTCTTGTAAATTAATGAAAAATATATTGCTAAATGGCACTCGAGAAGAGACAGTGAGAGAATGTGGTTAACGCTGGTTCTTTCAATGCTTGGCATTTTCACGGGAAAGAGGAGAACGCACACCTCTGTTCCCACGTGTAATTCTCTGATTGCTGGCAGTGTCGAAGCATTTTGATTTAACGGACAGCACATGAGCTGGTCAGGCTCTGAGATTCTCAGTCGTGCTACATCAACAAAAAGGAGCAGAGATGGAGCAGCCTCCAACACTTTAACCTTCATGCTTCGGTCCTGCGAGGAGGCACAAGGGTAGAAATAAACAAGGTCATTGATCAGTTAGAGGATTTACATCTAAGAGGATTTACAAACTCAGAAACTTTTATTTATGTGTCAAAAACTTTAAAATTCAAGAGATCACTATGTTTATTATTATCTGAGTTTTCTTCCACTTAACTGATTTACATAAATAAAAGACTTTTAGGAAAACCCATTAAAAATAGTCTGCAACCACAACAAACTCCTGGCATAGTTCATAAATGATCGTTTCTACTCATGACATATTTATTTATTTATTTCCCCCCTAAAGGAAAAACTGGTCTACATCCTGGATTGTTCTTTCTGGTCCAAAGATTGAATTTTACAAAGACGCCAAGCAACAAGCTCTCCCCAACATGGTAGGTCTCTACTTTTGTTTCCATCTTTTCAGAAACAGTGTGGAACGGAAAGTGTGGTTTCATCAGCTCTCACACCAAAGTCTCTAAGCTACCTACACCCAAAAGCAGATGGAGGAAATGATGCAATAACCTCTTAATCAGACGAAGGGAAAACAGAATGTTGGGTCTGGTTTTTTGAGGGCTGCGTTTGGAGAAGATGCACAAACGAGATGGATGGTGAGCAGCTATCTGGTAATGGGAAGGTAACACTTTAAATTAAGGCGTCATTTATAAGTGCTTTATTCTTATTTATGAAATAATCACTAAATGCTGCTACTTTCCCAAATAATGTATTATACAGCATGTTATAAAATGCATTAGTAATAAATGTTTAACGGATGAGACTATGGGAGTCTGCTTTAAAGAATATTATAAGACGTAAATCGTATTAAACCATGTATGTGCATCTTTAATACATGGATTTAAGTTGTTATCTTGCGTTCTATAAAGTGCCTCCCACATTAATAAATAATAGTAAACTCTTTATAAATGGCACCTTAATAAAGGGTGTTGCCAAGGAGAAAACCCTCTAAGTTAACGAAGTGATTTTTTTTATCTTAGTCTAACTACGGCATCCATTGAATCCAGCTAACCTTTGTGAATGCGCTTATGACTGCGCCTAATCACCCTAATGCAATTGCTGTTTCTTGCGGTTATTGCAAAGTGAGATTTGCGGAATTGCTCCACGGCACCTGAAGGAAGGCCCCACAGAGATGTGTACCAGCAGGAGCAATTTGGAGTTCCTTATTGGTAAAACCTTAAACTCAAAATCTTGCTGCCCGAACACAGCAGCAACCATCAAGAGCAAGAAAGGGCGGGCAGACTGTTTGCTAGGTGCTGATTATGAAAGACTCTTCACAAGGAACGAACCTGCCTTATCCTATTGGTTTGATAGGTGATAAGGAAAGTGGTGGCCTGGCAGGAGGGAACCACAAGGAACTAATTTATATTTGGCAGGTAATAAAATAACGACAGGTTCTTTGTCTTACAGCCGCTAGTCATGTTCGCCATATAATCCTCTTTAAATAGAAAATAGGAACTCTAGCTAAGAGATGTCTTTTAAAGAAGAAAAATTTAGTGAGAACAAAGGATCACATGTGGCTTGTTCCCCATCATTTCAATCACCTTTGTCTGCAAGGGGCTGACTGATTTTTGGAGTCTCAGTAAGGTCCAATCTACAAACTAATGATGAATAAATTAAAATTATCTATGTCCGTTGCATTTTAAATTCCTTCAGAAATTTGTTTTAGGGCTTTGTTTTGCTTCTCCTTTTGGCTACAGTGAGGTTGAGATAGTATTTGAAGGAACATAAAATACCACCTAAGGCTGGGCACAAAACAACACCCACTCCCTGGCAGAGACGTTGTTTTCTCTTTGAATGAGTTCTATGGGGAAGGTAGGAAGTGGGAAGGTGCCAGCCTGCCTGGGCTTGATGCTAAGATGATTCTTGTCCTGCTGAGGGAGAAGAACCCCACTGGAGCTGAGTCAGATGGAGATAATGGGACGGATTCATTCCATATTAAAGCATTTATTTCATTATTTTTAATCTCCTCATATGGGGGAGATATAATTCTCTCCGCTGTTTAATTATATAAAGGTGAAAGAAAATCCACTTTTCCATTGCAAGCAAACGTTGCAGGTTAGTTCACTAATTGGACGCCACCAATGCAACCTTCAGAGTTGTGATAAAGTGACAATGCATTTGACTTGGAGAAGAAATTCATTGACTTTGCTTTGTTTTGTTTTGTTTTTGGCAGTCTTTATTTAATACTTCTGGCCCCGTTTCCAGTGCTCTTAGTTTCTCCCAGGCATGCATTGTCTTCAAAGCACATTCTGGGTATGGGTAACTGTTCTGCGGTAAAGGAAAGAGAGAATTACAGATCTGTGTTTGTGCCGCATGAATTGTCTTGCTAGTCAACTTCTTGGATGCATTTCTAAACAAGTATAAAAGGCCTGGTGGGATGGCTGCATTTACCAGCTCCAGTCTCGGAGAAATGATACAATGATTGCCAGGCCTTGATTAAAGATGCTGTGGTTTTATTCTGGAAGAGGGTTATGCTCAAGTTTCTGAATTTCTCTTACACCCCTTAACTGAGCCCTGGTGTTCACTTTCGTTCTGAGGAAAAGCCTTTCCTCTACTGGGCCTGGTGAAGCTGCCCTAAGAGCAGACTGTGGCCTAAAGAGTTAACTGTGCTCTAAGCTTTCTGAGCCACCTTACAGTGGTAATCCAGAGATGAGACAAAGTTCGGGGTAGCTCAGAGCGGGCTAAAGGCAGACCCGGAGGACCAAACCAGTTCTCTTTGCCACTTAGTAGCTTACGGAGTTACTCAACTTCTTTCAGCTGGGAGTCCACACAAGAAGGGGAGGGTAGTTTTATCAGAAAAAAACAAACAAACAAACAAACAAACAAAAAAAAACGGAATGAAAGTAGCTAAGTAGAACCGCAGAGTTACAACACCTCCAAACAATTCCTGATCATCTGCTCTCACATTTGGCAATAATGTATGTACATATTTGAAGGTGAAAAGATGGCTATGTGGTTCAGAGTATTTTCTGCTCTCTCACAAGTCCCAGGTTCAGTTACCAGTACCCTTAATGCAATTCACAACCCTCTGTATTTCTGATTCCAGGAACTTTGATGCCCCTGGTCTTCACTGAAACCAGGCACACAAAACATGCACTCAAAACACTCATACACATAAATTAAAAAAAAATAAGTATTTTAAATAAATTAACTATATAAACATTTTATACCATACATAATTTAGGCAGCAGTATAGGAAAGACATTATTAAACCATTTTAATTTTATATGATTTGTTTCACATATTTATAGAATAGAGAATACATATATGTATGTGTGTGTAATATATATATATATATATATTCTCTATTCTGTATATATGTGTATATATATGGAGAGAGAGAGATTCTCACTATGGAACCCTGGCTTGCCTAGACCATCTTGTTATGTAGACCAGGCTGTCTTGAACTTACAGAGAGCAATCTGCCTATGCCCTTGAATTTTTGTTATACCAACATGCTTGTCTGGAAAAAATGTCACAAATGTAAGAAATACTGCTATGCAAGGCTTTCATGAAGAGAAAAAAATCTTTATCCAAAGGCAGCAAAAGATATCTCTTGAAATGAAGCAGCCATTCATCTGGAACTCAGATATTCCTTCCTGAATGTCCTGAGCATTTCTGGATTCCCTCTTCTTCCTTGGGTCCTCACTACTGCTGCTTGATTCAGCATCTCATGTAATGTTGGGACTGATCTGCACAGCCCACGTTTGGCAACTCTCTTCTCACTGAAGCGTTTTCAGTTACTGTCTCCTCCCCCCACTTAGGGCTGTTATAACAGCATACCACTGGGGCACATCTCAAACAACAAATGCTAAGTTCTCATGATTTTGGAGTCTGCAAAGTCCAAGATAGAGACTTTGGTAGGTCTAGGGTTCGGTGAGAATACCCTTCCTGCGTGGTTCCCATCTCACTGTAATCCCACACATAGCAGGCAGAACATTAAAGCTTCTTAGCAGATCCCACTCCCAACGCAAGCTTTTAACAGTATGGTAAGGGTTTAGGATTCAATATATGAACATGTTGATTCCAGAGCAATGTCCTAGTCCCACTTTTGTCCAGAAAACATGCACAGGATCACGTGGCTTTGGGTCCATGGTCCTCTCTTTAAAGGAAACAGAGGACTTTTATCTATTTCAGTGTTTTGAATCAGAAGATCAAACAGTAACTGATCGCCTATTGTCGGCATTTCATAACAGAAGGCCACTGCAAGCCTCCAAACATCTAGGAGAGAAAGAAAAGAACAAAAGTCAGTCTCTACAGAGAAAGGAACAGATCCGCTGTCTTCCTGCATCCTGTTCCTGCTTACCCAGCTCACCTCAGACCAGAACATGGTCACTGCTGGTTGCTGCACTTACTATGGTCCTGAATACCGGCTAGAAGTTTTCTGTGTTTTCAGATGTAGCCCACTTTATATTCCCTTATTTTTATTCTAAGTCTTAGCCAAAGCATGTTAAAGCATCTTACTGTATTCTCCAAATGTCTTAACAGTCTTCTTTTTTTTTCTTTCCGTATTTTTGTCTTTTTGAGCTCAGTTGGGAGCACTTTTTCTGTGTGTGTCTTTCAGTTCTTTATTTAAGTCTTCTCATGTGATAAACATTTTTCCTCTAATTTCAAATAGTATGATTTTTTTTCACTTCTAGGAGTTTGTTTCTTTAAATTTATTCTGTCAGCTGGCATAGCTACTTGTTTCCTGCAGGTATTTTCCAGACTACATTTTAATTTTGGGAAAAACAGGAGGAATGGTAGTTTCATGACCCATCTTGAGAGCTTAGCATCAGTGGTCCAGGGCCTCACTCCATTCCATGTGTTTCTGCTGCCTCTGATTCGTGCTTCTTGGGTTCCTGGTTGTCATTGCTCATCTTTGGCTGTGTACTAACCATCAAGATGGCAATGTGATTGTGGTGGTGGGAGGGGTGTGCCCTGTGATTGGGATACATGTGTTCTACTTATGGGAGTGCTTTGTAGTTTCAAAAGGGGTGTGAGGCCATGACGCCTTGTCTCGGACTGTGGCATTAAAGTCTCAGGTTGTGTCTTGGAAATGGGAAAGCTACAGAAACACTGTAACTTCTTAGGGAAAAGACTCTCCTCTGATTCTTTAACATTTTAGCCTACTCAACACTTCCCTTCTGTGCTCTCTTGGAACCAGAGAAAAGGAGACTTTCAGCACTGATTCTTGTCTATCCTTCCATGAAAGCTTGGCAGGACCTTGTCCTATTACACCGTGGTGTGGAACAAACCTCAAATGTAAAGTATAAACCAATGACCTCAGAGGAGCATGTAGTTATGTTGCTTTGATATTCGGGATCACTGTCTGTTTCCCACCTCACATACACAAATAAAACTTCAGCATGACATTCCCCTCTGCCATTTCCGGCTTTCAGTTCTGAAATAATTTTTAAAGGATATTTTTTATCCAACATTTTTACTGTTTTCAGTGGGAGAGTTGATCCAAATAACATCTCTACTCATTATAATCTAGTTGCCTTTAATGTGAGTATGCATTCAGTTAATCAGGTTTGTGCTATTTATATCAGCCTGGGTGGGAAAAGATTTTATTGGAATATGTATTGAAATCCCACAATGAACAGCTTGCTCGTTAAGGCTGCATAGAAGGCATGGATATATAACCAAGACAGAGACGACTTTGCCCTACCAGATCTGTGCCAATAACAATGATATGAAATAGGAAACAGAATAGATGTTTGTTTTTGTTTCTTTCTTTTTATTTTTTCTTAAGGATTTAAAGGAGGGAGTGCTCACATCTCTGAAGGATTTGAATTGGGCCTTGAGAGACGGTTGTCACTTCTGTACATGGGGATTTGCAGGCAGAAAACTCAGGGAGATGAAAACCGTGAACAATGACTAAGAATGGATGGAATACAAGCACTAAAATATAAATGATTTTCATGGTCTAGTTGGAATCCAGGATAAGATAAGCCTTAAGGAGAGGTTGTGAGCTTATGAATATGCTCCCAGGGCAAGACTCTAAAATGGATTACTGGTAAATAATCCAAACACCTGCATCACAGAATAATCTAAATGGTTTTTATTGAGTAGGACACATGTGGTGTTTCTGTAAGGAGCTGAGCATATAGTGGGACCCAATCAAGAGAGAAACTGAGTCTCCTGGGATCATGGATTACCCTCAACACAGGATCAGACTCTTTACTTCCAAGTGAGTGCACAAGCTGTCATTGTCACATCTTGTGCTGCCAGTTGACTTTTCCTCCAAAGCCTTGACTCCAACAAATTGTCTTTTCCTAATGCAGTTGTGTATTTTTGTGTCTGGACCATTTCAGTTGACACTCATCTCTTATTTCCAAGTTAACACCCTAAGTGCTTGCTGGGTTTTGTGACTTTAGAGTTTCTGTTTGATGTGTAGGGAGACACCTGACTGCATCCACGGGACACTACAGACATACTTGCTTGATGCATCGAAACCCGTAGATGGATGGTCATGTAAAGAGGATTTTAACCAGTTATTTATCCTCTCACAGTTTCTCGTACCTATAACATACTTTGATCATAATCATACCATCATGCTCTCTCTCCCGTTGACTCCACTATAGATTAGAATAACCCCCCAAACTCTTCCTTATACTTCTGTGTCTTTTCTCTTATGGGACCAACTGCGCTTAATTGAGGTCGCCTGCATGAGTATGGATGGGGGTTATTTACCTGAACAAGGGCACTGTACCAGTGGCTACACCACTAAGGAGTTTGATTCCCTCTCTTAGCAACCATTAAATGCCTAGATCTCTTAGAGAAGAAGTGGAGTCAAATGAGCCCCTCCTCAGGTAAGGTTTTCAGAAAAAGACTCCTGGTTGCTCCAGAAATAAGACCAACTACTGACAAATGGAAGAACTACTTTTTTAAATGTAGAGACCCCACTCACTTATTTATTCTATGAATAATCAATAAGTCCTACCAGGCATCACATGATCATTTTAATCAAAGAGAAATCCAAATGAATAATATATGACCCTTGCTCTCACGGTGTTGGGATATGGTAGAGCTGATAGAGCCATAAATAAGCTTATTATCATAAACTATGACTGTGATATAACTGTGAGAAAGCCAGCATCAGACCAGGGCTTCCCAGGTACACCGGAATATAAAATAGGCATACAAATCAAACATTTACTGATAATAAATCAGAGAAATTTATTTTATCACAATTCTTTGGTATGCATATAATTTTACTGTTTATTAAAATGGAGACAAATTTGCATAAAAGATGTATGTGCTTATTTTTTTTCAAAATAAAGAACTAAATCTTGACTGAGCATTTGGTACTATAGAACCTAGAGCACTTTTGTCAGAGTTGATTGATGTTTTGATTTTATAATCATTAATTCTGAGAATACCAGTTTGTATAAATAGTTCAAAATAGCAGGAGTACTATTTAGAGACATTTTAGAAATAGATGGAAATTTTCCTCCACTCTTATGGCCAAAATTCCTTTGGTATTTTTTTAATGGAATTTGAATAAGCAAATCAAGTGTTGAACTTTAAAAAAATCAAACACTGTGCAAACAAGACACCCCAAAGGTATATTAATTTCACCCTGACATTCTGAGGAACTAAGTACTCCATTGTACTTCTATGAGGACAAAGCCCTTAGTATATACAGTGAAGACACTACCGCCTATCACACCTAGTCTCAGTGTGAGATGAGAGGTCTCCAGCAACTCTTTCTAGTCCTGAGGGTACGGGCAAATGTGTAGCACAGAGTGTTCATGCACGCCTCAAATTCAGAAGCAAGGTTGAAGTGAAGCCCTGTGACATAGCACAGGCAAGTGTTGCCAGAAATATGTTCTCTGCAATTTTATTTTGAAATAAATTTGCACATCTCATTCCACACCAGAAGAAAAAGTAGCCAAATTTTCATGATTCCCATTCCTTAGGGTTTCTATTGCTGTGAAGAAGCAGTATGACCATTGCAATTCTTATAAGGGAAAACATTTAATTGAGGCGGCGGCTTACAATTTCAGAGGTTCAATCCATTATCATCACAGTGGGGAGCATGGTAGCACACAGGCAGACATGGTGTTGGCTACATCTTGATCAGAAGGCAACAAGCAGGACTTTGACACTGAGTGAAGCTTAAGTCTAGGAAACCTCAAAGTCTGCCCCCACACTTCGAGTAACACACTTCCTTCAACAAGACTGTACCTACTCCAACAATGCCACACCTCCTAAGAGTGCCACTTGCTGTGAGCTTATGGGGGACAATTACATTCAAACTACCACACCCCATAGTCAGTTACTTGGTAGTTTAAGAAGCTGGGCTCTAGACCACAGGCTTGTGTGGTATTTTGAGTAGCAATTGCCCCCATAAACTCATATATTGAATGTTTGGTCTTTAAGAAATGTCACTGCTTGAGAGGGATTAGAAGGTGTGGCCTTGTTGGAGGAAGTATGTCACTTGGATGGGCTTTGGGGTTTCAGAAACCTAAACATGGCCCAATGAGTTTCTCATGCCTTCTCTTCCTGCTGCCTTTGGATCTGGATGGAGAACTTTCAACTTCCCAAGCACCATGTTGGCCTGCCTAGCACCATGTTTCCTGGCATGACTGCAAAGGACTAAGCCTCTGAAACTGAAAGCAAACCCCAATTAAATATTTCCCTTTATAAGAGTTGCCTTGTCTTTTCCGAGCAATAGTATACTGACTAAGACCTTTTGGTACATGTAATTGTTGCCCAGAGATGTGGCCTTGCAAGTAAGGCTCATTCTACATGCCTCCTCCCAATTTGGTCATTCTGCAAGTAACATTCTGCAAGCTCAGTTTTATACCATTGTGTTAAATGTTCTGAAAAATTCAAAACTGAAGCAGTCTAATCTCCCCAAAGACCAGAGGCAAGAGCATCACAAAATGAATCCATGCCTGGTGTGCAAAGCTTGGTCAAATAAGCATGACTCAATCTGTTAAGTTTTTGTGGGTTGGTTTGTTTTTATTTTTGTCTTGCTATGAATATAGTTCAGTGGTGCATAACTTGATTTCTATGCTCAAGGTCCTGAATTCTACCCTAATTACTAAAAAGAAGGAAGGGGAGATAGGAAAGTTGAAAGAAGAAAGGGAGGAGGGAAGAAAAGAAGCAATAAACTTAAGATCTTCACACCTCTGTTTCTTCAGCATATCTTATTAGCATGCACCACAAGAAGAAAAATAATACAATTCTATGCATAAAAGAACCTAAACTCCAAAAAATTCAAAGGTTGATGAACACATTTAGCAAATAGGACTATGAAAGTTAATACACAAAAATCAGTAATCTTCCTATATACATAAGATAAGCATACCAAGAAAGAAATCAGAGAAACAATCCCACCAACAATGGCATAAGAGATACTTATCTTGAAATAAATCTAACCAAGGGAGTGAAAGATTTGTATAAGGAAGACATCAGGAGATGGAAGAAACTTTCAGGCTCTTGAATTTGTATGAGTAATATTGTAAAAATGATCATCCTTCCATAATCAATTGCAGAATTACAAAATCCATAAAAACCCAAATGCTTTTCTCTACATGAATTGAAAAAAATCTAAAATTTCGCATGAAAAGAGTCAGAGAACAAAAAGCAAAACAAATATAAAACACCTCCAGAATAACCAAGACAATCCTAAACAGTAAAAGCACTAATGGAGGTACAAGCACCCTGATTTTATACCACTTTATACTGTAGCAGTATCGTAAGAAAAGTAGCATAATACTTGACATAAAAACAGAAACATTGAACAGTGGAATATAACTGAGGACCCACATCTAACTCCATACTCCTACATCCTCTACCCTCTTTTCAAAAAGGCAAGAAAGTACACACTGGAAGAAAAAAATAGCATTTTCAACAAGTGATGCTGATAAAATTCAATAGCTGGGTGTAGAGGAATGAAACTAGATCCTTAATTCTCACCCTATGCAAAGTCCCAGATGTATCAAGGACCTCAGCATAAAGCCTGACACTCTAGATCAGACAATGGAAGAACTAATGATACACTTGAATTTATAGCACAAGAAAGGAAAATATCTAGGTAACATAGGCATTAAGACTAACAATTGACAGATGGTACCTCATTAATTGAAGAGACACATATCTGACACAGGATTAATATCCAGAATAAACAAAGAATTCAAAAGAAAAAAATGATAACATCAAAAAAATCCAATTAAACTGGGGCAAGGAATTCAAAAGAGAGTTTTCAAAAGATAAAACATTAATGGCTGAGAAACACTTTTAGCATGTTTACAACCTTTAGCCATAAGAGAAATACAAATTAAAACTACGTTGAGAGAGAGTTAAAGTACTTAGCCTAATCAGAATGGCTAAGATCAAATACATACAAACAAACAACAACAAAAGAACAAATGCTGGCATAGATATGAGGATGAAGAACATTTATTCATGATTATTGGATATGTAAACCAGTGCATTCTCTATGGAAATTCCTGTGAAGATTCCTCCAATTGCTGAAAATAGATATATCACATGACTGAGCTAAACCAGTGTCTTAGTTAGGTTTCTATTGCTGTGAGCTCTGGTAGGTCCATGATCCAAAGAAGGCCCTACATCCAAGAGTATTTCAGCAGAACAAATTGGATTTGATGAGGGGAGAGAGAAAGAGAGAGAGAAAGAAAACATGAAGTTGAATGGGTTAGGGAAGTGAGGTACATCTGGGAAGAGATAGGGAAGCTGATGAATATAATTAAAGTATATTGTATGATGATCTCAAACAAGTAATTAAAATATTATTTTTAAAAGAAAGAAAGATAGAAGGAAATTGAAATTTTTCCCTTGAATCTCAAAGCAAATTGAAAGAAAATATGCCCATAAATTGATTTACACTGTAAAGGTGGACATTGATAGTTGCCCTAAAGTACATGACAATGATTTGGACTAGTTTTATGGTAGTCTGAAGCAAAAGTCATTGCTCCCAGCTAGTGAGGATTCTAAATATATTCAGAGGAAGTGACATTGAGCTTATTTTTGAAAGACAAATGGGATTTTGATGTAGGCATTGTAGGGAAAATATTTTATGTTGCTATAAGGACATAAGCATTGGTAAACTATGGCAATGTAATTCCATAAATGAATTGTTTCACAAAACTACTGATCTCTTTCTTCCCTCTTGCTCCATACATGGTTTAGGCTGATTTAGTCATTTTGATCAAGCCTCTCAGGCAGAGTAAATGTCCTACAATCCAGGTTGTGAGCTGCTTCTAGAAACACTTGGGAGCAGTTCCAGGTTAGGATTGTGTCATAGAAGCTTCAGCCAGTTTCTGAAATTAGAAGTCACTGCCCTGGCTGGAAACTCAGTGTGGCACTGGCTTAGGGAAGATCTGAGCTGCAAGGGCCTCACATCACCTGTTGGCCAAGTGGAGAATTTCGTATCAAGTGTTAGATGTTCTCAGATTAAGACAGCCTCAGTGGCAGTCGGGACATGTTTGATGAAAGAGCACTTTTTCTGTATTTTTACTTTTAAAGAGCTATGCAGCTTATATGAGCTTATAGACACATTCTAAAACTGTACAAGCAGATGAGAATAAAAGATGTTTCTCTTACTGAGAGAGAAGAGTGACCACAGACTGTTTTGTTGTCTTTATGTCTTTAGTAAACCATAGGTCATCTCTCACTGACAAGAATATTTTAATAAACTCACCTGTCTTTGACATTTGGGACTTCGGTGAGTGTTACAGACATGTCAGTTCAAAAAGAAATGGCAGGGCAACCCATTTAAAAACTATGAATGACTTGCTAGAAGACTATGAGCTCATTGGCACATCAGCCAGCACCAGTTGCCTACCTAGGAAGCCTAGTACCTCTAAGCAGAACATTTTGAGGTTTTCTGTACTGAATAGTTTCTGTTGTTCCATATCCACACAGATCAGAGAAGGTGGATCTCCCTTGTCAATTAGGTAGATTAGATCATTTGTTTTAATCCTCATATACTACTCAGAAAAGTTAGTGTCATTTTAAGCACAAACTCTACACCTTTATATGTATTTTCAGTAATATTTCTACACTATAATGTCTAAAGTCAATATAAGACTTCAATATTGAAGGTCTGTCAGTTTTGGCTATGTAACTTTAAGAGTTTAAATTTCATTTTATTCTGATATTTCAATTAGAAGCAACAATTGTAAAATTGTGCTTTGGGTTCTTTGCTTGTTTATTGGTTTGCTGGGAGTTAATTTCAGGTTCTCACACTATTAGGATTCATGCATTATGCTGGCCCCTGTCACCTGGCAGGATGAACCCAGGCAGTACCTTGGCTGTCCCAGGGTCCTATGGCTACTATGTCACTACATCTGTATGTAGGCACAAAGAGTCCCTTTAAGAGACAAATTCTGCCCATTTCTTCCCTCTTTTCCTGCTGTTTTTCTAAAGAGACAAGATGGTCCTTGCCTCTTCTTCCTTTTCTTCTTCCTCTATTTATCTTTCTCTCTTCCATCTTCCACTTCTTTTATCTCAATAAATCTCCCACATAAGCTCTGCTTGCATGGTATGTCTGCCCCTCACCCATACTGGGCTCTCACCAGCTGCATGGTCCTATGGCCTGCCAAGGTCTCTCTTGTACTGTTTTACAACACACACAGTATGCAAGTACTCTACCACTGACCTCCTAGCTCTCAAATTTAACCTTTATGTATTTATGTTTGTAGAGGGTGATCTTTGATTATATCACAATAATGAACATATTATCTCCCATACTTTATTCATAATAAGAACATTAAAAATTTGTTCTCTGAAATATTCATATACACAGGAGATTATTAAGTACAGTTCCCATGTTGCACAACAAGCCCAAAGCACTTAAGTTTCTCCTTTGAGCTTTTATTTTTGTTTTTTAACAGAAGAGCAGGTTCAATCCAATAAAAACAAAGCAAAGAGACAGCAACTAAAAATAGCTGCATAATATGATGTTTTCTAGCTCCATCTATTTGCCTGCAAATATCAAGATGGCACTATTTTTCTCTGCTGTGTAGTACTTCACTGTGTAAATGTACCACACTCTCCGTATCCGTTCTTCAGTCAAGGGGCATTTAGGTTGTTTCCAGGTTCTGGATATGACAAACAATGCTGCTATGAACATAGTTGAGCACATGACCTTGTGGTATTACTTAGCATCCTTTGGATATATACCCAAAAGTGGTATCGCTGGGTTTTTAGGAAGGTTGTTTCCTAATTTTCTGAGAAATCACCATACTGATATCCAAAAAGGCTGTACCAGCTTGTACTTCCACCAGCAATGCAGAAGTGTTCCCTTTACTCCACAACCTCTCCAGCATAAGTGGTCATCAGTGTTTTTGATCTTGGCCATTGTTACAGGTATAAAAAAGGCAATTATATGTACTCACTCATAAGTAGTTTTTTTTTTTAATACAGCATTGATTTTATTTTTTTTTCTTGCTGATTTTTTATTAATTAATTAATTTAATTATTAAAGATTTCTGCCTCTTCCCCGCCACCACCTCCCATTCCCCCCCCCTCCCCCAATCAAGTCTTCCTTCCTCCTCAGCCCAAAGAGCAAGCAGGTTTCTCTGCCCTGTGGGAGGTCCAAGGACCACCCACCTCCATCCAGGTCTATTAAGGTGAGCATCCAAACTACCTGGGCTCCCACAAAGTCATTACGTGCAATAGGATCAAGAACCCATTGCCATTGTTCTTCAGTTCTCAGTAGTCCTCATTGTCCATTATGTTCAGCGAGACCGGTTTTGTCCCATGCTTTTTCAGTCCCCGGCCAGCTGGCCTTGGTGAGTTCCCGATAGAACATCCCCATTGCCTCAGTGTGTGGGTGCACCCCTCGCAAGAAATTAGACCGTAAAAGGTTAATCAATCCAATTATAAAATGGGGCACTGAGCTGAACAGAGACTTTTCAACAGAAGAAGTTCAAATGGCCAAAAGTCACTTAAGATCATGCTCAACTTCCTTAGCAATCAGGGAAATGCAAATCAAGACAACATTAAGATACCATCTTACACCGGTCAGAATGGCTAAAATCAAAAACACCAATGATAGCCTCTGCTGGAGAGGTTGTGGAGAAAGGGGCACTCTCATCCATTGCTGGTGGGAATGCAAACTTGTGCAACCACTTTGGAAAGCAGTGTGGCGGTTTCTCAGGAAAGTCGGGTTCAACCTACCTCTTGACCCAGCAATACCACTATTGGGAATATACCCAAGAGATGCCCAAACATACAACAAAAGTATATGCTCAACTATGTTCATAGCAGCATTGTTTGTAATTGCCAGAACCTGGAAGTAGTTTTTAAATATAAAACAAGAAAATCAGCTTACAAATAACAATCCCAGAGAACTTAGACAACAATTATAATCCTAAGAGAGACATACATGGATCTAATCTACATGGGAAGTAGCAAAAGACAAGATCTCCTGAGTAGGGAGCATGGGGACCATGGGAGAGGTTTGAAGGGAAGGGGAGAGACAGGGAGGGGAGCAGAGAAAAATGTAGAGCTCAATAAAAATATAGCTGCAGAAGAGATATCTCTCCTTCCAGAAAGATGAAAGCTCACATTCTGCTCAAAAATTAGGATAACTGTGTCTGGAGGAGGAAGGAAAGGAGTTTCTGAAAACTTTCTTTTGGGGCTAGATAAAGGTTGTTTCTGGGAGTGACCAGGAAGTGGTGAGTGAAAGAATGTCAGGTAATCTCTAAGAATGTTTGCTGTACTTCTGGACTGAGCATCAACAGGGTAGAGGGCTATGATTAGTATTGTCTGGGCTGAAGATGGCTAGAATCTAGTGTAGGGAATCATTTACTTTCTTAAAATGCAACTTTCTGCAGTTTCAAAAGAAACTGAATGGAATAATGTGGCCCTAGCTAAGAACATTTAAAATTAGGGCTGGTGGTTTACATTAGCAATAAAGTACTTATCTAATATGTACCAGGCCCTAAGTTTGAACCCCAGCAATGCAAAACCATGTTTTTCTTAAAGTAAAACTAACATTGTAACCCTACAATATTTAATACATTTGCAGGGAAGATTTCCAGAACCAGCATGGGAAAGGAGAACTCCCATCTTGTACTCATGTCTGTACTAATGCCTCCTTGTGCATGTGTCAAGGGAAATTTTAGTGCGTACTGGCAGAGTTGTCACATGTTACTGGGAAAACTGGGTTTCCCTCTTGAGATTCTTAGTCTCAGTGGTAATAGAATTTAAGAACAGATTCAAAAGAAAGCCTGAAGATAATTTTATTATCCTTTCATAGAAAATCCACAGGGCAGACAAGTTGTAAATTTTTGAAGCTGCTTGAAAACTGAAAGAGGTAAGAGGAAGAGAGAAAGATAGAAAGCCATACCATTTATTAGGGATGGAGGGCAGCCCTGTAATGGACAGTGATGGGGGAGCATCAGAGAAAGCTAAAGAAACCCAGAGTAAGTACCCCAGAAAGCATATTTAGATGCTGTTAGCATCTTAAAGAAGAATCTAGGGAAAGATAAGCACACTATTCTGGGGATAAGTATTCCTCCTACCTCTTTAACATAGTTTATGGTTGAGTTGATTCCATGGGAGTGCTCCCCGGCTTACATGATGAATATGTTCAACTGAATTAACTCTTAAAGGAAGAGATAATATTATCTCTACACCTAAAGGTGGATTCAGACTTTACGGTAACATTCCCTGTTCTAAACCAGTAAGAATATTATTATTAAATAATAATTATTATTAATTATGCCAGAGATAGTCTGAAACTGAGGAATTTGTAGGATGTGTTTTTACCATGATGATCTAGAGATCTAAGTTTAAATCTGTTCACGAGTGGGGATTAGTGCCTCAGTTGGAACTTCTTATATAATTAAAACTTGACCAGCTCCTTTAAGACACCTGGTAACCACCATTCTACTCTCCACTTCTGTGAGATACACTTCTTTAAAAAGTTTATGTCCAATTACCGAAGCATTGAGAAAATTTAATAAACTATTAACTTTTTAAAACAACCCATTCAACTGTATTCTTGAAAGCAATGACAACAACAGAAGAGAAGTGTAAAAGGCCTCACTTAAATTGTTTGTTTTTTTTAATATTGTTTACTTTCAATGTGAAATATGTGTTAAGCATTAATTAAGTAAGTACCAGATCTAAGACTTTTTCATTGTAATATGAACTCAACAACAAGATGAACTTATGGATATAAAATATGGGAGTGAGCAGAAAGATGAAAATAATTTCAATTAAAACGCTATTCATGAATTATTATCTGTGCAAAATGAATACAGAGTAATTATATTTTTATAGAGAGAGTATTGAGTCACCTCATAGACTCCTGCTCAATAAGATCCCAAAGAATGAAAAGGCAATAGTAGATCTAACAATCTAAACCTGGCAAAGGCATCTTAAGTCTCTGCTTTATATTTTAGTTTCATAATACTGTTCTTGCAGTCAGGACAGTTGTCCCTGCTGGGCTTCACTCTGACAACTGCAGAGAACACCATCATGTGGACCCATCATAGATTTATAACTAGAAAAAGGTGACAGTTGAAAATCTGGAGATGACAGGTAAAAATAGGACAAAAGAAAGAAAAAAGAAAAGAGTATTTTCTATTGCATTATTAACTTAAGTTTTAGAAGAAAAAAAATCCAATGATCAATATTCCTGCAAATGAAGCTGTGTTCTCTATTTTCATTTTCTTAAGATTTTGCCATTAACCACAATAAATTCCATATCTTACATAATTTTTATTAGCTACAAAATCAATTAAATTGATAAGAAGCCTTTTAAATGGATAATAGTTTGCTATCCTTCAATAAACCTCACCTTGGGCTCTCCCAGAAAACTATTTTAATTATGAAGCTTGACTTTGTGTTTTATCACTTTGGTCAGCATAACACATGTTTCAGAGTCTGTGTTTCTCTAGAATAAAATGAAAATTTTCCCCTACAGTACATTTTTTTAAAAAGCACTGAGCAATAAATGTATTTAGATTTTTAAAAAGTCGCTTTTGCACCAGAAGTTGCAGAGAAGTTATATATCCTAAAGGGTAAATGTACAAGTTAGACTACCTAGGTTACAAATATTAGGTTCACATTTTATTTGTTGTATAGCTTTGGTTATCTTAACTACAACATAATGTTAATAGGTACATCTTACCTCATGGCAGTGTCGGGGCAAAACTGATACAATGTGCCTGACACACCCTTAACAGAGTAGCTTTTAATTGCATTCGGTGTCTCCTCTAGGTACACATGTCCCTGTCCACTGCTAGGAAACAATGAAGCCTAATTGTTAAGAATAGCAGCAGATGAAGGTAGATCATAACAGCCTGGACAAGATAGGCTCTTGAATGCCTTGAAAGGTCTTCCATCACTTTTCCCATTCCATTGGTAAGAAGGAATAACTGGCTACATTTTATCCACTGGGCAATGAATTAAAATGGAGTAACTCTAGACACTCAAATAAACAGAATCTATGTTAGTAGAGAACTATCTATCTTTGCCACAAGAACAACAATGTCAGTTATTGCAGCTCTCTGTGTGGGTGGTTTTTTGTTTATTTGTTTGTTTTGTTTTTAATAATAAATGGTAAGCAGTGTGCTTTATTTGGAAGTATACAACCAAGATATAGATGAGTGAATAAAAAAGGAGACAGAAAATATAGGAAGTATTACAGTGGACTCATTGCCATGCTGACTACCACTGCTTAGTCTAAGAAGGCAGGAAGCTCACTGGGCAGGTGCTCTGGGCAGAGAGTCTCCTTGAAGAACACAAGAAGAAATTCTAGGGTCAGGGGACATGGGGGATGGACGAATAGCTTTCTCTTCTATTTCTCCTGAGTGTCCTGCTCCCCCCCCTCCCCGGTTTAAATTCATCAGTAAGAAATCAGTAAGAATATCTACATGCTTGTCTCATGTTGACCCTTAATGGTTCCTCAGAAAGTGTGATTCCAATCCTTGTGGAAATGGAAATTCATCCACGCTGGAAGTAGAAGGAGCTAAGAACTAAGAAGGGATGTACCTACACTCAATTCTTCCATGTAGAAGGAAGAACTGGAGTTCTAGGAAGGAATTCTGAGATGAGGGGCCATATAGCTCAGGTAGGGCTGATCACCTATAATGATAGTCATTGGAGTGGATGAAAATCTAAGAAACAAGTTTGGGAGAATTCCATTAGCTCTACAGGTAATGTAAATGTGAGAATCAGAATATAGCACAAGTAATCTATGGAGAAGGTATCAGAATTATTTTAGAATGATTTTGATTAAAAAATAAGTCAGAGAGATGTCTATTATATATTTAAAAGGAGAAAACACTCTCTCCTCTAAACAGCAACAAAAGCACACATTTTACCACTATAACCACTAATGAAGCTTTACCTCTCTGAGAAGCCCATTTGATTTGTTCTATAACATACCAAGAAATTTCATTGTAGTAGCAATTTCAGTTATTATTAGTATCATTTATATTCATAAACAGAAAACCCACATGTTATAATCAGTCTCCACTTTTGCATTGACAGAGGCCATACTTTAGATATTAATAACATCAGGTATCAATTTTGCACTCTTTCCTAAATCATTTTTCCCAGATGAGAATTGATAAGTGAGTTTTGTCCTCCTCCATGAACGATTTTCCAGAATCAAAGCAAGTTATGTGGTTAAACTTAATTCCTCTAAACCAATTTTGTGTTCTGTGTTTCAAAACTGTTAAGGACAGTCTCAGTCTATATTCCAAAACAAGCAATTAATCCAAAATAAAAAATGGTGGCTAATAACCTACTTCAGAAAGTTTGAGCTTTATCTTGTTTAAAAACACATCTAAGATTGAGAAAGAGAGGAGGAGCGGCCCAATGATTTGTTACACATGTGTCTAATGTCCATCACCGTAAAGCAAAAGACTATCCACCCTGAGACGCGTCCTAATACACACTAAAAACTATGTGCCCCAAAGAGCTCATAAAACAGAAAACTAAACCCAAAGGCTTAATCTAAGACAAAGAAAAATATACTATGTAGAGAATACTCTGTCAGTGATTATTGAGAAACCATGAAGATGGACTATGAGAATAATAAAAATATAAAGTGGCTAAGCACCGGATCAATTTTTAATGACTTCACATTGCTCCAGCTAAGAGGCTTGCATGTCTTCCTGTCCAGAGGCAGTAACTCTTCCATAGAGCTATCATCATAGTTTTAAAAATCAGTCATTTCTATTTTAAGTCTATCCCCGCAGAAGATATGGCAGCCTCATTCCTAGATTTAAACCCATATTTAGTCAACTTATAACCATTATAAATTGATATAAATTTAAAAAAAACTTTGTCCTTATAACAATATACTCTTTCGTCCACTGGCTTCCATAGTTCGTTAGCAGTTTCGTGCTTGTGTTTCAATGCTGTAGAATCAGAAATACATTTTCTATTAACGGATTCTTTCATTTCAGGCTTCTTAAATAAAATGTTGATGATTCTCTTCCAAATACATTCTGTGACTTTTCCTGAACTGCTTATTATGAGGTTTAAGACTTAAATACTAAAGCTTTCTTTTCTGATACCCTTTAGTACTCAACATTTTCCAGTTCGGGTCTCTTCTTAACTGTAGGGGGGAAACAGGTTAGAACTACTGTTTACACAATCCTCTGTCTCCTTACCTTAGTGTTCTTGTCATGAAGCATATATGTTTGATCCTTTCATATTACTCAAATAACCAGTTTTTTGTTATATTTCTAAACTCACCACATCACTAATCTTAATAGTTTTTGTTTGTTTACTTATTTGTTTTTAACATGATACAAAACTGAACAAACCAAAGAAGAAGGAACCTCAGTTGACAAACTGCCTCCATCAGACTGGGCTGTGAGCATGTCTGTGGGAGGCCCAGGTCACGTGGGTTGGTAGCTCCTCAGGCAGGTGTGCCTGGGCTGTATAAGAAAGGTACTAAACAATCTGGGGGAAGCAAGCCAGTGTTTCTCTGTGATCTCTGCCTCAGACCTTTCCTCTACGTTCCTGCCTTGGCTTCCCTGGATGACGACAGACTGTAACTTTGGTCAGTGTTTTATCAAAGCAACAGAAAGCAAACTAGATGTTCTACATGCTTTATTGTTTGCGCTGACTGTGCGGAATGATAGTCTCTACCGAGGTCCTACCTGTTTATTCTTTCATAAACGGCTTTTCTAATATTAACACTTTATAATCAGTAGGTCACTAGACGGAATCTGCATATTTTCTATTATAACTCTCCACCCAGTTCGTAAATGATTTAAGTAGTTCAGATGCTGTGAAAACATGTTGCGTTTTGAAAACTCCCATGGGTATAGGTAGCATTCCTGGAAGGTAGAGAAAAGAAATCACACAGATCTGGAAAGGGCTGTCAGTTAGGAAGCTGAGCTTATATAATGTATTGAGGGGTTTGGCCAGTATCTTAAAGAGATTAGAAAAGCCAAAATATCTGGGGAAATGAGTACAAGAGGTTTGTTTTTGTTTTGTTTTGGACTGGTCATAGAAGAAAAAGCTAGGAGAATTCAGGTAAAAGAAAACAAAAGAGTTCAAAGGACTATTGTCACGAGATGGAAAGAGCAAAAGTAATTTAGAAATTAGAGATTTTTTTTTAACTGTTTGGCTATCAGTGATGAGAGAGATGATGCAGGGGGTCAAGAGAATTTCGTGAAGATGGGTAAATAGGTAATTAAACAAGGTTAGCAATAGAGAGACGTCAGGAAGTCCAAGGAAAAGGCCCTGAGAATCCTACAGCTTGTTTTAATATTAGTAGCCTAAAAAACAAAGTTCTAGACCGCTATTAGAAGCTGGAGGAGAGAGGGGAGAGGAGCTGATTGAGGAGTCAACTTATTACAAATGATGAGGCCAGATTAGATGTAAGACTGAAACCCACAGTATAATGCTGAATCAGAAAATGTAAGAGATGAGCAGAGTAAGTCAGGGATCTTTTAGAAACCAACCATAGATGGTTTAGAAACTGAAGAGGAAGGAAGGTAGGGGAAACAAACAGGAAGCCATACAGAAAAAGCAGAACAGTAGGAGCAAATATGCCCTCGACCACTGAGGCTAGGAGGATTTCTTGGAAGATGGCAGCAGTACTAGTCAGTTTAAGTCCAAATTCAAGGAGCAGAGCCTAGGTGTCAGGTGGCTGGTGCTGACCTTAATGGTTAAAACATTCTACACTTTCCTTAACCCTGGAGTTTCTGGATGGAGCATAGCTCACATTATTGATACGGAAGCTGCACAACGTTCTGGCTATGACAAACAATGCTGCTATGAACATAGTTGAGCACATGTCCTTGTGGCACTATTGAGCATCCTTTGTGTATTGAGCATCCAAAAGCGGTATTGCTGGGGTCTTGAGGAAGGCTGACCTAAATGCCCCTCGACCGAAGAATGGATAAGGAAAATGTGGTACATTTACACAATGGAGTACTACACAGCAGCAAAAAATAACAACACCTAAAATTTTGCAGGCAAATGGATGGAGCTGGAAAACATAATTTTGAGTAAGTGAACCCAGACCCAGAAAGACAACTATCACATGTACTCACTCATAATTGGTTTTTAAAGATAAAAACAAAGAAAACCAGCCTACAAATCACAATCTTAGAGAACCTAGACAACAATGAGGACACTAAGAGAGACATACATAGATCTGATCCACATGGGAAGTAGAAAAAGACAAGGTTTCCTAAGTAAATTGGGAGCATGGGGACCTTAGTAGAGGGTTAAAGGGGAGGGGAGCAGAGAAAAATGTAGAGCTCAATAAAAATCAATAAAAAAAGAATGATTTCATGAAATTCATACTCAGTTTCAATGAACCCATTAAATTATTGTAATCACTTTCCCAAATCACAAATGACTGCTTAGCTCTTAAACATTTTAGAAATCTTAATTTATGTAAAACAAAACTTTAAGACACTCAAGACTTCCTTCCAAAGCAGAAAAGTTAGTTGCATGTTGATATTTTTCTTCATTCAGAATTCAGTAAATATTCCCTGTAGAGCAAGTGTGTGCCAGGCACTGTTCCATACATTGGGAAAAACAGTGAAGGAAATGGAAAACAAGCCCCACGTTGCGGAAGCGCTGCTCTAAGGGAGAAACACAGTCAGTATATACAAAGAATATACACGTGGTACTTTCAGGTAGGAGTGAGGTCAAGTAAGAATTAAGGTAGAGGTTTCCAGGGCTGCCAGTAAGCAGCCGCTTTCCATAGGGTTCAAAAACCACCGCTGCTGACAAGGTGCCTAGAGCAGGGAGCTGATGCAGAAGAGCCAGCTGGATGAAGATCTGGATGGAGGTGGTGTAGGTGGAATGGATAAAGATGATGAAAGGATGAAGGCTCTCCAACAAGACTAACTTAGCTGAAAGGATGTAAACACAATCAATGCCTGTCCTGCAGTCTATTATGTATACAATATTCTGTCTGTGTGTATGCCTGCAGGCCAGAAGAGGGCACCAGACCCCATTACAGATGGTTGTGAGCCACCATGTGGTTGCTGGGAATTGAACTCAGAACCTTTGGAAGAGCAGGCAACGCTCTTAACCTCTGAGCCATCTCTCCAGCCCGCTGTCCTGCAGTCTAATGAGCAAGTCACAGCTTTCCCCACCATTGGTTGTGTTTTATCATGGTAATTCCAGTTTCATGGGCTGCATACTGGTTAAGCACAGATTTTGAGAGCTGTGGGTACCTCTCTGTCGTAAAGCGCTTGCCTATGCATGGGCAAAGCTTTGTGTTTGATTTTCAGCACTGCATGAAGAAGACAGTGACTCTAGTTGCATTTAGGGCCAGAGAGATGGCTCAGCTGTTAAGAGCATTTGCTGATCTTCCAAGGGACCAGAGTTCAACTCCCCCATAAGGTGGTTCAGAACCATCTATAACTTTAGTTCTGAAGGATCTTCTGCTCTCTTTTGCCACAGGAATGCAAGTGGGGCATAGTAACACATGCAGGCAAAAATCTCAAACACAAAAAATGCTGAAATAATTTAAAATAAATAAGTTGATCCACACCCCTTTAAGCTGTTTGCCTTGGTAAACTTCTGCACACCAGAATCATTCTGACATATCTTATAACTATAGCACAGTGGTAATAATAATAATTGCCTCATACCACTATAAGGATTAAAAGTTAGCCTAGTCACTGGAAGATGCTAGTTACGGAAATGCTTGATCATACTTCTCATATAATGTATTTCTACAGCCACCTCTCCCTCCCACCCCACTGTATTATATGGGAGAAATAAAACCCTTTAGTTTTATTTTCTTAATGATTATTATTGGTTCTGAGTATGATATAATTTAACCAACTCTCCGGGAAGAAACTAGCTGGTTTCTCTTCATAAGCTCTACAGTAGTAACAGCCTGCGTGTCGATGCCGAGGGAACCTGTGAAACTCACTGATTGCAGTAGTTTTAAGGGTCATGGCTGATTTTAAAGTGTTTCCCACAAGGCTCCTAGAGAACTTAAGTAAAAAGCATGCTGTGAACTGCTATCCAAACGGGTGAAATTGTTCCTGCAGATAATTATGATCATGTGTGTACACGCATACAAACACACATACTCACACTCTTGCTTCTTTAGTTGCTGAAAGGTAAACATATCCTATTTTATCACAGGTTAAAAAAAAAAAAGAACAAGGAAAATCTTATATCAAATCCTGTTAGATATTTTAAGTCGAATAGAAATGGACAGAATGGTTATAAGGCAAAATTATGGACAGAAAATATCTTTCACCATTTTTATATCCCTAATTTCAAGATTTGTCTTAAAGTTTATGAAAGTTGCCTAAAACATTTCCATACTAAATGTTCAGGATGTTCTGCAGGGAAAAAGATGAGGAAATTATTGAATTTCTTTGTAAAGAAACCTAGAGTAGCCTAAAGCACATGAAAATTGTTGCAAAACATCTCTACACAGTACCTCTTTGAAAAAAAGTAAAGAATGTCCAAAAATAAGCTTTGTGTACAGCTGAAGTTGTGTGAATTTAAACTTATGTAGATGATATTCACTGCATCAAATGAAATTATTAGGCAACTATAGTTAACATTCATATTAGCTGGTTATTAGGAATTTCTGAAGTAAAATTACTTTCATTTATCATGTACTTCATATAAAAATAATCCAATACTATGATTTATTTATTAAATAAATTAGCTTTGTTACATAAAACTTACACACGTACTCCTAAACTTTTAAATGTGGATATTCCTTCCTTCCTTCCTTCCTTCCTTCCTTCCTTCCTTCCTTCCTTCCTTCCTTCCTTCCTTTTCTTCCTTCCTTCTCTCCCTTCCTCCCTCTCTCACCCTCTCTTTCTCTCCTTTCTTATTATTATGTTAAGACAGTATCTCACTATGCAGACCAGACAAGCCTTTGATTCACAGAGATCAGCCTGCTTCTGCCTTGTGAATGCTGGGATTAATGATATGTGCCACATGTCCAACTAAAATGTGACTTTGTAAAAGCACATTGGTGACAATGCTAATTTCTGAATTTGTTAACATACAAAATACAAACATTAGAAGAGAGTTTGAGATTAGGCTGAATCTGTTTGCTCTAATTTCAAGATGATGTAGCTAGGTTCTAAGTAACTTTGCTGAGGTCACAACACTAAACTAAACCTTTTCCCCCTTACATTGTGATTTTTCTTTTACTTTTAGGTCTAACGGGTGTATGACTTAATTTTTGTTCCTGTCCATCTCTGACTAGATGATATAATATAATAGCAATATTATACAGAACAGAAAAGCAGATCTTCAAGCTTCTATTTCTTTAACATTATGTCAAATCATTGATGGAAGTATTAATCATTTTTATTATGTGTAACTAATGAAATATAATTAAAACTATGCTTGTAATTTTAGAGTATTAAAATTAAAAAGTCCCAAGTAAAAGTCCTGCAGATTAGGTCTCCTCTGGGAAGCACAAAAGAGAGGCTTCGTTTTTTTCTGACAAGCTTCTTCAGTGCCCTGTGATCTTTATTCTTATTTTCATTTTTGTTTACAGAAAGCCAGGAACAAAGCAGAATGCGTGGATTTACGTGGCGCACATATAGAATGGGCCAAGGAAAAATCAAGCAGGAGGAGTGTCTTTCAGGTAGGAATGCCACATGTACTCAATTTATTCCTGTTTCCTCTAAACCGGAGCTCTCTTGGGTAATCAGAATGAGATTACCTTCCTATGATGTTTGCATGTGCATGAGCTACTCATCTGAAGGTCATTATGAAAGACTGACTCTGACTCCTCTTCCTTGTGGAACCGTGGGTTTATTTTGTGTTTTCCCCTGATGCCTGGTTACTATCTAGACACAAAATAGATGCTCTGTGCCTGTTATTATCAGCAACGTCATTGAACTTTGCAATGTATTCGATAGCTGTTTGGGGCGCCAACCTAGAATGTTTTGCATAAATAGATGTGACGTGGCACTTTCAAACGTACACAAATTAAGATTCCCTAATTATAAGCTATTCTCATTCATTGCCGTCTTTGCCTTCTAGTCATTAAGAACATTTACCAGCGGAAGTGAGGAGTAGGGGAGAACAGAGCAGCCTGTTGGGGAAGGCAAGGACAGGCGAAAGGGAGGAGGGAGAGAAATCAGAATGCATTCTATACATGGACGAAGTTGTCAAAGCACAAATTTAATTAATAATAAATTCTAAACCAGATTCTTTTATATTGACTATTTTCACTTTGGGAAGAAAATTGCTATGATTGATTAACAGTCAGAATCATAGTCCACTGAATGTAAAATAAACCACAAAATCCTTGAATGAATAGGAACCGTAAACTTTGGTATTTCACTTGTGAAATTACTTCAGATTATAATTATTTCAGATTATAAATTTGATATGTTTTTCCATTTTAAGTTATATACAATATTTACATTTTCAGTTTTGTTATATTTCAGAATTATCCCATTTAGGAGCTAAGGGAGTAGATTAATACTATTTATTAATATTAATTATTTCCTGAAGAAATTCTACTTTTTAACTACAAGTAAGTTATTATATAATAAAATACATTGATGAAATCAGTATAAGGATCTTGCAGTAGCATATGTGGTGGCCTTTCCTGCTTCTACCCATATGAGGGGAAATAGCTCACTCCAGTATATCCAGTATGGGTTACTTCCTCCCGGAACTTATTCAGATATAGTAAAATAATTCAGACCTATTCAGAATTAAAAGGAAGAAAAGCTATGCATGTCCTAGAATAAATTATCTTTCCGTTTCTAGTTTTACTCTACTTAAATATAGAGATGTTTTTAACCAAAAATTAAGTGAAAGGATAGATATAATTATCATCTGTCAACTAAAAATACAATTTTAAACAAGAAGGAGGAAGGAAGGAAGGAGGCAGGAAGGCACACGTAGGGAGAGTGATCTCAAACCAAACGGCAGAGAATTTAGAGAACCAAGGTATAAATAATATGATGAACTTTGTTTGAGAATGAGAAGGTAAGAATCGGTAAAAATAACCCTCTCTTCTTTTTTCTGTCTCTTGGTGTTATTCCGACACCAGTAATAAAACATAAGGGTCATAATTCAAGTCACTGACAATCTAATACAGTGGCTCTCATCCTGAGGGTTGCGACCCCTTGGAAAACCTCTATCTCCAAACTATCTCCAAAAAATATTTACATTACGATTCATAACAGTAGCAAAGTACAGTTCTGAAGCAACAGTGAAAATAATTTTATGGTTGGAGGCTGCTACAACATAACGAACTGTATTAAAGAGTTGCAGTGTTAGGAAGGTTGAGAACCACTGATCTAGGGCATGATCAGATAAGCTAAATGTTGTATGTCTACATGCATTGTGGGTACCACAATTAATAAAGTTGTAAAAGAAAGCGATCGTGTTTAATTTTAAGAACATGATGTTTGTAAAATGGATCATTTTTTAGATCTCTGAGGCCAGACTTTCTGCATTTATCTCTGTAAAGTTTCAACTAGACCAAAAATGAGGCTACTGTCAACTCCGTGGGGCACAAATGATGGTATATGTTATTCCTAGCTTTTGAGCTGTTGTTAATGTTCATTCTTTTATAATTTCCACTTGAATTTTATATATACTTCTGAATGCAGCTTCTTCCAAAAACATTGAAGCCTATTTCACCTTTTGCAAATTTAGTGGCTTGAAAATTTTTGTCATCTATTCTTGTTTCTGATATAACTGAGCAATCCATGGGGCCTTGAGCCTTCATTATTTACACAGATGATTGGCAGATGGGTACATGCACAAAGAGATAGCATGATTCATATATAGATGATAGATGATAGATAGATAGATAGATAGATAATATGTGGATAAACTCTTGATAGTTTTATATGTAAAATAAAAGGCTATGAAGATATTGTGAACACAAAGTTATGGAAAATTCTGGTATGAGTTACTGTTCATTCATGTTGGATAAACCATCTTGCTTTCCACAAGCTTAGGTTAAAATTTACTAATATGCACCCATCAAGGAAATCAGAACAGTCAGTCGTTTGAGTAGAATAACGTGAATTGCTTTTATAGTTCTGTTAGCAAAAAGCAGCATTGGGAAGAATTTGCAGACGACTAAGTCCAGATGATATTGTGCATCAATATTTGATTAGATACATTAGCTGGGCTAACTCTCAAGTGATCAGAATAAACATGATTACATCTCAAAACACAGTATTAAGGCATGGGTGGGTGTTTGAGAGTGAAGAAGGGTTTCCTTACCTACTGAATAATGAAACGCTTCTTCCTGACTGAAAAAGACCCTTCTAACTTTAGCTGAGGTACCACATCAAAAATAGTTTTAGGATTCCAAGTTTGAATTAAGCTTGATATTCAATCTCAGCCTATGAATTATAGATTACAGACAGCAAATGACTATTGAGATTTTTAGTTCCAGAAGAATCAAAGAAGAGCAAAATTAGAAATAATTTAAAATTTGAAATCTGTCTTTAAAAAGTTGATGGATTGGCAATTATATACCACATAATTACCATGTCTGCAGAGAAGTCAAACTTGAAATGAAGAGGAAAACAAAGAAAAAAATTGTGAGTGCCTGAGATATGCTGGAAGCACACATTTTTGATACAGAAACATGGAATATTTTCATACACTGTTTATACTTTGTAGACATCTGATTTGTTCACTTTCTGCATTTAACAAAATCCAAGTTTTATTTACAGTTAAATTTCCATCAAACTCCACATGGGTTCAGTCTTCTTCTAATAGTACATGCTAATATCACAGTGATGAAATTATAGTATATAATTTAGTATATATATATAGTATAAATTTAGTATATAATAACTCTTGGTAAATCAAAATGGTATTCACTTTCTGAAATGAGGAATCTCTGCCTGTTTTGGAACTGGAATCTTTGGGCTACTTTTGTCTGATAGGCATTGTTCAAGAGCAAGTAACGTTTTTTTTTTTAAAAAAAAAGTGCTGTCTGTCTTTATAAAGTCTCTGTCTATGACATGTAATCAGAGGTGTCAAACAATTCTATAAATACATCTTTAAAGACATCATCAGGTGTACATTTATATTGGATTTCTTGATCTTGGGATTTACACACACATACACACACACACGAAGCTTTGCACTGATGAAAGAAACATACAAATTCTAAACTAAATTGCTGTATGTTCACTGCTCTAATGGTTGTTCAATCCTGCAGAAAGGGTAATCATGAACCATCACAATTTTGATGTAACTCGAGAAGGTATTTCGTCAGTGAGTAATTTGGGATGAACTTTAGACAAATTTTCTTAGTTAACTAAAAGCAATGCCAGGTCTTCATCGGGGAGAGCCTGGGCAAAAAGATTTATGTGCAAATCACATGTTTTAAAGGTTTCTGCTAAGTGCTGGTTTTCTCTTTTGTGGTTAGCCTGAAACTTAATGCACCAAGGATTAAAAGGATTACAACATAATCTTAAATAATCCCAAATGTCATTTACATAGAGATAGTTGTAATAACTAAACAAAACTCCGCTAAAGGGTTGAAGTACTGTAAGACAGCATCGGAAGCACAAGGGGAGGTCATATCTTCTCTTGTCTCGCTGGCCTCACTGGGCATTCACACTGCCTTACATCAGGAAGGTTAACTGATAACATAGTTTGAAAATTAGCTACAGAAACACTAACACATCATTTGGGGGAAGCTTTAAAGAAAATCTTATTGTTTCAAAGTTGACGGGAAAATTTCATTTAGGTTGTTTCAGTTCCTTTGATTTTGAGGTTCTCTGAACAATGTCTTTGGAAGGCTAGGGTGGGGAACGTATGACATGCTGTCAAACACAGGGCACAACACAAATATGCTCCCAGCCTTCCAGGAATGCCACTTGTTAAAAATGAGAAGGAGCTGGGCATGGTGGTGCCAAGCTTTTAATCCCAGTCCTTCTGAGACAGATGCAAGGGATCCCTGTGAGTGTGAGGCCAGCCTGGCCTGCTTAGTGAGTTCAAGGACAGTCAGAGCTATATAGAAACCCTGTCTCAGAAAAACAAATGGCAACGAAAAACAAGACTGAAGACAAAGCAATTAATTTCATTCAATTAAGTTATCACATGATACTCTTTCCCGGCAAGTAAAGCAGTTTTAGATGTGAGACTGGAAATTATCTCAGTTACTGTACCTATTGAGCCAGGAGATTGGGCATGCCCTAGCTGCTGAGATTGTGACTGCTGGGACCAGATCTGAATGCATGCAATATGACAACCAACAAAGAAAACAATCAGGGAATTCTATCCGCAACATTATCCTTGCGTTACAAGATTCCCAAAGAATAACTGAAATAATAGGAGATACTGTGTGTTTCCTTAGTTCTTTTCTCAGTAGGAAGTAGGACAGTAACTAGTTTTTAACATATTGAATCATCTGTCCTCTGAATACATATTTGCCTCCTACCTAGGATGGCTGAATATGTCTCACTGTTTTCTAAACAAATTTTATGAAATTTGACTGTGGGATTTATTGGCTTTCTATAGATTACATGTGTTAAGTCTTAAAACTCTACCAGTTAATAACTGATGAGTAGAACTATGCCAATTGCCCATCTGTAAGACAGGAAACATGGAGACGACTTGGTTCACACCTCCATCAGAAGTTCACAACATCAACACTGTGCTTAAATGCCCAGGATTGACACTCTCTCTTTAATATAAAACCACGTCTGCAGGGAGGGACCCAGTTCCCTACAAGGAAAGTCAAGTTGGAATAGTTTTAACATTTAATTACTCATGTTACTTTTCAGACTCTGGGTAAATTCCTCTGGGTATACTGTATATTAAATACATTCATGTAATATTTTCCATGGATATGCATTACAACTAAACATAACTTGATTGTTCGTCCTGATCTGACATGTCTTAGCTTAACATATTTTAGTGCTACTTACATTTATTAATGTGGAGATAATTTAATAACATCCTGGAAAATGCTACTTTCAGCCAAAAGGAAAACTACTGGTATTTTGCTTTTATACATTTCTTGTGTCAAGAGGGGTGGTTTAGAATAAATCTGAGCTTTTACCGATTTTCTCTTTCATTTCGCAATGTGTATTGTTAGACTAAATTCAGAGGGAAGATTCTGCACATTTATACTTGCATTCATTTGAAATAAGACTTATTTTAGTTGGCAGGATTGTTCACAATGTCTCAAAAGGCATGGAGTCAAAAATAAACCAGTGTAAAGAGAAGCATCAATGTCTAACATGGCTTTGCTTTCCTCGATGGCTTGCCCTCCACCATATCATCTGCCTACTAAATACTCAATCATCCTGCAGAGGACTAGCAGAGAGGCATTTGGGTCTGGGGACCTGCATGTTTTCAATTGAACTTTATGCAGACTCAGGGCAGAATTCCTTCTCCAACTTGCATTGTGTCATACTGAGAAAGGACAAAATAATAAGCCCTCCTCTTCCAGCCTCCTGTCTGTGTTAAAAATGAGGAGGCCTTTGCTGTGTTTGTAATCAACTACAAAGGAGTAACTTTAACACAAACACAGGTGCTCATAATTATTTATTCCTTCACTAACCAGATCATCCTCTAACATTAAGCTTGAAATTCCAATTGTAAATTTTAGCAGGATCTCGGTGAGGTGCATACTGTAAAATGCAACTAACCTTGGAGCTCCTCAACTTTTTATGTATTGCCCTCAGGTGCTAAGGATTTAATAGCTCAAAAGAAAAATATTTTCATTTCTTGTTCACAGGGTATATGTCCTTCTGCCTTGTTCAGATTTTAGTATTCAGTCATTTTTGAAAGTGTCATTGCTGCAATATCCAGTTGGTTTAAACTAGTTAGATATGTTGCTAGTTTAGATAGTTTATACTAGTTACATGGAATATGCAAGTTAATACAGTAACAGAAGCCTATTCCCCTGGAATTTTCTAACAAGCTCCCAACTGCAACTTGTAGAGACAAGTCCAGTAACAATGTCCCCAAATAAAAGGGAGAGAAGGAACACTTTCTGCTCCCCTTCCAAGATGTCAAAGCAATACTCTTTTATTGATTAGAAGGAAGCAATATGATTATTTTATGAATGTTGGCTTCAGTGTGTCAGTGAGGTTATGCTGCAAAAGATTTATTTTGGAATTAGGTCTTTGACACACACACACACACACACACACGATAGGGGGGGGAGAGAGAGAGAGAGAGAGAGAGAGAGAGAGAGAGAGAGAGAGAGAGAGAAAGATTCATCTACCATCTACGTGACTGGCTATAAGAAAATGATCCTGAACACAAGAAAAATGAATGTATTCAAATTTTGGTGAAACCAAAAACACATTAGCTCTGACTAATGAAGGGAAAGCAGAAACAGGAGCTAGGTCAAAGCACACCAATAAGATGAAGACCACGCCCATCCCTTCAGACCAGACCACGCCCATCCCCTCAGACCAAATCACTGGGCAACCCTGGCTTTTTACTGATTTAATTTTGAGGAAACTAATAAAGATCTTTTCAATTATGTTCTTGAAATTAAGGCACAAAATTCAAGTATGTTGTTAGCAAGAACAATATCAAATTTTTCTTCCCTGGCTGTGAAGCTCCAGAGTATAAAGCTTGGGCTTTCCATAGTTTCCTTTACACAGTTCCCTCACTTTCTAAAGCTACTCAAGGCCCGCTGCTAGTGCCCGGAGATTTTATCTGTCCACACTAGTGTCAGGACAGAACAAAATTGGATGGCAGTAGACATTACACTGACCATATTGATAGATTTTAGAACCAAATCGGCCAAAGGGACTCAGATGTAAGCTTTCCAAAATGACATAAATTAGATGAAACTTTTGAACTGAAAGGAATGAACTTGCCATGTGCAGTTTTCTTAGAAGAATAGATGGATGTGGCCTAATAGGCTAAAGCCACCGCTTTGTTCTTTTTGACTTCTGAAGTAGCTGGGGTCTAGGGTAGAGATGAGAGTCTTTATATTTAGGCAGTCTGGGTTTTGGCCTGATCTCAGGCTGCCTACAGCAAGCTGCCCTTCTCTCCTGGGCCTCATGCTAGGATCCCCACCTCTCATAAAGCTTCTTTATTTTTTGATGCCTTGGTTGAACAAGTGTGCTAGTCTCCAGGCTATCCATGGGTGTCTGTGGCTCACTGAAGTTTCTTGGTGGTGTTCATATAATGAGGCTTCCAGGTACTAGTTACCAAAACCTAGGTCTTCAGACTATACAAAGCAATGTGTGCAAACAAATCCTGGGCCTTGGGACAGGTTTCATGGGACCGAAGTGATAGTGCCAAGAACTGGAATTTTTCTACTTGTGAATTTTCATCTTGTATAAAGTACAGAAAGTATGACTTTGATTCTGGCACAACATTCCAACCATGGGCTCTCTTTTGCATATCTGTTTCAGAATTCTTATTTTGTGTTTGTAAAACAAAGTAGCCATGTTTACTTCATGCTGAGTCTGGTTTTCTTTCCTTTTTAATAGCAAACAGATGTATTCCAGAAAAAGGAATAGTTTAATCCCTAAAGTTGGTATATAATATACAGAGTCAATAAATGGTAACACAGTTTATAGCTTGTCCATGAGGAAGGCAGAGTAAAATAAAATCAAGTACCTTAGGAAAGCACAAAATCACCTTTATATAAATAACAGTGCCATCCAGTTTTTAGAAAGACAGGTAATGAGACTATCTGAAAGCAAGAAACACACATTCATACACAAACACAAATACACACACATCAGCATACACACACACACACACACACAATGTTTATATGCCACTAACCACAAGAAAGAGAAAAATCTGGGCAGTGGTAACCAAAACTCTGAAACCTCAGAGCAATGTTTAAAACAGGATAAGAAAATAATAAAGCAAGAATCATAAACAAAGGCTTGAAATGAAGTCAAGAAAACAGTCAGTTTATGATGCAAACTAAAGCCAGCACTCACACACTAGAGAGACCTTGCTTGGGATCTGTGCAGAATCTTTCAATACACCAGTGTACTGTGCTACTAAAACTTTAGCAGATAGTACAGACTTAAAAGCAAACATATAATTTAGGAATATATATATACATATATATATGCAAATACAGGTATGCATCCTATCAATTAGTGTAAAGAGAGGCCATGAATGGGAAAGAGAGTGAGAAGGGGTATATGAAAAGGTTTGGAGGGGAGCAAAGTGAAGGAAGAATTGTTGGAATTAAATTACATTCTTAATTTTTCAAAAGGCAAGGATCTAGGATCTAGGAAGATGGCTCTATGAAAAAGAGCACTTGCTGTGCAAGAAAGAGGACCTGAGTTCAAATCCTCCATACCCCTGTAAACTGCTGTGGGTGGCCCTGTGTGCCTCTGATGCCAGCACTGCAGCAGGTAGAAACAAGAGGATTTCTGAGGCTTTTTGATTCAGACTAGCTCTAGCTTCAGTGGGCGGTGATGTTTCAAGGGACTAAGGTGGAGAAGATAGAGTAGAACCTCCAACACCCACCTTTGTCCTCCCTACAAAGACTCAAATGGCATATTGTCTTAGTCAGTTTTTTCATCAATTGGACACCAAGCTAGAGTTATCTTGCAAGAAGAACCTCTGTTGAGAAAATTCTTCAGCCTCATAGCCTGTAGGCAAATCTGTGGGGGCATTTTCTTGATTAATTATTGAAACAGGGTGCCCTAGGTCACGGCAGGTGGTGCCACTCCCAGTCACATGGTTCTGGGTGATACAGGACAAGCAGACCGGGCAAGCCATGAAGGTATAATCCAGTCAACAAAGTTCTTCTATGACCTCTGCTTTAGTTCCTGCCTCCAGGTTTCCTCCTAGGCTTCCCCTTATGATAGACTTTGATCTGTTAACCAATTAACCCTCTCCTCCCCAATGGCTATTGGCTGTTGACCATGATTTCATGGTCTTTATCGCAGCGATAGAAGTCTAACCAAGACACACGTGCACCATGTAAACACACACACACACACACACACACACACACACACACCATAATACACTGCAGGACAGTTAAGGCTTCTTGGAATTTGAAGAGGCAGGCTATGGGAAAAGCAGTGTCTTAAGTTTAACAATGAGATGAAATGACGTTTGGGGAGGAAATTGAACTCAACAACACTTGGGCTGCTATTGGTGTTTGGGGTACAAGCTCTCAGAGAGTAAGCAAATGCATTTCTTCTTGGTAGAGACCCCCAGGCCCAGCCTCACCATGTTATGGGATATTTCATCTCCAGCATGGACAGAGGCTTTCTAAATCGTTCTAGGGTGTATGTTCAATGCACGTTGTTTACAGTGACAGTGTTGACACGTTGCAGAAGTGACCCCATGGAACATGAGCTATTGACACTAAACTTCCTTTGGTACCTTAGACAGGCCTTGGTAGTTCTGTTGTGTTTTATCTGCCATTTAAACAATGCTTAATTTTTAAGACTCCCACACCCATGATTAAGTCAAAGTCAGCCTTCTGATATCTGCTTCTATGATGGATTTGAACTCCAATCATGCCAGAGAGATTACGTGTGCAATCTTCAGATGTACAGAGTGTGCTGATAAACGTGGTGGGAAACACATGGAACCTTTCTTCTCTCATAGATGCACTGGAACATACACAGTCACAGATGTCATTGTCCGCCTCAAAGGAAGGAACAAGCCCCTGGCTGTCCTCAGCTCAGAATCAAAAGAAATTCGGCAGCGTTTAACGTTTAATCCGCATAGTAAGCACTTGGAGGCCCAAGTACTAGGAAACAAATGTTTCTCAGAAAGTACAATTAATGGCATGAACACGTGGCTGGCTTCACTGCAGACGAATTTGTCCTTTGACTAAAGTAAGGATAGTTCTATTATTAACACGGGAAATCTTAGATAGGCGGCACAGGCTGCTGCATTATTCATAGAAGCATTGCTGCCATCTGGTGGCCGACTGGCAGTTTAGCACAGACTGCTCATTCCACCCGACTAGGTCTCCTTGAGGGCTGCGTGACAAGGCTCTGGGGTGGTGAAAAAGAAAGTGTGAACAGTTAGGCCGAAGATGTCAGTCACTTGATGACTGTCCTTGCTCTCCACACAGTGGTAGAATGAAAGACTCAAGGGGGTGGTGAGACACTTGCGCATTTTTGGCCTTCATGTGAATGTATATTTTACAAGGCTTATCTAAGGAAGTTCCTCTTGGCTGTTGTTGACTGACAAATTTTATTGACATTCAGTTCTGTTGGCAAATAAATATGTACTCAAATATTAGAAAGATGTATTGAGTCTAAGGATATGTTATTTTGTGTAAATAAGAATATATGTGAGATGCTGTAATCCCTCATTTGGATCTAAGCATGAATTTTCTTAAGTTATCATTCACTGAGTCTGCTTTTGGAAATAATACAATTTATAATATCAAAAAAAGAAAAATGAACAGCAATTCATAAATCTCGAGATTCTAGCTCAGTCACTGAAGGGATGTATGAAGAAATCTAATTAATTGTACACGACTCAGAAACCTATAAAGTAATCTATCTTTGCGGATTTAGAAATCTAATGGCAAATATTCAGGTCACACTGCACTTTAACAATCTGATGACTCATGGCTTACTCTCACTCAGATGAGGACACCTTTGTGTCCTGGGCCATTGTAAAACTTTCTAAAATCACGGAATGGCTCCTTGTATGTGGTTAAATCAGAACTTGAGAATGGATATTTATGTAGATAAGAAGCCTTTGAAGAACATAAGATATAATGAGTTAAAATTGCCCCAGGAGGGAGGTTGGAGTTCCTTGAATTCTCAGAGATGGTATTTAATAGTTAATGTTCACGTTCCAGTATGTGTTTCCCTGCCATTAAACTGCCTTATGACTCACTAAAACTCATGGACAAAGAGGCATTGCAGTACACCGGAAGAATTACAATATTGAATGAATGTTATTCTTTGCCATAAAGGTTACAAGTGGCTATTTTTACAGATAGACATTTGGATTTTATTTTAAAATTCTTCAGAAGGCTTTGGTTCAGCATATATACAATTGCTATTACCTCTGTTACAAGCGGCTTTTGATACTGAAAATATTTCCACCCTCAATACATTTAATTTGGCTCGTCAAAAACCATGTCACATCTTGCTGTAAGAAGGCCAAATTCCCTTAGGTCTTCCTTTCCCTCTTCTCCCTACACTCTCCTCCGGAAGATGACAGAAACAACACACTACAGCCCTGTCAGGAAAGTAAGAGCCATGTCACTTACCTCTGTCTCTTTCATCTGTAAGTGTTCATTTTTAAGTACATCTCTCTCCTAGTAGGCTTGAGTATAATTTCATGATGGTTTCTAATAGCTCCATAATTGACACAGAAAACCTTTGGTCATGGTACTCAGGTATTAGTTGTAAGTTGCTAATGGTTGCCTCAATAGCATTTACTTTTCAGCACTTCTACATCTTCTTAACAGCACATTCCCATTTAGACAGGAGGATTATCCATATGCTTTAACAAATGATGTTGGTTTAAGCAATTTAGTATACAGTTGTTCAATGTTACTGCACAGTGGGGTGTTTGCAGGTGTATTGGTTTATGCCAAATTGTAGTACTAACAGCCTGATCGCAGTGAAAAGGGTTCATCTCCTTTATTAAGGAGGTTTTGAAAATCCCTTTAAGGATACAGTTTTGTTATAGGAGCCTCTGTTTCTGTCATAAAGTCCAAGAAACTAAAAGTTGGTCTGCTCTTAGTTTATTGATGGCCAAATCTCAGAAACGAGGATTTAAGAATCAACAAGAGCGAAATAGCAGGAAAAAGCAGCAGATACAAAGGACTTATAAAGTTTGTCACAGGGCTGCATGATGCTTACTAGAATTTTCTACCCAAAGTTGCATAAAGTGTTTAAAGAAATTTTTTTTTTTGCCTCCCTCTGGACTGGTACCTTTAGGTCTTCCAACTTCTTGGTTATGTGGTGACAGGAAGGGTCTTCTAGGCATTCTCTTTATAGAACTTCTGAATACCCATAGCAGAAAGATGGATGATGCACCTTGAGGCAAGATGGACACTGTCTCAGGAAGGTTGAAACCAACAGGCAGCTGTGCACATCAGCAAGTGCAGACACGCTGTGGAGAGATGAGGAAGGAGAGCAGCAATGTATGATGCACTATATCCTAGCAACATGCAAGCACCCATATATCTCACATTAAATGCTGCCCAGAGCTTCAGAGATGTGACTGATCTCAGGACTACAGAAGAGTTAATAAAAAGTCTCATGGAAAAAAATTCACCTTTTTCCCTGCGTGAGGCTGTATTTGATATTCATTGCATATTTCCTTACGAGGGATTCTGGATTTCTCTCATCCATTGTCATGTTCTGTTTTCCTGCTGTACCATATTTCATGTCCAAGGGTTGTAAGACCTGGTTTTCTTGACATTTCCAGCCTTCATTTAATGCAGTCGACAGTCCACTGCACTCACCAGGTCTGGAGGCAACAAGAGGTAACTCCCTGAGCTACCTACAGGCCAGAACCTTTCTTGCTGTTAGTATACAGAAACAGTGATACCCTATTGTTAGAAAAGTCAATTTCCCCATATACATTTCAGACATTTTACTAGATTGTTACCCTGTATCTTCAGTGTGTACAGCTATCCGCCATCAGCTATAGCTTTAAGCTAATTACGTATCATCAACACCTTTAGAAGCAAACCTCTCCCTATCCTAAGAACAACGATTGCCAATCCAGCAAAGACCAGATTTGAAAACGTAGAAGCATAAATGTTACAGGTGTGTTCTATGATGGCTATTCTTTTTTCTTCTTTGGTTCTTAGACAGCTATGGTCTAGTTTCAGGGAATGCTCTGTCACATGTCACCATGAATTCCGTGCTGTGGACCAGTTTGTTGAGTGCACGCACTTGGGCTGTAATATGGCAGACCTTTCTCCTTTAAGGTACTGCCTTACTTCAGATTAGTTTTAAGATACCATATCATTGCAAGGTTAATTGTTCCCAAGTGATGGGGCACTTGGGAAGAGCAGTATACCCTGGAGCTAGGTGTGCAGGCTCATATTTCTTTTACTTCTCTACTTTGAGGCAGTGCTTTAAATAACTTATGTCACTAGGTCTGTGTCCTTAAAGATCAGAAACAGTGAAACAGGCGCAGGCACTGATCAGAAAATACAAACCCATCATTTCAATTCCAGGGAGGCTGAGCCAAGATCCCAAGAACAGAAGGGATCCAATTGGCTGAGCAGAACCTGACTGATGATCTGAAGTGCTGAATGTTGTCTCTCCGGATGAAAAGCTATTTAGTAAGCAAAGATGTATTGCCTTTGTCAGGAGGAAGTAGTGGTGTTAGATCAATGTAGAGTCATTATGTCTGACACTATAGCTGCCCCAATCATGGATTTCTTTTGCAAGATCTAAATGGGTAAGGATAGAAGATGGAGACCATTGAAGGTATAAATCACCTTGTTCAATGCTGTGATCTCTGGGAAATATTAAGACATTGAGAGGAGACTTGAAACATGCAGGTTCTTGCTGGCTCTCATGAGTCTACTCATATTCTCTGGACTTCGTTGTCTCTTATCTTCTAGATTGTCCCCTTATAGACCTCAGGTCACCATATAAAGCCATGCTTGTTATCTATGTTCTTCCCGCAAGCCACCCAACTCCTAGTTTTCTTGCTTGCACATCTCACTTGTGAGAGCATTTCTGCTCACCACTACCCTAAAAGGGTGGACTGGTGATAGGTGCCAAGCCTGGTTTCTCATTCCACATCAGCTGACTTCCGTGAGACCCTCCATGAGGCTGTAAGGCCTAGCTTAGGAAGCAGTCCTAGAAAAACATACGAAGGGAAATGGAGATTTTAGCCATTTGTTTGTGGAATTTAGATTCTGCCAAACTGTTGTCCCAAATTCTGAATGTTGTATTTCCACTTAGGGATTGCCAAGTATCCCTTTATTTAGTGGATTTGACAATGTCAATCGTTTAGGAAGCTAAAGCCACATAGTCTGTTGAAAATGTATGATCAGAAACTTACTATTTTTATGACCCAGTGATAAACCTAAAGTGATAACTTTTAATTGCTGAGGTTTCTTTGTTTGCTTCAGAAGACAAAGTCTTCATCCATCATTTCATAGGCTTTAAAAATACAGTGACATTATACTCGAGTTTTATTTTGAATTTTCTAAATCATATGTCCTGAGACTCAAAGTACAAATATCACAGCCTGGGCATGCTAAAGACATGGATTGATTGTGGAATAGCCACTCTGCTATCAATGGCTTCCAGACATGCTGTTATTGCACAATATACAATGTACACCTAGCTAAATATGGTAGTTACACTCATTTAACTCTATGAGAATATTTGAGTAAGACTGAGGTTTCTGACTTTAACCTGGTAAGTAGTTGTTGTAAACCTCTAAACTTTGGGCTCATTCGTAACAATAAGTAGCTAGCTGATCCATATTATGCATCTACAATTATAATCCAGAGGATTAATTTTTATGAGAAGCAATAACAGTGCTGAAAGTATGATTTAGCCTTTTCAAGAGGTCATAGGACCACAATCCATTGGGCCAGCTTTAATAATTAATAGCCAAGTTCCATCCAACAGGGCGGTAGAGAAAAGGCAGGTAGTAGACTTCATCTGGCCATGTAGCTTTCCTATTACTCAGTGTGTTTATAGAAATAACTGCCTAACAAAGTTAACTTCCAGGAAGGATGCCAGATTACAAGGAATCATACCCAAGTCTCAGAATCACATTGGGCTTTCACCCAAAATGTTTGCAACATTAGGTGGAAGCAACATAATCGGGTTTGGAAAGTTCTAAGGGGAAAAAAACGACTGAGAATGCTCAGGGAACACTGTGTTCAGAGGCTTCAAGATAGTATCTTTCTTGGCCTCTAGAAAAATAAGAGAAACTGTGGGTCTTGCTATTTTTAAAAGCAGTGTGGACCAGCAGAATCTAGGGTTGTCACAGATCATTGTAAAGCCAACAGCTTTAGAGGTCCTAACCCACAAAGTGGGCTGTAAGACTAAGAGAAGATAGAAATACAGTTGGAAAATCTAAACATAGTCCAAAAGTTTTGGCATGTCAGGACTTTCCAGGGGAAAGAAAAGAAATCTGATTTCTGTGCAGTTGATGGGAAAGCCTGCAAAAGGCCTGAGAAAATTAAATTTCTCATATTTTCATTCCGAATGGTATTCTCTGTTTGTTTTTTAAAAGTTGAAAATGACCTTACATGTTTAAAGCCATTAGTTAAGAATAGTTATGAAGGCAATGTTACTTTGGGGATTTACTAGTGTAACATTTCTGGATTTTTAAAAAGTATATCTGGAAATTGCCATTTTTATTATTCTTGGAGATTTTCACAGATTTTTTTTCTCCAGACCAGATACTTGTGTAAAGTAAATATATGATTCATAAACATGGCTATCTTAATGCGTTGTTACATTTTCTTTCCCCAAAAAATATGTAAACATGGAGGTTTAATTTATCTGTTCCCCCTTAGAATTCTTTTTATTTCCAAATTAAACCTAAAATATTCATGTTTAAATTTTAGGCTTGTTAAGTATGGGATTGAAATTTTCTCTCAGTTGCTTTTCAGCTAAATTAAATTTTAAAATCACAATGAGTTTGTATTTCTGAATCCACAGCAGGTTAGAGTCAATAGAAAAAATTGATGAGAAAGAAAAGAGATGAAATAATTAAGTTAATCAGACTCTACCTCAGTGCTTCTCAACCTTCCTAATCCTACGACTTTTGATACTGTTCATCACTTTGTGGTGACCCTAAACCCTATAATCATTTTTATTGATTCATGATAACTATAGTTTTGCTGCTGTTGTGAATCGTATTGTAAATAGCTGATATGCAGGATGTCTAATATGCAGCCCCTGTGAAAATGTCATTCCAGCGCCAAAGGGGCCATGGCCCAGAGGCTAAGAACCCCTACTCTAGGTGACTAATAACCCTTCACAGCTATTTTAGGTTCCATGGGTTTATCTGTCAGTCTTCCACAGCACTGGGTACAGCTCCGGATTTTGAGGAGTAAGTTTTCAAAATGCCCAGTTTTTGGTTAAGAAGTACAATGACGTAGCATTATGCGCCATTGTATTTCTCGTTCTTTTAAATACATTTTATTATCTCACGTAAACGTTTTTGGGGTAAGAGATACTACTTCATCTGCTACAGTGGGGATAACATTATGCTTTCCAGTATACCAAACTGATCTATAAAAAAGTCTCAGTTATCGGAGAAAGATGCTAGAGTACATTGCAAATGCAACTTCTGCGAAAGTGCTTGGCATTTGCTTTGTGTAGAATGATGTTAAATAGTGTGAATCCTAGTTCGTCTGGAAGACAACTAAGGCAGACAAAGGTATCTATTGAAAAAAGATGCATTTCTTTAACTAAAGGCATGCTCTTTAAACAATGGAAAACTATGATTGTTGGTATGTTTTGTATTTTATTCATTTTGAATATAAATTTCTTATATTTGATTATACAAAGTGAAATCTTTCTGAGAGAATAATTTCTCTGCTTTAATAAGTCCAATCCTAGAGGCCAAGAAATGCTGTAGAGGTAATTTCTTCAGGTACTATACATTGGGTTTCCATCATAGTACAGCTCTTTGATCTCCAGAAGCTACTTAGAAGCTCTCGAGTTTCTGAATAGTGAAGAAGATATTAACCAAGAAATGCAACAGAACAAGTATCATTAAGGTTTCCCCCACCACATTTCTTTTCTTTTCTTTTTATTTATTTATTTTTTTTATTTTCGAGACAGGGTTTCTCCGTAGCTTTTGGTTCCTGTCCTGGAACTAGCTCTTGTAGACCAGGCTGGCCTCGAACTCACATAGATCCGCCTGCCTCTGTCTCCCGAGTGCTGGGATTAAAGGCGTGCGCCACCACCGCCCAGTTCCCCTGCCACATTTCAATGTCTGGCCCTTGAATTAACCAAAATAGACATTAGTATACTCTAGAGTGTGGGGGCATCTTCTGGGGTTTGACTACACTGTCTTCACTCTGGGTCCAGGCTGATGGAAAAGACTGTTTAGCACAGATGGGTTAAACCAAACAGGTCTTTAATGCCACCACACAGAAGGGGCATGTGTCCTATCTGTCTGTATTTAACAGTACTAAATAAGTCAACAGCTACTAGAGCAGAGATACACTAACCTCTGCCCAAGCTGCCCACCGCAGTATATGAAGTCACTGCACAAAGATCCCCTGGTTTGTACTGAGAATTCTCAAAGAGCCTACAGCAGTCTTTGCCCATGTAGACATTCCAATCATCTGCATCATCGAAATAAAAGGGCCCCTTTTTTACATTTTGCTATTGTTAAGATGGAGTAAATTGCATCAGGCCTTTGCAAAAGCAAAAGCATATTTTCCACAATTGATTGTTTACTTGTCATTGGTGATGGCATGATGACTCATTTCAAGGAACCAACAGCTAAACACTGTTGAATGTGGAACATGAATTCAGGTTATTCAACAAAATATGTCAACATGCATACCAACTCATATCTATTTTACAATTAGTTCAGAAGTGTTTAGGATGTGGGAAATTTGCATTAATAATTAAAATCCAAGGCAGATGCATAAATAATAAGAATTAAAGGTCAGATAATTAGGATGAAATAAGTACCTTCAGAAAGAATCACAAATGAAACAACATTCTTAAAGTAGTTTTGTTTAGTGTTTGAATGATAGTACTGGTTTGTCTGTTTTTCTAATGATAACTGAGTATATGTTATATAGCCTCGAACATACTTATGTATGTATACATTTACAAACTGTATTTGAAATATAAAGTATGTAATTGTGATAACTTACATGATTAAACTCAACAGACTGAATGAATTGCAGGAGGCCTTGGGATAACTATCTCCTAGAACTCAAAGAGAAAAGAAGTATTTTTCTATTTGTTTTAAGAAATATATCTGTACTTTTATATGAATATATGTTTATTAAATAATATTAGATTGGCTTTAAAAAAAGAAAGACAGTCCTCAAAGCAATTTGTTCCATAGCAAAATCAACAAATTTTGACAGTGAGTAAAGCTATCTAAATTTCCAAAATATGACATATGTCTCATTTTTGGTGTTAAAGATTCATACGAGAAAAACAACTTTGATTTCAGCAAAAGAACCGACTAGTGTTAATGAATGTGACTGTGAGTCATCTCTATGTATGCAGCTACCATGGAGAAGTCTAGTTTGTTTAGCTCGCCCTTTCAGTTTGTCATTTGAAAACTTGATTGTTCTTACATTGAGCATATTGGTTTAAAGCAAGCAAACAAGGGGGCCTTCAAACAATCGCAGGAAACCAAGTTACTTTAGCACATGCAACTGGCACTTGAGACATCGACACCTTCAGAGGGTAAGCAGGGAAATTTGGCTGAGCAGATAAGCTGACTGAAATTACCAACCATGAACACAAAAGAAACCAAAGTCAGAAAGGAATGGCCAATAGTTAATAACGTCGTTGTTTCTTGAAACAACAAAAATAAAAAATGTTTTGTATCTCCTACAAAAAAAAGTTCTTTTCCTTCAAACAAATTTAATGGAAGTCAGTTTAAAATGCACTCTGTGTATATTTAAAAAATTACAGATGTAAAAGTTGGAAAATGTAATTTTTAATTATCTGTAAAATAGAAAAATAATAATATTTGTTCCTAGTATCTTTGGATCGACAAAGTGCTTATTAAATCTACAGAGACTTGAATAGACACGTGACTGCCAAGTACAGGTAAACTACGGATGCCATGCTGTGTAAGAATGTAGACTCTACTAAGATGAGAGTAAAGATTACACTTAACATGGAGATAGAGCAAGATGGCCATTGTTGAACTAGCATCAATTTGTACCATTGATTAAAAAAAAAATCAGTGCAGTGAACACATAACCGCATTGTGCCTGCCCTTAAAAATAAATACACGACAAAGAATCTTCTATCCTCATAGGTATGACACAGGTTTTGCTTAGATCATATGCTTATAGATTTCTTTAAGTAGGAGGAAACGCTATGGTTTACATGTCTAACCCTCATATGCCCAAATCTTAAGATAGGTTTCTCTATCTTATTCAGATACTCTGATGCATTTTGAAGTTAAAAGCTTGCAAAAGTAACACTTCTGAATGTTTTTATTCATGAACCATAAAATAGAGAACAAAAATTGCTAATGTCTGAAGAGGGCTCCAAGGTAAAATTTTACATTTTGCTTAGTACATTAGGTTGAATTTTTCCATTAAACTATATTGTTTTCTAAAAGTTTAAAAAAAAATTCAATTAGTGGGCAGTTTGATGGGCTTCATGGTAACATTACATATATGTGTATTTATATTTATATAGCATTATACTTTGCTTCTATTTTCTCACATTCTCCTTTCTGGTCTTCCTCTCCTACAGATATCCCACCTCCCCCATAGATTCCACCTCTGCTCTCATGGCAAGTGTATGTCTAGATATAGTAAACTTTTAATCCGTATGTAAGCAAGCAAGAACTGCTGATCCCGTCTCTTCCCCTGCTCTCTCTTCCTCTGACACTCCTCCCTCCCTGCTATACACCCCTGCTTTTGCCTTCATGTCACATGTGTGTGTGTATATACCCACAAATAATGAGCCCCATATTCTCGTGTGGGAGAAAGTATCAATGCTGGCTGAAGCTGGTTTGTTTCACCTAACCTGATCATCTCCAACTCTGTCCATTTTCCTACAAATGATACAATCTCATCCTTCTTTATGGATGAACAAAACCACTTTGTGTATATGGACTGCAGTTTCCTTATCTATCTGCCTGTTGAAGAACACACAGTCCATGCTTTGTTAAAGAAGAGACTTTTGTCACACTTAGAAGCAGAGAATTCTAGCCATGGCATGCTGTTTGCCATCAATTTGCTCTCACTTGTTCTCGTCATTGCCATTTGGTCCTCCTGTTCAGGTGCTGGAACTGCTTGCTGCAGAAAGTGCTATCTTGAACACAGAAGGCTTTCACCTCTGCTGCTAAGATTCAAAGAAGTTCAGAATATCTTAGCATTTGACCTTTTGACACATCGGTGACATTTAACCATTTATAGTTCATTTTGGTGTGCCAAGAAATGATAATCACTCAGTATTATTTGGTGGTGAGTGGATTGCCCCTTGGTGGTTTTATTATGCCTGTTTTAATTATGTACTATCTCCATTTTAAAAAATATATTTCAGAGATGCTGATTTCTTTGATATAGCACCCATATTGTTTTAATTATTCTGTTATAGATTAATGGAATTATATTTCATTGAAAGTCAAATCTTCTACTTGACTCTTGTTTTAAATTTATATTATTTTTACTGATATATTTAGAACATTAGGAAAGTTTAAAGAAATTTGACTTTGATCTTTGTAATTTATCCATTTTAGATCTTTATTTTGAAAATGCTTACAATTATATTTTAGTTTTTATTAATATTCTAATTGCATTCAAAATATTTAAATGTATATTCAACAAAATGTAAAACATGTATTTCACTAATGCTGGTATCATTTATAATCACTTTAAAGTTTTGATTTTCATGCTCAGCAAATCTAAAGCTTTATAAAAGTCTTACCCTTTTTGTTTGGTTTTCCAGCTTTTTAGTTTTTTATTATTATATGCATTTAATAAATTATATATAATGGATTTCATTATAACATTTTTGTACACATGTTTAATGACATTGGTCCTTACTTCACTAATCTCTCTTCTCTTTGCAACTATTTCCCCTTTTTTCTCTCCCTTCCACCTTCCCTCCCTTTGTGCCTTTACTCCTTCTTCTTTTTGCTGTCTCTCTGTCTCTCTCAGTTAGATACTGAGTTTCACCTGAAGCCACATCTCCTCCTTTTGATTTCTGAAGTTTCCATTTTCTTTTTCTTCTTTTCTGGGAATTTCTGCCTTTTGTGTATGTTGTTAAGATAATTTTCTGCAGCGTTAGGTCTGCCCTTTCTGGCCCTCATACAGATCTGAGATCTAGTGATAGCTGCGGGTTTAGCTTCTCCATTCTTTCAATTACCCTTTCGTTTCACTAGTTGCCAGCCTTCTGAAATCAATGTTCCCATTTTGACCATGTGAACTCCAATCTGTGCTTTACTGACAAGCCAACTTAAGCAGATTCCTAAATATCCCATTTCCTCCAATAAATCATCTTTCTTTTCTCAAGATATTATTTAAGAAATTTTTCTTTATGAACTATAAAACCCCTTTTTATAGTATCTAAGTTGTTATATAATACTTCTTACAGGTTTAGCACATTTGCTTTCACGTAAAATGTTCACTTCCGTATTAAAGGTGAGAGAAGAACCGAGTTAATATCTTTTTGTATTCCATGTTCCACTCTAAAGGAGATAGATTTAGCTCAGAAACTAACATTTGAAGAATTTTAAGCAGTCTCTAGTTCCTTTTTTACTTTAATGTGGGCATGAATTAAATCTGCACTTCTTCTGAAGAGCGAACTACTTGCTGTCCTCTGTTAAAATATCCAGTCATTTTTGTTTTTATTTTTACTCATCAAACAAAAAAGGAAGGGACTCATTACGTCCACAGCAATGGCTGAAGGAGATGTGTGGGGCGGGGCAGAGAGAAGCAGTAGCTGGCATTCTTTTGTTCTTCCAAGATTGGAAGCTCTTGGTAGACAGGAGAAGCTCTTCCAGGGCTGACATTTAGCAGCTTTCAGACTCCTCAGTTGCTGACAGTAGTGAGCTGTGGCAGGCAGCAGCTGCAAGCTGCGGCGTACATGAACCTCTAACAGCTCCCCAGCAAGTCTCCAGGACTGGAGCCCTTACCTTAATGTGACCGATGTAGAGCTTTCTGGGTTAGGGTGCTAGGAATCTGTGACCCACTTCATCACAGACAGGGTCGCAGCTTCTCTGTCCTTAAGTTCTCTGGAACTCTTTCAGCAAGCTCTTGTGGTTGCCATTGCTACAGCCGCCACTCCAAGGTAGCCTGATGACCATTACTCTTGCCGCCAATTCTCCCACTGCTATTACCTTTGTGGATGTTGCCTCTGTCTCTGTTACTCTTCATGTTTCAAGACCAGCCTACTCTATCAATGATGAAGATCAAAGATAGGCAAGACAGTACAACATGAAGAAACTTTTTGGTGGGCTTGTGTTTCAGCACCAGCATGGGGGACAGTGCAGAAGGATGTCTCCTAGCCAGTGTCAGCCAGTCTATGTAACTAAGAACGGAGTGTTTGCACCAATCACAGCACACTTTCATACACATGACATGCTTTGTCCACTCCCATGGCGGTGAGGTCTGTCTTATACAAGTCAACACAGTCTCTTTGCTGAGAGAGAAGGTCCTTGCTCTTCCAACCTGGTTGGGCCAGTTCCAAGAGCATTTAAATTGGAATGAGACTTGGAAAAATAGAGGCAGAATTATTTTTTTTTGTTCTGCAGATGCTCTCAAATAAACACTCAGATGCTTAATATTAATTACAAATGCTCAGTCAATAGCTCAGGCTTGTTACTAACTAGCTCCTACAACTTAACTCATTCCTAGTCATCAGTGTACTGCCCAGAGGCTTAGGACTTTTCCTGTTATCCCATTTTGTGTGTCCAACTTGTTCTCCATCTGGCTGAAGACCTCTGGCTTTGCCTTTCTTCCTCATTCTAGTGTTCTTTCTGTCTCAGGCTCTTTTGCCCTGTTACTTCCTGTCCAGCTATTAGCCAATCAGCTTTTTATTAACAAATGAGAACAATATATACTTACAGTGTACAAAAAGATTATTCCACAGCAGAAAAGCAAGAAGTCCACAGTGAGCTGTTGAAGATTATCACTGCTGGGGTTTTGTCTTTAGGAGCAATGCTTTGGCAGCAAACAGCTGTGACTTCCTTAGGTCATCTGTGACTGGTCAAATGGCTGTGTTGGCAGGAGAGCAGCCTAGCTTGACTCATATTTCCTACAACAAGGCAGCTTGGGGTCCAGGGAAGAATCTAACAAAGGTCAATTAATGAACCAAACTGTCCCATCTCTAATATTTTCATTTACTTAAAAAGAAAAAAATAAAGTCAAACCTAAACATTAAAAAGAAATGGTAGTTAGAGTAAACGATGAACATCATAGTGATTGAATCATATTTAATATTGATTTGAATATGTTTAACTCAGGAGGTAGACCCTCTCTTCTAACTCACCACTCTCAAGGCTCTTGTGATTGGGAACGAGGCGGGTGTAAGCCTTGTCTTAATGTTCATGCCTTCTCCTGCAGTCTCAGAAAATGATGCTAGGCCCAGATGACCTGTGGCATGTCTAGACACAGTTATTATCAATATTCTAAAGACTTGTCCATCTATATCCTCAGTCTCGAGTGCAACCATGGCTTGATTTTTCCCATGTTTTCATGAATGTTTCAGAAGAATAGTATTAAATATGTATTTTGTCAGCAAGACAATTTTGAATTTTGCTTTTAATAGCCTATGTATTTCTAAATTTGTATTTACCCATATACAGTGGATTTTTTGTACTTTTTTGCATTGTGGTTTTATATTTGACAATGCAAAGATGAGAATATCCATGTAAATGGTGTATATTCTGTGTATCGAAGCACTTTAGGGTTTTTGACAATGTGTCCTTCCATTATTCTTATGTGACTTCTCAATAGATTGCTTTAAATTAAAGATTAAGATAAACAAATTATTCACATCATTCTCCTTCATAATCACATGCTTTGCTGCAACGCTGAGGATGGTACCCAGACCCTGGGCACGTTGGACAGCCACTCTGCTGTGGAGCTCCACCTCCAGCCCTTTAATCACTCCCTGTGTGGTTGCAGATCCTGCATTATTTTCAAATACCCCTACTTAAAATAACACTGCACTGATACCCTTGTATCTGTCGCTTGTGTCCGAAACCCAAAGTAATTAGGCTGAGATACCTCAAATAATGTACAATCTTTATTCAGTCAGAATCCACTTAATTGTGGTCATTATTTAACTATTCATTTCAGGTTTTTAAAGCCAAATGTTCATGCATCTTCTATTACTTTTGTGAGTGAGATTAGGTCACTCTACCTCATTAAATACACTGTGGCTTAAACACAAATAAATTATGCAGCATACAGCCTTAGAGCCCTGATAAAATGTAGCAAATGTATGACTCTATCCCTTGTTATCTCTGCCTAAGTGAACTATCTATGTCCTGGCTGGCTTTAAAGTCTAGAATTTTAGGAGTACAAAGCTGTCTTTAATAACTAGTTTGTTTCCATAGAGAAAAAAGTCCAAAGTTCTCCATTAATGTTCATTGTTACATTAAAACTAGCTTTGCCCTGGTCTTCTCATCTGCACTTCATTAAGTCACATTCTGTGGTATAATGTTGCAAGTTTTGGAAATGCAGAGACAGTTCAAGAAATTGATTCTATTTGTTCTTTCTGTTCAATAGACCTTTGATCTGAAATGTTCAATGGTGCCTGGCTGCTCGACACAAGGCACTTTTAAACCATTGTTCACAGTGTAATAGCCTTGTTATCAGGTTGTGTGAATTAATTCCATCACATTACGAGAAGGAAGTTAGGTTCACAGAGCACAGACTAATAGCCGTCTCCTGTTACTGGCCAATTGATTGGGTAACCAGACGACGCACCACGCTTATAACTCAGCTGTTTTGCAAGGTGGTCTTAATTTCAGCATTTCATAATAACAATAATAAATTTTGATTTCCCCCGGACACCTTGCCTAACAAACTTTGAGAATTTAACAATATATACTGAGAAATGGCACAAAGGACTAGGCCACCACTCTTGGTAAACTCCTTGAATCAAAAAGAGAACAAAGAATAAGACCTTCTGCTCAGTGAAAACCCACATATAAACAAAAACGGTAACCACCCACAAACAAAACAGAAATCTCTGTGGCAGGAGGGGACTCAGGAGAATCACTAAGTCCCTCCAGGCAGTTCCTGTCAAACATCGGGCATAGAGTAGCTTCTGATTTCTTTCCCAGGAAAGAAGGAAGGTTGGAGGCATTGAGCAGCCTGCCCACTCCATCACTCAACTATGACTACAAGGAGCAATATTGATTGGCAAAAATGGGTCACACATTACGATGTCTACATCACATATTGTTCATCTTGACAACGGTGAGGTAGAGTTAGAAAATTAATCTGAAAGAAGTAATTCGAAAATCATCCAAATCAACATTTAAACAAAGTTATCATTTGATTAGATGATTTATTTCTCTTCTTAGTTTGTAAATATGAAATCAGTTCAGCTTATTTATTTAATTACTCCTACTTATTTCACAAGATAAAACAAGCACACTTTTTTTCTAAAGCAAACATCTTGCTCTTGAGATATCCAACTATAGACAAACAACAAGGTAACTGCTGAGAACCGTTTACTTGAGGTTCCTTCTAGAGGTGTTATGGTTGCCCAAACCCATTAGTCTTCTGACACATCAGCAAACTTGTGGCATACGCCTTGGATGCTTGACTCAAATAACTGACCTGCCTTCTAACCACTCTGTTCGATTATTAGTGTGACTTGCCCAGCCTGATTCATTTCCCATCCTGGCATGCCACCCTATTCCTTTCCCTCCAACTCACCTTGCACCCAACTCTATGAGTCCTTTCAGGAACAATTTGCTCTGCTCTTGTGACTAGAGTGAATTGTTCTCAATTTTGTTCTCTCACAGACTATATCACTATATAGTGAGGCTAGAAAAATTATATGAGACAATTTATTCAGAATGGCTGACTTGCCCAAAGCATCCAAGAAACACAGATGTACATTAGGAGACCCTTATTCACCTGATCTTCTTTACAGGGATGCTAGCATCCTCTGCCATGCATTTCTGTATTATATATACTCCACACATATATTCCTCAGAGCCAACTTACCACATCTATAACTTCTTTTCAAGATTAAAATAAAGCCAGGTGTGGTGGCTTTAGTTAAGATGCCACACACCTTTAATCCTGGGGGCTGAGACACACAGATCTCTGTGAGTTCAAGGGCCAGCCTGGTCTATAGAAGGAGATTCAATACAAACAGGGCTACAAAGAGAAACCCTATCTTGAAAACAAAGCAAAAAAAAAAAAAAAATCTATCCCCTGCTCCAAAGAAATGATGAAAACAAGTAAGGGCTTTTACAGATCAATTGTTTCCCTTGTGCTGTTCCATTTCTGTCTGTAAATCTGAGCTTTAAAGCCACAGAAGGAATCTCCCTACTTCCTGCCTTTTTTCACAGTTATGTAACACTGCCTCTAAATGAACCAGTGTTGTCTCTGCAGTCAAATGCTCTACCCCTGAGCTATACTGCACTCAGCACTAATAATTCTATTTAGGAGCTGCTTGTGTTCAACATTTAGCATTTTCTACACTCTTTGTCAGCCTATGGTTACGATTACATTTTGTGTCTTTAGAAGCTAGAGCCACAACTACTTTTCTTGACTGTCCTTCAATGCTCGGCCTGCTATCATCTGTGGAGATTCTCTGCATTGTGTGTACTCTGTTTGATTTAATTTTGAATCTTCCTAAGACACTGGCGTAACATTAGGCACACAACAGACATGAACAGAACCTGCAGACTGTTTAGAAATTCCACCACGCCATCCTAGCATTCTTCTGGTTCAGATGCTGCATACTTCATGGTGTTCTTTGCAATTCTCTTCCTCTGTCTTTTCTTGTTGTGGTGGTGGTTCTCACTTTGATCCTGGAGTTTATTGAATTTGTGCCTTTCAACCTCTTGAACTTTCTTTCCCTTCATGTCTAGGGTGTCCCGGGAACCTACAAGTAGAAGTGCATTCATTCCTTGCCATTTGGTTTGCAAATATCAGGGACTGAAGGAGTTTGACTTGCACTTATTCTCTCCATAAGACAAATGAACAGTTTCATTAAGTATCATTTGCTTAGAGTAGCTGGCAGTCCGGATTGCTTATTTTTGACACAGCAATATGAAATGACTAGAATGAAGGACTCCTACTCCATGCTCCAATACATATATACCTTCCTTGACTCTGTATTCATTGTATCAAGCTTACTCTTGCTATGGGGACATCTGTCTGCTTGATTATTTGGACAGAGAACTTTAAAATATTAAACTAGTCATCTGTGGAACTGTTTTCAGACCCTTTTCAGAGGATGGTTTGTCTTATCACATCAATATGCTAGGCCAACTCTGAACCAGGCCATAAGAAACTAGTAGTTCAATAAGGATTATTTTCTAGGTCCACAGGAAAACGGGACATGATTTTGACTTTCAACACAGAGCCAATAAATTCTGCTCTTCTTTTCCTGTCCTGATATCTTTCTTTGGGAACTTTCCTTCCCTATATCTCTCCATGTTATTCTTTTAAAGAAAAGTATTAATTGGTTTTCTATCCTCTCTGGAAATTTAAGGGCTGGATTTGTGTGTGTTTAGCATCTCATAATGCTTGTGTTTATCTCAGAGCCTTTATACTGGCTTAGAGGAAGAGATCTGAGAGACCATCAGATAAAGGCATTGGGATTGGGGATTCAGCTTGCTTAGATGCACAAGGCCTTGGGTACAGTCTCTGATGATAATTATGATGGCACAGAAATGTTTATGAAAATATGTACTTGTTATTAATTATAACACACTTGGGTATATGTAGAAGGAATGTGCCAAGATAAAAACATTTCCAAGTTTGTTCCTTCCATAGCTCAATGATATTATCAAGAAAACCAAACTTTCTCCCTATCTGCCATTCTGTGAATCAGCTTATCTCACCCGGCGCCATATATTGGGAATTTATGAACCAGGTGATCTACAAAGACCTGCCAAGTTTAAACAGATTAAGGAGTTGCTTCTTAGAACTCTTGGAAATAAAGAGAGCCTTCCCAGAAAGGTCCTTTGCAGGCCCTTCTCACTGGGGCAAACTGTTTACATGACTGCCCAACACATTAAATAGAATCACTTAAAAAAAATACAGATTCTGTGGTTTAGAGGACAGAGGGCTGGCATTCCCCCACCCCCGCCACAATACTCAGTGCCATCCTGGTTTTTGTCTACAAGGTAAAGACACAAGTTTTGGGTTGATAACTATTTGGGTTTGTTGTGTTGGTCCCCTGACTTCAAGTACCTGATCCCTCAGGTGAAGTTTCTAAAGCAATGCATATACAACTGTTTGAATAACAGTAAATGGACTACTAAGGCAATTTCAAAGTCTATAGTGTCTTTTTAATAGATTCTTTTCTTAAAAGAAAGTAAACTTCATTCTCTTGATTTCAAAAGCCACCATGAAAGCTGCAATGTGCTTTTAAGCGACCAATATTTTGTCCATTGTGTCACCAGCACTAAAATGGTTGTTTTCTTGCTATTGTCATTTTGTGTCTTTGGCTATATTTTACATAGGGTGAATTAGAATAAGGAAAATCCAATACATGTTGCGGGTACTATTTCTAGTAAAATAGTGTAGAATTCAGAGTGTCCTTATTTAAGTGCAAATGCTGTCTCCGTTCTAAGTCACTTAATCAGGACACTTTAATTTCTACCACTGCTGAATTCAGATCATAATATCTGCCCCCCATCTTCCTCTCTGGGAAGCTGGGAGCATTAATTAGATAAAGCACTTAAATCTCCTCATAGAGACAGGGGACATAGAAAGGATGTTATTATTTCTAGGAGAGAATGAAGTGGTGTCTTTTTTATGGACAGTCCACCCTTCTGGGTTTTTTTCCCTCTTCATTCAGCTGAAGTGCCAATTTGGTGGGTTTTAATTTATCCTGTGAAACCCTTCTCATCTTCAAGTAATTGTGCTTAGAGAAAAGATTTTCAAGTACTGCCTCTCTGATGATGGGAATTGCATGCGAGTTCCGAATGTCCTGAACAGTATAGTGTTTTGTCCTGCTGGAATGTGATCGTAGCGTTGGTCAAGAAACAAGCTGTGCCTACATTGGAGACTATGACCTGTGCCAGATCTTGAGGTTCTACCCAGTCCCAAGTTCTGCCAGGAAATATGACAGCAATTCTTAGTCAGTTTAGTGTCAATTCACAGACACTGGGTCTCTTTGTTTCAAGTTGAGTCCTGTTTTGAATGAAACACATTGTTCAGTCCTGCCCATCTTTAAACAAGAGGCATGAAGGCTTTCCACCCACTAACAACTGACCAGCTCTTGGTTATGTCGTCTTAGACATAGAAAGATGGCAAAACGGGAACATGGTCTTTATTCATTCTGCCACAAAGCTTCACATGTTGTTTATATGTAAACTGCCTTCAAGCAATGTAATTCCCCTATTTCGATCACAGAACCCTCTGATTTTCTCCTAAAATTTTCACTGTGAGTTATAGAGTTAAAACGTGCCCATTTTAAAACTCATGTGTCCCCCTTTTGACAGAGTTTTAGTTGGTTTTGCTTTTCAGCTGTTATATTGGACTTGACTTTGCTCCTCCAGAGTTCAGTTAGGCAGCCTTTGTGTTGATCATTTTACCTGCTCCGTGAAGCTCAGAGTTATGCCTTCTGTCCAATGGCATGGAAGCCCTTACAGATGGAGGTGGATGGAGTTCTTCTCTGGTGGCAGTGTGTCCACATCCTCCCGAGGATTTGGGAAGTAGCCACAGTTGGGGACATCATGTGGTGGTGAGATTGTTCCCAGTGCTTCAAGCCAGCCTGAAGTGACCTCACATTTCCCCCATCCTAGAAATGAAATCAATCTGTAAATCTTCACAAGTCAAAAATCAAAGACTTCTTTGAAGGCTGAAATGGGCTATTGAAATAGCCTGAGTCTGGTTTTCATATTTATAGGCTCACTTTAAAAAGCCGAGATTTCTTATTTTCCTTACAATCCTGGTACTAAAGGGAAAGGAGAGATGCGGCTTTCCGAACAGACTCATGCCAGACTGGCTCAGTCTGCCAACAGTCCTGAACGTGGAGACGCGGGAAAAGGAGAGAAAACAGAAGGATGCATCATCAGTAGAAGACCAAGAAACTTACTGCCATCGGTACATCTGTAGGTCTGTCTGTCTAGGCGGAAACAAGAAGGATGTAAAAGTACTATTAGCACTTGCCATTCACTGACTCAGGCCTTGCCCTGGAATGTCACACCGTCGGCATAAGCGTTACATCCTTGGCAGAAGTTAGACCAGTAGGTGGAGATGGATATGGCCTTGGGGAACAGAGAAATAAATGTTTTGTTTTCTTTAGCAGTGATACAGCTTTTCGGAGTACTGGCATCTTCATTTACCACCCCACCCGCTAAGATATTATCTGATTATGATGCCTTCTTTTGAAAAATTCACCACCAAAAGAGATGCCAATGTGAGCCTAAAATAATCTGAGTTTTAAGGTTTTGATCAAGGATTTAATGAGTTTTAAGGAAAGAGAATCCTGACCTTGAAATGGCAATCTAGCCTTAAAAACTGTGGCCCCTCCCACCGTAGTCCATATAGTCCTTCAATCAGATCCAGTGAATAGCAATCAGTCCATTAAGTGTCATGCTTCAGTTTGTGCATGAAGAGATAGAAAGCACAGGAGGATATCCTCTTCTTTTTTCAATAAAAACAATTACAAATATATTTTTAAATGAAAGAAAAGTGGTAGACGACTTAGATAGTTGTGCTTAAACTAGGAATGATTTACTTGCATTGATCCGTTTAACCCTTCTGACATCCCTGCTGTCGTACCCTTTTTACAAACCAAGGAAAGGAATATTCAGCGCCCCCCAGTTATGCAACCAAGGCAATTGTCCTGGTTAATATTTAGTGTCAAGTTGACAAAACCCAGAGTCACCTGGAAAGAGGGATCCTCAACTGTAGAGTGTCTTAATCAGACTGGCGTGCGGCTGTGTCGGAGGGAGATTGTCTTGGCTGGTGAATGGGGTGAGAGAGTCCAGTGTACAATGAATGACACTCTTATGCCAGGAAGGGAGGTCTAGACTGTGTGACAAACCTGGTTGAGTATGAGCTAGACAGGAAGCCGGCTAGCAGCATTCCTCTATGGTTTCTTCTCATGTTCTTGCTTTGAATTCCTGCTAACTTCCCCCAGGGATGGATCATAACCTGGAAGGATATTATGAAGTAGGCCTTTCCTCCCCAAGCTGATTTTGATCAGGGTGTATTATGACTTCAGTAAGCCACAGAAAACACATTAGAATAGTCACACAGTTAGCAACTGGTAAAAATTAGACTTAAAAAAACGCAGATCATCATGCAAGAATCATAACCATATCACTAGGCTATGCTGGACGAGAAAGACATAGAAGTCTGATGTTTAACACGGGAAGCCCTAAGAAGCAAGCTAAAACCAAGAGCATCAGAGAACAACACAGTAATAGGATAAGACATAAGACTCTTAGGATTCTTTTGTGTCAAGAATATTGGTTTAATAGTGGAGATCTGTACATAAGGCCTCAAGGTCGTTCACCTAGACAGCAGTAGCTAAATGGATGGAAAACGGAAAAGGAAAGACAGTAAGCCATGGTTCCTCCACAGTCCATGTGTGCCTGTGGGCGCAGGTCTGAGAACCCAGCCTCTTGACGCTGATGTGAAGAAGCACATTCTCTCACACTGACTAAGTGTGAACGGTGGTGCTTGGGTACAGTACCAGTGTGGACAGTAGCCACCAGGCAGTAAGAGCCTTTGATAAAATGCAACTGCACGGCAGCTACCACAGACTCCCCTAGCATTCAGTGACGAGCTGAAAATATGGAACTTTCCATTTTTAAAAAAATCCCACTATTGAGATAAAGAGAAGGGAAAAACTTCTCACTTTATTCCTTTTTATATGCTTTTTGATTGCTGAACTATGCAGAAGTGTTACCTAGCCAAAAATATTTTTAAAGTCTTCTATGAATCCAGTATTCATAAGCTTATGTAACTTTTTCGCTCCCAAAACTAAAGGAACTAGTTATACATGCAACCCAATAAGGTTACCATCTAGTACATAACCGAGTTCTCTCTTTCAGCAGGTTAGAGTTTTAGTAACTTTCTTGAGAATTAGCTCTTAAAACTGTTTCTCATCCTTCTGCACTGAGAGAAGAATTTATTAGGATTAGAACTCGCCAGACGTCACACAGGTGATCACTGATAGAAAACACGTTTGCACCCTTGTCAGTCTCCAAGCTACACTCTTTTTACCCAGGCAAGTTGTTCCTAAATGCAGTCCAGGCCTGGTTCTGCATACCTATTTACATGCCGTCAGTGCTGCCCCCTGCCGTTATCTGATTGAATTGCATTGTAACTGGCCCTCCACACAACCCAGAGAAAACAATCAGTTCTTGTTGGAGCAGGATCATTTAGGGGTATTGATTCCAAATTTGTCATTGCTTTCCATGAAATCTAAACATAGAGTATAAATTGCCACTCACCACATAAAGTTGATGACTTTCTATACCCAAATGGTTTGACAATTTGTGATTTCTCCCCCAGGAGGTTTTTATGCTAACATTTTTCAAGGCAAAATATTCAATCCCTGTCTAAAATGATCAAATTTTGCCCTGAAGCAAACTTGTAAATTTTTGCAAAGACTCGTGAAACTTCACAAGGCAAGAGATCAATAATTTCACACAGTTCTGTTCTCACCGTTTTCCTCAGTGTACAAACTGGCAACATGAGAAAGTTTAAGATTTAAGTGGCGAGTAAGAACTCTCTCCCCACCTTTTAAAAATAAAGTAATAGCTTTAAAATAGACGTGACCCATCTGTATTCAAAAGTTTTAGAAAAGAGCAAAAAAAAAAAAAAAAAAAAAAAAAAAACGAGCTTAGAAATGTAAAGTTAGTTTTACGTAAACAGTGAAACATGCGTCTCCACTCTCGTACCAGCCCAATACGTACTGCACTCCGCATAATACTTGGGTTTTGGACTGCCTGCGTATCTGATGCTGTAACTTTTGTTCCAAGACAGGATTCAAACATGTACCAACATGATCTTTACACTCCTGTCACAGCAAGGCGGTGGGACACTATGTTCCACCTTGGTAATGCTTTCATGGTTCTGGCTTTATAAATTCATACATACAAATTAAATCTCAATAAATATGAACCAATATTAAGGCAGGCTCTACCATTTTTTTCTTGCACCTGAGCTGTGAATGTTTTCTTGCCATCAGCTCTCGGTTGTTTACTCTTCTTGCTGAATTCTATAGGAGAACTCATTTATTTACAAAGCTTCAAATATACCTTTAAGACAGATATTATGCAGTCTCTGTTGCTAATCTTACCCCTTGATCTGACCATCAACTGTTGATTTCTGGCTGTTTACTGGAAATTTGTGCTCTTTGATAATCTATTCTTTGTGGTGAACCCTCCATGGTAACCCTAAACCATGCCCTTCTTCTGAATTTTATTTTATTTTATTTTTTTGATAACAGAAGCATAGATACAGACACCCAGGGCTTGAAAATAGTATAAGTATATTCTCAAGATATAGGAGTTAATACTGAAGAATGTTTGGCGTCAGGTGTACCACACGACATGGGATCTTTGCATGAAGTAACAGTCATCACAGAGAGTTTTGTCAAATCTAAGTTTTCAAAGGAAAGCAAATAATGATTTTGTGGTAAAATTTATCATTATATTTAACTGCCATCAACTTTTAACTCTCTTGAAGCAGCCAAAGAGTTATAATGAGAATTCCTCCTTCCAGACTAGGACTCCTGTTTAGTAGCTGACCTAAAGACAATCAGAAAAATTAAAAAGAAAAGATAGCTTCTGATGTCATACAGCAGTCCCGTGAAAGGTATGCAAAAGACCTATCTATACAAATCAAATTAAGCACATGCAAATGCATTCAAAATTTACTTAAATAAAGTGAAAATTGGGCTCTTCTCTATTTGGGAATTTTACTTCTAAATCCAATATTGTGTGAGAAAATCAAAGAGCAATAGGAATATAACTAATTAATTATTATTTTTGATGTACTCGAACAGCGTTTTTCAAATAAAAGAAATGAAAATTTAAAGCATATCAAGACCTTATTAAGATTTTACCCTTTACTATTCAAATTATAAGGTCAAAATCCATGTTAACTCTAGGTTAGATAAGTCGTGATACTGAACTCTATTTTGTCCACTCATGGTACAGAAATGATCATTTCCCTTTTGCTACTTACTTCACCTACATGAGGTAGCTGGCTGGCTTGAATATGAATGGCCTGACACTGAAAGTAGGAAATATATTGATAAAACACTACAGTGTAATGCCTACTGAATTCTATCAGGTTGGCCGTGGCCCTACGTGCATTTGCTTTTTGAATTAGATGTCTAATATTTTTGTGTGATGTGTATTTCTTTAAATTGAGTAACTAAATTCATGTTAATATAGTATTGGTTTATTGAACTTCTGATTTCAGCTCAGGCATTACAGAAGAGTTAGGAGCTATATTTAGAGTGAGATCTGCATATTCCATACAGATGGAATCAGTCCACGAATGCATGTTGGTAGCATCCCTGCCAGTCCTAATAAAACTCTATCTCTGGTGTGTTTGAACAAGACTTACGTTACACATGAAAACTGAAACATCAACCATTATATACCCTTTAAGTGTAGATAAAATAATTTTACATCCATACAATATTTTTAAATGTTGACTTTAGCAAAAACTTAAAAATCCTCTGCAATTTGAAATGAAAATTCATGATGCACAAAATTATGAAGGAAAACAATGTCTACTCCAAATAACCCGTAACTTTTTTGAATAAAATTTTAGTTTTGTGATTTAATCTTTCTCATTTACACTTGCTCAGTGTATTTGAATTCACAGTGTTTCTGCATGCGGTATAACATTTAATCTGCACAGTGCTCTCCCTTTGTGGAAAGTGCTAACATTGCATGTTTAATGATGGGAGGAGTCCCATGGAAACAAATGGCTATTTTCATGATCATAGCCAGGAACAATGGCAAATTAAAGGCTGGAGGTCCGAGCTCCCAATGCCAGAGTTCCTTTGAGCAGACCCTGATATGCTATGCCAAATTCTGAGAAGATCTTCATTGCCCTCTCATGTACATGGAGAGGGTGCATGACAGAGCCACAGATACGACAAGCTTTTAACTTCTCCGTACTGAATTTTCTTTATCTGAGCATAGCATAATCAGAGTGTAAAATCTGCTTGTATCTGTTGCCTACTGTGAGTACATGCCTGTGTACGTGCATGAAATAAGTGACTAAAGGATAAAAATGTACTTCTTCCTTTGGTTTTCTATTACACAAAGATTCTAGACAAAAATGGGAGGCAAAAAAAAAAAAATATTTTAAAAAAGGAAATCTCAATGGCCATGCAGAAACCAGAGCCTATAGGGAAAGGATTTGACCTCGGTAGTTTATTTACTTCCTGATTCCCCTTTTCTTTGACTGATGGTAGTGACTGAATCCAGGTCTGGGACATGGAAAGCACACACTCTTTCTCTGCCTATACCACTTACCATTTGATCTAAGTGTTTGTGAGTGGAGTGAGAAATTAAACAAATGTATACTATGTATACTTCTAGATATAACTAACACAAGTCTACTCTACATCATTGGTTGTTGTCTGGTTCTTTATGATCCTATAGATATTTTTTTAAAAAAAAAACTCTAATGTTGTCATGTAAATTATCAAGTGACAATACATTAGTCATTATGAAAGCAGTTTGCTTTTGACACCAGTAAAGCACAGACAAAAAAAAATGACAATGGGAGAGATTAGACTTAATTAGCTATTGCAGTTACTTATGCCAGAACTGTCTTCCTTTAACGCCAGTGGACTTGAAACCAGGTTTCAGAACATGAGACTCTTTCCCTCATAATGACTGGCATACCAAGATGTGTCTTGAGAGTTCACTACCTACCAAAACAATAGAAAATAGGGAGAGATTCTAACAGGTGGCTAATCTCTGTGTGCCTGCCCAGCAGCAGTGAACCCTAGATTCGATTAACCCGTGAGTCCCTTACTGTCTGTGTCAGGTAGAGGACCCATTCCATTCAATTGACTTTCCAGTTTTTACAAGCAAGGGGTTGTTGTATCAATGTTTCAACTTGCAAGCACAAGTGCTTGAGTTCCTACTTTTCCCTGCTGCTTCTTGAGCTCACACACCCTTGCACACACGGTGTGAAGGCTCTTTGCGTTTGATGAAAGGCATGAAGAACCAGGCGCAGTGCAATTCACACGGGAAAAGGTGCCACGTGACTCAGCTGTACATCAATCACCCTCGGATGGTGACAGAAGGTGTCATTGCAGGCAACAGGTCACTGAGAGAGTGGCACTCATATGGATGCACACTCAGTGATATCGTGTGCACCTTCCACACCTCCTAAGGCAGACGGATCGTGTTTCCTCTGGAATCACGTACACAATATGCAGAATGGCTATGCAGGGAAAATCCATGGCAACCGCACATGCAGGGCTTGGAGATCTTATCTGAAAAAAAAATAAGTTTACCTTTCTTCAGATTTAACTTTCTAAAAGACACAATTCTTTAGAAATATTTGGTTCAAACTTGAAAACGAGCCCTTCATGATTTCTTGAGCAGTATCTTGTCTTGGGGCTCTCCGAATAACCTAAAGGCTATTCATTCTTCCGTTTAGAAGCCTTGGAGGTATTTTTCTGTGCTGTGTACATTTTCATCCAAAGGAATATTTTCTTCTCATTCCCTTATATACCCTGGGACATTTTTCTTCCACTGCAGACCTTAGAGGACTGTTTGAGACCCTATCCACTCCATCTACCCTTACTTTCACCCAAAGGGCAAAATCCCTAAGATCTTGACACAAATACTGATAAATACATGGAATTATTAAAGGTGCTATCTCAGCAGAAGAGGGTCGCTGCTGCCTTTGTTCTCGGGGGAATACATATTTCACCCAGTAGCAAGACACCCAACTGTGGCTACAATCAGAAGTCTCTGAAATGCCTTTAAGCTAAACATCTTTGAACATAAGCCTTTGTTGTTGAGTGAAGGATCATCTCGATACAGGGCACACAAGCCGGTTTTATTATTATTTCTCCGTACCTTTAGTGAAACAGCATCAAGCTTGTCACTGCTGATGGTGAGTGAGGTTCAACGATCTGTCAGCGTTCACCCCCGATGAAGACAGTGAGAGAAGCCCAACGCTCTGCAGAGAGGGCTCAGGAGAGAGCCAAACAGAGTGTTTGCAAAAGAGCATTTTTATATGTTTTCTTGTGACAGCACTAGTTTAACAGAAAATAGTTGGAGTGTGCCAAAAAGGGGGGAAAAATGAAAGATTCTGGTAGTAAGTTAGGCTAGCATGACATGATGGATCTGGGCTATGACAATCCGAATTGGAACAAAGCTTCCCTGGGGAGCAACTATACCAGGTTTGCTGAATTGTATTTCTTGATTTCTTACTGTGCAACAGTGCTTTTTACTGTTAGATTGACTAGGCTTCAGAATATTTTTAAAATTGTACAAATCAAAATCCATGTAGCTTAAAAATGAAGGATGTAAAAGGTTTAGGAGTTTGATGCATTGAAAGGCATTCTGTATTCCCTCATGTGAGTATTAAATATACACTTTGTCTGTTTGATGAATTTTAAATCCTTGTGGAAGGCAGTACACACGAAAGCAGTTTATGAGGCTGGAAGCCCTGGTTGGAAAGGGCACAGGCTGCAGCTTATCAAAGCTTCTTCCCTCTGACACCACCCAGTTGTGCCTGGCGCTGCAGTAGACCACATATGTAGATTCATGCCTGTTCTGTGTTGTACATAAGACCCATTTGATCTGTTTTTTTTTAATCTAGTGTCCTCCTGACACATGTGTATTGCTCTTACTGCCTGTCCTGCCAATCCTCCCTCAGTGATCCACACATGACAATGTCAAGTCAAATGACAAATAATAAAAAAGGAGGGAACAAAAATAATTTCATATCCAGCAAATTTGGCGGGATTTCATATTTCACAGGACACCAAATAACTCCACAAATCTGATTGCGTAAAATGCCATGATAAGATATTTCCAGCAGAAAGTTAAAGGAGCAGATGCCACTCTTTTCTCAGGTGGCTTTTCTCAGGTATCGGGGCTTCAAAGGCATCAAGATTTAGAGTCCCTGTCTTCACGGAGCAATCAGTTTGAATAATTAATGACATCATTAGACTGTAATATAATGAGGGCTAAGTAACAGACATGCTCCAAACAGATGCAGGTCACCAGTCAGCTCTGCCACAGCTTCGTGATTTTCCCCAATTCCATGGGAGCAATGGGAGAGAAAGAGGACGAGAATGGGGGGGCTCACTGAGGTTTAGAAAAAGGAGCACCACACACTGCGGATCAAGAGGCAAACAGTACAGCTGGACTTGGAAGTATCAATGGTCTAAACCACACACTGAAATGCTGATGGTAGTGCAAAGGCATAAAGTAGATTCCTTACTGAAAAATAGCAAATACTGATAACTGCCCCTGGAATTTTTTGGTTCATATATGAAAACATGGAAGCTGATATTCACCTGTAGCATGCTGACGCATGCAAAATATGAGGCATTATTGGCAGATCCTTTAGACATCAAGAGAATCCTGTAATCGGGATCCTCACCTGAAACCTCTTGTTTACGTACATAGAGATTGAAAAGTTGTGCCCTAGCCCACACCGCATGCCACCTTCTCCCTACCCCAGGACACAGAAAACAACATGTAATTGGATAGATACAGTGTAGAGGAGCCTTTGAGTTTGAACATGGAAAGCATAGCATCCCGGGTAATTATAAGATGGAGACAGTTTTAACAGGAAAGATCTGGTTAGAGTGAAACTTCAACAGGTATTTAAAAGTGGGAAAAGCAGCTTATCGGAGAGGTGGTTACAGCACCATGGTAGAAACAGGTAGAATAGCAAAGAAAGTAGCCATTGGCAAAGACTAAATACGGTTTGTCTGAAAGTCGTTGGTTGGGAAGTGAGGAAGCTGCTGGGGTATGAGGAGGATGCAAGGAGATTGTCAGTGAGAAGAAGGCATCTGGATATTCTTTTGTGGCTTGAAAGGTACACTGAGTAGAATAGACTTCCTGAAGTCCAAGTTATGCAAAGCAGTGAGTTGTTAACGAGAATGGTATACATGCTTGAACTGGGGTGTGCTGGTTTGAATCCAAATTGTCTAGATTTGACCTTTACTCCTCCAGGTCTATGCACTTTATCACCTACCTTCTTTCTCACCGAGGGCTGAGACGATTACACAAAGCAGTAAATTCTTAGCCTGTCCATTAAGGCACACACCTAGTCCCAGTACTTGGGAGATGGACAGGAAGATCTCTGAGTTCTAGACCAGTGTGGTCTACAAAGTGAGTTCTGGGACAGCCAGGACTTCACAGAGAAACCCTGTCTTCAAAATCCAAAAACCCCAAACCACCACATCCCCCCAAAAAGTAAATTCTTAGCAAAGAGTTCTATTGTCTTTAAGTTTGCACCTAGACACCAGGCAAATTTAATCAGCAAGTTAGGTCTGATAGATACAACATATTGTAAATTTTCTGAATATAAACATTTTAAGAGCTGGGGAAATTTTAGACTGTTTGGAAAGCTGTGAATGCTTCTCCAAAAAAGCCTCTGAGTCTTGGTAGTGTTTGTTGATATCTGTATCACTACCACCAAATCCATGAGCATGAGAATGAGTGGGAACAATACTGGTTGAGCTTTTCTGCCCTAAAGGAACATTCTATTCTTATTTTCTATACCGTTGCTTGTGCGTTGTACAGATTGGTCAATATCATCTGACATGTAGGGTGGGTTTTAACTTCTAGTTCATAATTTATAATATTATAAAGTGAAATGTTAAGGTAGATTTAAGAAGTTTCATTTAAGTATTATTGCACTTTTAATGTTCATTTATTTACCAATAAAATTCATGTACAGTACAAGAAAATGCCAATATTACCCAATTATTCTGATCCATTTACGCCTTAAACTAAAGAAATAATAGGCATGCCACTCTAATCTTCATTTACTCTTGATTTGTATTCTCTCTGGTTTGGCTTTATTTATGTGTAAACATGCATAGTTCAAAATTGTTAGTAGCAACACTAGTAATGTCATTTATATACTTCACCTTGTCCATTTTAAATGGATTGTTCTATTTATAGAGTAACAGCCTGTAAAATTAAATTAAAATTTTTAATAGAAAAGGCAGCCCTTTTAAAATTATTATGATAGAAAGAAGGGTAATTTTTTCATAAATCATTTCTAAAGCAACTTTTTACAAAGTCTTTTTAGCTCTGAAACTTTAAAATAGTCATTGATTTTTTTAAAAAAATAATTATTTATGCAAAATAATTTATGACAGATTTTGCAGAACGTGAAAATGTATTCTTATAATAGGAATTTTATAAGACCATTAATTTTAGCAGTGCTAGGAAGCATAAATATAATTTAGGAGCTATTTTGTTGATTGTTTCTAGAAATATATATTGACCCCATTAGTTTTAAGTGATAACGTTACTAAGCCAAAATATTAATCCCACAGTATCAGAATTGCTAGCTTTAACCGTTTTTCTGCAAACCCGTTGTCAGTATTCATATTTCACTTAGCTTATCATGCATAAATATAAATGCAAATTTTAAATTGATCATCTTAGAATTCACTTTTTAAAAAAACTTCAGAATACCACTCTGAGGATCCCCAATTGCTAATCTTTTCTTCCAGCTACTTTGTTATGTGTCTGAGGCACGACAAGGTTGACAACCTTCTGGACACCATTTCATTAATCCAGGTGGTGTGCCTGTATTTAAAATGGCTCCATCATCCAGCGCTCATTCACAGAGTTGTATACTCATCAAGGAGAAGGCTGTCAAGGAGAGCAAACAATCACTGCAAAACAATGACAAACTGTTTGTTTCTACTAAGTGTCTGATAGAGTCCCACGTATTTTTGCTGTTGTTTTGTGTTGTTTTTTCAAGACAGCGTTTCTCTGTAGCTTTGGAACCTGTGCTGGAACTAGCTCTTGTAGACCAGGCTGACCTTGAACCCTCAGAGATCCACCTGCCTCTACCTCCCAAGGACTGGGATTAAAGGTATGTGCTACCACTGCCCGGTTTAGTCCCAAATTTTTAAAAATGGATTAATGTGCTTCATTCTCATAACACGGGAATGCAGTATAAGGAATATTCCTGTTCAGAACATAAAAATTGAAAAGATAATTTGATAATGGTTCACTTATATTTAAATTTGAGTTTTGATGGTTTTGGGTGACTTGTACCTCACATAAAAAGCTCAGAGTAACGTGTGTTATTGTTGCCTATACAGGTTTGAAAAATACATGTTTAAAACAGAGATACAGGCCAAGCAAGTAATCTGTTCAGATTAATATGTAAAAAGAGCAGATTTAAGAAAAATTTGTGTGACCTCTGGACACTTCACTCATGGTAACTTGCTAACCTCTTTCCTTAAAGTTCCTCTTGTGTTTTCCTGTTGACAAATTATCACCCATCTCAAGTCTTCCTTTTGTAACAACTGAATTTCTTCAACATTCACCCTAAAGATCTTACTACAGTCTTCCTCAGTTGTCACCCCCTTTCATCCCAGCATTTAAAGAATGATCTGCACAAGTTATTTTTTAAGCTTAACACAATTTTACTCTACTAAGTGCCCCAGCTGGGGAAATATTATCCCATGAACTTCTTGGAGCTTCTGAACTTAGATATTTTATACATTAATATTTAACTTCTGATAAGACACATATACTTCTCTCCAGTTTAACAGTAGATAGGATATTAATTTGAATAACACTAGTTGCTATAACAAATCAAACCAAAAGCAAATAATAGCTTCAACATGACATCCTCTCATGTCCTGTCCAGCATGAAAATGGCTGTAGGTTTGATTCCTTGTAGATTGTAGGTTAGAAGCCTGGACATTTATCTTCTCATGGAGCAAGCATCTTCATCATGTATCTTCTAGGTCGACCATGCTCATCTGCCTCAATCCAACCAAATCACAGTGAGTAGTGCCACCCTTTGACTGGAGTGGCACTCAGCACCTTTGCTTAAGTCTGAAAGGCAAGAACTCATTCTTAGAACGCAATCCCAGAGGAATAAGAAATGCATTCTCCAGAGCTCAGCAGCTCCTTAGACAACATATAACAGATTGCAAACCACATTAACTACGTAGGCAGTCAGTGGGCATTTTCCAAATTATTGACAAAATTTTAAAAATATCAGTAATGAACCAATAGAACCCTGAATTGCTACACTGGGTACGAATTTGGAAGGGTCTTCACTCTTAACGTGCAACCTATGCTTCTGTTCACTGAATTGTTACTTTTAGCCTACAGCTCTGCACTACTTCTGAACAAGAAATATCTACTTGGAGAGAAACCAAAGGAAATCTTAATTGAAAACCAAGTTAATGAGAATAACTTTAATCATTAATAAAATAATAGCCAGTAAATCTAAGCTATATACTAAATATATTGGCTTAGTTAATAGTCAGTGTAATGCTAAATAAATTTAAACTCTGCAAGATGGGGCAGTGAGGTACAGGGCGATAAATACCCAACATCATGAAATAAAAATGTATTAAATCCTGATTCATCTCTAGAGGTCTGTCATACTATTGTATTCCTCATAAAAGACAGAAACCGCTGTCTAAAAAAGGGGGGACAGCCACTTCTATCCTGAATGAAAGAAATGTCCCCTCATTTACTTGGTTAAAGTTACACGGTCCATACATGTGTATGATTCCTTCACTCCATGCAGAGCCCAGGCTCCTGTTCCCTTCTCTGTAGAACATTCCCCATCCTTCTGTGTCCCACGGTCTCAGAGAGGAACAGATTGAAGAGGCCTGCCATCTCCGAGAATACAGAATCTGATTTAAGGTGGGAAATCGTCTAATCTCGTCAGAAAGGAGAATCTAAAATAAAAGACAAAAGACAGGGCTTGAGAAAAAGGCTACAGCCAGTGCACATGTGCTGTGAGGGTTCATGAAGGTTGTAAGACTTCCCTGGTCCTTAGTGGAAATGGGCAGAAGCCCGGGAGAGAGAGTCCAGAGATTTCCAGAGAAGGGTGGAGGGAATCAGGATTACAGTGAGAAGGACAGGATCTGTCACCCGTGGCTGTGATAGCAGGCAAGTTTAGGAATTAGTAAGAGTTACATCTTTATACATTTTACTTTAGAACCTATTTTTGCATATATTTTTAATTCTATGTAACCATCTGGTCGGGCCTGGCACTCCATGATTTGTTACAATACTAGTGTTTATCTAGGGAACTACTCATACAGTCCCTGGGAAATGAATGCTGGGGTCTGGGAACAAAGTTTGAGGAGGAATTTCCAAATAAATGCCACTTACCAAAAGCTCAGAAGCATACCTCATGCCTTCTCAGCATCTCTAATACCTCATACAAGCCTTCACCCTATCCTGATCTGTCTTGAAAATAATCGACCATCTCTAGCACTTACGTCACTTCCTGTCTCTAGTCACTCATGCAGAAAACACCTCACCTTTTCTTCTTTCAAATCAAGGAAAGAGACCTTTGGAGGGCATGAGGGGAGTTTTCAATTCTCTAAGGAACCACCTCTGACACTGACTGCTCTTCCCCGTCAATCACACACTACTTTCCCGTGGCATCATGGCTGTCTGTAATTTACGTTGTTGCTGTATGCAGTGTAAGCTGACAAGAGGGGCACAGTAAAGAGCTCAGAGGGCAGCTCTTGCCTTAGGATTCGTCTGACACCTGTGTTTACAAGAAAGGAAACAGCTTTAGTAGCACATTACTGGGATGTGCGGAGGTGAACGGTTATTGAAAGGTGGCTTTTCAATGTCATGTACGACACTGAAGCCAACATTCCTCCAGTGCTCCTACTCTAAGAGTATCAACGCAAGCAGAAACAGTCTGGAGTATGTCGTCTCGAGAGTCCTTTGAATAAAGAGTTACGCTTCAGTGAAATCCCATATAAATCTCAGAGACTTTTAATCTATATGTTGGCAGTCTCAGTATCTTGATTTTAATAGAATATTCATTTTGCACTTACGTTACCTCCTGATTTTTCCTCTATGTGAATAATTATATTATACATCAAAAAAGCAGTGTCCAAAGTGAAAAGGGAAGAAAAGGTCTCTTCTGGGAGAATCTTTAGAAAGAGGAAACAGACAAGCCTGCTTACATCAAATTATTTTGATGTTATTGTAGCATGATAGCAAATACGAGAACTTGGATCCAAGTGTGGCTGGAGAAACTTCAACACCAGGTTGACAGATTACAGAACTGGGTCATGGCTGAGCTGCTGGAGTCAGATGCTCTCATGCCATGGAGAGAGTGTTGACCTTGAGCAGTCTTCTAGAGTCAAGGGTGTTGAGTAGGCTGCTCTCTAAATCTTTATCTTTCCATAGCAGGCTCAGTTCAGGTGCCTTTTTAACTGCCAGGTCAGTAGCTCGTCTCTGCTCCTTTGTAGAGAACACTTTCTTTAAATCAAAGGACTAAGCTCTATAGAATGCCAAATTTTAAATTCTCTATATAGCCACCTTTGACTCCGAAGATTTTATAAGGGTCAAGATAAAATATGTCACTTAACCTTGGTTGCAATTTTGCTAGGTGCAATTGGCATTCCAGTGCTACCATTGCTTAGAGCATTTCTCTGCATTCTTCTCTTATGTGCTGGCTAGTTTTGCATCAACCTGACATAAGCTAGAGTTATCAGAGGAGGGAGCCTCCATTGAGAAAATACTTCCTTAAGATCTGGCTGTAGGCAGGCCAGTAGGGCATTTCTTAATTAGTGATTGATGGAAGAAGGTCCAGCCCATTGTGGGTGGTGCTACCCTTGAACTGATAATCCCGAGTTCGAAAAGAAAGCAGGCTGAGCGAGCCATGTTGACCAAGCCAGTAGCCAACACGCCTCCATGGTCTCTGCATCAGCTACTGTCTCCAAGTCTCTGTCCTGGTTGAGTTTATATACTGACTTTCTTTGAAGATGAACTGCCATGTGGAAGCATAAGCTGGATAAACTCTTTCCTCTCCAACTTGTTTTTGGTTATGGTGTTTCATTATAGCAGTATTAACCCTAAACAACACATGTAGCTTTAAAGATCATATATTTTAACTATTAAGTTATATTTTCCTGCATTACAAGTATAATCTTCTCATGTGGGAGTTTCTTAATAGCCTTCCTATTCCCTGACATAGATTCACTTACCAAGGAATAAGGGGGAGTAACTACTTTGGTTCCACATAGTCTTTTAATACTGCGCTGACATATGAATTTCTAAACTGGTCCTTCACTGTCTACTATGACTTTCATATTCCAGAGTCAGTAAAAAGGTAATGTTAGGATTACCCCTCAAATGCCTATAATCCCTAGTTAGCTCTTCTAATAAAGGGGCTCTTTATTGTCCTCTTAGGACACCATGGCATTGATAGCACTTTGTTTTACCTTATCATTATAACATAGTCTTTGAGAATTTCCACTTGTATCCTTACAAGATGATTATGACAGCTTCACTAAGCCTCATTCATGTGAATGAAGAAATTAGTGCCATAAAAATTCCTAATAATTATTTTCCAAGACATGTTGGTACTTTTCAAACTTAAACTCATTATGCCGATTGGAATCTCACTTCTGCAAATCCATGCAAACCGAGGGTTCTTATTAACGCCAGTCTCATACCACATTTAGGTAAAGATTTAATCTGAAAAGAAATGTGTTAATAAAACCCAAATGCATGACTTAAATCTCTTCACATATGTGGCAATAGAGTACATGGATATTACACTTGGAAAAATTAAAATAGTTTATAGCTTATGAAAGAATCAAAATAATTCTATGCTAAATAGCACATCAGAAACTATTAGTTGTTGTCATGCAACGCCTTGCTTAACATTCCAACAAGAACTTTTGCTGGTATTTTGCAGGTTGCTAATTAGTTAGTAAAAGATGCTATTTGATAACGTTCAGTCATACATTTGGGGTACAGCGTGAAACTTTGGGGGATATATCAGATGGACTCTAAACTTCTTACTCTTAGCATTAACACCCTAGTAGGCCAGTCATATTTCCAGCAGTGGATCCCTCCTTCCACTCTATTTATCACCAGAACCAAAACCATGAAAGAATCATGCTTGTGATTGATACACTGAGAGATAGGAGCCAATAAGTTTTAATAGTCTTTTGAGATTTGCAAATAAAAATTTATAAAATATAAAATTTTATTTAATCAAGTTATTATTATAAGAAACATTTGAACAAATGCATACTTCAATAATTAAAAGCAGAGTGCAAATAATTTCTAGGAGTCTAGAAATGCAGAGTCTAGAGCTCTCCATTCTTAATGTTTTTTGTTCATGTTATAATTTTCCAAGAACTGAGATTTTCTTATTCAAATAACAAGAGGTAGTATGTAGTCTTGGTATGGAAGCCTGCTACACAGGCCTTGCATATGCCCAAGTTTGTATGTATATACTTTAAGACAATACCCATTGAAGATATCTTGCTGTAAGCATGAGTTATTGTATGAATTACTACAGAGTTACCCTTGATGATCACTGTGTTGTGGGAGATAACCGATTCCAACATTGAATTTCTCCAAATGTCTGTAGAGTTTCTTATCTATTTCTTTCCAATCCCTGTGCCTTGATATGGGTCACTTTCTTTCCTCCTACTGTTTTCCATGTTGAGGAAACTACTTCCTTAAAATTATACCCAAGTTAAACATTTAAAGTCTTTGACTTAAGATCTCTTAAGAGTTTTTATTTAAGAAATCCATGTGTTTTCCATAGACTTGTAACTCAAGAGCACTGAAGGTTGTGTTTAAAAACTTGCAGTGACTTAAAATAGGTCCAATACTTTCCTTTCCTGGGGATTATTTGTGTGATATTTGGAAAGAATCGTATTGGGAAGTCATTTAAATAACAGTGGGGAAAGCAGAATTGTTACTATCCTTAAGGCTAAAATTAATCAAGAAAGTCTCCTTTATTCTTTCTATGGCAATAAAAACCCATAAAACCCTTGCAGATACATTAACAAGGTATTTCTCTTCTTGTACAATGGTATTTAATAGGATTAGTTAATGAAATATATGGGATTATAAAGAACAGATTGTTAAACTGTGTAAAAAAATTATTCTTATAGGAATGGACTTTGAACTGCTTAGGGGCAGACAGTCAGGATTTTAAAAATACAAAAAGTATTAGCCCAGTATCTATGTAGAAGATGAGAAGATTTCTTGTGCTGCAGAGGTGCATAGTTTTATATATAATAGCTCTTAAGCAATGAGTTAATATTCTAAAAGATTAAAATGAAGCAGAAGGAAATCATGTGTGGCCTTAGGTATACAAAATTAGTTAATAAACCTTAACATTATGTAACCATATATTGACACTCAGCAAACTGTTATACATGTGAGCTGAAGTTCTCTCTTAAGTATTCATTTTGGTGTCCATACAAGATCTTGAAAGTGTGTTAGGATGATGGCTCAACCAAAGCACACTTTCAACTCTTGACTTACCACATTCTTACAGGTGATATCAGCTGGGGATTCTTAGATAAGCAGCCCTCTAGAGTCTCGGCAATGACAAGGAATCCTGTGCATCTGTGACTTTGCTTGTCCATACCTGGCAAGTGCAAGGGGCACATGCAGTCAAGAGACAGAACTTCTCCAATGTCTTTTTCTAGAAATGACAGTCACCCGGTACCACTAAGCTCCCTGGACTGGAACCCTAACATGAAAAATAAGGAGGCCAGTTGTGTACAATTTAGAAAAAATGATTACAGAGTTCTCAGGTGTTATATACAAGGTACATCTACCAGAAAATTGCCCAGTCAATGAAGCATTAGTGCCACTGCTTTGATGTAGTCACTACATGATAAATACCTTTCACGTGGCCATGTGTTTGATTGTAGATGGATCCAAGAGTGACGTCCTAACATGAACTCTAAGGCAATGCACTTAGTTTTTAATATCAGTTATGGACAACTTTAAGAGAATTTAACAAAATTCTAAATTGGTATATTTTTATGAGGCAAATATTGATAAGATATTCCCAATAGATTGGATGTAGTAATCATAAATGTAGTGTATATATGTATGCACACAGATATCTATATCTATATATACATAGATATAAAGTGTCTACATAGATAGATAGATAGATAGATAGATAGATAGATAGATGATAGATAGATAGATAGATAGATAGATAGATAGATGATAGATAGATAGATGATAGATAGATGATAGATAGATAGATAGATAGATAGATAGATAGATAGATAGATAGATAGATAGATAATATATATCCATGAGCAGAGACTTAACACTTACATATCTTTTCACAATTTTTACTACATTGTAGATTTCTTATTCACTGTCTCTACAATATTTTGAGGATATGATAACAAATGGAGCCCCCTTATTTTTTTACCAGCTTCAATGATTTTTCACTTCCTTAAAGATGATAATATTATTAAGAAATAATGTAGCAATGGGTATGAAAGTCACGTCTGTATGTAAGAAAAATCACTTGGTATAGGGATAAGATACTTCCATCAACACTTTAACTCTTTTTAATTCCTCTATCCTTACAGTCCATGTCAGGAAATTTTTAATGACAAAATAATTCCATAACAAAAATTGGTTAATGAGAATGTAACATTATCGGAGTTGTTAATCCAATGCTGTTGTAAATTTAATAATTATACATGTATACACATAAAAAGATATATTCAAATACATTATTATATATGTATCTATGTAAGTACTGATAAATAGGTATGCATGTATATAATAATTTTTAAAGGGTTAAGATGGTAAATGTGATACCATTTGATTTATATAATTGTATGTGAAATAGACTAAGTTTAAGAAGGTGAGAGCTTGTATATCTAAACAGGTCTTTTTAACTTTAGACCTTGAGATGTACAAGAAGAAAGGCATTAAATGTGTTTTAAAGCTCGCTAACCTCTCTCTTTGAATCTACTAAATAGATAAAAAACCTTTTCTCCACATGTTAAATTATCAACTACAATGGATGTCAGGTGCATGCAAAGCTTTTAATTCTCCTCGCCTTTCATCTCTTTCCCATATCTGTGCGGTTTGTATTTCCTATCTCATTGCCACCATGATTTAGCCCTGCCGCCATTGTTGCTGTGAGTTATTGTTGCTGAGGGTCTCCAATGCAGCATGCTTTCCAGCATGACTTTTTTCTCAAAGTTATTTTTTTGTTAAACTTTCACAGGAAAAATGATAGCTAGGTATAAATAATACTTCTTGCTCTGACTAAAAATAATTCAGACACTTTATATCCTTTTTGAAAATTTCAGTCCAATGTGGTGTGAAATTCTGGGCTGAAAAATCTGTATTTCTGGTGAAAATACTTATTTAACACAGAAAATGTGGAAGTTGGAAAGTAGTTCTACTTTACGGTCTTTTCTGACAAGTACTACCTGGAAGAATCAGAAAATTAGGAATTCTGAATGTGCAGACAACTCTAAATTCTCTTAGGCAGAGAAATTCCAACCCCTCCCCAGGAGACAGCTGAACTCAAGACAGTTCTGCATTCTCATAAAATGTCTTCTGTCATAGAAAATACTTAACTGTGTAAATCATGAATTTGACCATAAGTAAACTCTTATGGTTTTATAATCTAAGCATTTTAAATTGGGTAGGATAAACATAATGCCTACCGTACTCAAGGATAAATACAATAATATTACCTGGTAGACACATATAAAATTATAATGTTAAATGCAGACACCCAAAGGATGCTACAATTATCTTCTTATTCCCAGATTGTAGTCTTAACTCATTCAAGTAGACTGTGTTAAAAATACACACCCAAAATAGTACTTATTGGGTTTTGCCACTAAATCAAGAATATGATTTATCTTGTTTAAATCATATAAAATTTCAAATTTCATGAGTACAAAATGGGCAAATGTATCACTGAAGTCTTTACAAAGCATATTCTTTCTTAACTATAAATTTAACAAAGCAGTGAGAAAATATACAAAAATGCTTGGTTATGCCAAATTTGAGACACATCAATATTCTTTTTATAGTCTTTCAATTGTCAAGATACTCGGTAGAAAAAATAACCCCCTAATATGAAGGAAGGAGTAGAATGTTAGCACTCCAGGAGAAAATGGTCCTTCTATACAAATGGAATTTGAGCAACTGTTATAAACAAATTAAGAGTAATTTAAAATATATAAATATCATTTAGTGCCAAGAGAATGCCAATCAAATAAAACCAGTTGACACTCTCTTTAAGACATTCTCTACATAAGTTTATTTTATTATAAAAAAAAACAATTTGCCTAAATTGAATTTTTAACTAAGATTTGTTTTTAATTTTGGGGGAAAAACAATTTTTTAAACACCTGTTTCATCATCATTTCATTCAAATCTGTTGGAACAGCCTCAGAAATATTGGGCACACTGTGGATCTCTTATATAAGGATGCATTGCTTCTAGCCAAGTCAAAAATACTAAATTTTAGTAAGGAAAGGCTTTCGTGTCTTTTCAAAAAAAAGTGTAAGGAAGACAGAGAATCTTTCTGAGGTTTATGGGCAGTTGCTGAACAGAACGGTGACTATGACAGTGTTCAACTGAGAGGGAATGGGACAAGCTGCTCTTTATTGTAGAGGAAGTACAAATGCTCAGCTGCTCAATCATGGAGTTGAGACCAGGTAGACATCTGCATTCGAATATTCCTCTGCCTTTACTGTTTGCTTATAAATGCGTTTAATCAATGCAAGCCGCTGAAAACATTATCTGAAAATACGTTAATAAGGTCAGGTATTATGTATCAGTTGGGTATGGAGAACAAAGCAAAAAACATGCACAAATTCTTCTGCATGGTCCCTGCCATCTGACCTAGTGCCTTGCAAACACTCAAAGGTATTATTCATCTATCGTGTTACTACTTAGGAATAGGAATAGATACCCTAGACAAATGTGAATACTCTACTGCCTCCTCCGCAGGATCTTGGATTTGTTTTTTAGAATGGGAATAATATCTCACGAGTTTACTGATCATATCTATATTAGTTTTTTTAATTTATTCATTTATTTATTTATTCTTTTTATTGATTATTTATTTATTAAAGATTTCTGCCTTCTCCCCGCCACCACCTCCCATTTCCCTCCCTCTCCCCCATCAAGTCTCCCTCCCTCATCATCCTTAAGAGTAATCCGGGTTCCCTGCCCTGTGGGAAGTCCAAGGACCACCCACCTCCATCCAGGTCTAGTAAGGTGAGCATCCAAACTGCCTAGGCTCCCACAAAGCTAGTACGTGCAGTAGGATCAAAAACCCATTGCCATTGTTCTTGAGTTCTCAGTAGTCCTCATTGTCCATTATGTTCAGCAAGTCCGGTTTTATCCCATGCTTTTTCAGACCCAGGCCAGCTGGCCTTGGTGAGTTCCTGATAGAACATCCCCATTGTCTCAGTGTGTGGGTGCACCCCTCGCGGTCCTAAGTTCATTGCTCGTGCTCTGTCTCCTGCTCATGATTTGGACCTTGAGATTTCAGTCCGGTGCTCCAATGTGGGTCTTTGTCTCTGTCTCCTTTCATCGCCTAAATGTTTTCTTTGGGTTCACCTTCTTAATTAGCTTCTCTAGGACCACGCATAATAGGCTCAATGTCCCCTATTCATGGCTAGAAACCAAATATGAGTGAGTACATCCCATGTTCCTCTTTTTGGGTCTGGCTCACCTCACTCAGGATAGTGTTTTCTATTTCCGTCCATTTGCCTGCAAAATTCAGGAAGTCATTGTTTTTTACTGCTGAGTAGTACTCTAATATGTATATATTCCATACTTTCTTCATCCATTCTTCCATTGAAGGGCAGCTATCAACCCAATTTAAAAATGGGGCACTGAGCTGAACAGAGAATTCTCAACAGAAGAAGTTCGAATGGCCAAAAGACATTTAAGGTCATGCTCAACTTCCCTAGCGATCAGGGAAATGCAAATCAAGACAACTTTAAGATACCATCTTACACCTGTCAGAATGACTAAAATAAAAAACACCAATGATAGCCTTTGCTGGAGAGGTTGTGGAGAAAGGGGTACACTCATCCATTGCTGGTGGGAATGCAAACTTGTGCAACCACTTTGGAAAACAGTGTGGCGGTTTCTCAGGAATTTCGGGATCCACCTACCCCTGGACCCAGCAATACCACTCTTGGAAATATACCCAAGAAATGCCCTATCATACCACAAAAGTATATGCTCAACTATGTTCATAGCAGCATTGTTTGTAATAGCCAGAACCTGGAAACAACATAGATGCCCTTCAATGGAAGAATGGATGAAGAAAGTATGGAATCTATATTAGTTTTCTACTGCCTTATAGCAAATTCACCAAAACTCTGAAATCTAAAATGACTCACAGCCGTCTTCTCAGTTTCCAGGTGCTTGAGTCAAGGCACTGAGCTTCTGGGACCCTCCCTGAGGATTCTTTGAGTCTTTAGCCAATATAATAGGAGGACTGCCATCTCTTCTGAGCATTCTCTTGATAATCAGGGCACTGAAAGACCCTGAAGTTGTAGACTGGGTTGATTGCTTTCTTCAAGGCCAACAACTGAAACACTCTTAGAAAGATAATGATCAGTTTTTTAAAATGTGTTTCTTTAGTCGGTGGTGGTGGCAGATACCTTTAATCCCAGCACTTGGGAGACAGAGGCAGGCGGATCTCTATGAGTTCGAGGCCAGCCTGGATGACAGGAGCTAGTTCCAGGATAGGAAGTGTTTCTTTAAAAGTCATTTGGTTGGTTAAGGCCTCTGAGTGATAACCTACCTTTTGGTGGACTTAACGTCAATACATTTAGCATCTTCTTTTCGTGTACAGTGTATCTTCACTGACTACATGAGTGATATTCAGCAAACTGCAGGTCCTGTCTGCTATGAAAAGAGGGAACCACTCTGGGTTTTTCTGGGGACCATGCTCGAACTCTTACTTACTATATCTCTAGACTTTGTCCACGTAATAATGGGCATTTAATTTCAAAATTCTTGGTGTGGCTTAGCAAAAGTGGAAGAATGCATAAGCTTAATATGCACATGAAGTATCAACAGCTGATATGTTCTTATCAGAATCTTTTGTTACACGTCACACATTGGATGAAGATAAGCTTGGATGCAGCTAGTGGGCGGGGTTTGTTAGTGTGAAAGGAGAAGAAGCACTCAAAAGAATATCTCAATTATCTACTGCAAATTGAGTCTTGTTTGCCTTTCATTTGGAAAGAATCAAACCTTTTGGGGTCTTGATGAGAAAGCTGATACAACAGCCATGTTGTGTCTCAGGGTTACGGATGTCTTTACAGTGTTATTCCCTTTGTGTTATCAGTTGCAAATACATGGACGCATCACTGTACTGGTTAATAGATTCTTCTGTTTGTGAACACGGCTGAGTCACTCTTAGCCTTTGTTGAACACGAACCTACATATACAGTTTCACAGCTTTTCCCAGTAAGCACACTTAAACAGTGTTGGACAACACATAACATATAGACATGGAACTGTGAGAAATTGGTAAAATATTTTGACTCTTTCAGAATCTTAGTTCTGTGCTGTAGCTACATGGTGTGGCAGGGGTAGAGGTGGAGAAAGAAACAGAATGGGAGCAAAATTCATCAACACTGAGTGGAGTCAATAAAAATAGCCACAGAAGTAGAATTAAATCATATCTGAGCTTCTATCTTAGAATTTTATCTCACACTATATTGAACTATGTTCAACTTTTTCATGCAATTTTTGGACTAACAAAGCAATGAAAAATAAGCAAGAATTTTCTGGTAGAGATATCTGTGATGATGTTATAGGGTTCTCTTGGCTTTCTGTATGATAGTAGGCAAGTGAGTAAGGGACAGGTCTTCTCAATGCTACCCTGTTTAAAGAACAAGTAATCTGCAAAACAAGGATAATTGTATCCAGTTTAAGCCCTATGTGGGTAGAAAATGCACAATAAGATATATTACTATATAGAATATGGAAGTGGTTATAAATCTTTATATTGATATTGTATTGACATCGACAATATGTATGTATATTGATTTTTCAAGACAGTGTTTCTTTGTGTTGCCCTGGATATCCCAGAACTTGCTTTGTAGACCACACTGGCCTCTAACTCACAGAATTCCATATTTCATATATGTATGTTCCATTCCATATATGCATATATTCTAATAACACATGTGACTTATATCATTATCTAAACATACATACATATTTCATATATATCATATATGCATCATTGAAAGTGATTTATTCAGCTAATAGTTCTATATCTGTAAAATCTGCCTTTTTTTCATGGTCTATCTATCTTTTTTCAAAACATAAAAATGATGTTTTTAAAGTTCTCAAAGCAAGTTCCGATATAGAGAAAAATAAGCAAAACAAACATCAACATTGCATAGGCACCATTCCTGTTCTGAGCTTTCCTGCAAGCACAATTTCAGGAAAAAAAAAAGACTTATTTTTTGGCTAAAATCCTAAATAGGAAAGGTCAATTCAAACCAGCCCCACCATGTGTAACTCACTTTATTGCTTGACTATTTACTTACTAGCCTGTGAGTGAAAGATTGGATTAAGTGATGACTTGTCCTAAATCATGGCTGCAGTAAAGCCCTCCCTCAGATGATGATGTACAAACAAACCAGGAAGGACTCAGGTGGAGGTGGAAGTGTATCTGCTTGTGTGCAGAAAGTTCTGGGTGTAGTTTCCACATGAACCAGGTGCAATGATATAAATTTTCATCACAGCGCAAGGAGAAAGCAGGAAAATCAAAGTTCTAGGTTGTTTCCAGCCACCCAGCAAGTTTGAAACTGACCTGAGCTATATGAGAACCCTTCTCAAAAAAAGAGATTGAAACCACAAATACTCAAACAAACAAAAACCCCTGCTTCTCTATGTTCTCAAGGATGATAGTTATCTAATGTATCCATTTTGACAGCTAAGGTTTGCAGATGCTTAAATATTTTGTGGCTTTCATTTAAAAAAAAATAAGGAACAATAATAATCTCTGGGCAGTCATCAAGGTTCCTCAACGCAAGACACAGAATATTTTGGAGCAGATAGTTCTTTGCAGTGGAAGATGTCCCATGAACCATGCGGATTAATAGCAACTCTCCAGCAGTGATTCGCAACCTTACTAATGCTTCAACCCTTTAATACAGTTCTTTATACTGGGGTGACCCCAACTATCAAAATAATTTTGATAACTCATAACTGTAGTTTTACTGCTGTTATTAATTATGATATAAATAACTGATATGCAGGACCAAAGTGGTCCCAACCCTCAGGTTGAGAATCAATGCCTTCATGCATTAAGGGGCTGCTCTTTATGACATGAACCCTGAAATTCCTGTAAATGTGTGGAGCCATTGTGAGAAACACTGATGTATAGGAACTGCTGTGTTTGTGGCAATAATAACACAGATGGCTAATAATGAACGAGTTAACAACAATAGCTACTCTGGTCTGTTGTGCAATATTTAATACCTTCTAATGTGAATATATAATATCAATAGTTTTATATTATTCATTCTGTATTTTTCTTGGCATAAAAGACAGTAACCAAAACAACTTGACCACTGGTCCCTTCTTATCTTAAGTCCATTGTGGCTATGATCTAAAAGTACAGGCTATTTTCCAAAATTAAAGCTACTGTACTTCATTACATTGCTTATAGTTCTTGATAAAAAAAAAAGCCCTGCAAACATAAGCAGTCTGATGTTATTTTTCTGTTTACAGTATTACTATGTTGTTTTGGTTAACAGAATGAAAAACAGCACTGTGATACTACAAGTAAAAATGTTTTATTCTTAGTTTGTTTCATCAATAAAAGCTGACATTTTTGCAAGAAAGATGTTATACTATTGAAATTAACTCTTAGTCAATTGTAAATAATTGTATTATATCGGTATGTTATCATGAAGATTAGAAATCATTTCCTCCAGAATCATGTTTTTGCTTCCTCAGCACTGTTTCAATTGAAAGAATTTGAATGAAGTGCATCTCATTACTAACATAAAGTAGATGGAGCTTGAATAATTTTTATATTTATTTTCCATGGATGGCTATTGCATTTCTTATCCTATCTATCCAAATTTTATAAAATAAATTGTTTTAATCCATTCTTTGGAGGGAGGCAATGAATTTATTTTTCCAAAAGCTATGCATCTGAATATATTGTAATATGCACAAAGCTCTGTTAACACAGTTATTTATATAAAAGTGTAGCTGCCTTACCTTTTATTTAATTTGCATACTCTATTTACTTTCTGACAGGTTCTTCTCCTTGCATTTTTATTTACATACCAAAAATGTCTTTCTGGATAAGTCAACTAAAGCTTAGACAAATGCACACTCTGACACCCCATAGAATGTCTTATTGTTATATGGCTTATATGAATTTCTAAGCTATGTTATAGTTTGGAACTGTTTCATCAATGATTTTTCTACAATGACATCATGTGTCTTAAATATGGAGGTAAAGAAGATATTGTCTTTTGTCTGAGATCTTGTCTAGCGAGGATTATAAAACTCATTCTCAGTCTATTTATTTCAATTAGGATATGTAGGGAACTCGCTATATCTAAATATTATTGATACTTCATTTGAATTATTATAAGTTTTGCATCATAGGAGCACCATATGTTGACACTCAGAGACTTCTGTGTGATCTAAGCAACAAACTATATTTCTTCTACTCACTTGTTGAGAGTGCCAGTCTTCCTAGGTGTTTTATAAGTAGGGATGGGCCACATACTACCAAGTATTGACATGGTGAGTCAACTTGATGATGACCAGTTTTAGAAATAGAAACAATTTTATATTTCTACTCTGCCCACCTTTTTCTTGTATCCAGCTTCTACAAGCCTGGCTTGTATTTGTGTAGCCTACCATTCAGATTTCTCATGCACTCCCGATATAAATAATTTGAAATTTTTTCATTCAGTTTCCCAAATTATTCTAGTCATTATGGATGATTCATGAGAGGATTAATCTCTTGGATATGACATCAGACTAAAGAGGAAAGACACTACCTATCATATCGTCGGCAGTTAAGAACGCGCTGCATTTCTTTAAGCTTTACTTAAAGTACTTATAGTAATTGAGTGTGCATGCTCAGCTCCGTTAAAACCCAAACAGCAATATGGAAGAGTGTGGTTTGTTTTTTAAATGTGCAAGGCAGGAAAATTAGTGAAATCTGTTTAAGTCACAAAACTGCCTCATTCAGGACCCAACTCAGCAGCATGGAAAAGTAACTCAAGTTAACTGTATTCCTAGCATATGTCTAAGCTCGCATATTCAATTCACTTCAAATCCCTTCCTTCTCCCTTGGATCTGTCTGCAGAGGAAAGAGATATGAAGATGGCAAATAGGTTTAGTCATTCACAAGTCCCAGATTTTCATAAGGCACTCACAATGAAAATGTTCCTGGCTGAGGTCACGTACCCTTGCAGATTGGACAGCGACATGGATGAAGAATTGTTAGACTTCATTACCACCTTCCAACCCCCCTTTCTGACTCCCCACTTACGTAGCTCCCACTGGCAGAAGCAATTGTATACATGCTTATGGAGAGAAAGACATTTCGATTTTACCCATGCTAGGAAAATTTGGAGGAAGAAACAAAGCCAAATTAGTAAACAATAGATTAAGGTATTACACAGAAATCGTGGTTTAGTGACCTGAATTGTACCACAATCCTGGGATTACATATTAGGAAAAACATACAGTGTCTCTATATTGGGGCATCGTTATAAGAGTATATTGCTGATCATGAGCTGGTAGCGGCATGAGATATTTTTCTCTGTGTCTCTCAGCAATCAGAACAGATCTCAGATACATGAAGGAGCATCATTTATAATCAAACATTCCTGAATAATATTCTCTTCCAGTTTTTGTTTTAAAGGCCTAACATTTGATCGTATGTTTTCTTTAGTTAACTTTCTATATAATACGGCAATCTCTGCAGTTATTTTTTTCAAAGATAAAGGAGAAAAAAAGCAAGCTCAAAAAATGTAGAAGTTATTTTTGCAGTAACGTATGTCATGATTTTTAAACATTCAGGCCTTTAAACTTTTTTTTATAGTGTATATTCTTGCCAATCCCAGCACAGTTCTACAAAGTAAAATATTTGGCAGTGAATTCATATTAACAGATGGAACAAGAAATTAACACGTTTTTGCTTCGCTAATTCACAGTTCCTTTAATACGCTAATTCTAAATCACCTGTTCTGACTTTGACAGGCTACAGACACCTGTTTGGGGTAATATTCCACAGCTAATTATTACATGAGAAATTCAGTTTCCAACAAAAGGGGTTCTGCGTGAATTTGTCATAGTTAACAAATTAGTAATACCATCTAAATACAGATATAGCTCTGATGTCTTCATTTAAATGCACTTAATCTCCTCCTTATCTCAAGAGCGATACGTGAGCATGAGGCTGTCCTCTTAGTTTAGAATTCTGTCTGTCACACTTTACACCACAGTTGCACTGATCAAGTTAGAATGTTCTTACCAGTTGCACCAATTTACTGTAATATTATATTCTAAAGCACAGGAAAAGAGGCTAGAATGTTCAAGTGGCTGGAAAAATTCCTAAGTATATGTTAAAAATGACTCAGGAGAGTTAAAAAAGAAAAGACAGATGAGAGAGAGAGAGAAAGACAGACAGAGAGAGGGAGGGAGGGAGGGAGAGAGAGAGAGAGAGAGAGAGAGAGAGAGAGAGAGAGAGAGAGAAAGCTTTAAACAGGAAGTTCACTGAACTGCTGTAGAGTTTGGAGTACAAATGGCATAGATGAAGACCCAAAGGAATATTTCCTAAAACACACGCCACTAAGTAGTGGCAGGATTGGCAGGAACTTTATGCAAAGAAAATCGCACGCTCGGCCTCCTTACATCTGAACCTCTTCACACATAAATTGTTGCCCCTAAACTGAGTTTCTTTAACCCGTACTATTGTCCTCAGTTCTATCGACGTGGTCATTCCCCCTCCTTTGCCTTGGATGGTGTCCCTTACACTGCCGGTCTGCTCAGGATACTGCAGGAAACACATATTATAGAGGAGTGTGTGTCTGGGGAGGGGTGAGGGATATAGAGGAGGATAAGTTGATGGAATAGGAAAGCAAAAATCAGAAATGTAAGGTTTTTAGATGTTTGTAACATAATGGCAGATGCTGGGGTCCAGTCTCTCTTCAGGTTTGCCAAAGGTTCCATTTTGTGTGTCTGTTTTTTGAGTCTCTCTAATTGCTGTTCAGCTTCCTCCATGGCTTTGCTAATGTGTCTTCCTTAGCCACGTTAGGGAAGGAGAGAATTTGTCGTTTCTTTAATTAACCTTTATATCTTAGTATCAGATAGCAGAGTTCACCAAGCCGGCACACTTCAAGATTCATGCTGTTTTGCTCTGATTTTTAAGAGTTATTGTACACTGTAAATTTTTAATGCCTTTTACGTTGTAAGACTTAAAATAGAGAAGGAACAAGAGTTTTGTTTTTTTTTTTTTTAACATGTACACTCCTTGTAATTTTGTTGTTTTTCTTTCAATTGCTACTCTACAAAGCACACTGTCTTTTTCTCAAACCATGCTTATGACATTGCTATTTGCAGAGCTTTAACTGGCAGCCCACCCCAGGAAGATAAAATCCCGCTGCATCCAAGTTCGGTTCCCTCCTACACCCACACCTGAAACCATATTTCTGCCAGAGCCTACATTCTGCTAAGGAAGAAACCAATCTTTTATAATATTTCAACATACGTGAATTTTATTTTATTTTTAATTAAAAAATACATTTCTCATCCAAATATGCTGGATGACATTTAAAGCTAGAAACAAGTTTCCAGCTAACTCACCTTTACAATTAACTCTTATCAGAATAGTTTTCTCACTGTACCTTGACTGTGTGTGGCTGTGGCATCTCTGGTGACAGAAAGTCATGGTGACTGACAGAGCCAAAGCTCTTGGCCGTATGCAGAGACACCCTGCCCCATAGGATCCTCTCAGGGCTCAAGATTTGGAAGAGAGCTGCTAGAACAGAATTGGAGTGAGATCTGCTTTTATTATCTTTTGATAACATACTCAAAAACGAATAGATCTTTCTAGTCTTTAAAATGGGAGAGACAGGTCTTAGGAAGCTTACATTTTTCTGTAAACAGTTTTACATGACCATTTGCCATTCTGAAGGCAGAGTTTAGTGTAAAAGGCTACTGGCCTTGCAGAAGTGTGTTTGCTATGTGTATAGAAGATAAAATTCTTTTAAGAATTTTCTTGATGATTGACATTATAGTGTGATTTCATTCATTGATCCCACACTAAAACAAATCCATCATTTAATAGAAATCCCCAATACCTCTATTGCATTCAACATTAATATTATCCTTTATGTAATGCATGAAAATCTCTCTGTGATTTTGCTATAACCAATCATATGCATGTGTGTTTGTATATATGTGTAGATATGTATGTTTGAAGGGAGCTGCTTGATCTTTCTGAAAGGATTGCAGGTTGTACCAGCTGAATAGGCATTATTGGAACAATTACATTTCTGTCAATATTTTTTCTGAGCAAGAAAATGTCAATATATCAGACTCAAATAAAGGAAAAACATTTAAATAACTATTAGATGTCATTAATTGGTAATCACCATTTTAATCCTTATGTGTATTTTGAAATAACTTTCAGACATACAACCTCATAGTCCTATATTTAGTATTCTATTTATAAAACATACTGAAAAAAGAATTAGATAGCATTCATTGTAAAAACATATTTCTCTTGTAATTTTAGGCCAGTTTTGCTAATATGTCATCTGTTTCAGGATTATGGCAGTGTTTGGATAATAGCAGCTTACAGAGACACACATGCGGCTCTCAAACACAGATATACTTAAGACTCGGGAGGTCTTTTGGAAATTAAGGGAGTGCAGAGTATTTGTTATGTTGACAGAGTAGGGACACAGCTTCCCATGTGCTACTCCAATGTAGGAAATAATACCAACATGCTGCAATTTCCACCAATCAGAAACAAGGGTTCTAGAACAGTATTAGCCAGCATTATGCAAATTATTAGGCCAGAAGAAACACTGATGAGTCTCCTCTTTTCAACACTTTTAAGCTGGACAATAGTCTGCCATATTTACATTCTTAAATGACCTTAACCTCCTAAAAATAAATACACATTGTGTTTATTTATAAATATCAGATGCTTTTTGTATCTGAAAATAATCCAAATGGTGTATTATTTAAGGAAAACTTTAATGCTTCCCTCCTAGTTTGGTTAACAAACCGTGATCTGCACATAGGACTGCAAAAAAAAAAAAAAAGTGAGGGGGATGAGTAAATAACTTTTGGGGGGACTGTCTGTTCCTGGTGTAGGAAATGCACCATGTATGTGCCTACATCGTCATCAAAATGCTGAGAGCTTGCTATCAACCACTATGATAAACTAAATATCTAAAGAAGGGCAGGTAAAGACGTAGACACACACAAAGGCAACAGAGAGAGGAGTAAAGATATGGATACCTATCATGCATAAAAATCAGTTCTTCATGAGTTAAAAATAATCTCTGAATAATCTTGTAACAGGATGCAGAAGAATGGTGGCCACTTTTGACACATAGATGTGTTGGTCCTACCACAAGGGTAAATGACTGCTTCAAGGCAAAATAGATGAAACATTTATTCACAAATCTGAGCATGCCTAGAACCCATAGTTGGAAAGATGACTGGAAACTATTATATGATGGCTTTATCTCCAAAAATAATTATTTTTGCTCTACCCTACGAACTGCTTTTGAGAAGATGTTTTGTTCTGAATAATTATATAGAAGGATTCAGGCAGCCAATATGGAGGGTGAATTGCACCACTACACCGATAATTGTGTCATTCCTGGAAGCAGTTTATTAAAGTGTGGCACTGGAAGATAAAATAGCAAGTCAACTAATAATATGGGGAAATTTTGAAAGCACATGTCAAAGGAAAAATTATCATAGTAGTTATTACCAACATCTTCGGTGCATAGCACATAAAACACCCACAACACCTTCTCCTAGTCTGAACAGGAAGTCACTGAGCAAACATGTGGAAAACCCCCTCTAGAGTAGGTCATAATTCTATGTCCATCTAAGGCTCAACCAACAGGACTTATGTCTTGGCAGAGTTGTCCTTGTAACTAGAAACCAAAAACAGAGGTTTATCTTTATCCTCTCAATCAGTGCTATATCTTCAAGATAAAAGGCAAATTTTTCAAATAGTCAACTTGAGGTTTTCTTCCTAATCTCCAAAACCTTTGTCTGCTAGGTAGCAAGCCCCTCACACTCACAAATCTTTAAATTTTCATTGTTATTTTCTTGAGTGAAAGTGCTCTTAACTAAAAATGAACCAATCCAAGTCAAGCTGGCTAGATCACCAAGAGGATTGTTAAATACAAACAGTGTGGCTGAGTGGAAAATCAGTACAAACAAATGAACCGTCTTTCTCTCAGTTGTTACTGTGTGTAGTATCTTTCCCACATTGATACTACAACACTCAGCAATCACTTTCCAAATGAATGCTGTGACCATCGACATCTCAAGTTTCAGGTTGGGTGTTATCGGAGGCTGCTCATTCGTTTCCATCTGCCCAGACCCGAAACTATACTAATTGCAACACTGCTTGGCCAATGACTCTAGCGTATTTATTTCTAGCTGGCTCTTACATCTTAAATTAACCCATATTTATTAATCTGTGCATCACCATGAGGTTATGGCCTACAGGCAAGTTTCTGACATCTGACTCCTCCAGCGACGACATGGTATCATTTTTACTCTGTCTACTCGCTCCTCTTCTATCTGCTTGAAATTCCCACCTTGCTCTATTCTGCTAAACCACTGGCTGAAACACCTTTATTCATTAACTAACAAAAGAAACACATAGACAAAGGACTTCCCACACCACTTGGGACTGCCATACAATATTTTTAGTGTTGAACCTCAGATATGAAACCGAGAAAAATTCCTTAATCTCTAATTCATCTATTTCTCTTCTGATGGATTTGCATAGTATTCCTGCAAGCCCACCTTTGGACCACAGCCCTCCACCTAGCAATCTGCCTCTTGTCTTTCAGTCAGCCGCTTGTTTGTTATTTATTATAATGTTTTTTACAACGTTGCAGTGTTGTCTGATTGATTGTTCTGCTTTCTTTGACTTTTGTGTTCTTTATTGCATATCTAAAAAATATTCTGTTATTGGATTCCACTTTCATTTGATTTAATGCTGTTAATTCATACTTTAAATAATGTTGTGTGTTCCCAAATTCTGTCTTTCACAAACCAGATGCTCTTCTACATCTATTGCTCTTATATTTCTTTTGCAAAAATCCCCTCTTTCAATCTGTACCATAAAAATACCTCTATATTTTTGCCTTTTCTGTCAGTTGCCCAAGGTATTGTAATCATAATTGGGTTAGAAAACTCATCTGTATAGGTCCTTTTATGTGTTCTGTGCACTTATGGTTTTCTGTAAACAAAAATAATAAATAACAGGTGGGTAGCTAAATATATAACTCATGGGAATCAAGCATTTCAAAGAGGAAGAAAAAGGCTATGTCAGAAACACTCTTCATGCGCTATGCTGAGTCCAGTAAGAATCCAAATGTTCCTCGGCTGTTACATTTCATAGACTGAAGCCTGCTAGTTACTAGGAAATCAAAAATAAACATTTCTGCTTATCAACTAAAAATTTTTCTCAGAAATGTACTGCCATTGGTGTCATAATAACTGTGTTTTTACATTAACCATTAAACCTCTCCTTTGTCATTTTTCTGGCCTCTGTCTTGATAGGTAGACAGGTGGAGCAGATGAGGGAGGAGAAACTGTGGGTGACAACCGAAGGCAAAATCTGAGGTTTTGAATATCATTTTGTCTGATTCAGCAGCATCATTTTCCTTTCCGTGGGTCCTGCTTGCCAGCAGACAAAGGCTAGAAGAGGGGTGGAAGAGGAGGACAGTCATGGTCTGCAGTGACTGCCAAGCTGAAAAGACCTCTTCTAGATTGGCGAACGTTATAGGCTGTTGTAACAACACTGAGAAGATACCCAATATCAAAGCTGGTCATACAGATTATACTAGTGCAGCTCTGGGCCAGGACTGAGAGTCTGGGCTAACAAACTTGCTAAGACTGTAGGGAGAATTTCTCCTAGATTGTTATCATTTCTTTCTTTCTTCACTTGGCTGCAGCCTGAGAATAAGAAATAAGGCAAATGAGATAGCCTTGTTACTTCTTTCATTGCAGTAACAAAATTCGTGATGAGCAACAACTTAAGAGTCTATTTTGACTCACAGATCAAAGGGATACAGGAAACCAAAGAAATCAGGCATCATGGTTTGGAAGGTATGGACACCAAGTACCAGAGGTTGGCTGGTCTTATTGCATCTGTAGTAAGGAATCAGAAAATGAACAGGAAATAGAATCAGTGTAAAAAAACAAAACAAATTTAAACTCACCCCTACAGTGTTCTACTTCCTGGGTAGTCATGAACAATCAGTAGCTTTCCCATATAGAGTCCCCAGTTGGAGATTAAGTGCTCAAGCATAGGCAACTATGAAGAAAATTACTTGTTTGGGACAGACAGCCACAGTGCCCTCAGGTGTTGGGAGTCGAAAGGTTTGCCTTTAAAGTTCCTGATATACTAGTTAAGACATTTTGTATGAAACAATTTTAATATTCACAACTCACAATGTCCATGCTAACAACCAAATTATCACAAATAACAGTAGATTTCTCTAGCAAAAGCAGGTGTCTTCCATATAGCACTTGGAAGCCTAAGGCTGTCATCTGTCCCACCTGGTCCCAGCCCTTAAGTCCCAAAAAAACATACAGAGGCTTATAATAGTTCTAAATTGTTTGGCCTATTAGCTTAGGCTTATTTTTAACTAGCTCTTACACCTTAAATTAACCCATTATTTATGTTTAGCCACATGGCCTGGTACCTTTTCTTAGTGGCAGTTTTATTAAACTACTATGAGTGACAAGTCTTTACAGTGTACAAGACCATTGTCCCACAACATTTCCCCCTTTTCTTTCTTTTTAAAACAAGAACTCTGAATCCAGTTTCCTTTGTTTAGCCTTTTTCTTGATCATTATCTATAACAACTTTTAACTAACAGTCTAAACAAAGACAAATATCCATAATTCATTTTGGGGGGATTTGGGTATACTTTTCTAGGCTGCTTCCTGTTGATTGGGGATGCTGATAATCTTATGGGGACCCAAAGAAAATTTAGGATTTTAAATTAAAATTAAGTCCTGACTGGAGTATTCTGTGAGACTGGATCATCCCAGTCAGCAGTCTTGAGGCTGTTCCGGATGTAGAACTCAGAGAAAACTCCAGCACAAGGCCACTGCTCAGCGGCCCAGAAAGCAGGAACTGGGTCTCATTTCAGTGAATTGCTAATCTTAAAAGTGAACAGTATTTTATAATTGTCTTTGGGAAAACTATATGAAGAAATATAAATAATGAAGGAAAGTTTGGGGTTGTGTTCAGTGCTGGTACAGAGAATGAACTTCAAATCTTCAGTCAATGTTTATCTGCTGTAGTTTAGGTATGCCTTTGGTTTTAAAGGAAACATAAGGATGCTGTGCACACACAGACATGCCTTCACATAAAACTATAGGAAGAAATTCACTTAGCACAAAAACATTTATTTCTTTAGGTATAATAGCTAAGAAAGTTAATATACTTGTCTCCCTGTTTGTTTTTCTAGTGCAGTTTCTTCTTACTGGAAATGATGACATGATTTTTGTAGACAAGAAAAAATAGTCTATGGTTTTCATGTAATGTTTACAGAATTCCTGGGATGAATTATCTGCTAAAATGATTGATGTGTCTTAGATGAACTGCCACCTCACAGAACGTCTGACCTATTCTCTAAGGAAAATCATCCTTGTGACTTTATAACCTAATACTTACTTGTGTTGCATTTTAGTGAAGGGATGCAACGAGAGTAAGATTGACTTCTAGTCTCAGGATTAGGTATTTGTGGTATTTCTTGTACTGTGTCTGAATGTGGTGGACACTAAGCTATGAAAATCTGCATATTACTTTTGAAGTAATAATCTTAGGTTCAGTTTGTATGCTGGTCCATTGTATAAATATGAATTTTTCAGCCATTTAGCATTTCATCAAAGTAGCAGGGCCCTTGATTTTCATTCATCCATATGAAAACAATTAGGAAAAAAAATGCCACTTATCTGTGACTGTATTTGTCAGATTTTCTTCATCAAACTTGTTAAGTAAAGATCTCTTGACATTCTGATGAATTTTCATCACTCTGTGGTAAACCTAAGTGACTAGGCTGTGGCCCGTGAAGCGCTTTTGTTTCTGTGTGACATTAAATGTTTTTTTTTTATTTTATTGTTAAAAAAAAACATGACTATAATGAATATTCAAAATGAGATTCATCCTCTGGCATGTTCAGCTTGGGTCAGAAGCCGTGGTTACAGTGGAACACTTACTAGTGCATCTCGAGGCTTTATTATTTCTCAGAAATTTCCTTTTTTTCCTCATGTTTCTCTCAAGATGTAACTCTCAAAGAAAACAGCTGGCTAAACATATACCCTCTTCTGTTTATGCTCCTCCTATGTAGTTAATATAAAAGTTAGTGTTATCTCCCTTGCTGGATCCTGTCTTGACTCAAGATTTCTTAAACTTTATGTTTAAGACGGCCTGAAACAGATGCTATAAATGAAGACTAATCAATCACCAGAGTTCAGAGCATTTCTTCAAATATTCTTCATTTTCTGGTTCCAGCAGAATTTTGTTTGCTCAAATATAAATCCTTTTTTGTTTAATACTCTAGAGCCTCATCCTCAGCCAAACACATTTTACTACAGTTGTTTTTATTACCTGTCACTGGCTGATGATGATGAATGGAAAGTGATTAAGTATATTGTTTGTCAGATTTCTTCTTTTGCAATTCAATAAATATTCCCAGAGTCCTGGCTTGTCACCTTGCTTATAGTGATTATCAAACAGAAAAGACTGGGAATCTAGGAGGAAAACTGATGTGTATCTTGGTTGTATTCTTCCCTAAAGATACAAAATATGAATTGAAACTTCTGGTGCTTACATGATAAGTAAATTACCTTGAGATATTAAGTCATTTGTTCCATGTATAGGTACCAAACCCCACCTTGAAACTGTAATTTTATGGGAAGTCTCTGTCTATAATGAACAGTACCTTCATGTTGGATATACTTTCATGAATTAAATAATTGACTTTCATCTATAATGCTACTGAGTGAAACTTTGCTTCATTTTTTATTTATTAAATGCCAGAAATAATCATTAGTGAGAATGATGAACGCTGAAAGGCAAAGCGAACGTGGAGCCTTTGTGTAGCATTTACACCATTTTCACACTTCCTGTACTGTCTACTCTCCATGTGTGTAACCCTAAATTGTCAGTACTCTTGCTTCAGATAATAATCTTATCATTTAGTGGTCCATTTGTAAACTTTCTAATTTTAGAGTGGTCTTAACATTCCATAATTAAGCCAAATATGAAGTCAAGGAAGGCTGTAAAGGCAATTAACCAATGAGAAAAACACTACTGGGAAGTATTTTAATGCATTGTCAAGATTTTTGAGACTTAATAGTTTTCAAGGTCTGCTTCTCATCCTATGTTTTTGTTATATTCTTTCTAGTGAAGAGATTTGTAAACAATCTAAAAAAATATTTCTATTCTTTGATCAAAACCTATATAGTAGATTCTAAAGTTGATTTATAGAACTAAAAAAAAGGGCATCAAAGAGTTTACATAAGCTTTTCCTAAGTCATACAACTGAAATTTAAACACATGTGTATTTGAGTAGATGATGCATGATTGAGAAAGAAACGGTTATGAACCTGTTTCATAAGCTACAATTCTGTCTGTGTCTACCCGAACAACCATCTATATTTTTTATAATCTAGCTTAAGTCTATTTAATGTGGCTCTCCCCAGGAATTAAAACTTATTTCCTGAATTATTTTAAAGAACTCCTTTGGACATTTAATCAGACATTATATCTTCATATTATTTCTGAATTTTTATTTCTGTATTTTCTAATAGTGAATTTTCCTACTTATGATATGGAATGAAAGCAACTTGTCAATCTATTTCTACATACATGTGCCATTACTTCCTCTGATTTCTGATTATATAGGCTTGCTTTCTCCAGTATTTAAGCAGTTACTATGCTTAGTTAATATATAATAAGTGTGGTTGCTTGCATAAAAATGACTCCTATAGGCTCCTAGGGAGTGGCACTATTAGGAAACGTGGTCTTTGTGGAGAAAATGTGTCATTGGGCATGGGCTTTGAGGTTTTAGATGTTCAGTCCAGGCCCAAGGTGTGTCTCTTCCCAATGCCTGAGGATTTGGATGTAGAACTCTAAACTACTTCTCCAGCACCATGTCTGCCTGTCTGCCTGCCTGCTTCCTGCCCTTATGATAGTAGACCGAGCCTCTGAACTGTAAGGCAGCCCAAATTAAATGATTTCCTTTATAAGAGTTGTTGTAGTCATGATGTCTCTTCACAGCAATAAAAACTCTAGGACAAAAACTGGTACCAGGGGGGATATTTCTGTGATAGTCTTGACCTTGCCTTTGCCTGGAGGAATATAGAACACTTTGTCACTTTGGATAGAAAAGCAATTGGACATTTTAATGATAATTTAATGGGAAATACTATGAGGAGTATGGAAGACAGTGGTGCTAAGGATGATTTGAGCTGTGGTGGCATGGTTCAAGAGGTTTCGGAGAAGGATAATATTAATATGAGGCTTAGAATTGTTTCTTGTAATATTTTGGTGAAGAATGTAACTGCTTTCTTCCCTAGTCCATAAAATATGTCTGCTGCTAAATTAAAGAGTTATGGTTTAACAGCTTTTACAGAGATTTGTAGCCTGCTGAGTACTGATGTGTTTCTTGGTTATTAGTGGCCACACTTGTGCAGACCTATACTGAAAAGGAGCGCGTTGAGCAAGTAAAACTACAAAATGTATAGTTTGAGGAGGAAAAGAGTACCAAGAAGTACAAACAGGTTAAAGAAAATCCTGATGCTAAGTGGAATAAAGGAAGAGTGACCTCAGAGCAATTCTCCACCCAGTTAAGCTTACAACTTGTTAAAAAGAAGGAAAAACATAGAGCCAGGTGTGGTGGTAGACAATTTTAATATCAGTGCTCAGAAGACAGAGACTGGTGAGTCACTGAGATCAAGGTCAGCATGGTCTACAGACAAAGTTCTAGGACAGCTAAGCTTAGACAATGAAGGAAACCATCAAAAATAGAAAACTGGTAAATGCATAATGGGATGAGGGGAACATGTTCCAGACCCAACAAGTCTCATAATTTGACAGCTTTGGCCACGTGATACTGGCCAAAGGCTTATGGGATCTCTCTGTGACTGAGGAAAGCTATTGAGATCAGGTATGCATCAGGGGTATCTCTACATGGAGGTCCAGAGAGACCATTGTTTTAAGCTGTGAATGAGAAGCCTGGATGGAGATTCCAAAATGTTGGAGATACCAGAGCCATGGGATACCTGCTGAGGAAAGCTGCTAGCAGGGAGTGGAGCCTTTTCAAGAGAAAGACATGTGTTGCTGTCGACAAAGTTGAAAGGAGTTGGAGATCTGAAGAGTGCTTTGACGGTAGGCGTGGAGATACAGAGTTTGGAGCTTGCCCCGCTGGTTTTTGGTCTTGCTCCCATCCAGTATTTCCTCACTGTTTTCCCTTTCTTCCCCTTTAGAATAGCAATGTGTATTCTGTGCCATTGTATGTTGGAAGTATGTGATCTGCTTTTCGATTTTGATTTTAAAGGGCATTACAGCTAAGAAACTGCCTTGAGTTTCAGAAGAGACTTTGGACCTTGAAGTTTTAAGCAAATTTGAGACTGTTATATAGACTATGGAGACTTTTGAAGTTGGACTGAATCATAGGGCTAGGGAGAGGAGTGTGGTGGGTTGAATGAAAATAGCCCTCATAGGCTTATAGAAAGTGGCACTATTAGGAGGTGTGGACTTGTTGGAGTAGGTGTGGCCTTGTTGGAGGAAGTGTGTTGCTGGGAGTAGGCTTGGAGGTTTCAGATGCTCAAGCCAGACCCAGTGTGTTCTCTCTCTCTTCCATTTGCCTGTTGCTCCAGAAGTAGAACTCCTGATTTCTTCTCTGGCACCATGTCCTTGTGCACTGCCACGCTTCTCACTATATTGACAATGGACTAAACCTCTGACCTGTAAGCCAGTCCTAACCAAATACTCTCCTTTATTAGAGTTGCCATAGTCATGGCATCTCCTCCCAGAAATAAAATCCCAACAAAAACCGTAGGACAATGTCCAGAGGGCCCCACTCTCAACCATCTGTTCTTACCCTGTGGCTGCCTACATTCTAAGCAGTAATTATGAAATTGGTTACTTTTTAAAGGAATACTGAATAGATTTTTATAAACTGGAATATTCACTTTCCTAATTTAGCATAATATTGAGGGTAGGTCTCACTTGATCATGCTATCTCTGTCAAAGAGTTCATTTATGGCGCTCAAAGTTATACTGGCCTTAGACCAGTAAAATAGGCAAGTTGTGAGCTGAGTATATAGTGGAAGGCAGCTCCCCAAAACATGTTCATTTAAGGTGATATCACAGAACCTTAAACATTTTAATTAAAGCCTGTAAGATCCTCAATCAAGGACCCACATACTATTCTAACCTCCAAACCAACTGAAATAAGAAACAAAAATACAGTTTGGCTTTGAGCTGCTAAGTGAGTGTCAGTAACATAGCTATAGAAATTGCTATACAACATTACAAGGCATGGTTTACACACACTTATATGTTTGATATACCATACATATATACATACATATACATATATATGTAACTTCCTCAAATTATTCACACATGAAAACTCTACTGTGCAATTTAGCAGCAGTAGCATTGCAAACTCAGAATTTTAATCGTAAACTTTCCCTAAAGTTTTAAAACCATTTCTATAAAAAGTTATAGTGAACATAGGCTTAAAGAATTTGCCTGGTAACTAAGAGTAATTTCAAGACAAAAAGGAAATTGACATTGAAGTTCAGAACTAATTGTCAAAAATAAAATAATTGTATCTAATTGTCAAAAATAAAAGAAAAACATCTATGTAAGCAATGACCTACTGGGTGGATGAAGTACAAATTTTATACTGTAGTGTTAATGTTTCAATATTTCAACATATTTACCCAAAATCTATAGATAAAACTTTACAACCATTTTCATCAAACTTTCCAATGAACAGCACAACATTTCATAAAAAGGGCAAAATCCTCAAGTATAATTATAATACACACCTATGAAATATCCATAGTAGCTAGTATTACATTTGTAAATATTGCTTAAGTATCCATTATTCCTAAGTTCCTGTCACTTTCGAGTTGAATAAATCTGCTTTTTTTTTTCAGGCTCTTGGGTACATTGTGGAAGGGCAATGAAAGACGCTGAATCATGTCCCGAGAGTTTGGAAGCAGCACATGTATAATGGCATGGTGTTCGTGCAGTCTCAACATATAATCCCAATAGAACTATGACTTTTTTCTAATTCAGTTTTCCCTCAAGCTTTCATTCTCCATCAGCTATATATTAGAAAATTCCTCAAGGCAATATGTGTGTGTGTGTGTGTGTGTGTGTGTGTGTGTGTGTGTGTGTGTGTGTATATATATATATATATACAAGATAAGTTGTAATTTTTCATTTCTAAATTAATATGTTTATTACCCAACTTTCTATGTCCTGGATCAATCTGGATATCTGTAAAAAAAAAAAAAAAGAATTTATTCTATATTAGTTTACATAGACTATACTATATGTATGTATGTCCTCCTTAGGTTTCCCTTAGGACTTTTACCTAATTATTGCTAAAGGGGTGTCACTTTCTCCCTAAATAAATTTCTTCTTTGGTTTGGGTTGTAAGTTGACATTATTGTTACATTGTTTCTTAAATACAACCCTTATCAATTTTCATATAACTGAAAGGACAGAAATCCTACCTGCTGAAGTATTAAGAGCTTTGCCCACCAGCAACCCTCACACAAGCTGCAGTCATTACATTATAACACAAACTAGCCACACTTGCGCCACTCTTAGGAACTATATTTTAAGCAACATATATCTCATTATGTGGTGTTCTTGGGGTCATAACCAACTGCCTTTAAAAGCCCTTGGTAAAGATGTCACTCTAACCCCTCTTTGTGAAAAAAAACAAAATCCTCAACATTTCCTCTGAATGAGGTCACGTACTAAGAATCTCTGTGCTGCAATCTAACTGGAGCTTGCTTGCTTCTGTCTTCTCAAGGAGACTATCTGAGCAATCTTGAAGACATGATCTGTTTGTATCATAATCAAAGTCAGCACATAATTCCTAGTCATCACCCAAAATAGTTTCTAGTTATCCCTTAATAACAGAATACATAAATGGGAATACGGTGAAAACTTCAGAGTAAATCCATGCAAGGATTAGATGGAGCCTCCCCCTTCAGTCTAAAGTTTCTAAAAGGAAAATTGCTGAAATGACAACTGTTTGGTTTTAGGGAGCATGGAAGACAGTCTGAAATGTGCTGACGCTCAGGAAGGCTCAGCTCCGGGGGGTGGAGGAGGGTCTGACTGATATTTTAGCATTAGAGCAAGAGTTAATAATATTTCTTAAGTCTGACCTCAGGTTTAAGTTGTGAGTCATTGTTATAAGCTTCACAGTCCATAAATTTGTCACTGTTTCCACTCTGCAGCGCTTGTTCAGGGAAGAGCAGTTCCACAAATCACATCTTTCTAGAGCCTCTGTCTGCCCCTTTCAAATCATGTTTCCTGTTATAGAAACCACCTTCCAGGAGCTATCTGACATGAGACCCACCAAATAATAACACAGATGTTTGAGTCAATAAAGGGTTCATCTCTCTTTCAGTCAATTTTTACATTTGTAGATAAAATTGTAGCCTCTTCACCCATTTGTTCAGTGCTAGATGACAATATCAATTCAAACAAAGAAATGCACATTGTAGGGACTAGGCATGCAAATGCGTTATTTCTTCTCTTTGAAATAAGGGAAGGGAGTTGAAACTATAATAATGCAATATCGTTGCCTACAGCTAATGGTAGCTGGGAATTCTATAAAGAGTGTTTGTCCTGATACAGAGATAGAGCTGGCTTTCATAAAACCAGAGATACAAATGTCCTCATATTTAAAAAAAAATGTTTGATAAGATCATAATCTGTCATACATTTCTGTTGAGGTATTTTATGCTGTGTGCTGTATTTAATAGGCCTATTCACAAATGGAACAGCACAGGAGGGGACAAGATGAACATCACTTCATAATAAGACATGGAGATAAACTCTCCTAAATTATGAAAGCTTCCAGACTCATATATCTTTTTTAATTCATAGATTTTTTTCTATTCAAATATTATGACACTTCAAGTGACTTTGGTGGCATTTATATAAATCCATGAAGGTGTTTGTCATAGTGCGCTCACCTTTGGTGCTGTGCGGTAGCTTGCATCTTTGGCTTGCTGTGTTCTGTAGATTGCAAAGTCTTTATACCAGTGTGTAGCATTGCCTTCAGACACTTGAGAAACTTGTTGGGACTCTCCACCCAAACTTGAGGCAATGATAGGAATAAATGTCAAATATTATTAGTTCTGGAATCTAACTACTAATTTTGATTTCAACTGCAAAGTGCATATAAAAACCTTGGAACATTTCCAGTTATCTTCACTAGCATTTACTCCTTAAAGCTCAGAACAGACACTTAAAAATGAAAAAAAAAAAGAGTGGGGGGGGGACACCCTTCTGTTGAGGCTGCAGATGCAGTGAACACCACCAGAAGATGAGCCCTCACTGCTGTCTCTGGCAACCTGAACACATGCATTCTCTATAATTAAATAAGGGAGCAGCTTAAAAAAAAATAAAAATACACCATCTTTGGCAATCTTTTGTGAATAATGGAATAAGCAGAGGGGAAGAAGAAACCAAATGTGATTAGTGGTTGCTCCTTAGGAGAAATTTTCTCCACCTCTGATTTGACTTTTCTGAAAAGCTTTAATGAATACTTTCCCCCCCTTGATGCCGTTTGCTGTTTTAAACATCATCCCAGGCTCTTTGTGGTGCTATTACGCTATGAAGACACACACAGAGATGAACATTGTAGGAATTCATGCGCTTGTAGCCATGGCATTCCCTTCCTGTCCAGCCTCTCAGAGCTTCGGAATAAATATTAAGGTTAACATGGTTTCAAAAGAAAATAGAATTTTCACATTGGGGCTTTATGAAGAAGATGACTTTGAAGGCCGCTAAAAATGGTGCATCCAGTACAGTACTAAGAAAGACTAGGTGGCTTAACTTGTAGGTTTGTTTGCTCAAACTCGAAGGTAAATATATTGTAGCTAAAAGTGTTCCATTTTTATCCGCCTGCTACAGTAATGGCTGTGTTACTTCGGGGCCTCTACTTCAATAATTGATCAGGGTTTGTATAGCACTGGCTAAGAGCAAAAATAAGAGCGTTGCTTTGAACAAACTGCTTCACTGTTATAGCATTAGGCCCAGAAACAAGATTCAGGAAATATAGATATAGGAGAAACAGGAAAAAGATGGATACATTGGGTTGTAAATACTGCTTCGGGCTAAAAAGTAATGAGAATTTTTCCGCAGAGAGTTTTGACCTGCTATTCAAAAATTGTTTCTTGTCCTAATAAATCCTAAAAGTGTAATTTACTTGGAAAGGGGAAAGAACAAAGGCACCAAAATTCTTTCGATAACAACACTTGTTAAGGTTGATAAGTTGAGTTCCAAATGTGTGAAGAAAAATGCGTGACAGTTTGTTTTAAGGTGACAACCTAAGTGTTGAGACTTCCGAGTTCCACAGCCTAACAAGAAGGACCCCAGGTGCATCTCGCACTTGCACATTCAGGGTGCACACGGTCAAAGTGGGGTACTCTGCCTTTACCTCGCAACTGATAACCACAGAGGCCATACTTTTTCTGAGGCAGAAAAAAGCAAGACATCCTTTTACCCTTTGTTATCATTTAATTATAATTTATCTCAGATATAGGAAATACCAGTCTGGAAGGAAAAGGTTTATTCTGGACATAGAGTTTTCGAGTTCTAACACATGCTAACCTCTTCCTGTATTGAACCTGACCTGGGTCATAAAGCTACCTGCCAGTAGATGCTAACCATGCATGTTCTTCTAAATATGTCTACTCTAATGTTTGCCTGCCACGTCAGCTATTATGAATTTTTAGCTTAGACTGTTTGGTAGTATATGCTTGTAAGTGCATCAAAATCAACGTCATGAGTGGAAAGCATTAGACAGAAGGTTTTAAACTGAAATTAAGGTCAATCCATTAGAGTAAGTACTGTAGCCGGCTGCTAGGTTGTTGTGACAGCAATGATACAATAATATAAATAACAGAGCAAAGAAACTGTGCTTTCTAAAATAAGCAACATGATTTTTCTATTATGAAAAATATTATAAAGGGATTATGTATTTGCTACACCTCCCAGTTACTAAACAAAAGAGTAAAATTAAGAAGTTATACATTTCCCGCTAAGCAACAAGGAAAGATGCATCTAAAATAATTTGTCCTACTCTTAAGGAATTTCAAGATAAAATAAACATGATGTTAACTAGAGTGGCCCCGAATAGTTGCTTTTGCTCCAGGCCTTGCGTGTGTGCATTCTGTCCTTAGTAAACCGAAGTAAGGAGTGAGCATGGGATAATCAAGGCCAGCTTCATCCACAGTGAGTTCTGACCATGTTCATAAGGCTTGCCATCGGCTGAGTTCAGGAAATGTTAAACTAAATAAAGATAAGTAGATTTCTTTCCTGAAAACTTTCTCAGGGAATGTAATGTACCAGCACACTACAGGGCTCCGTGCAGAGCCTGGAATGTGGTGTTCCCAAACTGATCTGATCATGAGCATTTTTGTTCAAATTCTCAAGGGATCTGTGAGTCTTAGAGACACTTTGAGAAATGCTGAACTTGACCTACAGTGGCCAGATCCCTTGATTAACAGTGCAGTGAGAAAAATCACTCTCTTGGTTCTTCAAGTTTCTAAATTTAAAAAGTCCTTAGCATCCCTAAGGGATGCAATGCCTCTTGAAAATTCCTATATGGGTAAAAAACTATTCTAAATAAAAGTGAGAAACTGCTGAAGGCAGTCGTCAGACATCTTGACTCAACTCTCTTCCCAAATACCCATGGGTAGTGGTCACTGCGTACAATTTTGATTGAGATTCAGATAATTTTTAAATAGCAAATACCTTGATGATTGGCACAATGCGTTGAAACTGTATTAAATGTCTAAATGACAAGGAACTGTTCAAAGTGACAGCTCTTCTCCTCTTCCCCAGGATCAATTTATTATGCCAAGCCCCACCCAGAAGGTAAGGCATGACTGAGTCTGTCAGAAAACTTATCAAGGCATGAAAGATGGACAAAACCCAACACATTCAGTACGATCAGCCCTGTGCTGTACGACACAAAGTTCTATAGCTGTGTAGAAAGGGTTTGTATAACACTATCCAGAATGGAAGAATCGGATGATGACCTTTGAGGTAGTTCATGAAAGAATTGAAGGAATTACTCAGTCAGAGAAAGTATATTTTTAAAAAAGGGGGGGGGGAGCACACAGACAAACATGGTGGGGGGAAGCAGTATGCTTAGAAAAAGAGCCTGAGGGTAGGGAATGGTAAGGCAAACAGTGGTGGGATTCAGGAATGTTATGCTGTGGACATGGATGGTTTCTTCTTGGCACTGGCACACCCAAGTCAAGAGTGTCCTACTATGAAAGGAGACTCAGATGGATGACAGAGAGATTACAGAAGGAGGCTCAGTTCTGTGTCTGTCAACATAGCCTTCCCATCTTCTCCCTTCCCTCTCCAATCCCTCACCCCCACTCCATTCTCCTCTAACTATAAATACAAGAAAATGGTCCTTTTTTCTCATGCTAAGTAATGCCCTAAAATTGAGCTATATTCAAAGTTCACTTTTAAATTTTGATAAAGTCTCCATAAACACATGGGCTTTGAATTCATTGTGTCCCTGATTCAGACTCTTTAGGAGCTGGGGTTGCAAGCCTATGTCACCAAACCTAGCTTAAATCTGTCTATTCTCATGCTCTTGAGGGATTTCTATGTCCCAGCAGTAGATTTTGAAGAGTAGAACAATAAGGTCCTAAATAATAGTTTACAAAGGGCAATTTGCCCTTAACGTGACAGTGAGAATAAATTGAGCAATCCAGGTGGCCTTCTGTCACTGATTTTCAAACCAGTTGTAGCCTCTAATCTTTGGCTCTGGGATTCTGGAGACAATGAGGAGTATATGTGTCTGCTTTAGCAGTAGCAAATGTGGGTATGAAAGGCCCCAGGGAACTAACCCTGTGTCTCATTCTCCTCTTCTCTAGTTCTTTCTCAGCCCCAAGTTGGCCCCCAGGAGCCTTGTGACAAAAGTGTGGAGCAGAGTAAAGAGGGTTTTAAATATCACTATTCCACAGGCTGAGAAACACATCCCATGTACAGTATTGAGGTCTACGTCCCCACCTGGTGGAAGCAATCAGTAAGATGTGACGCCCCCGGAAAGGTGCTGACCTCATAAATGCATTAATCTTTTAATGGATTCTTAATATGATGGGATTTGGGGAGGCAGAGCCCAGAAGTTGGCATGCCTTTAAGGAAATCTCGCCTCTGTCCCTTTCTGTCTGTCTAGAATGCCCAGCTGCTGTGCAGTGGTAAGTTCTACTGCACCGTGTCTTTCCTGTCACAATGATCTGTCCCAGCCTAGATCCGAATGATGGGTGCTAAACCTCGCAGCTCCATGAGTTACAGCTAATCGTCCCCTCTTCTAAATTTTTCTCTAAGGAATGTGTCATGACCAAGAAAAGTCTGACTACCACACAGAGTAAAACACCCTCTGGTTAATTGATATTTGTTTTCTTTTACAATGGTTTAGTTTTCTTTCTTTTATTCTACAACACTTATTAACAACATAGGGTTTGTCAGGCCTTGGGCTGGTCACTGAGAAAGCAACACACATAGAAAGCGTTACAATTGCCAAGGACATTCTTGGAAACAGGGCAGGTGAACAAGAGGCACTTGTGGGACTCAGGGGGCAGGAATCCTTGGGACACCAAGCTTAACAATGAATGTGGTTGTTTTGGTCAGCTAGGGAGGAAGGAGGAAAATTTCTTTTCATGTAAAATGGGAAGAATTTGTAGCTAGGACTGAGGGAAGGACTAGAAATTCATTTCTCGTCCCTGTACAAATATACTTGTTTTCTGTTTTTTTTTTTTTTTTTTTTTTTTTTTTTGGTTTTTCGAGACAGGGTTTCTCTGTGGTTTTGGAGCTTGTCCTGGAACTAGCTCTTGTAGACCAGGCTGGTCTCGAACTCACAGAGATTCACCTGCCTCTGCCTCCCAAGTGCTGGAATTAAAGGCGTGCGCCACCACCGCCCTGCCCTGTGCAAATATACTATGTGAGCAGGGATCCCTTGAAGGCTGACAATGTGGGTAGAGGATGGAGAGGATGGTGGTGGGGACTGGGGCCAGAGGGGCCAGATTAGAGCATGTCTGACCTCAGAATGACCTCAAGTCTTAATACCTTGAGAATAATGGGAAGCCACCGCATGATTCGCACATAGCGGTGCAGTATCTGGAGGAATTTTGTTTGTTTGCTTGATTTATTTTTCAAGGTGCATAACTATATGTTACTTGTAGAAATCATGTCAAATTCATGTCAAATTTTACATTACTTTTAGGATTTGACAATGTTCCCTGCCTAAGATTCTGCACTGTATTAAGGCATCGGGAATATTTTGGAATTTAATCTAGTTTAGGTAACTCCTTCTGGAGTTCTCTTAGATTTTCATACTTTCAGGAACACAAAAATCTACTTTCAAAATAACTCCAGGCCAACTAAATTCATCAAGTACTGGGAAAATACCAAACATTGAAAAGAAAAGAGAAAGAAAAGAAAGATGGAGAAGAAGGTGTGCTATCTAAAGCCTACCACAAACACTGAAGGAGAGTGCCATTGACCTACGATAATTAACTTGAGGAGAAAAAACAACATTAAATTAATTGCTCAGCTGGAAATTATTTAGTAATTCTCTGACTTCTAAATCCCAAGGGCTTTCCCCTTAATGTGGTATTGTCAGACATCTTACAATGTGAATTCTCCAAGGTATCATTCCTTTCTTTTGTTCCCACTTCCCAAACGTACCTGCAAGTGTCTATCAAACATAATGGATGTTTCGGCTGCTTGATGTGTGTCAAGCACTAATCTAAGTTTCCTGTGTTGTACCTCACGTACTTTCCCATGAGGCAGGGTATTCTTTACAGACAGGGCACAGCAGTATTCAGAGAATTAACTTACCCAGTGCAGGAGATGTTGAGTGGAGATTTGATCTGGTAAAGTCCAATCCTGTGCATAATGGTTAAACACTGCAGAATCTTGCTTTAAAAGTGAATAGTAATAGCACATACACAGTTGTAAATGCGTGACTTCTGGAGAAATGGCTTAGCGGTAGTTAACCCGTGAAGGGGAGTAAATTCCGTGATCCTTTGTGTTGCAAAGAAACTGTCAGAGAGCAAAACTATGGTATTGAATCCCTGAGTGAAAGGCATAGACCTCGCCAACAAACACTGTTGATGGGCAATTAAATAAAGAGAAAGCAGGGGACAAAAGACAGCTTTATCCAGCTACTTTAATGTTAATTCTAGTTAAATAACAAGGATAAGAATGGCTTTATACATTTCATTTAACACTTCCTTCTTATGAACCTGCTGGCCTCATTAAACCAAAATCAGAATTTCACATCAAGTTGTGAATTTTGACCCAAGTTTCTGTCTAGGAAAAGTACACAAAACCTGTTCATCAGTACATAGACAGGATCAGGCTACCTGACTCCAATTCTTCAGGTACCCGAGAGCTGAGTGACCTATAATACACTGTTCATCCTTTCTCATGACCATTTAAAAAATAAAATCAGAACTAATAGTATCTCCTTCAGTGTGCTGTGGATGAAAGCCCCAGGTTCCAAAGCAGACATCCACTCCATCGCAGCCACAAGAAGGAGAAGCATCGGCAATAAGGGATTTGAAATCCTGTGCTCTCAGTTGGGCTTAACCATCCATTTTTTTTATAACTATTAATTGAATGCCCGTTACTTGATAGACTTGGTTCTAAGAGACAGAGTCCTTAGATGTCACCTGACTCATTGTATTAGGGAGCAGGCAAGGACTGTGGCTTTGTTCATGTTGTCTCTGAGTACAACATGGCAGAGATAGGGTAAAAGGTGACAGCACTATGGAGATAGCAGGCCCAGTCATCCCAGGTGGGTGCCAGTAGGCAAGTCTACCACTGGCTATTTGATTTCATGACCCTCAGTGTTGTGACCATTTGACGCCTGGAGAGAAGTCTATGGTGCACTTTTAGGCCACAGGACCATCAAGGCCATTTCTCAAAGATGATTCTACATCATTAATATGAATGCCAAACCTCTTTCCATTCCATATTTATTATCTTAGATTCTATCTTAATAGATTTTGGTGTCTATGGTTTCATTACTGAGGACTATGACTGAATTATCAGGGATTGTGTGTATTCCCATAAAATCCCAACAGACTTTAACATTTAGTTTACTTGTGTTCTATACTACTGTTCTAATTTGATTTGTTTGTTTGGTTTGGTTATTTGAGATAATTGTGTTCCTCACTTATGAAGTGAAACTCCCCAGAGAAGATTTGAGGTCTTCACATACAATTTTTAGATGGCCCACTAGTCAACTTGGATCGTCTTTCAGCAATTCAGGCTGATTTTAAAATATCTGATACTCATCGTCTTGGTTTCTATTGCTGTGATAAAACACCATGACCAAATACAACTTGGGGAGAAAGAGTTTATTTCAGTTTATAGTCCAACATGAAGGGAAATCAGGACAGGAGCTTGAGGAAGAAACTAAAGCGGAAGTCATAGAGGAACACTGCTACTGGCTTACTTGTAATGGATTATTAAAAATTGCTGCAGGATCCCTGGCAGGCAGGAGGCAGCAGATCCCAAGAGCAGCCAGTCCCGGGCAGGAATGGTGCATGAGACCACGAAGGTGGCTGGTCTCTGGTGGTCAGCCACGTGGCAGCAGGTGAGAAACAGATGGATAGGCATGCCATGTAGAGTGGAGTTGGATATTTATTTAGTCATTATGGAAGGGAGAGGAGAAGAGCAGAGAGGGGGAGAAAGAGACAGAGGAGAGAAGAGACCAAATCTGCCTCCTTGAGAGAAAGATGGAAAGGAGAGAGAACTCAGGCTGGAAGCTGAAGCTCAGCCTGTCTCAGTAGACAGCTGAGGTAGTGGGCATGGCTTGTCTCTTAAAGAGACAGAACAGACCATTATATTACTTCCTGTAGTTTGCTCAGTCTCCTTTCAGAAACCTCCCAGGACCAAATGTCAAAGGCGGCACCACCCTGAGTATACTAGACACAGCCATAAAAATCTTTAAACAAAAACAAATGCCCTACAGTTTTGTTAATGGAGGCATTTTATTACATAGGATTCTGTTTCTAGATAACTCTAGCTTTTGCCAATCTGACAAAACACTAACTAGGACACTTACCCAAAGGCACTATTCCTCCTCTTTAAAAACAATGTTTGAAATTCTCATATAATATATATATATATATAATTAAAAATGAAGATATTCAAACAAAGATTTAACTAAGTAAGTCATATCTTATATCCAAATAGGGAAGAGTGTTTTGCCTCTTGGCTAGGAGTTAGCTACTGGGATTTCTATATTTGGATGTTGTTCCTTAGAGTAGTGTATTAAGCTGTAGGAGCAAATGAAACCAAGACAGATTGGAGGCCTTTCAGAGTGAGTGACCAAGACTATAATAGCCAAAGCAAGACGGAAAGAGTGAGGTGGGGAGAGGAGAAATGAGGAGTCAACAGGTGATCTCGATGTGTGCCACACATGTGACTTATTAGTAGAGAATCAGGAAAGATTTTGGATGGTTTTCTGTATCTCAGGACTTATCTACTACAGCTTGTAAACCCTCCCCCCATTTTACTGGTACTTGTTTCCTTTTAAATTTGTTTAAAAATCGATTATGTATTAGAGGGCAGTCACATGCAGTAAATAACAAATTATACATTTGACAGTCTCTGTGAGTGAAAACTAAAAGTGGGATCAAAGTAGTGGCTTGGGTGTTCACTATTTTGACAGCACTTACCAATAGACTCAAGTTCCTAAGGGCACTCTGATGGCAAGAACCCCTCTGCTCATAGGACATTCATAGGACATTCACATTCCAGGGGCGTGGGTGGGGAATACTGAAGAAGAACTTTAGTTTAATATATATATATATATATATATATATATATATATATATATATATATATATATTTCTCTGTTTTTCAGACATGTAGTTGGGTAATACTAAAACGAATTAAAAACTGCAACTATACAAACTAGAATCTGATATGATAAGAAGTCAGAATGCTATAGTTGTGATCATCATTGTCCTAATGCAAAATCTGTTGATTGCTGTTTTTATAGCAGCGAGAGAATTTATTCTCTGATGCTTCTTTCTTTGCACCTTGCATATTTGTTTTCTATTAAGGGATAAGACAGTCCTTTGTCCCTGTAACATGGAAGTGCCTGCAGGTTCTGTCTCTAAGGTTTAAGTTGTTACTGCAGTGTAAGTTATCCTTGGAGAGTCTCTGTAGAATAGCATCCATGCTGGGTTAGGGTTGGCCCTGTAAGGTAGCTCTACCAGAGTGTGAAGGGTTTAGAGAAACAGTGTTGGTTAACTTAATGAGAAAATTATTTGAGTTACTTTTTTGGGTTTTTTTTTTTGTTCTTTTTTTTTTTTTTTTTTTCAAGACAGGGTTTCTCTATGTAACAGCCCTGGCTGTCCTGGAACTCACTTTGTAGAACAGGCTGTCCTTGAACTCACAGAGATTCACTTGCCTCTGCTTCCAAGTGTTGGGATTAAAGGCAATCACCACCATGTCCAGCTTTGAGTTACTTTTGACCTTACAATTTGATGGGAATTTGCTTTTATCTTCACTACAAATATTGAAAATATTGAAAAAAAACAAATAACCCCAAGTTGTAGTGTGAATTCCAAGTATTCTTAATAAAAACTCAGAGTCAGAGATTAGGTGGTGAAAGCTGAGATTAGAGAAGCAGTGCAGCCAGCCACTAGAGAGACCTTCTACCTCTACCAAATCAACAGACCAAATGGGCCATCCTGTCCTCAGACTGTGTACTCTGACTGATTGCTTTAGACTGCAATGAGCTCTTGTCTCCTCCTACCTTATGTTCCTCTCTCTGCCCAGACAGATCCCTTCCTGTCTCCACCTCTAGTGCTAGGCTTAAAGTCATGGGACTCTCAAGTACTGGGATTAAAGGTGTGAACCACCACCAACTGGCCTCTAGTGGCTTAGTTCTGCACTCTGATCTTCAGGCAAGCTTTATTTGTTAAAAACACAAACAAAATATCACTATACCAAATACTGGAGTAGTATCAATGGGAAAGACAAGAATTTACTTGATATTTTAGAATGTCAACACGGAGGAACTTTCCAGCCCCTCACCATTGCAGCACCAGTTCTTTACTACCCTGACCTTGGACACTCCCACTGTCTCCTCTGAAACTCTTCACCGACCTTAAAGAGAGCTTTCAACATGAAAAACAAAAACAGTTTTTGACTTTTTGTTGTCTGCCAAAATTGATTAGCTGCAAATCAAGTTTAGCAATGTACTTCTAATTCATTATGGAAAGTAGTTCATGCAAATTTAAATATCAATGCTCCCCACTACATATAAAAACAAACTTACATAAAAACAGATTGCCAGGCAAGCACTGAGGAGTCTCTGATGTACACATGTTTGGAAATGCGCTCCCTCCAAATTCCTTCTGCTAACAGCCCCCTCGCTCTCTCATCTCTATGGGAATTGTGTCTAAATAGAAAGTCATTTTCCCTGGTACTTGCTTGAGAGTGAGTGGCATGTTCAACCTGCCTCAAAAAAGAAAATAGCAGGGATAATTTGAAATTGTTTTTTTTTCAAAGTTATACATTACTAATATGTTTGCCAAGTATGGAAGCAATATTAGTTGTATCTTAATTAAAATTTGTATGTAAGGACATGACAAGTTAAAGGTACAGGGATTGGTCTCATTTTTTAAAAAAATTAGCTAAGCTCTCAGATATAAGCCTGTTTAGTCCAGGAAAAGTTTAGGTAGCAGCAAAGTAAAGTATTATTATTAAAGAAACTCTACGCTATATTTGTTTTGCTGACTAAAATCCCAATCTGGTGAGATTAAGTAAACTCTCATTAACACCGCATGGGGCTTTTCATTTCCTATTGACAACCTGGTACTTTACGGAAACTATGAGCCGGGCCTCACATATTTAAAGTACATTAGCCCACCTGGCTATCCCAAGGAAGCGGGGAGGACCTCCCGCCGGCTGTGGGAGTAAATGGGATGGTTCTTCCTCTTTGTTAGGAAAGTCGGGGAATAGCGATAGAGGACGTCAACAAGGTTGCTCCTGGGAGTAGAATCCCTAAGTAAGAAGTGGGGGAGGGGCAGTCAGCCGATGCCCAGGTAAGCCAGGAATGCTGGGGAAAGGGTCTTATGATTTGCTGAGGCTGGAATTAGAGAAAGGTCAGCGGGCTGCGGCTTTGTCAGGTGTGCAGAAAAACGAAACAGAGTTGGCTTCTGATTTTTCTCCAAAAGGCTTCCTGATTTCAGCAATGGAGAATTCAGCGACAGCAAGCCACACCAGCTGGTTTCTGTCCAGAATCATTTACTATTTTTTTAAAGCCTTAGTATGTTAAAGTCTCCTCGCGTTATTAGCAAGCAGTTTCATTTTAAACCTCATTTCCTATTAATGTGATTTTAAAAGTCCCCCCCAAAGCCGGGAAGTATGAATCAGTTGGTTTATTTATCGTATGGGTTTTGAGCATGTGAAGTCAGAGACCAGCCAACATCGGTTCAAACTTGCCCCACATGGTTTTCCTAATACCTTTCAAATTCTGACTTCTGCCATTTAAGCCATATGTCTCTTTAAGCAGATACACTCTGCGGTGCCAACATGTGTCAAGGACATCACTAGGTTACCAAAATCATTTTATGTGCAACTTCTTCCAATATTCCAAAACACTCTCCCACCTGAACCCCACCCCAACCCCTGAAATACAATTTTAATAATAGGCATTAAAATGTCATGCTGATAATAAACCCAGAGATATATTACAGAGGATCTGTCTGTATTTTTTTAAATGCTGTTGGCACTAACATAATGGCGTGTGTGTGCACAGACTCACCCGCAGTGCCTAAATTCCATTTTATTTAAGGTATTGGTTATGGAGTGGTACAAATTTCAAAAGCATGTTATTCGGTACACAAATGTCACTGTACAGAGGAGCTGGTGAGGTAGGGCTATAGATTCTTGTTAAAGGACAGGGCAAAGAGATTCGAATGGCACAGTCATGCAGTGTGGCATTTTCATTTCCAGTCAAGAGTTTTATCGCCATTTTATCTTGTGTTGCTGCTGGGGAAGCAGCAAACAGTGGCTCTGGCCTTCTCCATGACAGAGATCTCTGGAAATGCACCTGCTCGTTATGTGAGAAATCCCATTGTGGGCAGAGAGAAGGATTTCAGCTTTATTCTCAAACTGTTGCCTAATTCTTATAACTTGTGCATATTTTTTTTTTGAGTCATGATTGTACAATCTGCTACCCATTTTGGGATAAAAACACTATTGAAATCAAGCATACTAACTTAACCAAGCTGCATTTTTTTTATGAATTGGGTTGTAAAGTTGGTTGTCACAAAGCAGCCATGTCTTCTGTAAATTCACACACGCGCGCGCACACACACACACACCAGGGAGGGCATCATTTAACATTTAACACTTGACTCTTCTTAAATACAGAGCTTTTCCTGTTGCTGTTACCTTCCTTACTGATTTTCACATCTTTGAAACACCATGAGTCACGGTGTTTCCCGTTTAACAAACAGCTCGGCTTCTTTATTGTCTGTGAGCTTTGCATGTACTGCAGCACATTTGAATTGGATATGTTGTGTTCAAATTGATAGCACTGAGTAAGCCAAGAAATATGTGTGTTTTCCTTTAAACGTGAGCGGCAGCGGCGGCAAGGCATGGTACGCTATACTGAACAAGCCAGTGGGCACTGACCAAAATGTGGATGGATATACGGCAGATCAAAAACGAGGAGAGTCATTTTGAAGTGCTCGGTGTCTGTCTGGCATGATAGGCTTCTGAATTTATACCTCTTTGCAAAGAGAGACTTCACGTTATTTTGTCAGTCTGTTTCATTTTGAGAGGTATAGAGAATTGGTATTCATTTTTGTGATATAACCCTTAAATTGTACAATTTAAGAAAACTGACTGAAAGAGATAAATTAAATGGGTAGAAATATTTTCAAATCAAAGACCAACTGACATATATAAAAATGATGTATGTTTCTTACACGGTCCACAGGGAGAATTCTGCAGGCTTGCTATGATCTTTACAATTTGCTTCAGGGCAAACTAGATTCTGGGATATTCTATTATCCCTTTGGTCTGTTTATCATGGAAACTGATGTACAATCGAGAGTTCTTTTGGTCTTTCTTTCTGGCGGGCTGGAACTGGAAGGAATTCACTTATCTCATCTACTCACCTCCAGGAAACTGCTGCAGCAGAGTTCAGTGACCAGTAATCAATTATTATTGAGAAGCAATCAATTGCTAATTTCCATAATTATGCACATCTAAACACGATGAACAAGAAAGAGAAACAAAGCCGCACTCCAAGCCTTGCCTTGTTAGCAGTATTTTGTTAACACAGGCTCTAAAAAAAGCTGCCGCAGCTGGTACCACAAATGTGTTTCCAGTATTCAGGCCATCAACGTGATTCGTCGCTAAATGTATAGAATCAGCTTCTTGCTAAAAACTACAATTACAGGTGATATACAGATTGAAATCACAGGGCTGGTTTGTCGAAGAAAATTGTCCTAATGATGGGTTTTCGGATGGGGAATGCAGCTCTTTTCTTTCTCTGTGATGGGTTGTGAAGGCAGCTGCACCTGCCTCTATGCTGTATTCTGCCGCACTTAATGATATCTGATGATATCATTAGGCAAAGTGTTCATAAACAGATGTTGAGCCTGTGCCTAAATGCTGTCAGATGAGCGGTTGCTGGCCTGAAACAGTATTATTTATATAGAACATTTACGTTTGTTATGTTAATAACCCCACTATTAGCTCTCTGGATGTTGCGTTAGGAATGTAAATGTAGTTAATATGAATAACAACCTCTTTACTCTTTGTGCCGCCGTTGAGTATAACTTTTAGGCTTTGGGAGAAAAACAAAGATACCCCCACCAAATCCTTTTGACTTAATGATTTTTTTTTTGGCACCGTTTGAAATTTTGATCAGAAGATAAATGATTAAAATCAATAGGACAGATGTTAAACATCAGACTTTGATTTTTCTGGACAGTTAATAACCTTAGAGATCCCAACATCCTTGAATTTTCTCCTGGGAGCCTAGTCCATCAGCCTGATACATCAGAGTGGTCACCACGGACTCCGGTGACAAGTGCCCACCTCAAAGATTCCTAAACACACTTAGACAAGGACCTAGCTTGGTTCCATGTTTGGTTTGGTTTGGTTTTCCTGGCAGAACCACATTTCTCTTCCTGTGTATCAGGGCATGGCAGTCATGTGTGACAGCCATGTTTTTTCTGGTTTCGTCAATGACTTTGGAATTAGTCTGATGTCATGATTGCAATGTCTAGAAACATGACGTGACAATTCCATGTGTATTTAAGTCAAAGTCGAATTTTATGCTTCATAGTTAATTCATGCAGAGTAAGTTATGCAAATTTTGACAGTCGTCCAATCCGCACCATTTCCCGGGAGCACTGTTTCACTGTGGTAGCCACACTATGTTTGCAGAGTGTCTTTGTCATTTTAGCTTACATTTTAGCTCTCTGGAGAATTTTCAGCAACGAAAACTTGTGCTTGATTATTTATGGGATCAGAAAACTATAATTTCCAACTATTAATGAAACAGTGTTAAGCTGGCATTTTCTTACTCCTGCAGTCATAGATGAGAGTGTTTGAAGTATCTCACCCTGGTTGACATCAAGAAGTCCTTCAGGTTGCTAAAAGTGGCAAAATGCCTTTGTGTGTTTCTTTCAGACTTTATGAAAATGAGCAGTCAACCTGAGAGGTGGACTTGTGTGCATAGCTTCTCTTACTTCATCTTGTTTCTAAGGATTTCCGAGCTATGTCATTGTAAATTATGATAGTATGATTTCAGTGATGACAGGCTGTTTCTTTTCCTTTACTATCTGTCACTTTAGTTTTGACCTTTTAGAAAGCACTGGCAACTCCAGATGCTTTTCATCAGTTGGTTCTGTACTGTCTTCTAAATAAGGAAAGAACAGTAAACAAGAAAACACTCTATTGTATTCTTCTGTAACAATTGCTTTCTTCATAATGTTTACATGGAGACTTTAAAAGATAATTTAAATTCTCAAATTAGAAAAGTGAAAAGATAACTTTTGTCAAATTATGGCATCAGGTTACAAAACCGTAAAGCTATCCGTGTTTCCATGCAAGAGAAATGAGGTTCTTGGAAGGAATGAAGGAATTCTTCACATATGTACTACGGAAAGACTAATCGCTTGTCCAAGTATTTGGACCTTCCCACACACCTTTTAAGAGGGGTGGGGGAGCAGATAAAAAGGCTTTGGTGAGGGCTTCAACTGTTATGCAAAGCAATTTTATTTGTTGGACATTGCTGCGAGTTGTTCAGAAGAAACTTGAGAATTGCCTTTTTATTTGTGCATCCAGTCAACACTGAGGAAAGCCGGCCAATGAAAATGTTCATTCCAAACTCCTCGGAAATTTAGATCGATTGCAGTGAAGGGATGAAAGGAAGTGCTGAAAGCATCAACTCTTGTTGAAACAAGATCAATTCATCAAAGTCTATTTACAAGGCATGAGAGCCTACCTATCTCCAACGAGTGCTCATTTCCTGTCTTCTCTGCTCTAGCTGTGTTTTTGACCAGTTCCTTAAGTCTATGTTTTATGTTAATTTCCTTCTTTCATTCTAGAAGGTGGAAAATTATGTTGTTTAATCTGTAATGTTCCAAAATGTTTCCGTCATTAACGTTAGGAGCAGAGAGGACCTCCTTTACTGTTGAAACTCTCCTGTGAGGGACAGCTGAAGCCAATTGCTGCACTTCACCTTTGTGCTCCTCGCCCTCCACCCTGCCCTGCCTCTCTTATTATTGTTTGTTGACATTTCTATTTACTTCCAGGACCAAATCTTTCTGTAAATACCTTGGCGCATACTAAATATCACTTACATTGTTATAATGACATGACTGCCTTATGTGTAGGATCATTGCTTTCACCATGTCCATAACAACATCCAGAAGTCAAGTACAAGACAGCAAGTGATTCTGGACTCAAACAATGCCAATTTCAGCCCCAACTAAGCAAATTCCTGTGCATTGTTGAATGTCACATTTCTAGGCCTCAATCTCTGCTCTAATAAATGTATACTTTCTTGGTGTCGTGATTCTTGGAAGGATATTTAGGCAGATGATCAAATGCTAAGATCTGTTGACATTTACAGGAGCCTACCATTCAACATAATCTTTGTCTTATTAAAGTGTGGCTGAATTTTTGAAACAAACTCGTAAAGTCACCACTTTTTGTATACCATGCCCTAGTGATAATAATAACAGCACTGCTCTTAGCTTTGTCAATTTTTATTGTTTTCCTTATTTTTGTTTATGACTTGAAAATGACAGGAGGTATGTAAAAATATATTTTCCTTGTACAAGTAAAACAGATTTATTTCTCTATTTTCACTTCAATAATGAAACCTATTTGAAATGAATTTACATCTTAATTATATCTTATATATCAGTTATATCTTAAGTGCTACGATCAGTTTCGTTTCAACATTTGTTACAAAACAAGTCTTTGACAGTGGTAAGGAATTTTGTATAGTCAGTATGTTGGTCCACTCAGCCAAGATTTGTTCTTTATCTCTTCCCTAGGTTCTAAAATCTATAACTTTAAGAAATTTTAGTGAGGTAGATGGCCAGTATTTGTGCATGTCTTAAATCCCGGAACTCAGGAGGCAGAGGCAGGTAGATCTCTGTGAGCTTGAGACCCATCTGGTCTACAGAGTGAGTTCCAGGACAGCCAGGACTGTTTCATAGAGAAAATAAAAAATAAAAAAATAAAAAACCCAACCAAACAAAAAATTTAATGAGGAACTTCACATTATAAAAGCATAAAACCAATGTTTCTGTTAAAAAAAATAGTTATCCTTGAAAATCAGTTAAAATTGGTTTCATATCAAAACCAAGTTAAAATTACTACAGTGATACTAATTCATTTATTACTTTGATACCACTCATTTTTCCTTAAAAACAAGATGGCCTCAGGCCTCACAGAGCAAGTAGAACTTACAAAACACTTGCTCAACATTCTCAGATCTCTTCCAGTATCTTCCTGGTGTCACTAAAATACTCATGAGACCTCAGAGTTCCACAAAACCATTCTGAAGATTTTCAGTTGATATTGTACTTCAAAGCGTACTCACGTCTCTATGAGAAGAAATTTGGTACTATCAGGACAGTATTGCTATAAAACTCGGAGTTGAACAATGAGAAAATTACAGAGTAGGAGCTTCTGCTCATAAGAACTGTGCAAATTATGCACCTTAACCTGAAGTCCTTCACTACCGGAAGGGCTGTCAGTTGAGTTTACATTGATACAATGACATGGTTGCCTAATATACAAGGATTTGGTCTAGAGATAGCCATAAAGCACTCCACTAAAAAGCTCAGTACTTTAAGGGAGTTTTGAAGTGTCCTATTGGATGACTGACTGTCGTCAGGGAATTGTCTCCCATTTATCTGAGGACCTCAAAGAAAGTGATTTGGGGGATGGGGCTGGAAAAGGGAAAAGCAGAGAACAGGAAGAAGAGAACACAACTGAGCACACTCAATTTCTTGCGGAAACATCAACCAACTTCCACTTTGCTAAGCATAGTGTACAACTGAGAACAATTTATCTGCTGTGATAATCAAATCTTGCCTAGGTGGTGAGAGTCACCAGTTTCTTAGTCCATGTCTTCTACAAGGATTGATGCTTTAACTTGGGGAGTCAGGATTGGGGATGACCGTGGGAGTTGCCCCAAAAGGCCATTCATTATTGCTGAGCTTATTATTTGAGTAGGAGGATAAGACCAGAAAATTCTCTATCATTCAATCTTGTGTCTGTATCAATAAAATTGAGCTAATTGCTAATTGATATTCAGAAAACGAACTACTCTAGTACCCCCAGAGCTTTGCTGTATTATTGCATGGAGTTAGAAACAAGATATCGTTCACTTCCATTACAGAGTGTAGCATTTACTACTGGAAATAATAGTCTTATTTATAATTTTTAATCTAAAGTATATCTGAATATATGGGCTATCAGAATAGTGTTTTCAGGACCAGCCACTATTTATAGCACTTATTTACTCACAAAATATAAACTTCTTACTAATTATTATCTTGAAATAAATTGTTAGTAACTGCCATAGTTTCCCAAGAAAGACGATGCTTTCTCCCTGCATAACGTCGGTTACCCCCATCTTCCAACGACCACCACAAAATATTTTCATGGTTTTACTCACATTGTGTTGTTCAGTATTTAAAAATGTTTTTATTCATTGCTCTGGCGTAGAATATCTTAACACATCTGGTGAACTGCATATCTCATGCCTTCTGAAGAAATTGTAGTTGGAGGGACATCAACACAATGGGTATTTTCGTGACAACTGCAACTGTCTAAAGAAATCGATATGCAGTCCTAAGGAATACTACTAGGAAATTCTACCTCTCAAGATTTACTACATTTTTATTTTTAACTATGTGTAGATGTGCATTTGTGTGTATGAACATGTTCATGTGAGGACGGTGGCCATGAAGGCCAGAAGAGGGTAATATGTACCCTGGAGCTGGAGATACTGCAGCTGCGAGCAACCTCCTTGGGTGTTGGAGGTTAAACACGGCCCCCTGAAAAGCAGCATGTTGTCTCCACTGCAGAACCACATCTCTGACTCCCTAGAAAAAAATACATCTTAACGCTTTATTTAGCCGATCTCCACAGCAGGCTTCCCTCTAGTATCATCTCAATAAAACACCAATCAGTAAGATGTCATGCTTCTAAAACTTGAAATACCAGTGATGGGTTGTAACTTCATTAATCAACTAATAGAATGACTTTGGTTTTGCTTATTTGTTTGTTTGTTACTTAAAATAGTTATTTCTAAAATGTAGCCTATGGCATCCATGATCCCCTATGGAAAAATGATCATTGTTCTAATCAATTTCAGAAAATTTTCGGTGCCGTAATCCAATGGAGTCTATGAAAATCAAAGGTGGTGAAAGGCTCTTAAAAAAATTCTTAGTTTGAGTATGTAAAAGACAAATATTCATGTGGAGTGTGTATTTCTTTGTGGCATGCTCACTACAGAACTGACTCTCAGGGCAAAGGACACCAAAGATGTTTCCTCAGGAACTGTTTTTGTGCAAAGCACAAAGGTGGATTACTTAATTTAACCTTTTATATACATACATTATATATGTCATCTAATATACTATATATAATTTTCAGAATTTAAATTCACATATTTCAGTCTGATAAGTGACTGTCTAAACTGTGTTAGTCATTTGGAATTAGTGTGTTTTTGAAAGGCGAACAAATAATCTTTGTAAGCCCATTAATAATTCTGCTATCAGAACTGTTGCTCCAAAGTTTACTTTCATAAAACTCTCAGCAATTGACAAAATAATTAAATGAAATAGTCTTAATTTAAAAGAAGGTAGGGGTGGCTAGAAAGGAAGTTCCACAGTTAAGAGCTCTGTTGGTCTTGCAGAGGACCTGGTTCAGCTCGCAGAACCTACATTGTGGTAAACAGCTGTGGGTAACTCCAGTTCTAAGGAATGCCATACACTCATAACTAATTTCTGTGAGCATCAAACTAAGTGGCACACATACACACATGCAGGAAAACACTCCAAAATGAAATATACATGAAATAAAATAGATAAGTATAAAAAGAAAAAACTTTTTAAAAGTATTGTTATTACTGGAGCTACAGATCCAAGATAGGGCATTTGCTGAATTATTTTCCAAGTGAGGAGGTTGGGAATATCTGGAAAGAGTTAGGGGTGAGGAAATCATCCCATCCAGAGACTATATTTTAGGAAAATGATCTTTTTTTCAATAAAAATGTCAAAGTACCAGGCATGGTGGTATATATCCAGAACCCTAGTATTCTGGTGGTTGAGGCAACTAGATCGAGTTCAAGGCCCGCCTGGCCTACAAATAATAATAGTAAAATAAATAAAAAATTTGTGGTAATACAAATTTCAAATTAGAAGGTACATAAGCAAGAAGTCATTGACATCAAAAACCAAGACTAAGATGAACCCAGTTCTCTAAGAATCTTTGTTATAGTTTCTTGCCTTATTTATTTATTCATTTGTTTGTTTGTTGGTTGGTTGGTTTTTCAAGACAGGGTTTCTCTGTAGCTTTGTAGCCTGTCCTGGTGCTAGCTCTTGTGGACTAGGCTGACCTTGAACTCACAGAGATCCACCTGCCTCTGCCTTCTCAGTGCTGGGATTAAAGGCATTTTTGCTACCATTGCCCAATTTTGCCTTATTTTTTTTTTAAACTGGAAAAATGCCAACAGTGCATTAACAGCTACTGGGCCTAGGTAACTGTCTTATTGTCTTCACATAATCTGTTTAGACTAATTGTTTACTATAGATCCTTCCAGCAATTTTTTTTTTTTTTGATGATTTCAAAACTGATACCCATTCAGTTACAAAAAGTTAACCTGGGTTGGAATTGCACAACATGGGGGAGCTATCTAGAAATGTAGCCTATAGAACTTGACTTGAAATCAGTGAATAAAGCTCCTTTTTAGTCTAGGGTTCGAGACTGTGAAGTGAGTGGATGCCAATTTCATTATATCATACATTGGTTGATTGATTGGAAGCTAAGGAACTCTGTTATAAATAAGAATCTGTTTTTCAACCACACTAAATTTATCTTGAGGTATCTTAATAATTGATTTTTGTTGCTCAGTGTTTCATAAGCATGGCATTAATTGTCTTTAGTTCAAATATGACAATAATCAAATTGCCATTGAAATTTGGGGGCCCCTAAAATACAATAATAAAGCCTACAAGCTTTGAAGGCTTTAAAGTGGAATTTCCTGTGTGGAGATTTCTTTTACTCAAGGGTTCTTTTCCTTGAAACAAGAAACTCATTTGCATGGACCTCAGCAAAACAGAACTGGTCCTCTGGACTGCTTCCTGATGAATGGGATCAGAACAAGAATGACAGTCACACTCATCCAGACACGAGAAGGAGAAGGGAGTGCCATTTCTAAGCATCCTCCCACTTCTGTGGGAAACAGGTGTTCCGTGTGAGTCAGCGGAGCAACAACGTGGGAATTTCAGCTCCCCCACTCCCAGAGCTGTGTTCATGGCATTTCGAGTGAACACACAGAAATCCCATGCAAGGCACAATGACGGTAGCCACGTTGGTGCAAACAAGTGTCTCACTGAAAGCAGAAAGCACACTGCCTGAAAGGATCCCTCAGAACCTTCAAAGTAAAAGCATGGCGGCCCAGAGCAGGCTCACACACACAGTATTTCAGTGCTTCTGGTAGCAAGCAAACAAAATATGGCTCAAATGGCTTAGCAATCCGAGGAACGGAACACACCGGTTTAATGAGGTCTCTGCTTGAAATGAAAGTGGAAGGAGTTTTACAGAGAACAGTATTCAATAACAAAATATTAAATGATAAACACAGATTGCTTAAAATCAGACGGGCCATTTTGAGAAAAGCATTTTAGCTCATCATGATATGTAGCACCTTATTTAAATTAGGAGGTGTTAATTCGTAGCTTGAATAATATATTAATATAATATGTAAAGTGAATGGCATTGTTAATCACAGTCGCGCCTGGAACGACTTTGCTTCTGTGCACTGAATGTTAATTTTGCAAAACATTAATTTCAAAGATTTTGCAGCAGTGCTTTTGTAATTAAATATTAATGTCACATGTTATTGCAGTAGCATGTTTATGAAAGCCGGCAACACTTCAAGTCAACTCATTTGTTTTTATATTTATTCTTGTACATCTGCAATCCCTTCCATTTCACCATTTCAAAGTGCAGGCCATTTTGAATAGTCAATATGTGAACATTTTTCATTGTAAGCGTTTTTTAACATCCAACAGGGTAAATATTTAATGTTGTGTTTTTAGCTGGTATAATTTTTCAGAAAATTGGCTATAACTTTTAACAACTCAAAGGTACCTAAACTGTCTCCAGTTTTGGCTTAAGTGATCTGAAAATAAAGTAGTAATAAATGTGATGAAGCTTTGTAAAAATATTCAAGAATTCAAAGGCTCTCTATGAAAGTTGGAAGTCACAAGTACAGTTCTCTGCACAAGACATTTTAACATTTACTCATTTTAATGTCATTATTAAAAGTTCTGTATCTAGACAAAGAATAGGAAAATCTAGCTTGTGCTTTTGATTCCCATACTTATTATGTGTTTGAAGTCATGCATTTGCTTTTAAAAAAAAAGACTGTTTATACTGAGTGATCCATTTCAATGGATATATATGACCAAATACTGTACCTGGTCATCCTCTCTAGACACTCCCAACATGGTCTGGATAGTTAGCCTAAAATCTAAATCATATTTATTTTTTCTAAAATTTTTATTACAAAAGACAATTCAAGGCATTATAGTTTAAAACTATTTTCTTCATCAAGCAAAGTTGTCTTCTACAATGAAATTCCTTAGATATATTTATTTTTTAATTATTTAATGAGTTATCCATATTACAAAGAAAGCTCCAGGACAAATAAGATCCATTTTGTTTGGTTAGGGGCATGCTTAACAGTTAAAAATCATATCTGCACCTGATGTTGTATGTTAGCAGCTAATGCCATTTGACAGTGATGAAATTAGAGGATGAAGGAGGGATGCAAACTACATTTTACAAGCATGATGGGTCTCCAACAATGCCATTTAAATATTATTTGTCACTATTTAAAATGAACCTTTCCCCTTTAAGCTAGGCCATTATGCTCATTTGTCCTGTCACCGCTGACAGGCTATATGACTCACACACAAAAATGGCCATTAGGTAGTGTATCTTCATCTTATTAAAAAAAGAGAGAGAGAGAGAGAGAGAGAGAGAGAGAGAGAGAGAGAGAGAGAGAGAAAGGAAGAAAGAAAGCAAGCATCCTGATGCCTCTAAAAGCCTGTAATTATTTTCATCCAAAGAGATAGTGTCGCTTGGAAGGTAATTTAATAACCTTTTGCATGTACCTGGGGAATGCCTCTCCAGGGGACCAAGGTGCAGACATGCCATTCAGTCGTCAAAACATGACCTTTAATGGCTGCTTGGAGAGAAGTTGGTGCTGAGTGTTGTACACACTGCAATGCTAATTCTGCTTTCTAATATATGCAAAATTTAGTTCTTGAGCAATGATCTTTATAAGATGAATTAATATAGGTACTGCTCCAGGAAACAAAAGAAATCGCCAGTGCAATTCTCCCTACCACGCATCATCTTTTTGCTTCAGTGTGAAGTTGTTAACAACTTGCACAGTATGTACAGAAAAATAGGAAAAACTCCAGAGACTTTGCTTCCTTTAAGTTAGTGGGTATTTTTTCTTCTAGATGCTACAGAAATGTAAAGCAAAGTCAGAGACATTTCTTTAATAAGCCTAATTTCCCAAATATGGCATTGACTACAATTCCACACAAAAGATAAAGAGCCACTTCTTCTCAGTATCCTCTCTCTGTTTTATACCACCTTCTACATGGCTCACTGAAATTCCTAATGCAGTTGGTGAATTGTTTTTATAAAATTCTTCATGGATTTTGATGTTACAAAATGACATTTTTGACACTCGCATAGACAAAAAGGTGCAGGCGAGTTCCTGGAAGAGCCAGGTTCAGAACTCTTTATTTCGGTAGTGCGGTGTTAGATCCCGCCTTATTAGAAATGCTAGGGTTTCACCTCCTACCCCTGACACGCCATCCGTCAATTTATTAGCACGTTGGTGCAGTAAGCCACTGAACAGGCTATATCAATTCGTTTAGTTTTTTTTTTTTTTCTTTCTTTAAAATGTCTGTAATCCTCAGCTCTGCTCTCTCAACCGGTCAACATTAAAGATTTATGTTGCACTTTTTTTCATCGCTACACCTGAATATGGATTACTTAAATGGACTGTAAATAATTCATATCTGGGAATAAGTTTCCATTACTGACCAATGTTGTAATTTAATATACTGTATTATGGGTTATACAGTTTTAGATTGTTTTCTGTGTGCATTCTGCAGTCAGGAAAACAACAGTTTAAGTAAAAAAGGGTGAGGTGTTTGTTTAGCTTATTTCCAGGTTCATGCTGGCCTCAATTCAGAAATAGGAATAAAGGATGCAGAAACTGCATGCTCTTCTGGTATTTATGGAAATCATTTTTTTAAGCTCTTGACCTGAAACAAAATAAATTCAAAAAGAAATAAATGTGTTAATATCAGTGACTAAAAAATCTTCTTATGAATTGAAAAATAATCTTGGTTCTTGAACCCAAAGGTTAATCTTCTTGTTTGATACTTGAATATCCTGTGCAGAAAAATGCCACAATAAAATTATAATTTATGTGACAGGCTTGAATGAGGCTACTGGATCAAATACACAAAATATTAAAGTACAAGGTATTTTTGAAGCAAGGCAAGTGTTTACTCTTAAAAGAGCTTTAAACAACTTAAGATTAAGTTAAGTATAGTAAAAATTAATAATAGATTAATACATTAAAATCTATGAAGACACATAAGATAATGATTTAAAAAGGAATAATTTAAAAAGATGAATTAAAAAGTCGAATCAGAAAAGAAGGCCAGCATAAACTAGGGAAAAACATGCTGTGAATAAAGTCTGTTAGATCTTGAAATAGGAAGAACTGCTAAATAATGCATAGTTTTATTTTTCTATCATTTGCATAAACCTTAAGAGAGTATTTATTTGTGTAAAACTTGATGTATCGAGTAAGGAGAATGAAAAAAAATGGCATTCATTTTGTTTTCATTTTGGTATTTAGGAAAAATATTCTGTTACATATGGACTACTTAGACCTAATCATCTGACTGAATGTGCAGCGTGCCTTGGGCCAGGTTGGAAAGGGCTGGCTGGAGAACACTGCCCTGGTCTTGCTGCAGGCGATGCAGGTTGGCCCACGCTCTGCTGGGGAGCAGATGGTGAGCCAATGCTTGTAGTCACACTTACCTTCCTTGCTAAATCCATAATCCCTCGCTGGACACGGAGCCAAGGCAGGCTTTGGAGGCAGAAAGGAGGTTACAATCTGGACTTGGGTAGTGACTGCCAGAACTGAGAAAACAGCTCAGAAATTTCAAATGCTTAACAAGTTATCTGTCTTGTCCCTAAGCCAGTGCAGCATTTTTAAAAGTAATTAAGACATGATTGAAAATGTGTATGCCATCTAAATACAAAAATCTTCAAAAATCATCAAAACCAATAATTAAAAGCCACATTTAATGTGACATTATGCAAAAGGCATTTAAAAAGAACTGTACTTTTGTTATTGGAGAGAAATACATGGAGTAAAAAAACAAGAAAAAGAAAGAAAGAAACATTTATAGAAAAGACATTTTATTTTTCTGGCAAAAACTGGATGTTATAGAAAGGAATATTCCATAAATGCCTGCAAATATGAATATTTTAGTTCCACAAGGAAATGTATATCTATGTAACATTGTGTCTATACCTACATATGCTTTTCTTGTTTTAAAATATTTAATTATTAATTAATTTTCTATATATAATACTTATGCATGTATATGTATGTTTTTATATGTGTGAATAGGTTCATTATCAACACAGACATTATAAACCAGAAAGACAAAATAATAATATTGAGTGAATAGCCAAGTCCTAATCATTATAAAAGGGACAGTGAGAGCCATCTGTTTAATCTAAAACAACAACAACAGAAGCCCCTAACTGATAAAATGCATATATGTCTATTATAAAGAAATCATGGAGTACTCATATAAAAAAATACATGCGAAATGTCAACATAATCTATTAGGGTAGCAGTGACTTAGCATACCCTGCCTACAATAACCTCTTACAAGAATCAAAGCCTGTGCTTAGACGATTTGTGCCGTACCACAGGGTTTTCTTTTCTTTTTCTTTTTTCCTTGAAGTTGGTAGTGATTTTAGTGGGTGTTACAAAATTTTTTAGCCTTCTCTACTGAATTTTCATGATTCCTCATTTTCTTAGGCAACATTCTTTCTATGCAAATCATTCTTAGGCATACTCCAGTTGAAATCCATTGACTTAAGTAAACTTCTAGCTGTCATCAATCCTGTTTCAGCATTCACATTTCCCTGCGGGCACAGGCTCCCTCTTCCTTTTGTATGTGGGGGTAACCTGTGCTCTTCACCACCACAATGCTCCCTATTCATTTTGTATGTGGGGTTAACCTGTGCTCTTCAGCAACTCCTTACAGCACTGTCTTTTCCCATTGTCTCTCTTGAGAAAGGACTTATTTCATTCTTATTTATAATTGAGAAAATGATCCTAATTTCTCTTCTTTATGGAGCTCTTTCCAAATTCATTTCAGTAACTTCTAACCCTTTCCTGGCAATACTGTTTTCTTCAGAAATTGATGCAAATAATTAAAGAAATACATTTGCACATCCTTCATGGCCTCATCTTGCATTCAAGAAATCTACCTGGACTGAGATAAGCATAGGATATTATTACAGAGATACAGAGGAGGAAAATATTAGATACGGCTTGTGTCCCTACAATAATGGACCTGTTAATTTTAACTTTTATATTACCTCTCATTGGAAAAATATACCCTCAATTATGACATTTACACCAATGTTCATGAATTTACTAGGAATATTACTATAAAACAAGATCAGAAAGTAGTTTATTCCTTCATCACCTAACCCCAAATGAAACATTATATCATGCACAGCGATCTAATGTTTTTTTAGTGAGACATATTTTCATATGCTTTCAGAAAACTTCAAAAGTTTGGTTTAATGTAATTTCTGTTTCCACACAAGAGAAAAAGGAGAAAACATTAAAGGTTACTTGTAATGATGCAAGTTTGTTGTGAAATCACACTGTTGTTAGCAGAGACATTTTTCTATGCCAATAAATAATTTCAAACCAACAAATCAGCAAAAGACAGAAAGTGTTTTATTAGGAATCGAAGACAGTAAGAAATTGCCTTCAGGGTAAGACATATCTCCTCCATTTAAGATTTTAAACACAGACAATGTCCTTAGAAATTCCCTGCTTTCTCTTCAGTTCTGCCATCATAGAAATATGAAAATGTATCTATGTTTCTGCGGACCAGTTTCTTTAATCTTATAATAATTGCTCTTATGCAATGATTTATAGCATTTTAATGCCTCCAAACTGTCTATAGGTATATGAGGCTAAAGACAACAAATTTCAGAAGTAAATATAATTGAGTACAAATTAATAGCACAATGCAGGTGATATCTCCAGGCAACCTGTGACTCATTACCAAAAAGCAATTTAGAGATACTCAAAGCCACCTAACAGCATTAACATCCATGTAGTCACTTAACATTATTCCTTAAAATGTTATGGTGTATTCTGATACAAAATTGGTGATATTTTTGCTTATTTTAAATGTGACATTAATGTTGGAAATAATTTCAGATACAGAACTCTGGGCATGTCCCATGCATCAGGACAATGAAATGATAAATACTATAACTATATCACATACGTAAGTCCGACATTCAGGGACAATATAAAGATCCTGCGGTGTAGAGAAGAACTATATTCACAGTTAATGGGGACCAGTGAGAAGCAGAAATGAGCTAAAAAAAAAAAAGCAAGCAAGCAGAAACCAACTAAGAAGTGAAGGCTGAACAGGAAATCCAGCCCATCCAAACTCTTAGAAGTGGTTTCAAATCTCTAGTGAATCTTTTGCACTTTGATCTGTCACCTATTAAACACCAGAATGGCATATGCCAATTATCTTGTAGTATATAAGGCTTCCAAGTATGTATATTCTTAACCATCAACATTATCACAAACGTTATTAATTAAAAGAGACCTTTGCTTTCCTAAAAAGGGAATGATGCTCTGATGGCAAGTGACCTATTATAGAATTGGAAACGGTGATATTGTCAGAAGTTTGCAACTCTTGGATGGAGCATAAAGCAGAGATCTTGATGTTAATGGTCATGGAAGATTCTGTGTTGCCATCTGTCAGGAATTATTTACCAGTTTTTTGCTGACCAAATTCCAAATTAAGAAGCTCCATTCCTGGCACAGATTTACCCTTTATCTTAATTACAAATAGTGTCCGTCTTTCCTAAGACCTATGAAACCGCACAAAGTTTTGAAGGTCTTCAACTGAAATATAGTTTAATTAACTTCGTCCCTATGCTCATCATTCACTAGATTAGATTTTCACTAGAGGTTCCTAAATAATACTCAGATATTCTCAATCAACTGTAAGCATTCGTCCTGGGGCTGGCTGCCAAGACCATTCTAAAGCACATATTCTGTTTTTCTTGTCTGTTTTTAATAACTTCTCTGTAACTCTGAATATCTTTTAGAAAATAAAGTTCAGTATCTGTATGATAACTTCCAAAGATCTCCATGATCCGGTCCCTTCTTGGTCTCTGCCTCTTTATGTATTGCTGAATCTAAGAAGTCTCCCCCCAACATTATCAAACATAGTTCTTTTTAAAATAAGATTCAGTTTTCTGTTTATGAAAAATGCTATTTCATCTAGCCACATTTTCTAATTTCTTTCCCACCTAAGCCTCTCTCATCTTCCTCCTCAATAAAACCATTCCTATTCACCCTTCTCAATCTCCAAGACAGAGTGCACATGTCTTTCTTTTATAATCTCATAATCTCGTTAGTTGTCATAATTGTTTGTCAGAGTGAAGTTGTTTTTCTGCCTCTTTGGCCAGGCAAGAACTTTCATTAAGACATGAGATTTCATTCCCTCTTGGACTCAAAGTCATGCTGTTGTGTGACAAAACACAGTCATACTATAGTTGATTACTTTATTCTTGGATACTCTGGTATCATAATCATAAAGAACATTCTCACCTCTTCAAGGTTTATGTCTTCTCCAGTTTCTACTTATGGAGTTTCTTGGGGCTCAGTCATGTGTGATATTACCTTAATATCTATAATACTTGAGATGAGACATTTTGGGGGGAGCATGATTTCAAGCTATCCACAAGATGCCTACATTCAAATCTCTGCATCTGGGTTTGCCCATAAACCTTCAGATCCATTGAGAAGTTTACCTTTTGGTATTGCTATTTGACTAAGACAAGAATACTTGATGACCTCTGCATTGAAATTCTCTCTCCCTCTTCTTATTTTCCACCAAAATAAAGAACCCATGTCATTCTCTACAGTATCTAAGGCTGTATCAAAGTTACTTGAGTGCATCAGATTTTGCTTCAACTTAGCATCTCTGCCCAAATGACTGTGCTCTCCTTCCAGGATGATACAACACTCTTTATCAACTGCCATACTTCTCTTCCAACCTCTTGTCATACACTCTTCAATAATAGCCGGGTTGATCATTTAAATATGTGAATGAAATCATTTATTTGCCTATCCAATGTTATATGTCAATTTTAATTCTATTTTAAGTGAACTTCTAGCATATGTTCTTGACTGACCATGCAGTCCCTTTGATGTCCTCTAGCGTCTTCGCATCTTGCCCCCTCTTTTTGCCTTACTCAGGCTACACTTGTCTTTCATTTTTCTCAAGCAACTTGTTTTGGTTCTCTGGTTCTAAATTTCCTCTTGTTTCTTCTTCCTGTCATCTACTTTCACCTACTGGCCTAAGCTTTCCTTAACACAGAAACTTAGTCATTTGCTATCTCTATACTTTATAGAACACCAATCACTATCACCAATCTCCATTTAGAATCAATAATTTTGTCATATTTCTCTGAATAACTATGTCATTTTAATGTTTTATGTTATACCCAGTCTTATCACTAAATCCCTTTTGTTTATACATCAATTGGTATTTTTGGCTCATCTTCAAACTCTCCAAAATGATAGCTTCATCAGCACATAGATCTTCTCATATCCATCACAGAGATTCTAGAACCTTCACTAGGTCTCAACCAGCAGCAAGTCCCTCAGTATTTGGTAAATAAGCAAACACAATTGTATGTGATGTTATAATCAAATGGGTGGATTTTAGAAAAATCCTAATGTAGAGGACCAATCCATGTGGATGGGAAGAACATACCTTAACTTTTTCCTCAAATTTCGTGATTCTTAACAAAAACAAAGAGCAGACATTAAAATACTCCTTTCAACTGATAGACTGGAGAGAGCATCACCAAGTAGTCGTTGTGCGTACAAGTACTGGTGAAACTTGTTTTTCAGCTATTTATTCCTGGAGTGTGAGACCAGGTCAATATAAAGCACGGAGGAAGCCTTAACAACAAAAATCAGTGTTTCACTTGCTTACCTAAAGATGAAGAGACAGGTGTTACCACAACGTCTTAGGTGGGTACTCAGCTCAATACTTACTGCGTGGCAAGAAGCCTCACTGTTTGCATCTCAGAGTTTTACTTTAAGGTAAAGTAAAGGTTTTGTTTTCTCCCATTAAGACAGGAAATATTTCTCCATTTATTACTGAAGAAAACATTCATTTAGTACCCGATAGACACCTTATAATGTAGTAAATATAAACCATGAGTGTAAAATTTTTCTTATGTTCTAGTAATAATGCATAAGATATTATAATATTAAGTACTAAGTCAGAGAGGAGAGGAAACTGCAGAAGAATCAACACAGTCTATGTAGTACATCAAAGACTTGGTTATGAAATATGTACCTAATTTTACTGAGAGAGAGATAGAGATGAGAGAGAGAGAAAGAAAGAGAGAGAGAAAGAGAGAGAGAAAATGAATTTGAGCAAAGTATAAAATGAAGCATATGGATGTAGATGAGCTGCTATCCTTGATGAGGGAAACAAAATTATAGACATTCTCTGAAGAGAAAGAGACAACCCAGCAGCTACAGATCACAAACAGCTTTTTGATTGTGGGTGGAAACTTTGCACCCACCTCCCTTTCTCCATGCTGGAATTTTGTTTAGTTTGAACTTCTACAGGTGTTGTACCCGGAAGGGGAAAGATTTGACTAACATGGATTGTATGAAAAGTAAAAAACTTAAAATTCAGAAAGACATCCCTTTTGTTGTTGATGTTGTTAACTTTCTGGTTGGTGATTTCTGCATGACAAGACACATTTCTCTGTCTGGAAGGTGACAGGGGATCATTCAGACTGTATTTTAAGCACTCAAGCATGCTGTCCCCATGATTTGGCACATCCTTCCTTTTTACTTCAGTCTTTTATCTTGTATGAAGTCGGATCACAAACAGGGAGTCAACTGAGGGAACAGGATGATGTCTCGGTTGTCAAGGGCTTGTCTACCGTGCATACTCACAGGTTCTATATGCAAGCTCCAGAAATGCAAAACAAAATAAACTGACACCAACAAAGGTTACTGGATTTTGAAGCTAAAACTTCTTGGAACCAAATAATCTGATACCAAAGAGTTCTTGGTTAGTATCTTTTCTAGAATAGCTCCTAGAAAGGTTTTCACTGAAATGATAGATACCAGCTATTTACATTAAAAAGTCATTATTTATATCAGAGTACTGAAGGTTCAAGGGTGGAGGGAGACTCCTCATCCACTCAATTGCAGTAAGAACCCTCTCTATGGTATCTTGTAATAAATGCCGCCAATGGGAGGAATGTGTTTGAGATGAAAAGATCCCATCTTTCACCAGGAATCCAAAGAACCAGGCTGCACAGTCCCGCACACTTCTTAAGACTTAAGGACCACACAGAAGTCTCTAACACTTCTTTAAGGACTTATCAATATGGTGACCAAATCGTAGTCAGATTTTTTTTCACTTTGATAAATACCCAAGGAGAGAGATTAAGAAAGGGAAGGTTTCTGTTGGCTGATGGCTTCAAAGACTTCAGGCTTTGGTGACAGGGCAGAGCAGTTCACCTCATAGGGCCACGTGGCAGAGAAAGAAAATGCTTGTTCTAGATGCCTCTCTTTGTTCCATCACTTGAACCCCGTGTGAGTGGATGCTGCTGCTCACATTCCAAGTGGGTTTTCTCTATAGATAACCCTCTCTGAAAGCATCCTCTCGTTGCATGAAGAGACGAATTTTACTAATGTCCTAAGTACATCTCCGTCTCATTAAATCTGACTCACCATCGCACAAGGCTTAAACACACGAAGCACAGAGCGAGGGTGTTAAATAGTATTCAAACCACATGACACCTCTCTACATTGTCTGCTGCACAAAATCATATAATCATACTCACCTCAAATCAGTTATGTGGTGGAGTCATAGCCACAATTCTGCTTTGGTTTGATGGACAGATGTTTTAAGGATCAGTAATGGAACTTGTATAAAATACTAGGCAGAGACCAAGTGATGAATAAAAGCTGTCATATTCTCATTTTTGATTTCTCAGTTCCTTGTTTTCAAAAGTTCCTTACTCTACTTCCTTAAATTTTTTATTGAAGATAATGTTATTTTTATATAATATATTCTGATGTTTCCCCTCCTTGATATCCTCCTAGATTCTCCCCAACCTGGTACCCTTTCAACTCCACACCTTCCTAACGCTCTTTAAAAGAAAATAGGCAAATAAAAAAGACAAAATTATGTTTGAGTTCATATTATGTTGGTATCTATTAATAGGCCTGGGGTCTGCCCTTGAGTGTGGTTTGTATACCCACTGAGATTCCCTTGGATGGGAACAGGAACTCATGTCTACTTCCCCACCTCAGCACTGGGACCCTGTCTGGTTTGAATTTCTCCAGTCCCCTACTCATGCAAACACAGTCTTTCTGAGTTTGTATGTGTGTCAATCCTGATATATCTGTAAGACATGAAAGATAGGACTAAGTGTCCCTAATCGCTCACTCTTGGCCTATTGTCCAGCTGTGAGTTCCTGTATTAACCCCCATCTAGTACAGGAGAAAACTTACTGGATGGTGGTTGAATTTATTCTACATTTTCTGTGTAACTTTGGGTCATCTTTATTTGACATGTTTTCCAATGGTTTCTAAATGATCACAAATCTTTCCCCATGTTTGCAGAAATTCTTTTATGATAGTGTTTTCATCTACCTTATTAATTACAGCACAGGTGCCTACGGTCTCAGATAGTATGTGTAAAGTTTTGCTCTGTTTTGGTCTTAAAGATTCTTCCCAAGGTCTGTGTGTTGAAGATTGACACTCCAGCAGGAAAGGTGGTATTATGAGGTGCTAGGACCTAAAAGAAAGGACCTAAGGTGGAAAGTTAGGTCATTGAGCTGTCCGTTAAAGAGATACCAATTAGTGCCGGGCAGCGGTGGCGCACGCCTTTAATCCCAGCACTCGGGAGGCAGAGGCAGGCGGATCTCTGTGAGTTCGAGACCAGCCTGGTCTACAAGAGCTAGTTCCAGGACAGGCTCCAAAGCTACAGAGAAACCCTGTCTCTAAAAACCAAAAGAAGAGAGAGAGAGAGAGAGAGAGAGAGAGAGAGAGAGAGAGAGAGAGAGAGAGAGCAATTAGTAACCTCTTTCCCTCTCTGCTTCCTGACCACCTCAATGTGAGCAGCCTGTATCCCTGCTTTTATGTACTCACTTGAATAGGTCTAAAAACAACAGGGCCAATTGGTCGTGGGCAGGAACCTCAGAAACTGTGAGTTGTAATAAACCTTTCCTTTGTAAGTTGATACTGGGATATTGGTGACTAAAACAGACACAGCTATGCAATAGTACGAACTCTGGGAATCCTGTGGAAGAGGGGGAGGGAGGAGTCAGCGGGGTAAAAGGAAACCTCAAGAACATGGCCCACAGAATCAACTAATCAGGGCTCACAGGGGCTCAGAAAGGCTGGAACGATAATCAGGGAGCCAGTACGGGTCTGAACTGGTCTTCTGCATGTGTTACTGGTACATACATGGCGGCGAAGCTTGACGGTCTCATGGGTCTCCTACGGGTTGGAGCAGGAACCGTCTCTGACTCTTCTGCCTCCTTTTCCTCCCACTGGGTTGCTTCATCCAGCCCTGATACGAGGGTATATAGCTCGCCTTATCGCAACTTGTTATGCCTTGTTTAGCCGTGTTGCATTCTGAAGGGAAATAGAGGAGGATTGGTTCTGGGGAAGAGAGGAGGTGGGAAGGGAAGGGACCAAGAGGAGAGGAGGGAGAGGAAACTGCGTTGGGATGTAATATATGGAAGAAAAATAAATTTTGGTTAATTTATAAAAGAATATATGCCTTTTGTCTCAGCTCAGCTCTCTTACATTTGTATAATAGGAAGCATGATCACAAATCCACAAGGACTAACGTGCACGTTCGTTAAAGGTTTCATGAGAAACAGAAGAAACGTTGCTTTCAGGTTAGAGATGTAATTCCAGCACTAAAGATAATAAGATCTTATAGTAACATGTTAACTTTTTGTGTGAATTTTCTTTTGATTTCTGATTGTTTTCTATACCAGCACGATCAAATAAAATCCTTACATTTCAACTTATTACATGACGGTTCATTCAGTTAGTTTATAGACATGATTCTCATGTGAAATCTGGTACCACAAAAATACTTTACTATTTCTTTAAAACTTAGACTCTAACTAAGAAAAAGTGTGTTTAATTTATTTATTTTTATTATAAGTGCACGCGTTTTGGCTACATGTATTTGTGCACAGTACATATGCATGCCTGGTGCCCACAGAGGACAAAGAGGGCAATGGAGTTACAGGTGATTGTGAGACCCCGTGTGTGTGTGTGTGTGCTGAGAACCAAACCTGGTCCTCTGAACCATCTCTTCAGCCCCAGAAAAAATATTTGTTAAAATCCCAGATGAAAAAAAAATCCCAGTTATATTATTATTTATTTATTCTGCAATGTATAAAGAGTAGTCTAAATATTCATTTATTTTAGTCCAACTCGGCTGGCCTACTGTTTACTGGATTCCTCTTACAGACACTGTGTAAAGGCTGTTTATACTCAGAATAATCGACCCGCTTCTGATACTTGCAGTAAACTCTAAACTTGCTATTGTCAGTTTTATCTTCTGTTTTAAATAGGATGATGTGTTCCGAAGAAGACCCCATAACAATTTGAGTTACCTCCAGCTTTTCTCTTCTGTCCTCTGTGAATGGCGTGCTGCACCTGCCACATTAGACCTTCCGCTATTTGTAGAAACTGAGGGCAAACAAATACTAATTTTGTTTCATCAGTTTCTCCATATTGGCTGCCAGTGACTTATCACTTCAACCCTTTGAGGGCCGGACCTGGCCTCAATGCACCGGGCAGTCCTGTCATATTTATTGCCGTCGCCGTCACAGTTTTCCTTTTGTTTGCCGTCCTTTCTTCTCATTATGTTCTCTCTTGACTTCAATTTTATAATCTTCCTAGTTTACATTTTATGGAACTCGCCTTGTGTATTACTCTTTCTTATTCCTGATTATTTTTGCATTTTCTTGTTTATACTAATTGGCTCCGTTTTTATTTCCAGTATATTTATTACTAAATGGCATTCATTGCCTTTGGGCATACATTAATTTATCTTTCAGGATTTTTCATTTTCTCTGTGTCTTTTCTTTATAGATTCCCTTTTGCAACCTCCATTTCACTTCGCTTTTCTCATACGTGTATTATTTTGCTGTTGCTTTTTAATGTGCTTTCATATCTGTAATTCATGCTTCATGTATTATTAGTAGGGTTTATAAAATAAACCACTGTATGTTTGTCACAAACCGTGTTAATTTGGATCATCTAAAAATAGGTTTGAATTCACTGTACCACAGTTTGCCAGACTTCTTTATGGCCACATTACAGGTCTTAACTAAATAAAAAAAATTAGAAAATAATATTACAAAGTAAAAAGACTATAGGAAATTTATTGACTCGTGGTCAGAATTTGGGAGTCTATTAAAAGCAAATAACTGAAATGTAAAACAGTCCCCCAAATGATATATTTAGATCCTTTGAGGTATTTAATTCCAAAGAAATTGATAGATGTATGTATAGGCTAATACCATTCATCTTCTTGCGTTTCTATGCACTTCTGCATTTAAACCAAACACACCTTCTTCAAGTAAACACTTGAAAAATCATAGAATTAAACCAAATAAATATGTACCAAATGAGTTATAAGGCAATATAAAAATCAATGATATATATAGATATCAAATAACAATTCACTGAGTATCAAGAATTCTCCAGACTTGGACTGAGAGAGATGAAAGAATGGCCAAGTTCAGAGGCATCATTCCACCCCGTTCTTGAGTAATAACTGCAATAGCATCAGTAGCAGGCCCTAAACTTTGAAAGTGAAGAAGCAAAAACTCTGACAGAAATTAGGGCACTGTGGGCTGTTGCGCCACACCCTCTCAGGACTGTGTATTGTTAATAAAGATTAGAAAGAAACCTAGAATCATTGTTAAAAATAAAGTCTTTGTAGACCAAAGAACTTGTCAAGAAACTAAGAAGTGGAGCTTAATTTTTTCACAGAATTTAAAGACACTAACATAATTTAATCAGAAGACCCCTTCCTAGCCTTCTTCCATTTTGATAGTCTCCGGTTTGCATTAACTATTTAGATAACTACCACATTGTAACACCTAGTGAATTGTGATTAATAGTTCAACAAACAGAATGCATATAGTCAATGAATAAAATAAAAATGGCTGATTATTGAATTAATATTTTTATGGCATAACCGAGCAGGGACACATCTAGGCTTCCTAACACACAGCAAGTGAGTCCCCCAAAACAATGAAAAATGCCCACACATTCATGTAAAATGAACACTGATGGTAGTAAATTCTAAAAATGGCACAATTTGGTTCTAAATCAAATGCAATTTGCACATTTACATACCATATAAGAAAGCATAACTATGTTCATAGTATATTGTTCAACTTATTTGCATAATCTAATTCAGTGACACTTATGCTCTGCAGATAGTATTCTCTATGAGATTTTATCTCTTCTTATCCTAAATTGCAGTTTTATGAACTATAGACTATCTCAGAGAGAGAGACTGTAAATATCATAAATATTATGCCAATTTTTCTTTAAGATGGAAATTCATGTAAATTTATTTCTTCATTTTCTAACAAAACTAAAAGTAGCCTGTCCTTGCAGATTAAGTGTATTTATGTGTCTTTTAATTACAGACATATAATATTTATAAATCATCACTTTACTAAAAACTAGTCATTTTGGTAAGATCATACAATGTAGATTTAAAGCACAGCAGTATGGTCAACTCTCTCAACCCAACATACTAAATTTCCAATATAATGTCAAGCTAACTCAGAAGCTAGTCACGTGGGGCTTTGGTTCATAGAGAGCACACACTATCTACCCAAACTATGTCAAACTCCCAATGCACCATTTAGCTGTGTTAATTCTGTTGTGATGGACTGGAGGAATAGTAGACCAATATCTGATACTGGGATAGTGTCCACAGTACGAAGAGTGAGCTACCTGTTATCATTCCTATTGCATTTTTGTAAATTATTTCCCAGAAGTTGAGCCTCAAGGAATTTATATAATTTCCACAGTAGTCAACTGACAAATGTTAATTTTGGAATGGATTCCAAATGACCTGTCATGTGCTAAAGCCAATTTTTATTTCTACTGGCATGTCACAACTGTTGTCAGGGAAAGGAAATAAGCAAATAAGAAATAAGTTAAGAACAACTAGTTCTTATTTATTTTAAAGAACTGCATCACTTACTTGAAGGTAAGCTGTTTAGACCCTAAGTAATGATAATAATACAGACACTAAACAACAAATGGTCTTCTGTTAGGTAATCCATTTTCTCCCAATATGTTTAGTTCTTGTTTTTTATTAATGCTAAACTTCAAAAATTGAATTTTATAAATTATTTTCTTACTTAATCACTTAGAATTCTTGCATCTTTTAAATTGATTTTCATTTCTACATCTTACTTCAATATCACTATATCCAAAGTCATGTTGGTAACCATTAATTGTAGAACCATTCTCATAATTTGACCTAAGTATCATGTCTTTTACAAGATAGCATCTATGTTCTTTCTAAGCATGTTTTATATATGTTCCACCATAGTGAGAATCCTTAAATTTAAAAAGCATTTCTCAAGACAGGGGTCAAACCAAACACAAATAGTAGTTACCCAAGGTGAATTCAAGTTGTTTTTCTGAATGTTATCTTCTGACATATCAGGTAAGTATAGTGTTTCTGTTCATTTATTTAAAATTATCAATCTATTTATTTATATTATATTATCAGTATAAATTGATAACACTACAGAATTGAAACTAGATCTTCCCCATGTTAGAAAAGCTCACCATCACTGTATTACATTTTCAGACTATTGTTGTTGTTGTTGTTATTTAACTTTTTTATTTTGACAGAATATCTCAAAATAAGTTGTTTAGGGTGGCCTTGAATTTATAATACTCTCAATCTCCTGAGTATATGAAGTTATAGAATTCTCAGTTATATATTCTCAGCTTTGACTTACATTTATTCTTTCTTTGTCCATTTCTTCTACATTAAAAGTACAATGATTGTTTTTTTATATTCCCATTGCTTATGCAAATCATAACATCTTGTTCTTGCTTATTATTAGATTTTGCACTTTTCAGTATCATGGTCCAGTGTAGCTATTAAGATACATCTCCTTATTATTGGACATATATGTACTGTTGTTGGGAAAGAGTACATTATTTCTGTTTTTCATTGTTGTTTTGTACAATAGAAACTCATTCTAGATTGGGTTCTGACAAGTCATGTTATTGGATGAGCACAATACTTTAAGCGTTTTTGACAAGAAATATATCTGAAAGACATGTAAGTCTAAGGATTGGTTAGTTATTACTTCCTTATGGCAAAACAGTGAAGACAAAGCTGTGTGTATTATATTTAACATTATTTAATTGTCTAGATGTCAAGTTAGTGCATTCTTCCTAAATATCTATCTGTCTATCTATCTATCTATCTATCTATCTATCTATCTATCTATCTATCATACATCTACCTACTTGCTTATCATTTATCTGTCTAATATATAGATATAATCTAAATCTATCATCAGTCTACCTATCAAGCTATCTTTCTCCCCAACCTTATATGTATCACCCTGTCTCATCTAAATATAAGAGAAATGAAATCATCTGGACCTAGACTTAGTTTGATCTAGATATCCGTTCACATGATTAATAGGCTTACGGATAGGTGACACTACACATATTTGTTTATAAACCGCTTTGTATATTTATCCACCAGTCTCAGGACCTGGCTTACTGGGCACTGCTAGTATCTCTTTTTTTAAAGATGAGAAAACATTGAGGTAACGAGGCACAATGAATAAGGCATAGAGAAACAGTGGGATTTATCTACAACCACAAAACGCTGAATATGCTCAGTGGCACAATGAGGACTTAATCTAGGGCTGAAGTTTCAATAACCAAGGCACTTAACACTTGCACCCATTGTCTCATATCAAAGGATGGCAGAAGTATGCACAGTAACATAGGATGCAAGCTAAAATGGCAAGTATGTTGGTGTTATAGGAAACAGAGAAGCACAGCCCATTTGAGTAAGGTATTGAAGAAGGATTAGAGGAGGCAGACAGTGCCTAGATTAAAGTGTCATCTCATGAAGTTAAATATGAGTTATCATGTTTAGATTAGCATAGTAAAGTTCTCCTATGTCTCCAGAGGAAAGAGTAAATATAATTAGAATTGAGTTGTTCATGAATAAGAAATCCCAAAGACTTGAAGGAATCATTGGATCTAACAAAGCTGCAAAACCGTTTTAACTGAGTTTAAACTGTTATTAGAATTATGGTTAGCACTTAGAAATAGACCCATAGCAATAAATCTTAAATGCTGTGTATCCGTAGGTGAAATTCTCCTGCTACTCACTTGTAACCAAGTTTGTAACTGTTACCCTCTGAACAGTTGGCCAAGAACATTGCAAAGCCAGTGGACGAAAGCCATTAGAATGGGTGAAATATAAGCCAGTGTGTGAAGAACAGCACATTTCCTAAAAGGGAACATATTGCTCACTTCCTGGTTGACAAAAAAAAGAAGGGTAAATGTGCTGTAGGTGAATTATGGGATGCTTTTCCTGGAATAGACCACTTTCCTCTAGGTCTGAGGACAGAAGTCTGTTCTTGCCCGCTTCCTATTCTTTCTTCCTACAACTGTCCCACCCTCTGATCCTGAGCAGAGATGGTTGGTCTTATTCTCATTCTTCTCTGGGCTAAAGGAGTAGTTTTTACATACCAGTGCTAGAAAATCCACACTTTTGCCGTGGTCCTTATTGAAAGAGTCATTCCACCCCCATCACTCAAATAACTCTTCCAGGACAGGTACCACGACTGTTCTATTCAGTACTTATAGTTTTACCAAGCTACATGTGGGCTAAAGAAACTCATAAGACCATGAAAGTCAGAGCTCCTTTGCTATAGGGAGACGTCACCAGCATATGTGGATTTAAAAAACTGTAAAAGGAGTGGCGGGCTGCTACCCGCCTCCCAGCTCCCGGCCGCCTGGTAAATCCCCGAAATAATTACATGGAAACTGTATTCATTTAAACACTGCCTGGCCCATTAGTTCTAACCTCTTATTGGCTAACTCTCACATCTTGATTAATCCATTTCTAATAATCTGTGTAGCACCACAAGGTGGTGGTTTACCACGAAAGATCTTAACCTACGTCTGTCTGGGGTTGGAGAATCATGGTATCTGCCGGACTCTGCTTCTTTCTCCCAGCATTCTGTTCAGTCTACTCCACCTATCTAAATCCTGCCCTATCAAAAAGCCAAGGCAGTTTCTTAATTTAACCAATGAAAGTAACACATAAGCAGATGACCCTCCTACAAAAACAAAGCAACAAACAAACACTAGCTTATACTGAAGAGATTTTTTTTTTTGGATGTGTTGGTTAAGGGCATGACCTTGAATGTATTTTGTGTCCTTTTAGATGAGACAAATACTGGTGCACAGAATAATATGCTTTTAAAAACAAGTGCTTGCTGAATTGTTCAAGTATATCTTAGAATAGACAGAGTACTCTGTGGCAGTACTGTATCTTGTATTATTAGGATTCTTTTTCAAATCAATACTCTCTACCTGCTGATCTATAGAAATGTTCTCTCCTCCACTCTTCAACGCCCATCCTGCCATTCCTCCCCAGAGCCCTATAAAACAGAAATTTCCCAAATTCTTTTCTGCGACTTTTATGGACTGAAAGTAAGTAATCTGATTGGTGATGAAAACTCAGAACAACATAACCCGAGCACCTTGGGAATCAGTTGTGCCAAACACTTGTGAGCTTAGAAAAATATACCCTCACATATGTGGACTAGAAGAGGATCACTAGGTGTTAGAACAACAGAGGGAGGGTTTCTGACACTCGTGTGCCTGGAGACACGGCCTCCCTGAAAGCCACAGTGAGGTGGCAATGAAATCTTAGCCTATTCTGGGAATGTGGGAGGGAGATGTAGTTTCCCAATGGGGGGAAAACAGACTTTAAAGGAGCAGAGAGCAGACTGGCCCACTGCAGCACAGCCTAGGGTGAATGTTCCCACGGAAAACTTCTATGAACACTACAGCACCAAGGAGTCCGTACTGAAAGCTTGCAACAGGAAAACGTCCACTGAGAACTTAGATGCTGTAAACACTATTGTACCTTTCCTGATGTTTAAAGAAGGACATGGTTTGGAGAAGATAAACAGTTTAAGAAGAAAGTAGTAGATGAGATCTCATCTTTTAAAACTTACCATGAGAGAGCAAAGCAAGTGAACAAATCACACCCACATCTACCACCGTCAAACGTGTTGGCGAATATTTTGTCATATGCCTTCATCTGCCACGCTGCTTTGGTTGTCATCATAACTGATGTTTAGAATGACTTCACACACTCCTCATTAATGCGATTGAATAGTTTCATTTATTCTGTGACTATTTTGAATTATCTAATTGCAACAGAGTGAGCCAAAACGTATGCTTTGTTTTCTGGACATGGGGCTTGCTGCATCACTCAGGCTGATCTCAAACTGGTGTGATAACTTTATCTTCCTGCCCCAGGTTCCACACCTGACTTAAGTTACAAAGCTAAAAGTAGAATAGGAGACTTTTCATTCATTCTGAAAGCAAGAACGATCAATAAACTTTCCATTGCCAGAGTGTCATATATTTCCTGTTAGGTTAACATTGACTGTACTTGACTAGGATTTTTGGACAGCTTATCAATGGCAACGTCTCCTGGCCGATGACCACGCCTGTCAGTTTTTATCTATAGACTTCAGTGATCATGGCCTACTTTGTTATTTGGCTTAGAAGAGGACCTGACATGAACAAAACCTCCAAACTCATGATCATGATATCTGTAAACTACAGCTATTTGTTCTCATTAACTCCAAGTCCACAGTCCATGTATAGGTGGTCAGACTTCGATCACAAAGAACACATCTTGGAAACAAGCATGTGCCAGGGAGGGTACACACAAAGAATCAGAAAAGCCCTATGTTTATCATTTTACTTAAGAAGAATATAGGATAGGAAATACAGCACCATTATGACAATGTTTTAAGTTTTGTAATTATATTTGACTTACCCCCAGTTTCCTGTCAGTTCCACATTTCTGTATTTTCTTTGGGACTTTATAAATGGTGAACCTTGTATTAGCTTTGGTTGAATATTTTAAGATGCTGAATTTTCAGTTTCATGAAACATACCCTCCCATTCTTCAAAAGCATCCTTCTCTTGTTCCTTAGGTTGCAGGCTTATGCTTAAAGGCCAGCTAGCCAAACAGAGACACTACCTTTTGAACTATTAGTAATGGCAAACATTTCCCTGTAAGCTTGCTTGAAATATTTTGTTTTGCATCAAGAAAGTTTCCTGTTTTGAAGGGGAGATTTTGCTCCTGGGTGGAGGAAGCTCAAGTTCAGGTGCTACTCGAGTTAGTGTCTGTGGGCCTCTTTCTCTGCTGCATCAAGTTGACTTCTATGTGTTCACAATACCTCTTGACATACAGGGGTCAGTTCCCAGCTGTGGAGCCAAGATGGTAACACACAGGACCAAGCCTATTATCCTTCCTGTGCTGAATTCTCTTTTGGAACACAGTTTATAAACTCCTGCTTAATGCCTTAAGGAAACGAGAGATGTAGTCTCAAAACAAAAATCAATGAAAAGTTTGACTCACTTAAGAGTATCGTTTTCAGTGAGTCTGCCAACGTCTTATTATATACCATCCTCTCCCAGTTCTGCTGGAAGTAGAAGCATTGATAAATGTGTTTTATCTTCTTCCCATCCACTGCTACCCTGGAGCAAAGATTCTAAAGAGAAAATAAGTGCCCCAAAGTCACATGCTTGGGTGAAATGGAGAAATCAAGGACTTGACTTATTTCCACAGACTGAATAATCAATCTGTGAAGTATTGAAAGTTAACTGGGAGAAATGCTGTAGATAAATGCTACAGTGTATAGGTTGATAAATTGAAAATACTGAAGGAAACCGGCACACTATGTACTATTTGATGGTACACACAACACAACTTGGAACTCTGGAGTTACTGGGGTTTTTAAACTTGCTTTTCTAAAAATTGCTGTTAATAGAATGGATATTTCAAATTTTGTGAAGTTACACGCAATAATTGGCACTTTAGAAGTTTGGGTTTGAGTGAATTGTTAAAAGAAGAAATGAGTGGCTTCTCCTATATGTATCTAATTGCAAAAAATGATTAGGGTAGAAGATCAAATGTAAGTAGCTTTTTCTCCAAGCACACCATTTTGCCCATTTCTGACACTCTGCTAATAGTTGGTTCCATGGTTAAACAATCCACACTGCCATTGCAGACTTCTACTACATGTAATGTTTCAAAGTGGCATAGTTTGCATAATTCTCTCTTTAGTGTTTTGAAAAATAATTCAAATTAATTAATGTGAAACTTTACTCTTTTTGTCTTATATAAAGATATATTGTCATCTTCAGAGAAGTGTAAATAATAAAAATTGTTCAAAATGAAAGACTTATATATTAAGATTTGTTTCTTGAGAGTAAATAAACATTAAAATGATTAAGCAGGAAAAAATGAATTGCTATGTTTTTTACCAAGGAAAAAGTAAATGGAGACCGGAGAGATGGCTCAGGACTTAAGAGAACTTGTTACTCTTCCAGAGGACCCAAATTTGGAATCCAGACCCACACTGTGGCTCACAGTCACCCATTCCAGGGGGCCAAACACTTTCTCATGCGCATACAAACATGTAGACAAACCACTCAGACAGAGATAAAAGAATATCAAATAAAAGAAAATTTTAAAAAGAAGGAAACTGATCAAAATAAACAAAATTTAAATAGATTTTTTTATTCAATATCTAATAAACAGAAATTTATTGTGCTGTATGCTCATTTTATATTCTCAAAATATTCAGTGGATTAGAACGAGGAGAGCAAAACTCCCCACTCAGTAACTTTATGTAGTAGTACGGAGGGAGTGTATAGGGAAAATAATGAAGGACAAGATGGCAGCGTCAGAACTATTGGTATTTCTGCCAAGCATATCTAACCTTACTAACATATAACATACATTGTAGTAAAAACAAAATAGACTAGGTAGATTAATATTGAGCACTAATATATGCTACTGACATGTTAGTACTGTTTCTTATTAACCTCTTACCTAATCTACTCAAAACAACCACACAGTGTAGGAAGAAGAATGCTACTCTATAGTTTATAGAAGTTATGAAAATTTTGATAATCGTGACTGAACCAGTGGTAGAAGATTAGGTTCAATGTGAGTGGTGGCCAAACATGCATCCCTGTCTCTATGTTTCCTCTTTTTAAATAGTTCTTACATACATAAACGAACTCAAAGTAAACACTTTTCCACCCACAAATTCTAACACTGTAGTTATTCGTGACCACTGAGAGGACTCGTGATGCGTGGATACAAACTTTCCCTAGGGTTATGAAGCTGATTGGAGAGTGAAGGAAGGAAGAAGAGATGAGCAAAATGTTAAGACATCACCGAACACACCTTGTAAATGTGGCTCTGAACACAGGGAGAGCAGCCTTACCTAGAAAAGCATATGACAGCCAAGGACCTCCTAATTCTTAGGGTATCTATATCTCCAGGAGTGAATGACGTGCCGTCACCATGCTCCTTCTATTTTGAAAACTCTTAAACATCACTTGAGGTAGTTTGCATTTATTTCAAACTAGTCTAGCTCATGACATAGAGAGGTTTTCATACAAATTCTGCAATTTTTTTTAGGGTGTGAGACTGCCTACTGAGAGCTGCTTGGCTCTGCTGCAGTTTTTAAGGTGCACTTCAGATTTATATTCTCCCCAGATGATTATATTTTCCTGGGGAATGTTGAAGTGTTCCTGCCAGCTTTGACTTCTCATATTCCCTTCTATACCCTCATCTTATTGGATGCTTGCCATCAATATTAAATTGTTTTAATCCTGTTTTTTTTTTTTCCCATGTATTGCTGCTTTGCAGTTGGCGCAGATTCTTATGCCCCTTGAAAGGTACTTGTGTGGCAAAGATTGAAAAAAAAAATTGGCAGTTGCTGTCAGGGTTAATGTAGAAAAATAAATCTCTTATATTGCCAGTTTGGATTTAGTTTTCATTTTTAATGGCCCCAACAGATGTTAGAGGAATCCTCCACTTCCTGCACACTTCCATTTTTACAGCTGGTACTGCTTGACTGGTTCTTGACTTTGGGTGAGCAGTTCCTGGGTGTTTACACAGTGATTTACAGACTCTCTCTTGTAGACCATGGCCATCCTCTTCTTCTTGTTCACAATTTATCCTGAACGGAATTGAAATCACTCTCAATGCAGCCTCTAGCTGTATTACTCTGTCCAGGACTTCCTAGCACTCAACTCTTTCCCCCATATGGTAATCTGAAAGGTTAGGAATAGAAGGTATAAAAAAATAACATCATCAACAACAACAATAATGATGATGATGATGATGATGATGATGATGATAGTGATGAGGTACAAAAAGGTCGTTTACAAGCAACAAATCAGGAGACCCTGTCTTTATTGAGCTTCCTTTTTATAGTGCCTTGCCCTTTCATTTTCATCAAAACTTTCATCCTAATGTGGATCCGGGGGCTATAGTTCTCTTGGAGTTTCCCTTCTCTTTCTGTTATCTTTCTTTCCAAGTATCAACCTCAGTGGTCTGTTTCATCGACTCCACTCATTTCTTAGGGCTCTTGTGACCAAATACCAGAATGGAGCGACGTAAAATAACTTCATGCTTCACAGTTTTAGAACCTAGAAGTCCCAAATCAGCTCATCCCCAGGGGTCTGCTCCTTCTGAACCTGAACTTCTTCCCTCGTTAGTTCTGTTCTGCATTTCTAGCCATGTGGAGCTTGACTTGGTTTGCAGTTGTAGAACTCTGGGCACCAGTGCCCCCAAGCCACAATATGTGCCTTTGTATCATCTTCCTTTTGAGTGTCCTGTTTGTCTAAATTGCCCCTTTGTGATAAGGTAATGGTTGTATTAAGGCACCACATACTGATCTTATTTTAGCTTTATTGCCTCCACAAAGGATTTCCAAATAAGGTCATATTCTGAGTTGAGAAATATAATGTGACTTTGTAAGGAAGGGACATAGGTAAATCCATAATACCACTTAAGGACAGAATCTTTCCCATACTTGCTTCTTATATTGAAAAAGAAGAGTCACAGCTTTTATCTTTTTGGAGGACCTGGTAGGGGTGGAAGTGCCATTATGACTGCTCTTGTATCTGCCATTCTAGAGGACCTTTCCCTTGCTCCCCTGTTTCACAGGTTCCGTAGAGTTGCAGCATCAGATGCAAACAACTCACCAGAAAGCATGCACTTAAAAGTATCAATCAAATAAAACCTTCACAACTAGTTCTTTAATGAATTTGTTTGGCAAACTCGGCGAAAGAAGAACAGAGCTAAGCTATCAAACACTGTGAGAAAGAAAATGATCAGGTATTAGTAACACCAACCATAGTTTTTCTTCCCAAATTGTGTTAAGTAGACATGTACCAGCATTACCAAGGACACTAAGGAAGCTTATATTTTGTTGTGGTTGGTGGTGGTGGGTGTATGCATGCATGTGCACATCGCTATATGTGCACACTCAGAGTTCAGGGGTTGAAGTTGGTTGTTTTCCCCGTCAAACTCCTCTTTATTCCTTAAAATGCTCTCACTGAGCCTCACACCTGCATTCTGGCTAGACTGGTTGGCCAGTGAACTGCAGAGGTCCTCCTTTCTCCAATTCTGTTGCAAAAATTGTCATCGTGACCAACTTTTTTTTTTTTTTTTTGGATACTGAGCATCCAAACTCAGGCCCCTATGCTTCCTCAGCAAAACACTGCATACACTGAGGCTTCTTCTCCAGTCCCTATAAACTTTCTCAACCCATAATACCCTGTACCAGTAATCAATAATGACTTTAAAAGTTTAAGATGCGAGAAAAAAGGCAGAACACCTTTGAGAAAAAGCATTTTAAAGTCCGAACTTCTGGAGCATTATCCTAAGCACTTTCTAAAGTTTTATTCCAATAATATTTTATGCTTCTCACTGTCACTTATATTTACATTTTTTTTCTTCTTGCATTTTGAAGACAATAGATTATTTGTTTCAAACAGATATCTTAGCTCATTTAAATAAGTACAACTTGGTAATACTTTCATTTCAATGAACCTATATTAAAATTAGAGCCAGTTACTAATAAAAAAAGTGTTTTGAAGTTATTTGTGTAAGTAAAGTTAAAATGTTTTAATATTAAAAGAATTATATTTGCAAATCTCTACTACATTATTATGCTACTGTAACCCTTTAACAGGTCAGCTCATCTGTTTTAAAAATATTTTCTTACAGGTAGCTCTGCCAACATAGAAAGTGCAAACCAAATAGCATGTGTCATGTAATCTATGCTAAGCCACATACTTACAGTTAGTTCTAAAGGGGTTCTACAACTAGCTGATTTGATGTACCAACAAAAGCAAGTTGATTCAGGAAAGTATAGAGATAAAATAAGTAAAACCAATGGTCCGGAAGAAAACACTGGTTGTAGCTTAAATTGATTTGCTTGCTGATTCACTTGCATTGACTTCACACAGACCATGTCATGCTCACATGTAACTGGTCATCAAAAACGTGACATGATAAGTTATTAAACAAATTACAATGGGCAAATCAGATGAGATGAGGATTCTGGATGCAAAATGTGGGAATGTCTTAAGAGCGAATAATGAAATTTTCATAACTGACTGGTTTTAGAGAGAAAATTAAAGTTGAAAGGTCCTTCCCTGTTTGTGAGGGGCCACACTGGAAAATTCTTATCATCCTCCTTCAGCGGCCACCCTAGGCTGAATACCCTTCCACCGTGTGTCAGTGAAAAATAGTGTAGGAAATAGACTTCAATTCTTATTAAAACAGCAACAGCAACAACAACAAAAAACCCATCCAGAATATTTAAGCACATGCCTGTTGGATTTTTTTTCTCTTCCCGTTGATTTTTTTTTTTTTTTATGGAGTTGATGGAGATAAAAAGATCAGCCTGTCAGCTTGCTGGCATGAAATTGGAGTGTTTAGGGTTTGTTTTGCCTTTTTGCAAGATTGGTCCACAAGAACTTTAAAAGGAGAAAAAGACGATGCAAATTAAATACGTTAGAAACGTATGTCCCATCTGTTTTCATTTCATTTTTAGAATAAGGTTTTCATACCTTCTTTTATTTTTATATTCTATGATACCACACTATAATGTTGGCCACCTCAGAGACAACTAAATTAGCTATCCTGACCATATGGAAAGGAAAAGCTTTACCAGCTAAGGAAACAAATTTAACTCAGGGAAAAAGGCCTATGTGTTTTAAAGCTGGGGAGGGGGGTGGAACCGCATTGCTAAGAACGTAGTAGGGGAATATAACCCACCTGCATAAGTAAAATTTGAAGAGATTTAGATATTTCCAAATAGTGTCTCTTTTCTTGGCATCGATCAGGAACCAGCCATGTCTGAAGTGCCCTTCTGTTGTAGGCTGTCATCTGGATGTATTTGTAAGTAAACCCACAATCAAAGACATGAAAGGCCATCTATTTCTGTCTCTGCTTCTAAGAAGAAGTGAACCAAACCTTCTCTGGCTAGAACACATCCCATTATAGGGAAAAAAAAAATGGTTCAACACACTTCACAAAAGAAAACTTTCCCCTAATATCAATTCTTTGGAAAATTGAATAAGACATCCCTTTGTGAAAGAGATTTTATTTCATTTCTTCAAATGTCAATAGTGCTGAGCATTTGATAGAAGCCCTAGGATACCATTTCATTTTACCTGGAGAGAAGAGTCTTATCAATTCACATATAAAACTGATGACTGCTTCAGAAATCTACCAATCTTGGGTTTTCATATCAGCCATAGGGAAGGAATGGAGCTTACAGCGGTAAAGCTCGTGTTTTCTAGCCACAGAAGAGTAGAGGAACAGCCGCTTGATAAAAAAACCACTTCAAGTTGACATGTGCCGTTATTTACAACGAATGAAAGTGTCATTTATATACAAGGTTTGAAGATCGGGTAAAAACATTGGTGATGAAATTTCAATACCGGTAATCAAAGTGTTTTCTACCAACCTGATGACAACTCTCAAAACAGGGCTACTTGACATTTACAGTTCTGGTTAAAATTAAACTTTATTTTATCAAAGTAATAGGCAAAGTTCTAAGTGAAGGGATATATTTTAAGAGTTCTGCTATAAACGTTGGAAGGACTTTTTCTGGACATTATTACTAGCGAATGTTTTGCCAAAGTACACAACCAATTACCAAATTGTTGGTACACATTCAAGATGGGTCTTCTTATTTCTCTGGTGCTGGGGAATTAGAGTTCTCTTTACAAAGCAGCAAGAACTTCCCAACTCTCAGACACTAAAACTGTCAGAATATCTTTAAAATGCCCTCCTATGCTCTTTTGATGAGGACAGTAATGTACACTCATTGGCAGGGACCAACCAAGCAAGAGTAACTTTTATTTTGATCTAGAATATGTGGTTTCACTGGGTGTTTAAAGATCTCTAACCATTCATGGTTTACCTGTTCTTGTGGTTTACCTGTTCATGAACAGAGATGTGAAATTCTTCTTTTATCTTATTACAATTTTATTGGCATAATAGTTTGAGTAGATGGCATCAGCTGGCTGTCAAGCATATGTGAAGAACTGAGTTTGGATCTCCATCACCCTCATAAAACACAGTCAGGAGAAACAGGAGATTCTCTGGGGCTACTGGCCAGCCAGTCTAGGTGACTATTAAAATTTTATTGGCATAAGAGTTTGAGGAGATGGTATCAGCTGGCTGTCAAGCATATGTGAAGAACTGAGTTTGGATCTCCATCACTCTCATAAAACACAGTCAGGAGAAACAGGAGATTCTCTGGGGCTACTGGCCAGCCAGTCTAGGTGACTAAAGAGTTCCAAGTTCAGTGAAGGATCTCGTCTCAGAAAAGTAAGGTAGAGAGCAATTGAGGAAAGTACCCAGTGAGACATGAAATTTTTAAACACTAGTGTTTTTATGGTGGAGCATGGTGCAGAATATAATTAGCATTACTGGTGAACAAAGGAAATGTGTACGAATTTCACTTGAGCTGTATTACAACCTGAATTACAACTCAGTTATCAACACAGAGCTTACAGACCATCTGCATGGTAGAATCTTATACAGTAGACAAAAATGACCACGGATTCTCCAGAAGGGTGTGAACCTGTGCGTGAACTGTTAAATAACTAAGCATATATAAGCAAATATTTAACTAGATTAGATTTTAAATAGAGCACAAGCCGTGTACCAGAAATAGACTCATCTTTACAGTTTAGAGTTCGTTTTGTTGCAAAGCAGGTAAATGCTTTCAACGATCATCCAGCAATAGAAAAAGAAAGCACACCTTGTTTAGATTAAGAGGTAGAAAAGTCAAACCACGTGAGATCTGTTTGAGAAGAGAAAGTATAAAGAAATACGAGATTTATTTTTTTTTTGACCAGTTATAAATTTCAGTAACTGTCTATGGCAAAAGAAGGCTTCATTGAAGTTACTACTGATCAAAATGCCCAGAAAAACTAATCATGGGGAGACAGTTCAGCTGATAAATCTACCCCAAAATCCTATTCCTAAGGCTCAGGGAGCAACATCTCAAAAGAGAAGACAAAAAGGCAGTAACAATCAGAGGGCAAGGATGTCTCCTGTGAGATCGTATGGTCTTTACGCAACAAGGAAGACAAGCTTAGGAAGTTTCAACAATATTTTTTCCTAAACAAGATCTGAAAATTGATCTAGGATCACACACATACAAATATGAATACATACACATTTTTATGTCTATGACAACTCTTAATTAAACGGAGACAGTTTGAAAGAGAGCAGAAGGAATGCAGGGAAAGACTTGGAGGGAAGAAAGGGAATAGAGAAATGATGAAATTATTTTATAATCGGAAAAATAAATTTAAATAAAGTAAGTAGAGCATGAGATTTTTCTGGCATAACTCAATGATTTCAGTTTTCAAAAGGCATATCTTGGCATGTTTTTCTACTTCTGCTCATAAGGCCTTATTCCTCTTTACAGAGCATATTCAGTACATGTTTTTGAAAGACAAAAGTGGCAGGCTTCAGTGTCTGGTGCATTTACTAATAAGCCCAGGTCTGTACCAGATGGGCAGGTGAAAATGTGATTATGAGGTGTGGAGATGGTTCTGTCTCTGTAAAACATGCTCTCCAGGTTACTTATGCGTCTGTTATGTTCATGAATTCTCTGAATGATGATCCTTGGGGTACTTGCAGAACTAATCTTGCACTATAAAAAGGTCTAGAAAAGAAAAAAAATATATTGCCTCTTAACACAGTTGCAATAAATGTTTCTTCCTGTTTCCGGAAAAGCAAGTAAACAGAAAGGTGCCAGAATTTTACTTTGTCAGATTTAAAAGTTTATTAATCTGGTTCATTTAGGCAAATGACATCCTGGTTCATTTAGGGAAAACCTGAAGTGCCTCTGCTATTTACTATGCAATTGTACAGTAAGTCTCAGGGTTGCTTCTTTCTGTATCATTCTTCAGAGATGTGTGTGGGGCAGACAAAGCCAAAATCCATCCAGGTGGTAGAATTCCCCATATATTCATTTGGGCTGAAGCCTTCAAATGTCAGGTGCCTGGAGAGCTCATTTAATGAAGGGGCTATCTCTGCCAACTAGTCAGGAGTGTGAAATATTATTTATGTATGGAGGAGGCAGGGGCTTCCTGTCATTTCCTTGTGGGTATGGGCAAGTTTCTTTCTCTCTAGAACGCAAGTTTTCCATAGCCACTTTGCGTCAGCTCCACTCCTTTTGTTCTATACCTCTGGCAGGAAAAAAAAAAAGGTTTTCAGAGGATTGAAATCATTTTCATTTAAAAACAAGGAGCTCAGATGAACCAATTCGTTACTGAAAATACAACAGAGAGGCAGACAGTAAGCACCGTACCCTTGGTTAACTTTTAACTTATTTAAAAGTAGCTTGTTGAAGATTGAATATTTCTATGTTTCACTAGAGCCTTTAAATATAAAAGAGATATGAGACTATATCTGACACCATCAGGCATATTATATTAAAATTTATGAACAACTTCATCAAAAACCACTTTCCCTCTCCTGCATAGAGACAGATTTGTTCTGACATGAACGTTACATGGCTGGTTGCAGCCTCAGATTAATGCGAAGACCCTGGCGATTCCTTTTAGACGTTATTTTATGAAATAATACCTGTCAGCTGCTGCCTGATCCTAGAAGAGGGGGCAGGTTTTCCAGGTCATCTTGCCATCTGTCAGCGAAAGCTCATCTGTCCCTCTACATTACCACCTGATCTGTGCTAACAGGCCTCACGGGGAGGCCGGCTTCATTGGCCCAGTGGGAACCAGGGAAAGAAACTGCATGAGGACATCACCTGTGATGCTGAGATTTAATTATCACTGAAGTGATGAAGATGTGCGCGCAGATTGAAACGCTTTTGAATAAATTCATGGAGCAGGCTATTCTCTGCTTCCCCCCCCTCCCTGTGTCCGTTTACCCCTACTCTTAGCCAAATGTACACTCTTTTCAACAAAAGCTTACAATTGCCCTTATAGGGAAAACCGTGGCAAATCTCGCCCCCCCCGCCACAAACACATACATCCCGGGTGTGCACCAGTCTCCACATTCGACTAAATATGCGCATCGAACAACCAACCCGAGGAGAGAGAACAAACTGTGAACTTGGGAGAAAATTTCTTCGCCTTTCACTGCCGGCCCTGGTTATTTTCTGCCGAAGTTCCTTGTTATCAAATTTTAAAGCTGTATTGATTGTGGCTGGCTTGAAAATCAGATTTCATTGTGGGGCTCACTTTTGACCTAGGGTTTTGCTCAGTCTGGGGCAGGAGCACCGCAGAGTTACCTGGGCTCTCCTGCGGAGAGTTAATGCGAGAGTTCACAGTGGAGGTAGGAGTAGGAGAGACTATAAAAGGTAGACCCGACTTAGACAGCCCCCGGAAACCCCGGGACTGTGCACTCCAGCGCGCTCTCTGAATCAATACTCTACACAAAAGTTATTACAGGTCCAGGCCTTTTTGCCTTCAAAGCCGCTTAGGCTGTTTGTGGCATTAATTCTCTCCTGTACAAAAATGTAGTTGATAATCACCTGGCTGAGAAAAGGATTTGGGCTTGGAACAGCAGATTTCCTCGAAGATTACAGAATAAAACCTAGTTTCTTGGGATAACTCGGGATAATTAACCGTAGTGAAATATGTTCCCCTCGTTGATTCATGCCCGTGTGATACTTTTGTTAGATGCAACCACAGAGAAACATTTACGCCATTATGGGAGGCAGGATCCCATTTTTACCCTGTTCTAAAACATGCTATGCAGCACAATGCCGGGTTTTATTTCCTTGATTTTCAGGAGTCTGCCTTGAGTCTAGAGGCCGATTATTAAGCAAGCACTTAACTCAATTGACTCCTAATTATAAAGTTACAATAGAAAATGATACCCTGCAACCAGCCCCCTTTCCTGCCCCAGCTACATGACCTTCAGCCACTGTTGCCTGTGCTGTCAAAGGTTCCAGAATTCCCTTCCCACCGTGGCTTGCAGCACAAGGGACATTTTCCCTAAGAAGGGTGATTTGGAATAGCCAAAGAAAACCCAAGATTTTCCTAACACTGTAATAAGCAGAAACTGCCTGTGATTCCTTGTTCTTTTCGAGGGAAATCAAGAACAAACATAGCTTTAATTCCCATTTCAAAGTAATTAGTATACATTCAAGCATTTATCATGTTGTCATTGGAACCTGGGAAAGGTTATTCCTTGGGACTTGGGGTCACAGGCGAGAATGCATTGTTTGAAACTAACACATAGGCCATACATAAGAATCCTAGGGGGCAAATAGAGGTCCTCTAGTTTCCAAAAGAGTTGAAAAGTGAATACGGTAGCTGGGGCCCCGAAAGTTACCAGGCTCTGAGTGATCGGTGTTGAAAATAAGTCCTCAGCATGATGTTATGCAGCTCTTTAGAAAGTGTGCTGACAGCCACAGCAATACTTCTCCACAGACCGAGAGGTATACTGTCTGGGATCATGTGGAACTTTATTAAGCTTCTATTTTCCAATAGCTGTGAAGACTTGAAACTTTAATTACTAAATTATATACAAATATGTTTAACTATCTATTGAAATTACATTTTATGGAGGAGCTATACTCATTTGTCAATAAATGTTTCATTGTCAGGTGATTTAAAGAGTAGGCATGCTTTTGAGTGCCAAGTCCAGCTTGTCTCATGAGAGTATATAATCAGAAGCGGGTATAGAAGACATAAGCATGTTCCCAGAATGCACACCTTGTAGCTCCCAGTGACACGGACACCCACAGTTCTCTCCGAGATGGTTAGCGAGACTGGATTTGAATAACTTCACCTGAGTGTGGTCTGTCAGCAGCCAGTAATGCTAGGAAGATATGGAAAGAAGTAGGGCGATAAGGTATTAAAGAAGAACAAGTGGTAAATGAAGGACGTGCTGAGAGGTTTTATTGTTTTGGATTGGGGAGAATACTGGACCAACTATGTATAGCAGGCATGAATCCTTAGGATCATTCTGACCTCTTCCTGAAAATGTCATCTCTATTGGTGAGTTACTCAGAACTCAGTGAGAGAATATCTTGTCTTCAAAAGTACATTAATGTAGATGTTTACTTAAGACAAATATTTGATGAGCTTTCTCTGAAGCTCAAGTCATGTTTCATAGTACAATAAAGCAGGAAAAAAAAGAAGAGGGGGTAAAGAATATGAATAATTTTATAGACACTCTCTCTATATACATATATACATATGAGATGGTTCAGCACTTAAGAGCACTGCCTGCTCTTCCAAAGGTCCTGATTTCCGTTTCCAGCAACCACATGGTGGCTCACAACCATCTGTAATAAGATCTGGTGCCCACTTGAGGAAGAGACCTGGTCAGTAGTTCTCATTAACCATGAAACTCAATATGGACAAGTTCAACAGAACCACCATACATACTAACCATGCATGCTTCAGCATTACTAGGGAATAAATTTCACATAAGAAAATTTTGAAATATATATAAACCTTTTTACAGAATAAATTACTTTGGAGGGGCTGTTTTAAGACGAGGTTTCCCTGTGTAGCCGGGCTATCCTCGAACTCACTCTGAAGATTAGGCTGGCCTCAAACTCAGAAATTCTCCTGCCTTTGCCTCTGGAGTGCTGGAATTAAAGGCATGTGGCACCTCCACCTGGCTCTATTTTGTTCAAAATTATTTATTTAAACTTTGTTTCATTCTTTAGGTCTCTGGTCCTGCTTTTGGTTTGGACTTTGTAAGATTAACAAAAGAAAAAGAATAGACCTCAATGTCCTAAAATATCTGAATAGTTAAAATCAGCATTATCTTGGTTTTATATTGGATTATATGATTCATGTTATTATATTTTTGTTTTGTTTTGTTTTTTGAGACAGGTTTCCCTGTAGCTTTGGAGCCTGTCTCAGAAGTAGCTCTGTAGACCAGGGTAACCTTGAACTCACAGAGATCCACCTGCCTCTACCTCCCAATGCTGAGATTAAAGTTATGCACCACCACTGACCAGCTCATGTTATTATAAATTTTATAATTCAAAGAGTGATATTTTTCAAAACTGTATTATATACCCCCCCAAAAAAATGATCCTTCTTTCATCATTAGGCAGGTATTGTTCTATTGTTGGAAAGAAAACAATGTCACTATGATGTATTCTTTTGAGAAAGCTCTCAGGATAATTCACAAGAACTCTTAACACTATTACTTAATTGATAGGTAAGAAGAACAAGATGATATTTGGAGCAAAGCTATTGAAGGTTGTATCCTTCACAGGGCTTCCTTTCCAACTGGGTTGTAATTGAGGGAAAAATACCTCTGATTGCTGTCACTTGAAAGCTAGCTAGTCTTAATTTAAGAACAACCAGAGAACAAGGTCATTACCACTACTTCTTCCCACTAACTTTTGTTGGTATTGGCATTCTTATGTGCCAGAGGGTAGGACCTGACAAGATCATGTCCAAATTGCTTCTATGATTTAGGGAGACAGCAAAAATTATCAAGCACTTTCTTAAAACCTCCTCTTTTCTAAAACAAGGCTATTAATTATTGATGCGTATACAGTGATCACTAAATAAGCACACAATACATACAATGACAACTTAATTAGAGCTTTCAAATAGATTTCTTTGCTCATCCATTGTGACAAACATTTAACTTCCCTACAACTTTGCTACAACCTCATTAACATTTTGCATAAACTAAGAGACTCATAGAGATGAAAGCAGACATAAATATGCTAGTCTGTGAAGCGTGGGAGATGCTCAAGGTGACTTAGGAGCTAGTGGCAGTCAAGACAAGAATGTAAGCGTCAAGGAACTCTCATCCTTATCAGGACTTTGAACGAATAAAAAGGCTGTGAAAAACAAATGCTCCAACATAAATTGTAGTCACATAAAAAGGTATCACAAAATAATCATTTGTGGTTCTTAAGAGACCTTAACTCTATATGATATGTATGATGTCTTATGCCCTCTGTGCTTCAGCAACCACAGCTGTACTTTAAACAATCATTATGGCAAAATATTTTAGCATTCTATAGCCCAAATGGTGATTTGAATAGCCAGTATTATCTTCTACCTAATGCAAGCAGCAGAAAATACAATACAAAAGGAATGTTTTGGCCAATGGAAGATGTGTTTCAGAATAGACATCATTTTATCCTAGTTAAACACCTGTGAACTCTAAGAAATTATCAAGTACACTTCAGTTTGACATTTACTTCACATTTGGAGTGCTTATTAAACTAAGAGTTAAGGAGACAGAAGTCCTAGATCATGCGATAAAGTGTATTTTCAATTTCTTTGCTGAACATTGTGACAAGAAAATGATAAAGTACTCCAGGATCTCGAACTAGATCGTATTCTTAAGAAAAAATGTGAGGTCAAAACTTCCTTTGCAGGAAAGGTAGAGAGAAAAAGACAATGAGAGCAAAATAGAAGGGTTTGGATCTCTTTACACATTGCCTAACACTATAGTTTGGCAACCCAACCAAACATGAACAGCTCCAGCACCTGACCTTACATTTGAAGAATACAGTAATATTTTAAATGTATACTTGTTAGTATTAAAGGAAAAACATTATGAATCAATAAGAATATCAAAGGAGAAATTTCAATACAGAGGTGCCATTTCATCTTTCTAAAAGTTTCTTTTTTAATTTATCTTTTAAGTGTTTTGCCTGCATGTAAGTCTCTGTACCATATGGATGTCTGGTACCCTGTGGAGGACAGAAGAGAGCTCAAGGTTCTCTGGGTTTGGAATTATAAGTGGTTGAGAACCATCATGTGGATGTTGGGAAATGAACATGGTTCTTATGGAAGCGCAGCCAGTGATCTTAATTTCTGAGTAATATCTCCAGGCCCAGCATTTCATCTTAATCATGAAGAATGGAGTAGATGTCACAGGAAAGAAAATGAAAGATATTTTAAGACTAATCACTTATATATATATATATATATATGTGCATGTGTATGTGTGTATATGTGTATATTTATATATATATTTAACTGATATATACTTATATATACAAGTACTATACAAAATATCATACAATATATATTACATGAGTTATAATGTATACTATACAATACATTGTGTATTTACATTTATATATTTTATAATACATTATATTATAAATATAAATATATGAGCTAATGTTCCAACACCAACATAGAACTGTAGACTACATGTAAACAAGCATAAGTCTGGACTTCAGAATGTTCTTGACTGAAAATGACATTTCTTTTCTATGTTTGAAGCAAATTGCTCAATTAGCACTATCATTGTCTTAAGCAATATCTACTTAAAAGGGTAAAAAAGGCACTTTTAAGAACAGATCTTTAAATTTAGAAGAAGAAAATGGCTGGGAATACCCAAGAGAGTCTAAGAAATTGCAGAGAGACATGGCACCTCATTCAAAGACCATGAGGCAGGACAGAACATAATTTATTTAATGATCCCAGAGATGCTTGAGATGGATGAAATTAATGAGGACAGAGTGTTTTATGTCAGGAAGCAGGTAATAGGGATCCTTGTCAGCCACAGTAATATGCTTTCCTCTTACCTGACAGGATGTGATTCTACCAATGATTTTAGCAAGGAGAGAAGGCAGAAAGTTGCTCTGGAGTGCAAATTACTTTGTGGGAGGTTCTGTTACCTGCATGCATTTCTAGTCAAAATCTAAGCCAGAAAGCAAACACTTTTAGGACCTCAATGCTCCATTTATATTTTATCAATTGTTATTGTGAAATTATCTGTTATTATCCCTATCCATTAGACAAGGTCAGATTTTGCATTCCCTTACATATTGATCATAAATCACAGATTCTTCACTAAAGATCTTATAAAAATTCAGGTGAAATACAATTGCCTATTGCCTCTTGCAATGAGTATATTTTCTTGGCTCTGACTCTGATCAAGAGTGGCAAAAAGAAAGAGCTGTGTTATCTTTGGTTTCTATAATTCTAATACTATCCATATAAAAATGATGCCATCCTCTGAGCAGGACTGCATTTTACCTAACACATCAAGGGAGTGACCTGAGCTCCAGCTGATTCAGGAACAGCATCAATGCTTATAGATCTGTCTGCATAGGTGGCAGGCATGATGCAAAAATTGCAGTAACAAGCTACTTGATGCTGCTATGAAAGAACAAATAGAGGGCTTGGTGTGCTGAAAGAATTCAGGAGTTTTTAAAATAAGCTACAGGTAAATATTCTAAAATAAAAAAATCTACATAATTGTTTTTTCTTTAACCAATGCTAGCATATCAAGTCTCAGAATGAGTTTGTAAACCTCAAGCTACCCTGAATTAGAAAACTATTCTTGAATGCATTTATTTATAGCCTATGTGTTAGTTTTCTAGATGTTCACTGAGCCCCACATCACAAGTTGAGGAGAGAAGATATTCAACATCCCAAAGCACACTGACCCACATTAGCTGTAGTGACTGTAATAGTGTCACATGTATGGGTCTTTGAAGTCTGTAAAGCTTGTTTATGTGGATTTATCTCATTTTTATCAGATTTAGCAGTTGAGACAAGCTAAGGGGAGACCCAAAATTAGAGGAGGAAGGAAATTGCTAAATTGTCCCTGACAGTTGAATAAAGATAGAGTTCTTGTTCTCATCCTGTTTTTTTATTCAGCACAGTCACAAAGGCCAACAAAGTCTTTCTGCCTTCTCAGGTGAACCTTCTATCTGGAGAGATATAGAAAGATTCTTGTCAAGAGATCATGACATACAATTTCAAACACAGTTTCAATAGTTTTGTATATTCTTGAATAAAGAATCATGACAATCACTGATTTGTGGATACAATATTATTACTAAGAATTATGATATTATATACATAACTATATAGTAAATATTATTGTTCTATACTGTATAAATATTACCTAGTTTTCTGATTACTAATCATCAGCCAGCAACTTTCAAAATTATTTTTGAATCACTTTTGAATCACAAAATTGCTCAAATCTGTACATTCCAAATAAGTAAAAGATAAACAAATAATGAAAATGCTTAAAATATGGAGAATTTATAGCCAAAATGAAGAAATAGAACATGGCCTAGAACAATTTACTCAGACTTGATTTCTCCTTATTGTTATCACCAGATAACAAGTGATAAAAATTTAGCATTTTAAGCAAGCTAATCTCTCTGATACTTTATATCCCAGCAGAGCATAGAATATCACCATCTTTTTTCATTTCCACTAATTTTAAATGTCCTTCATCTGCAGACCACTTTAGAATGTTTCATCCTTAGTTGGAATATATAGTTCCTATATATTTATTTGAAATGTGTACAAATAGTCACATTTTCAATTAATTGATTAAAATTTTTCAAAGAAAGGAAAGTAATCAATTGCTCTACTGTGGAAACAGATGAAATCTGAAAGTTGGATATGGAGAATCATTATTAATTCCTTCTGTCTTCATATGTCTGCCTTTAGCCTTAAGTAGTGATTTCTTAAATGATATGCCCTTCAAAAGTCTCAGATTTTTATGAGGTAGCCCAAGGGCATGAGTCATCCTTCCCCATTGCAAATGTAAAACCAAGAATTGGTTTTCAGATTCTTCAACATTAGTAACTAGACTCTAAAGTAGACAGTCAAGAGGTGCTGGGTAAGGGATTTTGTTTTATGATTTATGTAAAGTTATCATATATGTCAGCTATTGGCTAAATGTCCCTTTCCATAAACTCTTAGAAAATGTGGGTTTTCTAGGATTTCGCCACCACTATCGTTGCTTTAACGGAGCAGGCTGGCTCTTATCTTGGAAGCTTTGAGTTTTGAGTGTTGTTATCTCAGCTAGTCGTAAATGCATCCAACCTGCATTTCCATCTGCAGTGTTGGTGATTCCCTCCAGAACACACTGAGGCACACTCAGTTTCCAGGCACAGACAACTGCTTGGGAGCTTCCTCCAAACAGAACACTATATGACCGAATGCAAATGCCCAGTTCTGATCATCGCTCACACAGTGAAAAAGGAATAAGCATTGCTGAATGGTCCTGAGTTTTCTGGTTCACAGACAAATAGAAAATAGCTAACAGAATGTATTGGGCTTCGTGTGAATTTTGGCCACAGTACCAACTTTCTCCCTTTGCAATGTTGACTCAGAAGGGCCCCTCTCATCTCGGTTTCATTCTAGTTTTAAACTTCCCTATCACAGATGATCGATTGCTTTAGAATAAATGAAAAATCCTTCTACTTCTCAGAGTGGTTTCTGGTATCCAATTATACGGGATTTTTGACCTGGCTGGACAGCAAATGTTAACACAACTTCAGTACTCAGCAAGTCTGAACATGTGTGCGCTTGACTTTTATTAAACTCCTGCTGAAGAAACAGATTAATTGGAGGCTGAGTCACCGGTGAACAGGCGTTAAAGACAGAAGGACCTTCTCACATTTTGTACTGTTATCCAGGCTTATGCCATCTCAGGTTGGCAAGGAGATCCCAACCACACTGTTTTGAAATATAACTGAAAGAAATTGTGGAATAACAGGTGCAAAAAAAAAAAAAAACATGCAAGCTACTTATAAAATGTTGATCTGGTTCCTTCCCTTTTCTCTTTCCAAATGGCCACCTGACACTCTACAGGCTCAGGTACTGCCCAAGTAGCATTTTACTCAGTACCAACACAATGGAGCCTGACTTTGGAAGCCTGCAGTTGGCACAGTTGCACTTCACCTGTTATTATTCGATTATTACTCGCCCCCCCCCCCATGAGACAATTATTTTAAATCTGAAGCTGGCTACATGCTCTGAAAAAGCTTTTGGATAGTCTGCAACACATGAGATGATGGGAAAGCCCTTCTCAGCAGCCTGGTGTCTGTCTCTAAACTCTGGATGTCAGTCCCTTCTGTTCCCTTCCATGTTTAATCCTTTGCATTGTGTAAGATAAGCAGAATGATACAGCAACATTGCTATTGCCACAGAAACCAGGAGCTACATGAGGGTGGGGAGAGTTAGGGATAGGACCCAGGATAGATTGTGGATAACTTTGGGCTTTACAGGACTTTCCCATGTGCTATCTTTCTTGCTATCTCTGTGAAATAGGTGTCATCAGACTTTTACAGCTGAGAATGTTGCCTTTTCACAGGGTTAGGACAGTTCCTAATGCAGCAGATGGGTTAAGTTCGTTGAGCAGACTACCAGCCAGACCATCTGACTCTGGGTTTGCCTAGCAATTCTGGAAGAACACGCCTCCTGAAAAGCTTGAAGTGCTTTGTGTCTGCATCTTTCCCACTGTCACATATGAGTCCTGTGGAGGCGGGAGCTTCCGATCGCTCTTCCAGCTTCAAGATGGGATTTTGACCTTTGGTTATCCATCCCAAGAACTATAGAAATGCAAAGCAGATCAGTCACTAAGATCAGTTTGCTACCTGACTCCAGTCGAGAGTGATCTATTTAGCTCCTCCATGGCATGTGTCTGTCCATTGGCATGCGCATGCCATCACCTTGTGTTTCTGTGCTCTCGAGTCTTCTGGACAAAGCACTGTGGGCATCAATTTTTTCCATGACAACTCTTCTTTGGTTCAAGCCATTAACATAAACACAGAAATGAGTCTCTGAGAGTAGGATTTCAGTGTTATATTTTTTAGGTCTCAGCTGTTAGAAATCAAATATTACTATGCAAATTGAGGCAAGTTACTTAATCCATTACATTTCCAGGAGTCTCAGCTTTGCACCAAAAAAATGATTCTGGAACGTTAGAGAGTGAAGGACAGAAAGGTTTGGTAGAGTTTCTTTAGGCTTGTGTCTTATACCAGCGTTTTCCGTCACAGTTTTCAGGCAGATGTATAACCTATTTATTGAATTAAGTACTCTGAGGACACATAGCAAATTACCACCTATCAATCCACTTCAAATTAGCATGTACATGACTCAGAGAATATGGACATACATCCATAATGTGAGCAAATCAGAGGTTGAAGTAGAAGGTCACAAGATTAAAGGCATCCGTTCCATATAGTATGTTTAAGGTCTACCAGGAAAAGACTCAAAAACAGAAAGAAAGAAAGAATATGGACGCAGGTCAATGTTAGTGTACTTGCCTAGCATCAACAATGATGAGTGTTCAATCAAGACTACTGTAAAAATTATAGTACATTATTCATATGAAATGAGCCTATAGTAGATACATTATTTTTAACTAAGTACAGACAGTAATGTTAGAATTAACTATGTATCCTTTTTACTTTTTTTTAACTGTGAAGATTGGATGCTTAGGTCTTCTTCTCTAAATTCCATACTATATAAGAAATAGTTAACATGAAATACATTGCAGAAAATTGTGGGATATTATTTAGCCTCAGTTTCTAGTAGAGAAACCTTATAATGAGCTTTTCTGTATGTGCTTTGTAACAGCTAACTGGCTACCTTCTGATACTTTTTTTTAAAAAAAAAAAACATTTCAATGTAGAATAGAGGTCCAAGAACAGAGTGAACTTTTTCATACTCTAACAGTCCAATCCTGGTAAATCCATCCCACTTGCTAGATGATGTTACAAATGTCAAGATTAGTTTCTTCTAAAATTACCAGTGCCAAGTTGCATTCCATTTCTCATGTCATATAATATTCTGCTACCAGCATCCAGTTTAAAAGAGAGCATAAAGAATGTGTACACATACACACACAAAGAACCTGAGTTCTTTAAATGTGAACTGTATTTACATAAACTGCATGGGATATCACAATGGGATTGTTTCTTATTTTTATATTTAGTCTCATCTTTGTTTTGCCTAGGTAGGGAAAGATAGTTAGAGACAAGATGCTTAGTTTTGAATCAGATGTGATCTCCATCACAAGTAAATATAAAAGTTTAAATTTAAAAATAAATGAGTCTTGAAACCATTTTATTGTATTTTGATTGTTTTACTTCCTATGCATAAAATCTAAGTAGTCAAGATGTCCCCCTAAAATCTTTCACCAAACCTTTGTTTTAAAGTATCTGAGAGGACATCATTCCATGTGGGAATATTACATACAGCCACTGATTCAAGAGTAACTGAGAACTTATGTACAAAACATTCTTTACATATTGACAAATATTTCTAAAAAATGAATTGGTATTTTTTGTTGTTGAGTGTTTTCATGAGTGACCTTTACCTCTGCAGACATATGCAGTTTTCAGTTTTTTGGGTGAGACTTTCAAAATATTTTTTTAGAGTGTTCAATGTTAGCAGTGACATTTTTACAGTGATTTCAGAGCCTTGTAGTTTAGAATATTCTATTTTCTTTATTTCTAATTACTTACAACACCCTCATTTTCAATCCTGTGCAGATGTAATTGACAGTGATGATATACAATATGTATGAAATGAGCTTTTCACTATCAGTGGTGTGTGTCATACAAGACTCCATTGCAATATTTACAGTTAAACTAAACTTTTTAGAACGAGCAAAATTGCATTTGTTTTGCAGATTTGCTCATCATTAAATGTGAAACATTTCACATTTGTCTTTTTGAGTAATTGGCTTTTTAAAATGATAAGGTGCTCTGAACACTTGTTATGTGGATAGGTCTGACGTTGTATCCCAGAAATCCATATGCCATACAGACAGAACAGAAGAAAGATATTCACAAGCATGTCACAGATTGGACTAAAGCAAGCCAAAAACCCAAGTGCCATGGCATTAACAATAGCACCAGATTTACTGTCACGATCGCAATCTGTGCTGCATCACAGACAGAAGGAGAACTTTTGATAGGTAACACCTCAGGGTTTTTTTTCCATCTTTTTGGCAAATTATCATTTATCATTATATTTTTGCCTGCCATATAATATTATTACAATGCTATGCGAAGTACAGGATATGTTTAATAGGTCCCAACAAAAGGACTGAGCAATTCCGCAGGCCACGTAGGATGGAACAGATACACAGATATACTGTTGTTGTATTTCAGCTTTAACTGGAGCAGGAAACAGAAAACAGCCAAGGTACTGGTATTTTAGCTTCTTCAGAGTTCACAAAAGGAAGAGGATTCTTAGTGACAGGGAAAACAAAAGAATTACCCCTCTCGGGAACTTTAAAACTCCGATGTTTTTAAAATATGTGGTTCCCAAGGATAACAAGTCAAAGCTAATTTTATTTTGGAAGTTGGAAGGGGTTGGGTGAGAATATTTTGAACGTGGAAGTGTCCATTTCTTTCTGGTCCATGTGCACGCCCCCACGATGCATACACAACGGGACCACTGTTCACAGCATGCCCCCAACACCTACTGAACAATTCCAGAATCACAGGGGCAAAGCCTCGTGTTAGGACAACGGAAGGAAAAACCCCAGAAACACTGCGCAGAGATTCCTTGGCATCAAATGAGAAACATCAGCCGATTGTTTCTCTTCATTGAAGGCTGTTTGGGGACCACAGTGAAAATATTCTGTTCTTCTATGTTTTGACTGTCTTCTGGCTGAGAGATTCCTGGAGGCCAGACTTCCTGGGTACTTTCTTTTTGTAAAAGAATGCCTAACTCTCAATGTTATCTAATTCTGTTGACATAATTACAAATATTAAATCTAATTTCATAAAGATAGAAAAGGAGCCTTAAAATCCGTTTTTTTTTTTTTAAAGTAACAAGCAATATAAGATACAAGCTATTCAAATATAGCTACATAGGAACAAAAGAATATTGATCTGCCAAATCAATGTTCACTTGGTTGGATAAATTAAGTAAATTTTGATAACTGAGTGCGTATCATATGTTTGAAGTGAGTAGATTATAGTGGGTTTGTATGCTGCTTAAACTATATCTCTCCTCACCAAATCTTCATTATTTAGTTCTTAGCATCCCTTAGTCGTATTTGAGACCTAGCCATAGCATATCTTCACATTATACTGCACAAAACCCATCTTCTTGTGAGAACTGGATTCCACAGATCTCTTCTGCTCCCTATGCCTCCCTTTCATGACACTTCGTGTATTACTTCTGATTTTCAAACACTTGCCCAAATCTTTACTTACTCATCAGTCTATCTCAGGCACAGTTTCAAGAATTATAGAGAAACACAATAGTTATGACTTTTAAGTATATACATGTTAATTAATGAGAAACAAAAAGAAAACCACTCAAAATAAATTTAGATAATAAATTTAATAAACTTTAAAAAAATTATAATATATATTATATGTGTATATATATACATATATATATATATATATATATATATATATATGTATATATATGCTCTATCCAGAACTGGATGGCATGTATTATGGGTGTAATAGTAATATGACTGAAAAACTAAAAATAAATTTCAGGAAGTGTCCAGTATGTCAGAGCATCTGAACATGAACTTTTACATAATTTTACCAAGTTCATAAAATAATTATAAAATTTGTTGTTGAATTTCTGCCCCAAGTCCATAAAGCTAACATGAATTCCTCTTAATAATTTTAAACCAGAAAAACAACTATAGGGGCTGGAGAGATGGCTCAGCGGTTAAGAGCATTACCTGCTCTTCCAAAGGTCCTGAGTTCAATTCCCAGCAACCACATGGTGGCTCACAACCATCTGTAAAGAGGTCTGGCGCCCTCTTCTGGCCTGCAGACATACACACAGACAGAATATTGTATACATAATAAATAAATAAATATTAAAAAAAAACTATACATCAGAATACTTTGAAGTTGCAACGTGAGGCTTATATGAGTAAGACTTGAATATGAAGGTTGAACAAAAGTAGACAGCTGCATTATGGGATTTATTCACATGATATCACAGTGAAATATCCCCAGATTACATCAAGAGCCATGACATCATAATCTTTTCGATGAAGATATTTTAGAGATGTTCAGAAGTATGCTGAAGCCATCATATTGAATGCATTAAATAGTTAAGATCTTTAAAGGAAGGGGCCCAGAGCAAACATGGTGGCAAATATGGCGGAGTCAGTAGAGGGTTGCAGACACTGATGATTCTGAACACTCAGGACAAAATGAAGCCTAAGTGATCACACACTAGCAGCGAAGGGGGTATAGGAAACAAAAGGCATGGGAGCAGGAGACTGGGTGATGAGCGTGGCAGTGACCCCGAAAGAGTGAGGGAAATTCTGGTAGGTTGTCGCGGCCCCCCTCATCCAGCAAGGAGGATGCGCAACACCGGAGCTCTTCTTGCTAAGCAGTTTATTCAGGACCTTTTGACAATTGTAAAATCTCTCTCTCTCTCTCTCTCTGGGCAAACCTCTCCCAGCCCTTAAGTAGGCCTGGGCTGCCAACCTCAGATTGCCAGGTGGGCACTGCTCATAGGTCCACGCATATGCAAGCAGCTGACAATCATTGCGTGATAATAGCATAAGTCAGGCCTAGTTGATATTAGTTGATTATCACAGAGAGCACTCGCTTTCGGGATTGCGGAGGGCGGGAGCCAGCACCATCATGTGCGACTCCACGCAGCTCTCTACATTGCCATCAGGTGTGGCTTCACGCAGCTCGCTACAGTAGGTGACAAGCATAAAAACAAATATTTCATAGAAAATGGAAAACCTTATGGCTACCTTAAGGTAGATGTTGGATATGGGTATGCACTGGCAGAAAGAGATGTCTTCTTGGTATTGACTGCAAAGTTTGCTTTTTCACTTCAACTAACGGAAAAGTCTTTCTCGTCATTAGGAACATATCATCGCCTAAGACAAGACTTTCTCCTAATTTTAAAACAAATGTTAGGTGATGCATATGTGGCTTCCATTCAATTTAATTCTGCTTAATATTTCACCTAAATAGTCCTCATATGATATTAACTGTTACTCATTCATCAGCAGACACAATTCCCTGTCATGTGGCATGCACTGGCTCACAGCCATCCGTAACTCCAGTTCGATCTGATGCATCGAATCTACACCAGACAAACATACACCCATAATTTAAAACAAAAAAAAACCCTGATTTTTAAAAGATTGGGCAGGGAATTCAATATTAATTCAATAGTAGGTAGAGACAGGAGGAGAGCTACCTCTTGATGGCCACCAGCCTTGCTCCAGTTTCTCTCAGAGAACGGGTCTCAAGGAATTAAAGGAGAGACTGAAAAAACAGGACACCCCATGTTCTCCTCAGACTTCCATGTACACATATGTGTCTCTCTCTCACACAGACACAACATTTATATAGCCCCCCACATACACACATATGCATACATCCACACAAATAAATAAATAACCCTAGACAAATAAGGTACCACCCAAACAGCTTTGCAGTGATATTGGTGTCAACTTCATGTGCAAAAGAAGTCTGGCCTTTACCAAACACATCTGACCTTGTAAATTACCTCTCCCTATAGCAAAACACAGAACAACCATGAGCGGGTTCCTTCCTGTCTCTATGGTTTTGCACTATAGCCTTATCGAATGTTTGTTAGTCATGTCGCTGTATTTTATTGTCTCCCTTAAGAAAATGAGTTATCCTCACAAATATACTTACAGTTCTTCATCCCTGCAAGCAGACTGCCTGCATGAAATACAAGATAGCAATCTATTTATTAGACACATTTTATATCGTCATGTTCCTTGTACTTTATTTCCTTTTGTGCCTATAGTTCTCAGAGAATTTCAATCTAAAGATTATCCCTCATTTTATGCAACTTCCTCCCTCACCAGTGTTTTTAAACTCTTTGCTTGGGTATACATTATTTGGGTCATGTGTTTATTTCCACTTGGGCCCACTGTTTTGGAAGACAAATATGTGCAGAACTCTTACATCAGCCTCTTTTGTGCTCTAATAATAAACCATATTTCTTTCATGGAGATCCATAGGTCTTTTTTCTTTTATCTGTAAAATCTGGTGATTCTGTAAGGATGCGGATGAGAATGCAAACTCTTTGCTAAGTCTCCTGAAACACTTAAATATTACAACACGAGACTCACACTTAGGGTCTTGTGCATGCTAGGCAAGTGTTCTACCATTGAGCTCCACGTCTCTACAGCCTTGTACCTGGAGAGCTTATAAACCAATAAGCTTGGAGCTCTCTATGGTGGGGCAGTTTTCATGTGTCATATCTTTGAATATTTCTGGTTCCATTTTATTTCAACATTTTCAACAGTAGTAGTGATGAATCAATGTAAAATATCAATGTGAAATAATTTTCTCATGTCTACTGTCTTTTATAAATTAGCTTACCTCAGGCAGTTTTTATTTTGCATTTTGATCCAGTTCTTGTAGATTCTGCTATCCAACATCCGGGTTTAAGAATTTTTAATTCTGGTTTTAGTGTATGTATAGATGTTACTACTTTCAAGGGAATAGTTTTTTAATGTCTGTTTTTTGTTGTTGCTGCTGGTTTCTGTAGTGGTGATGGGTGGAGAGACAAAGAAATGGTCTCACCATGTAGCCCTGCCTGGGCTCAAATTCATAAACCTACCAACCTTGCCTTCTCTAGTGCTAGGGTGAAGGGTGTGTGCCGATACCTCTGGCATTTACTTTCAATTTCTAATTGTAGAGTGCTGTATTTGAAAAATGTAACTTCAGAAGATATTTGCTGATAGATTCTTTGTGGCCTGATGTTTGAAATCTTCTTGTTTCATTTGTTATGAGTGGGAATGTTATCCTACTGTTTATCCGAATGTTATATGAAGAGATTTCAGATGTATCCATATATTTCTGATTAATTTTGCTTTATTACTTAGATCTATAAGTAGACACCATTATTGTTTCTTTTTATTTATTTATTTTTTTTTTTTTTTGGTTTTTCGAGACAGGGTTTCTCTGTGGTTTTGGAGCCTGTCCTGGAACTAGCTCTGTAGACCAGGCTGGTCTCGAACTCACAGAGATCCGCCTGCCTCTGCCTCCCGAGTGCTGGGATTAAAGGCGTGCGCCACCACCGCCAGGCCACCATTATTGTTTCTTACCTGAAAATAATGTTTTAGCAAGGCAGTCTCCTCTTCAAATAGCAGTAGCTGCCATAGAACATCAAGTCCTGTTCTCGATTTCTTGACACAGGATTGATTTCTCCTCAAAACATGTCATTGAGTCTATTATCTGTGAAGTAATAGCTTGTGTGCCCTCCCTCTTAAGTTGACTTTCCTCTAGTTCATCAGAATCCTGCCCATTCAGATCCAGGGTGAGGGAAAGTATCAAGGCTTATTCAGCTATTAAACAATTGCTAAAGTGTTGGCTGTCTCTTACACGTAAATAAGGAAGAGCGTCTAGCTGTCTTTCCACAAGGAAAAAGATTATTTTGGTAAAAAAAAATAGAAATATTTGGCTCACAAATTACTGCTCATCCTTAGAACTTCTTTTGTTTTCCCGATATGGAAACTGCAAGATTTTTATAACACTTCATTAGCATAAATTTACATCCTTCATTTTCAACTTCATTCTCTTTTTAGTTTTGTCTCAGAGAGACATACACTGATTTGTTGTTGTTTGCTAACCCAACCTCAAAGCTGTTATTGTTAATGGGAAAATGTAATCATTTCAAAATTTTAAGGGAAAGTATGTTTGATATTTCTGAGACTTTATTTAATATTTACTTTTAGACTACAAATGGTCTTATATATTTTGTTATCATTTTCTAAGCTTAGGAAAAATATAGCTGAATGGTGTTTTTTGAAATGTCCATTGACTGAATGAGTCAAGGTTACAATTATGCTCTCCTCCTGCTTGATGACAATAGAATAGAATTCATCCTTGCATTCAGCCTGTAGTTTGTCTTAAGTTTCTCCAGTATTGTCTTCAAGAGCTTTGATCTCATGTTTTTTTTTTTTTATGTCACAAATTTTCCTTTGTGGTATTGTAACTCCTTTACTTCTTGCTATTTTAAAGTGTGTTGATCTGATAATTATCATTGTAGCAATTATTAATTAATAACTATCCATGTACATTTGCAAACTGACTGTTCTTGCTAAATAATTTTTACTTATCATTTCTATTCATTTGTTTACTCTTCTTAAAAAGGTTCAAGCTTCCATATTTTCCTGTGAGGTTATTGAAAAATCACATACAATCTTTTCTCATTTCTTAGAAAAAATATTTTTCTTGTGTCCAGTTTTCTTTCTGACTTCTGGGTCTCGATGGATCTGTTACTAGTGTTGATTTTTTTTTTGTAACAGTTTCATGGGTAACAAGAACCAGAATATCCCATTGACATTACCCAGTTATACATAGCAGTCAACACAAAACATCATTCTAAAAGAAGATATCATTTCTCCTTAGGAAATCTCACTCAACTTCCTTCCTACCCCACCCACCCCACCTTTACCCACCTGTGCCTCCATCTCTTTCTCCTCCCTACCCTACCCTTCCCTTTCCTTCCTTTCCTTCCTCTTGTTTCTGCTCATGTTAATATTATCACTGTATTCATGTACTTTCCAACTGTGCAACTCTGCTTTTATTCCTTCCTTCCTGACAAAACTGGGTGGGGTTAGTAAAATCTCTAAAACTGCAAGTGTAACTTCTCTACTCTAGTTTGAAGACTATATCGACATGGCCCACAGAATCAACTAAGTATGGCTCACACAGGGTCTCGCAAAGACTGAAGTGACAATCATGTAGCCTGCATTGGTCTTTGCTAGGTCATCTGCATTTATGGTGTGGTTGTTTACCTTGACTGTTTGTGGGACTCCTAACAGTGGGGGTTGGGGTTGTCTGACTCTTTTGCCAACTCTTGGGACCCCTTTCCTCCTCTTGGGTTGCCTTGTCCAAACTTGATATGAGGGCTTGTGCCCAGTCCTATTGCACCTAGTTATGCCATGTTTGCTTGATGTTCCTGGAAAGACTGCTCTTTTCTGCAGGGTAATGGAGGAGCAGTGGATCTAGAGGGTAAGGGGAGGGGAGGGAAGAAATGGGGGGAGTAAATGGAGGGGAGACTGTGGTTGGGATTTGTTATATGATCGAAGAATCTTTTTTAAAAAGAGCTATTTGACCATATTTTCAAATTGATGGTGTGTTTAGGATCGCTCAGCATCTCCTCCCTAAAACTTTCTCCTCCCTTGAACTATCAGGCTAATAATTCTCTTTTATTTTATTTTTTTTTTTTGCCCTTTCAAGTGACTAGTTTTTACACAAACTTAAAGTACCTCGAGCAAGTGACATTTCTGCCTTTCAGAAATTAAAGTTTCATATTTTTCACTGTGGAGGTACTGGCCTGAGTCCAGTCCCATCATCACTTAGAAGTTTCTGTTCAATGAGGAATTTTGGATATAATAGAAAAATAAGTCTTTCCGTTAATTCTTGATTTGACATTTACATTTTATATTTGTTATATAAAATACACAACATCCCGATACTGCCATTTTTAATTATGCGTATTTGACATAAAATGCATCAATTTCTAACGTCTTTTGTCTTTTGAGACAAGATAAAAGGTATATATCATCTTATTACCTAGCCCAGTCGGAAGCCACCACATTCTAGAAATAGCTTACTCTAAGGCGACTCTAGCTTCTGGGAAATGCTTGCCTGTTAAAGCACGTTAGTTGAAGATACAAGTCTAACACATTGACACATATATCACACACCCACACCTACCCCTGGAACAACAACAACAACAACAACAACCTCATTAAATTTAATGAGGCACATGGTGCTATTTTTGATGGGACACTAATGAGAGAATTTTTTTAAACCAAATAGAGTCTTATTAATTTGTGTCAGGAGCAGGAATGAAGACAGTCGTATTAGAAGTGTTAATTCTAATGTGGGAATATCTCCAATGGTCCTTTAACTGGCTTAACCAAGTATTTAATTGAATGTATCGAGCTTTGTGTTAATGTTTCATGGCTTAAGATTATCCCTATGTCCAGAATAAGCTTTCTAAAGACTTGTGATTGTTCACCTGCATATCTCCATTATAATGGAGAGAACTTTTCACATTCTCTTTCCCTACTATAGAACAAGAAATTCAAATTATTTCACTTTCCTGGTTTTTAAAATGTAATAGAAGAAATGAAATTAATAGGTTGATAATTTAAATATAAACAAAAAAATCATACTGGAACAATATAATTCTAAAAAGTAATATTTAGAACACCAAAACTTAATAGTATTTCAGTTAAAGTTTATTTTAATTTTCATTAATTTATATTTATTATGCACATAATATATAATATGTTACATATTATGTATTTATCATATATTAAATTTTACATTAATCATAAAATACAAAACTTATATCAATTAATTTGAATGGTATTTCTTCTGCTGATGATCAAGAAACCCAAACATAAATGGAGATATTTTTAAAACACATGCTTAAGGCATCTATTCACTGACAACAGTTTGATGTGCCTATATATATAATATGCCCAATATCAGTCAGTGTGTTCTTATATAACATAATTATTCCAGCCCAGAGGGAAAAAAGTATGGAATATGAGATGGAAATATAAGAAGAACTGTTTGACAAGTCTTTAGTAAGCCACTACTACTTTGTGTCAAACAATGATATGTGTTTATGCTAAGTCTTAGAATATACGGTAGGGCCGGGCAGTGGTGGCACATGCCTTTAATCCCAGCACTCGGGAGGCAGAGGCAGGTGTATCTCTGTGAGTTCGAAACCAGCCTGGTCTACAAGAGCTAGTTCCAGGACAGGCTCCAAAAACACAGAGAAACCCTGTCTCGAAAAAGTAAAATATATATATATATGGTAGGATCCAATAGTTAAACACACAAAACACTTTACTCTTGTGGAATTTATATTCTAGTTAAAGAGTCCAGTACAGGCTAAACAATGGAATAGAGTAAAACGTGGTATATTAGAAGTTGTCATAGTAACTAGAAAATTAAAGCATAAAAAGACTAGAAATTTAAGAAGGATGATCAAAGAAGATTTTGTAAATATAATATTTGAGCAAAATTTAAAGAAGTTGCAGGTTATCTGCTGTAAGGTTTTGCTCCTGACAGCGATCATGATAGTTTCAATCACTATGGTGATGAAAATGATGATATGGTAGGAAAGGATACATTATTTAGAAAACTTTAAAAAGTACTTATTTGTAAGATTGCCGTGCCATGCAGTTACTTTAGGAATAACAGCAGTCTTTAATTCCGTATTTATTACACTAAAAATAAAATGTCTTTGTGGATGCAGACATTAAGGTAATCGCTGACCAGCTGTGTGGTAAAGCAAAGTCAATCAATAGCTTCCAACCAAAGCTACAATGACAAAGACCTTCCCGTCATAACTATGGGGACTGTTTCTATTACAGTCATCATGTTGATTGCCTATTGTCCACGTTTCTCTACTATTATTTTATAAATTTATTAACAGTATACACTGTATTCATCTTTTCACTCTGCATAAAAGGAAAGGAATGCCTGGCATTTGTGACAACTATTGAAGGCGAGGGTAATTTCATTATCTGGATATTTGTTGAGATATTCCTAATCTGAGAGCTAGTGATATATTAATAAACCCTAAGAAAAAGTTCTGAAAGAATGGGGTTTGTATAGTGGGAGACAATAGTCACGATAAACTAAGCAAAAAGTGCATATTATTTCAGTGAAATGTCCTGGGGAAAATCAGGTCTGGAGAGAGCCAAAGTGACTGGGAGAACAAAAGGGCATATCCGTAGAAGTGCCAGGGAAGGCTTGAGGCAGCAGTGCTGAAGCTGAGTCATCGCTGAGGGCGGCAGTTTATCTTCAATTCATTTTCTGATGGAGGGGGTGTAAATCTAAAAGACTCGATAAGCAGCTAGTGGACTAACGTGGAGCAGCATGGAGTGAGTAGAAGGGCAGCACTCAACTCATAGAAACACTGTCATCTTCAATAGAGTCTCAGTTTCTAGGGTAAGAAGGTCCTCCCATGGTAACATGAATGCATTGGAAGTGTGAGGACCTAAGTTCCAATCTCAGCTTCTCTTCTAACTGCTGGGGATGCAGTGGAAGGCAGAGTCCTGGAGCTTACCTGGATAGCCAGCTTAGCCCACTCGGCAAGTACCAGGTTTATGAAGCAACTGTTTTCAAAAGGTAAAGGATGTCTCAGGAGCAATACTAAAGGTTGTCCTGTGGCCTCCATGGCCTCCATGGCCTCCATGGCCTCCATGGATGTGCACATACATGTGTAGTGTACCCACGCTGTCTCTCTCTCTCTCACACAGACTCACAAAAGTTTATTCTAAGTGGAGGTATGTGCTCCTATACTGATTTGTGATAAGAACACACGCATGTACTCTGTGCAGTTTTCATGAATACAATATATTATCATCAGTGTGTCAGTAGGATACACAATTAGCTGTTGTAATTATTTCCCCATCTAGGAATTGGGTTCGATGTATGTTTGGAGTAATATCTCTCTGTGTTCTCTCCTAGTGCTCCACAGGCATGGGTTACCACCATTTCTGTTTTTTATGATCGTAAAATTGATATTATATTACATATATGAATTAAATTATACAATATTTGTCCTTCAGAACCTGGGTTCTTTCATCTAATATCCTCCGGGACCATTCATGTTGACATAAAAAACAGAATCTGCATGTTATTGTAGAATAGCATTCCATGATATGCATATACCACACACACACACACAACTACAAACACACACATATATATATACACATACATACATATATATATATCATTTTCTTTCTTTATTAATGCATTGGTGGCTTAGTTTGAGTCTGTAACTGTGCTATGAATAATATGCAAAATTCTTGGGAATGTATCCCTTACGTTTATTGATTTCATTTACTTCATAAAGATACCCAATATTGGGATTGCCCATGATCTTATTAATATATTTTGTCATTTCTATCAACGGTATAATGAAATTATATATAGCAGGTTAAGAAAGGAAGTGTGGAGATCAGTTAGCAAATCCTCATTTAGCAGGTGAATCACTCTTGGCCTGATCTAAAATGATAAGGGGATAAAAATTGTAGTTAGAAATGTTTTAAATAGGGTAGTTCATCTTGCTTGACTTTAATCACAGAATTTCAAGTAATTGTAAAATGTTATTTTCCATAGCAATAAGAAGAGTAACTAAGCAGTATACATCCCTAATATTTAAATCTAGAATACTCCGAGATAAAAATTAAGACCAAATAACGAGCTGATTTCCCTGGGTTTGCATTCCTCCCAAATCATGAATCTTATTAAAGAGTTGGGAAGACTGCAACAAATGGAGGCCAAAGCTCCTTCATCTTGCAGTTTATATTACAGTCTGCACTGATTCATGCTGTCCTGGCTTCCTAGTGGCTGATGACATTCAAGCACCATGTGATATAGGCCAGTGTCTGGTTCAAGACTCATGCTTGTGAATGGCAGACTCAGATGTGACTACAGAGCCTCTGTGCTTATGTTATCACTGTACTGTCGATCTGATATATTAGGAATTACACTGTATCTTTGGATAGGCATTATCAAGACAAAAGATAAATTAAAGATATTCCAAAACCTGGAAAATGGGGTATATTATATATCCAAGAGATACTATGTTACATGATGACTGAAAATTAAGAAGAATTTATAGAAACCCCATGAGCAGAATTTTGGATAAAGGTAGCAAGCTGAGCCTAAATAAAGCTGTCTGCAGCTTTTTTGTGCAATGCAGCTTTGTGTTCCTGGTATTCACAAGACAGAGCTCAGACCAATACACATAGGACATTTTTGAAGTGAAAATGCTACTATCAGAAAACCTGTACAGTTTGGAACTAAACGCTTCTAGCATCACTTGATAGATAACAATATGTGAAGAGGTTGAGAAACACTTACCATGGTCCCCATGACAGCAATGAGGGACCATTACGAATCATGGAGATCTTGGTGTCACCTGGGAGTGATGGTTGACCCTCCACTTGATGGTGCATTAAAAAGAAAGAAGAAAAGAAAAGAAAACCCTCCATTTACTTGTTCTGAGTTCTTTGGGGTCCTAATTGTTTATTCACAGGGACATAGTCCTCTGCATCTGAACATGGAGGTACTGGAGAAAATTTGAAACCAGTATGTATCTTAGAGTGAAAGAATGCGCAATACAAACGGGCCTTTAAAATTTAGTATATGTGCTTGGTTTCTGAAAAGGAAGTACTGCTATTTGCAAAATTTTGATTCTTCTCAAATTACTATAGAATATTATGAACTCCAGTGGGTTTTCTGCATGAAGATAAGACAGAAATATTCAAAATTTGTTGGCAAGATATATAATCAAGAAAAATAATAATATTATAAATGAATAGCAAGTGAGAAACTCCCTAAGAGAAAAAGAAGAAAAAAATGAAGAAAAGTTGGTAGGCTGTGATTTGTTCCTCTGTAATCCCATCATCTGGGAGACTGAGGAAGCAGGAGTTATGCAAGTTTGGAGGTTTAGGGGCAGCCAAAGGTATATAGTGAGACCCTGTCTCAAAAGAAAGAAAGAGAGAGAGACAGAGAGACAGAGAGACAGAGAGACAGAGAGAAAGAAAGAAAGAAAAAAATACAGAAAGAAAAAAGGGAAGGAGGGAGGGAGGGACGGAGGATGGATGGATGGATGGATGGATGGATGGATGGATGGATGGATGGATGGATGGATGGATGGAATAAGAGAAAAAAGTTGGAATTAAACAAATCAAAATTAAATCAGTAAATCAAAAGAGAGGTCATAAAGCAAACTATAGGTCTCTCACTGCAAACCACATCTGGCCTGGCAAGAGGGTTCCAAGGGAAAAGGTGCTTGTTGCCATGCATGGCAAGGTAAATTTGAACACCAACACCCGGTGGGGGTAATGAACTGTATTTGCCAAGTTGTCCTTTGACTTCTTTACGCCTGCACAGCACATGCAGCTGCACATGTAGACACACATGTGCACACAAAGCAGGTAAATCAAACTTAAAAAATGATTCGTGTAGACCATAATAGAGAAGTCACAAATCAGTGGGAAGAAAAAAGATTAATCAAGACAGGGTGCCACTGAACAGGCAGAATATATAGAAGCAAATTTTTAAATTTAAAATTTTAATTTTAAATTTTAAATGTGCATTAGTGTCCCTGTGCGCACACACACATCTAAAAATAATATTGTTTGCAGCATTTCAAAATTTGGGGGGAAATGAGTTCCAACCCTATACTTGAAAATAAAAGAAATTCCTAATATATGAAATATAAATATGGAAAAGAAAAAACTCAACAGTTAATTGTCAGAATATAAAATAAAATAACATGCTAATCTCTAGATTCAAAAAGTATCATTTAAAATTGAGATATTATATAGAGTAATTTTTCTAAAAGTTTAGTAGACTTATAAATCTCTTCAAAGTAATAAAGATTAATCCAACCAAAATTATAAAATTTAAAGAATGCTAGCAGTAATACCCCAAAAGGCAAAATATTTAAATGACTATAAAAGAAATACAAAGCTAACATAACTGTTTTCCTGTAGAATTCATTAATTATTTAACATTATATTTGGGAAAATATGAAGTAAAAACATCTCATTTTTAAATTTTGGTGAGCTAAGGCAGCTTTGGGCAATTTCTACAGAACTAATTAATTAATTAATGTGGTATTTCATTAGCCTTCCTAAATTTGAACTTCGGACACAGCAGTTCCCTTTCTAAGAATTGCTTGTAAGATAAACAAATATGAAAAAAAATATTTAAAGGACATGTTGGTTTGGTGTCCCTCATTCATTATGACAAAAAGTCAGGAGCAAATAATTGATGAAAGGAATTGAAGGGCAAATGTGCTATGGTAGGTCCCTGTAGGAGGATGGTGTAGAGCCATGGAGCTGATGATGCTCACAGGATGCTGTTAAGCCACGGAGCTTATGAAGTTCATGGGATGGTGTTAAGCCATGAAGCTGATGTTACTCACAGGATGGGGTAGGTTCATGGTGCCCACGGAGCTGATGATGCTCACCGGATAGTGTTAAGCCACGGATTTGATGATGTTCACTGGATGGTGTAGGGCCTGAAAGTTGATGATGCTCACAGGCTGGTGGGTGGCCATGGGGTTAATGCTTCAGGATTGTGCCAGAGAAGAATCTTTATGACATAAGGTTCAAAATACAAAAAGTTATGTTTAAATTTGACCCACATGTGAAAGAAACAAATATAAACTTATGCAAATATATAATATACAGACACACATACAGACTATAATATGTATAAATAAAGAATATATGCGTTTATTAATATAAATCAATATATCTAGAAATAAGATAATTATTGAGTTAAGTGATTACCTGTGGGATTAGTTTCTATTTTATAATTTTTTCATATATTTTAGTGTAGATATATATGTAATTAGGAATTTTTTGCTTTAATATAGTTTCCTCATAAAGTCAATGTGCACTAATGTCTGAATAAATAGTTATAAAAAGTTATTGTCTAGACATTTAACTGTTTCAAAGGCTTTATCTAAAAGGAAAATATGATAATTAAAATGCCAGACCTTAGACAGAAGGTTTAGGGAATTAGTTTGTCACCAGAGAGTCTTCTTAGAGCAACCAGAATCACAGTACATAGAAATTGGCAATACTGCCAATATAAGTTTTAAGTTCAGGTCAGCATATGGATACTGAAATCTCACTTATGGGATGTGTGGGAAACTCTAGTTCATCAATATGTAAGGAGAGTAGTCAAAGCTTCTCAACTATACTGACAGTTTGGAATTTAGCAAACAACCAGTTATATACTAGAGACTCAATTTATTTATTTACTTCTTTTTTGAAACAGAGAATGTTATGCAAGTGTGACATATATAAATAAAAGTAACTGGAAGGTTGGGGAAATGAAGGCAGCAATATCAGAGCACCATGCCCCCTGAATTATAGTTTTGTGAATTACAGTCTTGTGGGGAATAACATAGAAGAATCAGATGATCTGGGCAATTTTTCCCATATGCCTTTGGTACAGCAGCTCCATTTTATTTCATTCCATCATTTTATCACCTGAATTGCATCACAATAAGACTGCTAAACATGAGTTGCAGCTCTCTCATGAAGTTGACGCACATAGGAAACTTTCCCCACACTTAGTAATGATAGTGGGAGTGTTGTTTGAAAGCTTTGATGTGGGCCAGGCATAGAGGTACGCATCTTTTTGTTTGTTTGTTTGTTTGTTTTGTTTTGTTTTTCGAGACAGGTTTCTCTATAGCTTTTGGAGCCTGTCCTGGAACTACCTCTTATAGACCAGACCGGTCTCTAACTCACAGAGATCCACCAGCCTCTGCCTTCACAGTGCTGGGATTAAAGGCGTGCACCACCACTCCCCGGCTAAGGTACACATCTTTAATTCCAGTTCCAGAGAAACAGAGTCAGTCAGATCTCTCTGAATTAACACACATACACACAATTAACACAAACACACACACGCACAGAGAGAGAGAGAGAGAGAGAGAGAGAGAGAGAGACTTGATGATGTACCTAAAATTTTTGCCAAAGTACACCAAAAAGTGTTTGGAGTTTACTCTCAAATCTTGCATTTGGGAGTCAGAACTTCTTATCAGGTATCTCCCTGGCAACATCAAGCATCAGGGCATCTGCTGATGGCCAGCAGTCTATGAAGTCATGTTCTCAAACAGTGTTTATTCCACATCTGTGATTTCTGTACTACAAGGCCCTGGGGACTTAAACCATATGTACTATATTTGCATTAATGGGAACTTGAGAAGGAGAGTCCATAACACTTAAAATGTTTAGCTCTCTCCCTCCCATCATGCGGGCACATGCTAATAACTACTCCCAGACCTTGTATGGAGGAGCTGTAGCAAGCAACATGCAGTATGCTCATTGTTTTAATTCAAGAGCCTTAAAAAAACAATAGTTGCCATCCGTGCCTCTGATAGTTTGCCAGGTTTTCAGCTCCTTTGGTTTTCTCCTCTTCCGTCGTGGTGCACTATCTCAAATGCATTCCAAACAGCAAATTATCCCAAGTCTTTGTTTCTTCTTCATATATATAGTCACTCTTTCTTTAAAGTATATTTAGAAAATCCAGGGCTTTAGCCAAATTCCAAAGAAGCACATCTTTACTTCCAAGAGGCAGGAAATTGCTTATCAGCAATGAGTCTCCCACTTACAAGGTTGTTGATTGCCTGACCCTAAAAGTCAAAAGGACTATAGGAGACACTGTGGGTTCAAATATCCAAATCTTATCTTACATATGGGAACTTTTGGAAGCATCTTTTAAACAGGACCGTGAGGGGTGCACCCACGTAGAGAGAGGGGGGGGGATGGGAAAGATAGGGAAAGAGTGGTAAGGAGGAAGGGGGGGGAGAGGGAGGGAGAGAGAGACAGAGAGAGACAGAAGTTTTGTAAAGGAGTATAGTTTTAAAACTACATCTCTATAGGAAGCATGCGTGAGATTGCATCCAGGACAATTCAAGGGTTCCTGTAGACACTTTGAAAAGTTAAGGCCAGTGTTGTTTTAATGAAATAAAATCAAGAAAGAATAGACTAAAATAGAAAATATTAGACCATGTTTCTTTTAGTAAGGGGGATATTCTTTTATTAGTTTTTAAATTATATAAGGTGAATATATAAATGCACAAATATACACATAGTATACATATTCAATACTACATAAAAATAGAGATAGATGGAAAAATGAAGAGCTAAGGAATAGGTAGATGACTCTGTGTGTGTGTGTGTGTGTGTGTGTGTGTGTGTGTGTTAGATAGATAGAGGGAAAGGGTGTGAAAAAGATAAAGAGAAACTCGGATAAGGGTTGGCAACATAAATATATTTCTTACCATGGATCATGGCCAAAGCAGTCTGAAAGCCAGATTATGCCTCCAGGACAGTGGCTCCTTTAACTTTGGAATAAATTTTTCTCTTAGAGCCTCCTCCATCTGCTTTTAGGCAAATTTCACAAGCTGCATATAAACCTAATCTAATTAAATCTCGAACTTTTAAAGAAAATTGTGGAGGAAACTCAGTAAACTGTAGACCCAATGCTGTAAGCCATTCATCAAGGGTAGCAGATTACAAACTCAGTGATGGTTCTCGTAACAGAGAAATGTTCTCATGAGAAAAATGTTCTCTTTAAAGTCTTAATCCCTAGGACTCCAGAGAATGGTCCCTGGCACATTAGCTTAAAGGGGGTTTCGGGAATTAGGTGGACAGTTCTGCATTGGTATCTTTAGATATCATTTCATAAAGTTAGATTATTGCTTGACATTAGGAATTACCTGGCTAATAACAGTGAAACTGACCTGATCTAGCTGGTGGGATGCTGTAGTTTAGTAAGGCATATTGGGGAAGTTTGTGCTGGTCCCACTGGAGAGTGGCATGTATGCTGGACAGAATGCAAACTCTAAAAATTAGACCAAGAACATGGGCCGTTTGAAGGCATTCATTATCACCAGAAATAGCCGAGACTTTTTCTTTATATGGGTGTTTATTTATTTGTGTATTGTGTGGGCATGCACATAGAGGCCAGTGGACAGCCTGGAATGGCTTTTGTTGTTCCACTCGGTTGATTCCAGGAATCAAACTCAGGGTGTCAGTTTTGGCAAGCATCTTTATCTGCTGAGCTATCTTGCCAATCCAACAAAACGATACTATCATGGCTATTTCCAGATAATCTAATAACCAAGCTACCTCAGAGGTATGCACTGATTATTCTATTTTTTTAAAAAAAATTCTGAGGATTGTCTTGATATCCCTATTGCAGCTGAATATTACCTTGAATTTCTAAAATGGCTCCTTTCCAAGGATTATGAGATTACAGATGTGCACCACACTCAAATTATAAGACTCAAAGTCTATGGACTTCCTGAATGTTAGACAGGCACTCAATCAACTGAACTACACACCCAATTGCTTGTGTCACGATGTGGATATGTGAGCCTGCTAGGCAATGAATTTAAAGTACTGGTAGAGGGGAAAGAGTCAATGAGGATTGAAGACACACAGCAGAATGTCGAGCCCAGTTCTTAACAGTGTGGCTAGCAAAAACGTCTTTAACAGCTGAGTCCTTTATATAAGCTACCACAATGAGTGGGAACAAACCATGAAACCAGAACAGAATACAGTGAGAAGCTGAGCTTGGTAGAACTCAGTTCTGATGGCCAAGTGAATGTTCAGTTCAAAGAGTTGGAGATTGCTTAAGGTCTTCTTAGGATCAAGAAACAGTCTTAATTAAACCTCAAGTATCTTAAAAGTCAGAGGTGGAGAAACAAGCTGCATCAGCTTTGTGGAAAGGAGAGTAAAAAGTCAAGCAATGGAAAGAGTGCTAGCAAACTCAGGCCTCCATGGAAGAGTCACTTTATGTCAAGTAAAAGTGGTATATCATCTTTTTAGAGAGAGATACATTGGCACCGCCCACCCAAAACAGCATGCTGGGTTGACAGTCAGAGAAGTGGTTGTGAAAAGATGTCCATACCTCTAGCCTTGTCATGAGGCCCGTTCTGTATCATCTCCGTGGCCAGTCACTGCTTCCTTCTGGTCTACCAAGTCATACGCCACCTCAATCGCAAGGCCTTCTGTTAGCTGGTACCACAACTCTTCTTCTGAATCAGCCTAGGGCAGCTGAGCTTTCATTCATTCTACCGACAGCCTGTAGCACGCCAGGCACTCAATCAAGCACAAGGACACATCTCACCTTCAGAATCTGAACTCTCTTCGTGCCGTGTAAAAGATGGATAAGTATAAAACTTTGGAGTTCCAGTGTGATGGAGCATGTACAGACTGTCAGAGAGATAGCTTCTATATGGCCCCTAAAGACGTTCACTGTTTCCTAAAGAGATGATGCCTAAGGAGTTTCCAGAATTATGAGGGAAGTTTGTAAAACCCAAGTGACAATTAATGAATCAATCAGCCAAGTATTAACCATATTGTTTGTGCTTATGATATCAGATGCTATTGTGCTATTTGTCATAGATTATATTTCTTGTAGCCCTTATGATGCTGTGTGAGGTAGGTAGTAAATAACTTATATTTTTTCAAACTATAGGTAGAAATGTAAGAGCAAAGATTCTGAATAACCTGATCATGATGAATAAGGAGAAGAAAAATGGAAAAAATAGAGACAAATTATTAAGTTTCAAATTAAGATTATAGCAAGGAGTGGAGACAGAGACTTTATTATACCACTCCAATCAGCATCAAGGAAGTTAGTCCGGAAGTTATGACAAAGCACCTAACATGGAAGAAACGTGCACTAATAGGACTGAAATAATAGATTTGTCACTTCGGAACTCTAATATTTTGCATTACTAATTCCCATTCCCAAGTTTTTTTCTGCTCTTATGGTAACCAGTAAATGGAATCAGCCTGAATGTCTATTAACTGATTAATGGATGATGAAAATATGTTACATTTACAAAATGGAATTTTGCCCATCCATAAACAAGAATAGAAAACAAAAATTGTGAAGTTTTCAGGAGAATGCCTAAAACTGGGAAATACTACTGTGAGAACTAGTATATATATTGATAAAAAAGCTAGAGATATATCTGTGATAAGAAGAAATAAAAGGAAGACTTTCAGGAGCAGAGTGGGGAACGCAAAAGAATGCATTTCATATGAAAGTAGCAGAGGATATGCTAGGGAGAGAAGGGTAGGATAGTCTGGAGCAGCAGGAGATGAGTGGTGTCAACCAAAACTAAATATGTATGAAAATGCCGTTAAAAACCCTTCTATATATAAATGACTTAAAAAGAAATGTCAGACAAAAGAGTTTGAGAGTCTATGGAGAGAGCTCACTGTGTTAAGTTCCTGCTGTGTAAGCTTGAGGACCTGAGTTCACCACCCCTCGAACATGCCAGAAGCCAGGCATGGGGAGGAGGATGCCTGGAACCCCAGTCTTAGTGTGGAATGGGGACAGCCAGTAGGCTACAGTTCATTGACTAGCGGCTCTGCCGAGTTGGACGTGAGCCTGAGGTATAATGAGAGATTTCTTTCAAAAATAAATGTGCAGAGTCATTGTCAACCTTAAGGTTCTACACACCAGTCCACACACATGTACACACATGCAGGTACATACCTCACAGACACACAGCATCACGTGCAAGTTTAAAAACAAACAAACAAAACTAAATAGAGTTTAGTTAATTCTATTATTTAAGAGCACGTGTTTAGGGAAGTGAGAGATGTATCAGTACTACCTACTGTTCTTCTACAGTACCTGAGTTAAGTTCGCTTACATAAGGGGATCACCAGGGGATGCTAAGGAAACTCCACTTGAAGGGTGAGTGAAGGTCTAGAGGTCACATGAGTACCAAGCAGCCTCTCTGTGTCCTGCAGGGCTGTACCTTCCTGATCTTGCAGTCTCAGATAAGATGCACCTGTCACCATCTTCTTCTTTTCTTCTATTTAACCTCTCTGAAATTCTAAGATTCTCCAACATTTTCCTCTGAGCGGTCCACTTTACTACCAGAGGGGCTGGCATTTTCCCTAAGAATCCTTATGCTTCCATCATCACCGTGAGTTAGTTGATTCCCATGCTGGTTTTTTATGTCCTACTGAATACTCTTCTTGAGAACAAAGGCCACTGCTAAATTGTTTGGGGTTGCCTCAGTTCTTAGAGTTAAATCCAGGGCAGAGTTTTGGCATCTCGAGATCAGTGATTGCTAGGTGACTCCTCATGTTTTGAGGGCAAACAAGCAACACAAGTGTCCCAGTATGGGCCAAATTAGACCTGGTTTACGCCTATTTTTTTAGGTAAGTTGTTCACAGGAATTACTAAAGTACTAGTGGTTGGCATCAAAATAGCAGTTTAGATAGTAAATTATTTGGTCACCCTACTAACGGAACAACCAGGATTGCTTTTCCTAACACTGTCGTTTGTACAAACTGCTATTTCCAACACAGGCACCATTTTGTATCCTGTAATAAGGTGTGTTTAGGTTTGGGTGATTGTTTTTATCATAGCATGGAGTGATAGGCCATCCTAGATACACCATTATCAAGTGACCTGTTGCCCAGTTGACACATTCTGCTGTCTAATATAGTCACAGGTGACTTTTTCTAAGTGTTGCTCAATTCTCTCTGTGTATTTTCATCTATGTATATATACCACTGTATCAACTATGTTTCTTCATATATATGTCGTATATATTATATATCAACAAACTGTTATTTTAGAAACATGTTTGTTTTGAGAAATTTTCTCATTTTGTGCCCCCAGGTAACCCAGGGAATTTGCAAAATTCTCTTGTCTCCCAAGTTCTGGAATTATTGCTGTTGTGCCACCATATATGACTTCATGATTGATTTAACAATAATTACTTTAAATAAACAGGTATTCTCCCATAGGTCAGATTACTTATTTTGTGCATTTTCAAGATAAATTGATATTTCTTCAATGTATTTAATGGAAAAAAGAACACTCCCTTTATTCATGAGCTTCTAATTAAACAGATAGTTAGTCTATCAACCTTAATGAATGCTTATGCTAGTAAATAAAGAATTCAAAGACTGACATCATTAGACTCTTGATTCAGCACAATGTCAAAATGATCAGAAATCAAAAGCAAAGTTTTCCCTTTCCTTCTTGAATTAGGTAGCTCAGCCTCCAGACAGACACTGTCATCAGTTGATCCCCAGATCCTCATTCAGTATTGCTTCATCTTCCCAAAGCACACAGCCAGACTGCAAGGGATGACGCAGACTGATATTCCTTGTAATCCATAGTCTGCCTTTCCTCATTCCGAAGGACAAAGTGCCATTCGTCACGGGGAATCATTCAAGTGTGCCTTGGCTAATCTGTGTTTACGAGATAGCATAGAAGTATTTTGTTTGTGTCTGAGAAAAGAGTTATAAATCACACTTCTGTAGATCATAAATACACATTTATCTTTAGAATGTATCACCAACTGAGTCATTTGGATGTAAATATTGCACCTCTCAAATATAATGATGATAATAGAGGCTGTGATTCGAGGAACTGTACAAGTGCTCTCTTCAATAACTGAAAATATTTAAATTCACAGAATCTTTAACATCCCGTGTGGAGTGGTAGACAAACGTGCCATGGGGTGGGACTTACAGAAGTTGTGATTATTTACTCTGGGAAAAAACAAAACAAACTCTCTGACTTCTGTCAAGAACGGCTCATAATTTCTTTGTTGGTATGTATGGGCCATGATCATTCAAAGCCAGGGAGCCCCAGCATCTTCTTCCGTTGACTTCTGTCATCATAAAGGGCTCCCTAGGAAAAGGCTAGAGATGACATGAGAGACACCCACACCTGTCCATGCCTCTTCCCTCATCCAAGCTTTGGAAGACTGGCAGACACCAATTTTTTTTGGTAGGAGGACCCTACGACCACAAAGAATTTTTCTTTTCATAGTTCCTAACTTGTTGCCATCTTTGTCTTGAAACTACTGTCATTGCATGCCATTTTGCTTGAGGATGAAGGCACAGATTTTTATCTGTATCTTCTGTTCTCCCAATGTAGAAAATAAAAAGTACACCTATATTCATTTCTAAGTGGTAGTATTATAATTCAGCAGATTTCTGGTTCTCACTGAAACCTGGAGTTGAATTGCCGTGAGCCGGAAGGCAGTCAAGCTGCTGTTTTTCCCTGAGCTGTATTTCTCTATAAGCATCTAATTGTTTCAAAAAGTGATGTACAGTATGTGAAAACCTGAATCTGATGCAAATAAGTCTGTATGGCACTAACGCTAACAGGTGTTCTCATTAATGTAAGTAGACATGGAACAACTCTTGAATGTTTTATAAACACTCAAAATCATTGCCAAGTATGTTACAATAGCACAGAAATACTTACATATGGGAGCATCTTTTATTCCTATTGTACAACCTCAGCACTTGCTAGCAATAGGCTCTTATGAGTGATAACACTTTCATTTGCGTAAGTCACCATATCTGAAAATTAGCTAATGTATTATCTACGTGGAAGTACTTGTGGCATAAATAGTACCATCTCCCGGCAGACTTCCCTTGTTTAGTAGTGGTAATGATGCCTCAGTGATGCCAATGACTGCAGCTCGGAAGAATCAGCAATAACTATTCTACATCACGGTGGTCCTCTAAGGAACTGACCTGCTACCTTCTCAATTAGCTTCAAAAATCTTGAAATCATGTAAAATTCACAGGTAGGAATTTCCAGACACAGGGTGGGATGCCAGGACAAAACAACATGGATTATCTCTCCCCAACCCAGTGTGGCTTGGAAATACAATTGAAAGCACTGAATCCAATCAACCCTTGGTGTTTCTTGGCTCCTCCAGCTTATAAACCTGTTTTCTGATGGCTAAAATGTGTTGGTTGGTGGAAAAATACCTTCCTTTGACAGTTCTTCTCAAAGTTCAGAATGTTTTTTCTAGCCTATCTTGCTAAAGTGGGTAGCAGTGGATATTAGTTACCTTATATTACGTGAACTAATGAAATCTTATTGCAGCTTTTGGGCTTTTATTGTAACAGAAGATGAGTTAAATTTATCATGTCAAATCAAACAATAAAATAGTATTCATTCACTATGGTGAATAAAGTGGATAATTTTTTATCTATCTGCCATCTTAATAGCTTCTATATATGTGAGTTGTTCAACCACACATAGGCATTTGCCAATGACCTAGAGTAATTAGAGCATAAGAGGATAATGGAAAGATCTGCAGGGAACTGAAATTTATATTTCTGTTGGGTGGCATGACAAAAAAAACATAATTTATGTGGATGTTTGTAGGGATGTTCATTTTAGGAAAGCCTTTATTGAAAAAGTGGGATCTAAATTGATTTGGATGAGACATCAGAGAAAGTCAGGGTTCTGGCAGTGGAACAATCTTGTCTAAGGGAAGTGACAAAAATTTGGATAGGACCATTAGGGAACAAAATGCTTTCTGTATGTCTGGATTCTAAAAGTGCAAATGGAAACTAAGGAGCACAAAGCTGTGGAACCAAAGGAGCCCCGGCACACATGGTGTAGCAGCCCAATGAAAGGACTCTCATTGCACCGTCGGTCACACATGGGACAAGCTTCTGAGTGACAATCACACAACTGTAATCGGAGATCCAAGTTACACAGATCATTTTACTGGGGCTGTCCTGTGTGGTCTGAAAGAGATACAACTGATGTCATGGAGGAGTGAAAGATAGGGCAGCTCAGTCTGCCTGGGGGCAATAGTTCCTTTAGAGCTGCATGCATACAAATTTTCATAAAGGCATACACACTATTTATAATAAGATAAGCATATAATGTTTACAAACGGATCCAAAATGGGTACAAAGAAAAGAACCCATAAATTTAGCCTCTCCTATGGAAAAGGAGATCCAAGGTAATTTTCTTATTTGTATATCGTTTATTTTTAGAAGATTTTATTGAAAACAGATTCATCTCTCATACAACACATCCTGACCACAGTTTCTCCTCCCTTTGCTCCTCCCTGCTGCCCTTATCTCCCCTCTTCCCAGACTCCTCCTCCATTTCCCCTTCAGAAAAGAGCAGGCCTCCAAGAGATGGCAGCCAAACAGGATAAAACAAGATACAATGAGACAAGGCAAAACATCTCATGTGGAGGCTGGACATAGCAACCCGATAGGAGTGAAAAAGTCCCAAGAGTAATCAAAAGAGTCAGAGATACACCTGCTATCACAAAAACACCAAGCTAATGGCCACGGCATTTACAAAGAGGACCCAATGCAGAACCATGCTGGCCTGTTACTGGCTGTTTCAGTCTCTGGGAATCCATGTGAGCCCTACTTAATTGATTCAGTGGGCCATGTTCTCCATTCTCTCTGACTCCTACAATCGTTCCTCGCCTTTTTTTTTTTTTTTTTTTTTTTTTTTTTTTGTGGTATTCTCTTATCTCCAAGGGGAGAATCCAATGGCAACCTCCAGGGTAGGCTCACTCTGTGCATGGTATCTGGTTGTGGGTCTCTGCACCTGCTCCCTTTAGCTGTCAGAGGACGTCTGTCTGACGACAACTGGATAAGCATCAGATCTATGAGTGTAGAAGAGTATCGTGAGGAATCATTTCATTGCTATTTTTTCCAATTTTGTTTGGTTCTACCTAGGTCTCTGGGCTAACCGGTGTAAGGTTCCTGATTTTCCAGGCAGTATGGGGCATGGTGTGGGCCTCGAATTAATCCAAACATTGGATGCCACTCCCACAATGTCTAAGTCAGCATTGCCCCGGCACATCTTGCTGGCAGGGCAGTTTGCAAGTTGAAGGTTTTGTGACTGGGTTGGTATCCAGATTTCTTGTTATGTAGTCTTCAGAGTACCTTCTTGTACCAGCCTGTTTTTTTAAGAATCTCTCTGGAACACCCTCAGCCAACAACGCAGCTGAATATAACCCACTACTACTACTAGAAGCCTTGCCTGGCTACAAAAGATGGCCAGTTCAGATTCTATGCTCCATCACCAAAGTCCTCCCTCACTTGGGTTCCAACTGCACTAGGTTTTCCAATTTAAAAAAGAAATCTTTGAATTGGGCCTTAATTGAATAAAAAGAACAATAAAGTCTTCCACTTTGAAACTGATGGAGGCAACAGGGGTTCAAATGTCATGAGACTGCATGAGTTAATAGACAAACATGATTATATCTCAGGGAGTAAGTGAACTCATGGCAGGAACGGGAGCAGGGGACACAGGTCGTGGACCAATTCATTTATGTTGCGATGAATACTGTTCTCAAAAATCAAGAGCCAAGGAACTCTTCAGATAACGTCATATGCCCTCAGCTTTGTTCCTTTGCTTTCCCAGTTGTTTGTTCTCGTAAGCACCAAAGGCGACTGCAGCTCACACAACAGCTCTGGGAACTGCTAACCTGACTTCTAATCAGTTAGGCAGTATTCTTGCATGAATATTAAGGGAACCATTTCTCAATACTTAAAACATTTTAACACAGATAAATAATGAAAGCGAGTTTTTGTTTTCTTGTTTGTGTGACATGGCTATGGAGTTTAAATACATTGCTAATAAATAGTTGGCAAGGGACATGGGCATGAGTGTGCACTATAGGGCCAACTTCATTATGCAGAACAAACCTCTGATGCAAGAATTCATGGACCAAATTATTTAAGTGTCAAAAGTACAGCTCAATTTCAATTAAAAAGCATTGTTTCTTGAAAGGCTGCCCTTAAACCTTATATTTCAGAATGCTCTTGAGATCTGTCGAGTATGTAGTTCAACATTTGTTTACTTTTCATTAAATAAGAAATTGCTTACATGGGCAGGTTATGTTGATATGATGACACCACTGAGGTTTCCAATAAATGTGCATGCAAATCAATCACCCAAATGCATTGAAAACATAGCCAATAAACATCTGGAAACTAATGAATACACATTTGTTGACACAGGGGGAGCTGTGGAAATGAAGGATCCATTGGTGGCCAGGCTGATTTAGTGGCTGCAGATTTAGGAAGGGTTCATGGCATCAGAAGGAACAGGGCCACTGTGACATGGAATTCAACATCTTTCAGATATGTAGAACATTTTCCGTCCCTTAAAACAAATATTCCCTAAGAAAGTATAAAACATCTTTCTGACTTGCGAAGTTTTTGCAGTCTATCATTTAAATTACTTAAATAAAGGGCGCTTTACCGCTCCCCAAAGTGAGAATATAACAGACCAGAGAAGTGTTTGTGCGTGCCAATTAAAACAAAAGTGAGTCCCTAGTGGCTTGTTCCTCATACAACTTCTGAAGACTGCTATCATTGTTTGCTAGGGTAACCCTGAATAAGGCTGCGCTCCAACACAAACAAAGTTTCTAACCTTTCATGACAGATGAGGGTTACAAATGCATTTTAATAAGAGAGTTACCAAAGCAACGTTTTTCTGTAATCAGCCTATATTTACTTAACATCCAGCAACACTGGCAGCACAAGATAGACACTTTCTCACAAAGTGACAAGGAACATTCTGGAAGACACACTGAAGACCATTCACGACAGGCTGATGTTTCACCCTTAGTTTTAGTTAGCTTTACAATAAAAAGCTTTTATTTTATTTTTTTTTTAAGTTTGGAGTTACTCAAGGAGACTGCAATTTGAAACTGACACAGACCCGATAATATCATTCCTTCAGTGGTAATAAATGCCTCTGAGGCCCAGTAATTGAACTTTAAGTATAACCACAACAATCTGTACTTGATCATCTATAGCAAGGAGTATGACTCAAGATGAAAACAGTGTTAGCCTGGACTATTATTCTTTATAAGCTTTTATTGCTTCAATTTTTGGTCTTCCTATCTCATTATGACATAGTCAAAATATACATCTATATTTTATTCACTGAGGATTCAATAAAGATATGGCCAAAATTAATATCACAAAATAATTCATGTTCACTTCAGATAAGTTTAGTATAGTTTGACATAACTTTTTATTTCTACTTAATTTAATTCAAGAGCAGTGATACCATCATGAAATACAAAGTATCTCCAAATGTAATAGTAATCCAATTTCCTTCCCTCTTGCTTGTTTCTAGACCACTATAGCCATGTCATTTAATATGCTTTGAGGCTCCTTGGTCATTTGGCATCTTTTTATTATACATCTCCTATGCATAATTTCAGCATACTTGAGATGGACTATCTTCTTGAGTTCTTTGTCAAATTCTAATTCTAAGCAAAATATGAATGACATGCATTAGAATACTGGGTTGCTTCAGTTCTCTCTAGGGTTTGAAATTTCTGAATGCCTCAAACTGGCCATAAACACATTATTTTTCATAGCAAAAGAGTAGTTATTTGTAGAAAAAAGAACAAAAAATGAAAAATATGAGGATAGAGATACTGTTTTTACTGCTCCTTCTTTATGATAGCAGTAAGCAAGTGAACAAGTGTGTCCACGGTCATTTCTCTAACTTTTGTGACTGACGTGAAATCATAAAGGGCCTTTTCTGTAGACTTACGTAGCTCTTTCTGTGATATAACTGGATGCTTTCAACTGTTGCACTAGAAATAAAGATTTTTAGAGTCTCTTAATTCTATCAGTTAAAATAATGCCAATTTCATAGCATGGCATCTTCATCATTTACTTCATTTGAAAAAATACTTTATGATGTAGAGAAGCTGCGCTGGAGATGTTTAAGTGCTTTGAGATCTCTAAAGCAAGCTTCACTTTGCATATAACGTGGTAGTATTTATGTCCTCAATACCCCAAAGTTCTGATACCATCAACCTTTGAAAATAACCTATCACAGCCAACAGTTATACACAATTCCAAGATGCAAATGCAGCCACAACAGCTACACCCTCCTTGTCATGAGTATGGTCTGTGCCACTCACATTGGGACCTAGAATAAGTCATTTTCTATGGTTATTTATCTTAATATGTAGATGACCTATGTAGCCAAACAGATTTACAGTTCTTAACTGGGAGGGTCATAGATCACTAACTTCAAACACTGCTCCCTGTATTTAATGGGTAATCCATCAGTCTTTGTTGATAATTAGATATGTAATCAATTATAAACATATCTTCTCATATAAACATACCATAGACATGGAATTATCTGCAGCCTTTATTACGCAACTGAAAAGATGGTACTTCAGAGAGAAAGAAAGGAGTGCAATGACATGCCTGTATCTTCACTTGCCACCCCAGACATGTTTGAGTTCAACAGAAAAAAAAAAGCCACTAATATTTACCTATTAAATATGGTTTGCTCATGTATCAATGTGCCCATTGATAATTATCATACTTATTTAGCCATTATTTACAAAAGACAGATAATGGCTCAATTCAAATGTGTACTATGTCTAATCTGTATAGCCATGAGCAATTTTATTCTTTATTATTTTTAACCTTCCCATTCTCCAATTTTTTTAAGTTTTTTTTTTTAGATTTATTTATTTATTATGTATACAACATTCCTTCCATGTATGCTTGCATGCCAGCAGAGGGCACCAGATCTCATTCTAGATGGCTGTGAGCCACCATGTGGTTGCTGGGAACTGAACTCAGGACCTCTGGAAGAGCAGTCAGTGCTCTTAACCTCTAAACCATCTCTCCAGCCCCCATTCTCCAAATTTTTATCTATCTCCAATAATCAGAAAAAGAGAAGATTTAAAAATAGTTCACTTCTATGTTAAAAAAAAACCAAAGAAGTTTTTATTACTATAAATGTCATTATACATAGTTATTTTTCATCCAAATTAAAACTTAATACTGCCTTGTTGATGACAATGATACTTGAAAATATCAGAAAGGCTGGGCAGTGGTGGCACACGCCTTTAATCCCAGCACTCGGGAGGCAGAGGCAGGCGAATCTCTGTGAGTTCAAGACTAGCCTGGTCTACAAGAGCTAGTTCCAGGACAGGCTCCAAAACCACAGAGAAACCCTGTCTCGAAAAACCAAAAAAAAAAAAAAAAAAAAAGAAAATGTCAGAAAGGACACCAGTTAAAAATACAAATGCTATCTTTTAAAAATATAACACTATTCTTTGAAGATATTCTCAGTTAACATAACAATATTCGATTCACTTTTTAAAAATGTCCCATCGGGTGATGGTGGTGCTTGCCTCTAACCCCAGCACTCACGAGGCAGAGGCAGGCGGATCTTTGTGAGTTCGAAGACAGCCTGGTCTACAAAGCAAGTTCCGGGACAGTTAGGCCTGTTATACAGAGAAACTCTGCCCCTCCCCCAAAAAATAACCCAACAAAACAAAACAAATTGTCCCACCACAAGTCCTGTCAGTGGAGCATGGAATTTACAAACTCAACTCTGTCTGTGGAGGCACCAAAAACAGAGACCAAAGTCCCACGCCCGTGGGAGACTACTGTCAATGAATTTCAGAAAAGCCCCAGGAACGTGCCTACTTTTCCTGTTGGTCAATGACTGCTTATAGAATTTTTGGATGTAAATCTGTCACTAACAAGAATCGAGATGGGACCACACTCTGAGCAAAACTCTCTAAGGCATTCCCAGGGCAGTGCTGGCATCTTTCAGGCCCCACCATTGATGATTCACTTATGGTTTACAGTTGTAACCAATAACTGTCAAATGTCCATCCCTTAAGAAACACCGAGGTAAATTTCTCCAAATACTTAAGAATATTTTTCATCAACGATGCTTAGTGCTCTTTGACAAAGCTGCTTTGCTGACTTGCTATACACCCTCAACAAAAAAAAAAAAAAAAAAGAAAAAGAAAAGAAAAAATATATAGACTAGTAGAGATGTAGGATTTCATTAGATAAGTGACTAGGTGAAATTCCAAACAGAAGGTTGGCCAGCAGCTTCCACAAAAACCTGTCTTGTTTCCTGTAAGTTTTGTTTCCACTACCTTAAGCCTGCAGCTCCCAAATAGCACACAAAGAAGGGTACCATTGGCATGACTTCTGCCCGCTATTGTTCATTGCTGTAAACTGGCATTGTGTGCTGTTCAATCAAAAGGTTTAGGGCAAGGTAACATTCTCCACCCATGTCCTCCACTGCCACTAGAACCTGTGTTGAAAATCTGAAGATTCAATCGTTCAAAGTACAAAAAATGATTCACAACCCACTTATCAGAAATTCTGAAGGGGCAAGACTACAAAAATATAGAGAGAGAGATTGGGAAGCTGAATTAAGTGGACTTTTCCCGACAGAGATTCAAAAAGTACCTTTCTGTGTGAGTCTCGAGTGGAACAGAATAAAGTCAATTACTGGCTGCAATTAAGAAGTGGAGGCATTTAAACTGTAGAGAGCAGTAGCAGTCTTCTCCATACTGCCTAGGAACTCCAAAGATTACCGGGAAGACCGGGAGGAAGATGTGAGCAAGATGCCTCTGATTGGCTGATTCAGAGGAGCTGCATTCACAGATCTCCTTATTCTAGCTTCCCAGAGTGAATTTATAAGTCACTGATTATGTATGATTAATGCTGTAATATATTTAGACAAAGAAACTTTTAAAAATACAGCTTGTGTTTGGCTATGTGAGCAGGAAAAAGGCCCATTCTGAACTGTGCATCTAGTATCAAAACGGCAAAAGCAGTGCGGAAATTTACTTGCCACAGTTTGAATTTACTAGGGCAAAACCCGGACAACTCTTTTTGTTCACCTTCAAGATACAGTGAATCTAATTATACTTTTTCTTTTCCTTTTAAATGTTGTTCCTTTGATAATTTTAATAATGTATTTATACCGGCATAAAGTATTATATTATGCTGTACTTTGTGTTTGGGAAACTCATTTTTCTTTATGTATAACAACAAATTGTGATATGTATAAAATATTAATAATCAAAATATCTAAATTTAAAATCAAAGTAAAAGCTGAGGACAATACTAGATTTCTTGTGTTATTTACAAGTGGCCTTATGTTTTTAGATTTTAGTTTCTGAGGCAGTACTTTAGAAAGTAAATATTTATAATTCTATGTAAGTAAGGAACATGCAGTGGCAATCAGATAATTAGAAAAATATCATCCTGGCTTTCTTTTCATGGACACATGGCTATTTTGAACCACCCCAAATTTTACATGCCATTTTACTTCAAAAGAGCGAGAGAAAAAGAGTAATTGGATCCAGTAATCTGTCAGATTTTAGGGTGTGTAATTAATCCTATTACTTTCCAATTTTTCCCTTTTTATAATTTGGCCACTTCTGTCTTTACTGAAGAAGGAACCAGAATTGACACTGGAACTCATGGCACCTAAGAATGTGTTCTTGGCAGTCCTCACTAGTATTACATCTCTTTAAAGGCTTCTGAAAATAAAATAGGAAATACATTTATTCACATATGTGAAGACAAAGATTTCTTTAAAATCCCAAGATCAACATCAAATATTTCCGGTGGGAAAAATGACAATTTATGTGAGTTCATAGAGCATTGATAGTAAATCTAGAGAATTCAGGCCATTTAGTGTATGAAACATTTGTAACATACTAAGACATATTTATCTTATGTATACTTTGTGTTACAATATTGACTTAAATGAGTCAGTGTACTTGTAGAAATTATACTGACCAATGGCCTGAGTATATCTCATCATGAGGATAGTGCCTCTCTGCACACATACAGTTCTGATTACAATTCTCAGCATCCTTAAGTGACAGCAAAGATACTTAATATGTAGATTCATGCATACATGATACTTAAATGATACTTAGATGTATCAATAGATAGATTAATAAATATTAATATTTATTGTACTACCGGTTATTTGTCATTGCGGCCGATGCAATAACATCAGGACGTTTAGACCAAATAACCAATGAGAGATCATTTATTGTATTCAATACTCAAGCAATAACCATACTTGTCTGCAAACTATATTCTATTTATCGTTGAAAACAACACCAAGGTAATTGTTTTTAAATGATGCCACAAAAATTATTGGAACCTGCAGAATAAGCCATTTGGGGTTAACCTTGTCACTTTACTGATAGAATTTGAGGCCAGCCTGTGTGATTTGTGGTTTTTCTGAACCTGTGCCATCTTTCACCATTCACCGATTGGAACTTGCAGGGCTGAGCAGAGGTAACTGGCTCCTGACGGATTTTCTTGAAATGCCAATCCTCTAAAGTTCTGTCGCCTAGCTTGATGTGTGGCAGCTGTTGAGAAATGTCTGTCCTCTTGCTCCAAAAAAAAAAAAAAAAAAAAAAAAAAAAGTCAATAATACAAAGAGAAAACCTTCACAGTTCAGATTGGTGGCCTCATAGGAAAAACATGTCCACTTCCATGCTAATCAAAATTTCCCCTAACAAGTCCTTTATGGGTGGAATCAAAAGTATTGCTTGCTGTGTTTGTATAGGGTCCTATCCTCTCTCGTGTCTGAAGGGAAAGATCCACTGCAATGAAAAATGATGGCTATGCTAAGCATTGCCAACCACTTAACAGCACTGAGAGGCTGGAAACTGATGTTGATTTATACTTTCTACCAAAGGTTCTAATATGCAAATGAAGCCATATTCTAATACACTCTCTTTGCAAGGAAATTGGTCCTTTATGACTTTCCTATAGAGCTTTACTGTAGGAAGACAGGAACGGCCTGAAGTTATTTGTCTGAATGACCTTTTGCAAAAGTCGGCATTAGTCTCTTTGGTAAATAATCTGTTTTAGAGCCCTCCGTAAAAGAAAATTAAATATAGAGATACTATTAGATTTGAAAAAGACAGACAGGAAAGAGCCAACAGCCCAGAGTGAATTCTGACACAGGCTGTGCACTTCTCTTGGCTTTTATCTTATGCATGCACTGTCTGCACCCCTCAACTTCTTGTCTTCTTTCTCCTGAAGCTGGAGAGAAAGTATCTCAGCTTTAGTCCTGCTCTGAGTTAATCTTTCGATTACTAAAACAATCATGTATTTGTTATGACATGAAAAAAAAAAAAACAGTTTACAGAGAGAAGTTCAAAATGACAGTAGTGGCCTTAGTTCCCAGAAAGACAATTACTGGAATACAAGGAAACTTGTCCATGTGATAAACTTGTTCTTGAAAAGGGCTTTTTCACGTAAGAAATCTATCTAACATGGTGCTCTTTCCTGTCAATTTTTCCTCTCAGATCACAACAGCATCAGGAAATGAGTTCCTTCTCCAGTCAGATATTGACTTCATCATATTGGATTGGTTCCATGCTATCAAAAATGCAATTGACAGATTGGTATGTATTTGTTTGGGCTGTTACATTTATTAATTAAAATGTAGTCATTTAAATCTTACTGTTCAGGCGTATAACATTCACACGTCTAAATGGATCCTACAGCTGAGAGATATTAGCTATTTTAAGCTTAATAAAGAACACTGGGAACCTTGCTTACAGACAGGATTTGTGAGGTAAATGCCATTTAATTTCTCTCCTTCAAAACTGCTGTGTTCTTTTTCTAGAATAACACAGGCATTCATTTATTGGAGGTTGTAAAAGGCACACAAGCGCTTCAAAAGTATTGCATTTTTACATTTTCCATTTATGTAGTCTCTAATATATATTCTGGAAAGTAAATATCTATGCATTTATGACTGTACTTACTGTTATAATACCACAGATAAAAATCATTTATGCTTGTTTTTATTATTTCCCAGCTAAGCTAGAATGTTCTTCTCAAGAATGTTAGACACCTAGAACTTCAGGAAGTTGACTTAAATGACACACTCAGAGTATACATTTTAAAGACCTAAATTATTTAAAACTGTTTCTTACTAACTTAATTTTAACTCACTATTATTTATAAAATTATTTGGAAAATGTTTTTGAGAGCTTTTAATAGCTTATAAAATAGGAGAATATATTCAAAATCTTTCATTATATCCTTTTAAGATCAAACTCTACAAATTAAAAGTCTTTCCATAGCATCAACAGAATCTCCATAAAAAGAGAGCAAACACACAGATTATTAACTTTAAATATGAAGTATAAGTCCAAAATTTCTGAATTTGAAGGCAGATCCTATTTACTAGCTGCATGGTTTGGAAAAGGTGGGTTCTTTTCCTTCTGTCTGTTTCCTCAGTATGTGACAGCCCTGCTGAATGCCTGAGAGGAGTAACTGAGTTGCAATGTGGAGTTCTTTGAATAATTCATGGCATTTAGTGAACACTGTTTTGGTGTATGAATCAGTCTAAGCATTGTGCTTAGATAGAGGCTATATCACAAAAATAATTAACGTATTCCAAAGTCTGGTTACACGTAGCATCAAGACAAAACACGAAACAGTTTGGTGAATGCTTTCTTCCTAGTAAAAGTATTCAAGGTATTGCTTGTTATTTCCAGCCGAAGAATCCGAGTTGCCAGTCCCTGGAGTTGTTCAATCTCCAGAGATCCTCAAGTACTGAACTGCTGAGTCACTGCCACGGTGACAGAAAAGAACAGAAACCAGAGAACAGGAAGTCTTTCAGTGAGTGTTTTCTTTGACTTGTTCATTTTACCTCTGTCTAAATGCCGTACTTATGAAATATAAATGCATTAAAATGAGATTTAAGCCAAAGCCAGACTACTTTGCAAGGTTCGCAACCATTTTCTACCTAGGGATTCATGCGCTGGAGGGCAGTCTGGGCATTCTGCTCACATCGTTGTTGGTAATGTCTTTTGAGAAAATAATTGTTCCAAGGTCATGGTCTCTGCTTACAGCAAACCTCTGAATCTCTGAGTAATAGCCATGGAGTTCAGATCGGTGATTGATTTTGAGAGTGGGAAATGTCAAGCATCTGGCATGCTGACCATTTGATTTTCATACATTAAAAGACACAAGTGACCACCATAGTTGGCCCAACTAAGCCAGCAGCCTATGCAACAATCCACACTTCCAGAATACCAGGAAGATGTAAAATGTGTGTCCCAGAGTTGACAGGAAATGTGACATCTGAATGGTTATTGAAGTTACATATATTCGGAAGTTCTATTTCCAAAACAATTGAATCTGAAGTGAGAACAACTTATGCCATTTACATTATGGTCTGCAAAATCTAAATTTTTTTAGGCATTCTGTTTCTTTCTCAACAAAAGGAGATTATTAAAACCTGCTACATGTATCTCACTGAGTAAAATTGAGTCCTAGACTTCTAAAAGCACATGAAGATATATTTCATATTAGAGAAACCAGTTTCTCAGTCTTAGAAAACTATAACATCTTCCATGAACCTTCTGTCTATCTACTGTTAGCCATTTTTCTCTGTCTGAAGGTGTATGTAGTTAGACCCTAGCTTTTGAAACTTAAAAACAAGTCAGTAAGCTGAACTTCCAATACATGTAGTGCAAACACAAATGTGCGGTAGATGATTATATTTGCTTTTACATATATATGTCATTAGGAAAGTATGTGTATGTGTGGCAACATGTCTTTCAAAGCTGAATTATTAGGATCCACAGTTTTCGAAGTTATAGGAGAAGTTGAGTAGAGATTCCTTTTTGAAAGGAACGCACTGTTGAAGGCCTATACCATAGTTTGCTACAGACACCCAAGACTGATTGAGCTAGCAGTTTGTGTGATGCGACAGTTGAAGAAGTGTTGTAATAAGAGCGGCAGAGCTGCGTCCCCAGCACCCGACCGCCCACATAGCTAGCATATGCCCCGAAATAATTACACGGAAACTATTCTTTTAAACACTGCTTGGCCCATTAGCTCCAGCCTCTTATTGACTAGCTCTTACATATTGATCTAACCCATTTCTAATATTCTGTGTAGCACCACGAGCTGGCTTACCAGGAAAGATCTTAACCTGCGTCTGTCTGGAGTGAGAGAATCATGGCGACTCCTGACTCAGCTTCTTTCTCCCAGCATTCTGTCTGTTTACTCCACCCACCTAAGGGCTGGCCTATAAATGGGCCAAGGCAGTTTCTTTATTAAACAAAAGTAACTCCTCCATCAAAGAAGGTTCTCACTCCTACGCCTACAGAGTACACAGAGAATGGGTAGAGACTCAGGAATGTCTTTTAAAAGATTTTATTTAGAGTCCATTTCATTTACATAATGTTTTCCTTTAATTCTTGAGTTTTCCCCCTTCATTTCCCATGGGATAAGGTATAAGGTAAGATTACAGAATTAGAATTCAGTTGTAAGTATATGTTTAATGTTAATTACGTAAGTATTTTGTAGTAAACACACAAGGGTCTGTGATGCAGTGATTAGCAGATCTGAAAGCTGAGATTTAATTACAGCTGTGGAAGAGAACTTGACTTGTCTCTAAACCCTGAAGCAGTGGGGGAAAAACATTTGCAACAGCATGTTTGAGAAACTGAGGCTGATATAGCCTGTATTAAATGGTAATTATATTAAAAGTTTTAGAATGATTCTTAGAAAAGAAATTCTATGGAAAAAATCTTCAGTCCTTCTTTGTATTTTCTCCCCATTGGGAAAGACAAACATTTATTCAGTATGAGAGCAAAGTCATTCTTGTCAAAAGATGGGAAGAAGGCAGGTATTTATTCAAATCAAAATCTCCTTAATTATACAATGACTTTTAAATTAAAACAGCACTAATATAAGACACTATTTTGTGTTGCAATGAGGCCCTAGTTTGTCTCAGCTGCCTGGTTAGCTTAGACTGGAAATAATCACACAGAGAGCAGATTATTTAAATCACTGCCTGGCCCATTAGCTCTAGCTTCTTATTGGCTAACGCTTACATATTAATTTAACCCATCTCCATTAATCCATGTATCACCACGTGGCAGTGGCTTACCAGCAAAGATTCTGCATGTCTGACTCTGGCAGCGGCTCCATGGCATCTGTCTGACTCCACTCTCTTTCTCCCAGCATATAGCCTAGCTCCCCCCCTCCACCTAGTTCTGTTCTGCCCTTGCCATAGGCTCAAAGCAGTTCTTTGTTCATTAACCAATAAAAGCAACACATAGACAGAAGGACCTCTCACACAAATTTTATATGTACTGGACCCCTAATGCTGTGCCAAGTGCTTATCTTATACCAACTCATCAATCCTAAGAAACGGTTACCTTTTTTAACCCTATATTTTAAATGTGTTAGCCAAGACACCTAGAATGATGGTAATGTGAGTAAGACAGTTAAGAGACACATGTCAAACTCAGGCAATCTGCTTTTACAACCTGCTCTTTTAACTGCACTCTGTAGTTAAGTGAACAAATAAACATTAATCTGTTTCGAACTTGCCCTTGGGTAGACTTTGCTAAAAAGTAAAAATGAAATCTATACAAGTCAGCTAACTTAAACCAAGATGCCAGCACTCATAGATGAATTTTACCATTAAAATAAAAAGTCCATTTAGTCTTTAATGCTAATCACAACTTTCAAAACTATTTCTTGCCTGTGTCTTCTTGGCTCTATAGAGTTGTAAGACTTCTTTCAAGGTAGGACGCAGCAAATCACTGTTTAAACTAAGTTATATCTTATCTTATGCGTGTATTTATTTTCATTTGAAAGGCATAGTGATTGACCTATCTGCAACATCCTAAATTAGACCACGGGTTTGAAATCATTGACGCATGTTTTCTATTTGGACTTTTTTTAAAACTTCAAGTGGGAGCTCCCATGTGTGAAACCCTTCTGAACTAGGTCTTATATCTGAATACCCAAAGTTTAGGTTTCTTAAATCATACATTCTGTTTTAAGTCACTGTCTGGAGGTTCGATAATTATGTGGAGTCACATTGACAGTGATTTCACCCTTATTAGTAGTCCAAGCACAAACTCTATTGTCTGTTTGCTGCCTTTGGCTTCCTGTGTCCTTGATGTTCCCATGAGTTTTGTCGCCAAGATTGTAAGCAGAAAAAGCCAAAATTACTTTTTTAAAAAGGCATGTGAACATCATTTGCAGCTAACAGGTGGTCATTTCTTTGTCCAGTTTTTCCGATTAACATGGGAAAAATATGTTCTCCCAATGAGTGAAATCAGAAAGTTGAGTTAAAATATACTTTCCTTTAAAAAAATATGATTCCAACCTGCCAACACTATCAAGAACTAATCAGATATTTTAAGATATCAGTTGAGTCTAACAGACAAGAAGCCAGAAAATTCAACGAGAGGGCCAAATCACTGTGAGAAATTCAGGACAGCAGCCTGGGATGAGAGCAGGAGATCAGCTCTCTAGGGAAGGCTGCTATGGAAAGTGAAGAGTCAATCAGACACAGTGCTCACAGATTTCTCCAAGGAGAGAGAGAGTCTCTCCCACTGATGAAAAAGAGGAAAGGCCCAAATATAATCATGGCATCATATTACTTGGGAGAGCTTTTTTAACTTTTCCAAGTGTTCCTTTCCAGAACTATAAAAATGGGTCTGATAACATCCTTCTAGGATCATGTGAAAATTTGAAATTGGAGATGTAAATACTTAGTTCACAGCAGGCACTCAATAAATGGGAGCCTCTTTTATTATCCTCCATGTCTCCAAGCAGATGGCACCAAGACGGGTATGAGCCAAGGGTGGTGTCTGATGGAAGGCTGGAGCAGGGCACACACACTCTGCATCCTTCTCCCTGAGGGTACAGGAAATACAGGAGAGGAGCCAGAATTGGATATGGGAGTCATAGCTGCAAACGTCTAAATATGAGCAGCTGGTCCTTCCCCTGGCACCTCCCCAGGTGAAAATGGCAGCCAGGGCATTCTTGGGAGCAGCACGTCAGGACCCAGTAGAATGGAGCCAAGAGATGCCCTTGATTATTTAATGCCCAGAAGAGCATGTCATTAAGAAGTCCTGGTTAATGGAAAGCTTCAGCATCCAGCAAGTACTTCAGACAAAGCTCTGATTTATTCCCGTATTCACAGTCATGGAATATGAATGTTGTTTCTTAGCAAATACCACTAAAATGTACACAAAATTCTTGCATTCACTGTCTTTGCTTTCAAATAAAGACAGACAGACAAACAAACAGATAGAAAATGTGGTCCTTCTGTTGTAATCTATCTCATGCCTGTAAGATTGCCAAACTCTAAAATCTACAAGTGTGAAGGACAAACTTTATATAAAACACTTTCAACCTTATAAATGTATGAACTCAAAAATTAACGTAAGTTTTAAAAGTCACATGGTAAAGTACTACAAGGAAATGCATTTCTCTTTTAATTTTTTTTAATAAGATAAAAATATGCTTGGGCAAAATCTAAAAGTATTCATGTAGCTTTCTCAGTTTCACATACCTTAATAATGGTTCATATACCATAATGAGGTTATAGAAATGAAGACAGACTAGAGATGAATGAGATATTAATACAATGCTGAAAATTAAAAATCCGAAAACCTTTATTGTGCTGTAGAATAATCATTATCAGGCTGAGTGAAATAAGTTTAATAAAAAAGCAGTGATATTTTGTGATAATCTAAATAATCGTATTTCTCGCCAGCAACAGTATGGTGTCATTGTAAAATGGTAGCCTAGATCTTGACCCAATTTACTTTAGGAAATCATATGTAGGGAGCAAATCACCTTGGACTCTCTGAAGTCATTTACAGTGGTATTTTTAAGGAGCAGTTCATTCTGAGCTAGCCCAACCCCTGGCCCTGAGAACTGGGACTTTTCAGTTGCACTATTATCATCCAGCTTTCTTTCTACTCTCTCAGACCTACAAAAATTACAAGAAGCAAGGAGGATTTCAGAATGGTTCTACCTAGAAATCATGAACCCTGCACACCACAGAAGCTGCAGGAAAGTGTAGCACAGCTAAACCAGGATGAAGAGTACGGTACAGAGAAGTCAAAGCCTGGAAAGGAAGATTTAGTAGCATGTCAGGAAACGAGTCTTCAGCAAGACAAGCTATAGATAGAATAAGTCTGGTATTGTCCCAACAACTAACTTACTGGGTCTAGGTGGCAAATACACAGTTTATTAGATGCTATCTTTTTCATCTTTTCCGTTTGCATTTTAATGTTTCTCAACTAAAAACTGGAAAGTTAGATATTAGGCATTTCTATAATTCAGTAAAAGAATATCCACATGTTTAAACTGCAATATGAATACTTTTAAAGAAAGATCTAATTTTCTTTATGATTAATATTAAGACCTTTGGAAAACAATCTTGATAACCCACTACTTTCCAACTCTTCCCCCAAACCAGTATTTTTTATCCTTATGACCCTTATGGCCTTCCTAGTAAGTATATAATTAAGAAACCTTGTAATATATTTGTTATTAACCCAAATTGAAAATTCATACTATTTTCTCAGATAAACATGTAATTAGCAGTTGTTTGAGATACACACTGAGAAGCCTGTCCTGGAGACTCATAAAAATACATATTGCAAAGGTTTTCTTATTATGAATTTTATATGAAACCACATAACCCTGCCAGTGCTTACAAATAATAAGATGAATAAGCCATCTGCTAAGAAAGAAAAAACAATGTTAAACTTTCAGAGATAAATCAAATATAGTTAAGAAGAAAAATAAAAATCTTACCAAAAAAAACCCTCATAATATTTGCATAGATTACTGTGAGTTATCATTACATTGAAAAGTTGAAAGGATAAAGCTTCTTTATTCAGTACTATGGTCATTCACCTTACTTCTTCCCCCTGACACCAAAAAAAAAAAAAGAATGTTTCTCCTGGCAACAATTTTATTTAATACCACTTGAGGAAAACTATTGAATAAAAATATTTTTAAAATGAATGATTTTAGTTATTTAAAGACTATCTGTTCATTGATCATTTTCCAGGGATTAAGGGGCTCGCTCTTTGTTGAACATATTTCAGATGACTTAAAACATGTACATTAAAATGCTATTGAGGCTAGTGTTTAAATTCAGAAAAGGAAAACATTAAAGATTATATACATACTTGCTAAGCAGACATGTAATGCGTTTGTCCAAACACTGTTATTCACGAAGTTTCAGAACTATGCCAGGTATCTGTGTAACCTTGACTATCTCTTCTACTTTGTGTTTTCATGATAGCTAGCAGCAATCTCAACTTTTGTAGAACCCATAGATTGTAATTTCCTCAAAACATTTAGTTCCCTATGAATCATTAGATACGAGGAATTAGTTATGAGCTGGGCAAAGCAAGCTCTGATGAATCTCTTCTTTAACATCTGAGGGCTGATCTTACCCTCTGCCCGTTGGGCATCCATGGCCATGCATCTTGAAGCATGAGCTATTCTCCTGTCCGTGTAAGCCTTTGAGTGCTCCATCACCAGATCACCCCATCTTCCTCCTGACCCTGGCAGTAACACTGTGACCATATTTCTCCTTAGATGAACCGCAGTTAATCAATTTCTGATTTCATTAGGTCAAGGGGTGACTTTCTTTCAATAATAGGCCAAATTCAGAGGGCTATTTTCCCTACTCTCCAGCATTATTTCATAACCGCTAGTACACTGTTGTGATTATAAACAAAAGAAAATAATATTCTTTGAACTTCGCTAAAAGTTTTATCCTTTCTACTCCATGACAGAGAATAGGTACATGTTAATCTTTTGTTATGAAGTTAAACATAGGGTAATCGTTCATTACTGTCAACTAAATTTTAAGTGCCATTTCTAAGCATGATATTTGAAACTTTTTTTACATTCTCAGCTTTCTGTGTTGAGAAAACACTGTTTTAGATGCAAAAGATCACTTACTCTTTCTATACTCAAGATTCATGTGGTCCACCCACTCCCTTTGTTTATAGACCACAGAAACTTGTACTATAATTCCTCAAAAGCCTAAAAGAATGTAACGTTCTTTTTAAGGTATTTTGTTGGATGTCAGAATGGGTTCCCTGACATATTTGGAGAAGTACTCATTGTAAGCATTGAGTCTTCAGTGTGTTCTTAGGAAGACAGTTTGTTTTTTTGTTACTCATAGTATATCCCCCATCCTTTAAGGAAAATCAGATACAACTTCTATAAGACAATATGAAATAAATCTAAAAATAACAGATATACCTCTTGAAATTTATTTTTTTAAAAGTGACCTATAGCATCAAGCTTATTTCTTTTCTTAGAGAAATGGTTTATGGATATTTTGATTGCTTAAGTAATAACTAAAGGCAACATCCCCATTCTTTAACTCTTGCTGAAAAACTAATTGGCTTCAAACTGGAGACAAAATATGAGACGACATGACTATAAGAAAATGTAAGAATAAAATTTTCCTGTGGGAAATAATCACGGTGGCACACACTTATAATCTTAGCACTCAGGAGGTCCATGCTAGAGGATCAGAAGTTCAAGGCCATTCTCTGTTACATATTAGGTTCAAGGTCACTTTTAGAAAACAAGGAAGGAAAAGAAACAAAAGCATCCTTCTTTCAGACATAGTGTTTTCCAAAGTCCAAAACTGAGCTCAAAGAGTCAAAGCAGTTTCTCTTGCTTCTGCTCCTCCTCTATCTACTTCCTATATTGCTTTTCAATATTTCTACTCAAGCTAGCATAATGGACAGACACAATTCCACTAGACCACTATAAACAGTTCTTCATTGTCTGCCTGCACCTTCTTCTCAAGGGTCCCCCCCCCAATCTGTGTCCCTCAAATTCTTTTCCAGAGAAATGAGCTAAAGACCTGGATCCACAGTTCAGCCTGTTGACATCATCTTAAGCCTACTACCCCACACATACGCATAGTGAGATAACATCTCATACGTCTGAGCTCAGGTCACCATCTCCCAGTGTTCTATTTTAATATTCCGTTGTGTTTTAAAGAATTGTGGTGATTCATACCCATTCTTGATGCTTTTCTTATGGACACTGATTTTAATTTTTTAACATTATATTTGAGTCTACAAAATAAAATGGTGTTTTTAATGTAGGAAAGTTAAAGTTTTGATAATTTTTGAAATTATCTATGAAGATAATTCTCTCATCTGTTCATAGAAACTCAACTTAAAACAAGAGTTACAGAAATTCTGTCCCTTATCACACTCTTTAAAACTGGGTGGAATTATATAAGAAGTAAGGGTGTGGAAGAGTGAAAAGTTTGAGTATCTTTGATTTGATTTGGTTTTGTAGGTGAGAAAGGGGTTTATTTGACTTACATTTCCAGGTCATAGTCCATCCTTGAAGGAAGTCAGAACAGGGACTCAAGCAGGAACTTGCAACAGAAACTATGGAGTAACACTCTTAGCTAGTTCTCCCTCGGCTTATGCTTAGCTAGCTTTCTTATACATTCGAAGATAAACTGCCCAGCACATAACATGGGCTAGTATCTCCATCAATTAACAATAAAGACGCTAACAGACTTGCCTATAGATCAGTCTGATCTGGTTAGCATTTCGATTAAGACTCCCTTCTCGAATGACTCTAGGGTGTGTCAAATTGACGATTCAGGCTAACTGGGACAGATGTTAATACACTGGCTTTTCAACTTTATGTACTTGAGTGTCATTCTTTTTTTTAAAGATTTATTTATTTTATTATGTATACAACATTCTGTCTTGATGTATGCCCGCATGCCAGAGGAGGGAGCCAGATCTCAGTACAGATGGTTGTGAGCCACCATGTGGTTGCTGGGAATTGAACTCAGGACCTCTGGAAGAGCAACCAGTGCTCTTAACCTCTGAGCCATCTCTCCAGCCCTTGAGTGTCATTCTTAATCCAAGATACACAGCTATGTGATTTACATACATTCTTTTAAATATCCTAAAATTGATCTGTTATTTAACTATAACAGATATTTCAATGTAATTATTAAATAACACAAAGGAAAATTTGAATTTAATGGAAATATATGTACTAAATGTAAGAGTAATGTAAAAATCAGAGTTTAAGTATATATAAGGTATTTGTAAATTTTATGTTGTCATATAAATACTTGATATAATAATTACTATGAGTGAATTTTCAAGTAAAGTATTCCCAATTTTGTCTATTATATATTTATCAGTTTCTACATTTAGAGCAATAAACAAAAATGAACTTATTTAACCCATCTTTATTAGTTCTTAAATAATTTCATACAGTGTATATTGATTCATTCCCATATATTCTTGAATTTATGGTATCATGGGCTTTACTTTGGTCAACCACCACCTCTAGCTCTTACACTCTTTGTTCTTCCTCCTCCACCATTGTCCAGAAGAATTCAGGGAGGTTGTTTAATATAGATACTAAGTTTAGGGTTAAGTATTCTAGAGTCTTTTACTCTGTGCACCTTGACCAGTCCCTGTGTTAATTTTCTATATGTCACAAAGCAGCTTTACCAATGATGGTTGACAGATACACCCATCAATGGGAAATAATGATAAAACCTTACGTCATTTTAGTGTTACATCCATTTAACAGAGTAATAACTGTAAATCCTCCCGCTGGGGTGCATAAGCTATGTAAAAACTTTCTTCATCCTGATAAGGATTCCAGGTTTGTGTTTCAACCTATGGAGGGGGCCTTAACTCCTGCAAGAATGTGGTTGGTTACTCTCATGATGTTCATGCCACTATTATGCATAACTGGGCATGTCTTGCAAGGCCAGCCATTGCTGTAGAATTCACAGCTGGTTAAGGTTAATGATTCTGTGTTTCCTCTGGGAATGTCCATAACATCCTTCAGTGCTCTGAAGGCTATCCAGTGGTTCTACAGCTTCCAGCTCAGTGCCAACTCGGTTTCTTCATGTGTGTGGTTTCTTCAGCAATAGGGTCTGACAGTCGAGTTTGGCAATAGCCTGTCTGGAGGGTCTTTGGAGCCTTCTTGCCAACAACTCCAAAAGAGGCACTGTGTTTTGCATTTGTTATCCTCTCGTGTCTAGTAGAAGCATTGTTGTCTTGTGACAGGGTAATTCCACTTCAAATCTTTTCATAATGTCTGTGTATATATTTTAGGAAGCTTCTACAGTGGTAGGTTTCCATGTGATTTTTTTGAAATGTCTTTAGTATTAGTTGTCTCCCTATACATTTTGCTATAAAATAAGTGCAGAATAAGCAAATGCATAATCTCTCAAAGATTTCATTTTTAACATACTTCTATTAGTCAGTTAACCTGGAATATCACATATACTTTTATTTATTATTTTCTGTTTCCTTAAGGGATTTGGTGTGCCATAGGGAATAATGTCCTTCAAATACATGGACTTTAAAAATTATCTTATAAGGAGTTACATGAAAGTCTCTAAATGTCTTATTTCAAGAAAGACAATTCTGTTGACCAACTATCAAACATACCTGGACACCCACCTTGTGCCCTGTATCCAAGATACCATTCTATCTGGGTGAGATAACCTAGCTGACCATAGCATTGATCATTTACTTAAACCAGAATCACCCTGATCCCACTAGGTCTGAGTGCCAGAGGGAAATAGGAGATGATGACCTTCTGAAGCTTACCTCTCTGCATCCTGGTTTTTGAGAATGCAGTCTGGAGCATTGGCATATTTGAGTTAAAAACAAAGTGAATAAGAAAATTACTGAGCAAATGAGGGGAGAGTCCCAAAGAAAGCAACAATTTGATGTTCACATAGTAAAGGAAAAGGTTGAAGGATAGGGCCCTCCTTGAAGGGTGAAGTACAATGGGTCCTTCTGGAAGTCACTCCCCCCCAAAAAAATATGTTTGTATTCAGAGAACAAACACTTGAAAGTGATCCTGTACACAAAAGTAGCACATAGAAGAAGGTTGTCAGAGTACGGGAAGCAAAGGGCCCTCAGATTTGCTGCTGCTGTGAGGCTGTGGGAGTCTTCCAAATGCAGAAGAGAGAATAATAGGGAAATAATACGAATACATATTAAAATAGAAATCAGAGAGCCTGAGAATGCAGGCGGATTTTAGAGATGTCTGAACCTACAGTGTATAAATATTGGGGAAACAACAACTGTAAGTCTGGTTAGTAAGCAAGAATGAACTATTTGGCCAAGGGCTTACATTGACATCCTTGTACCGAAAGCAATATTAATAAAGTGCTACATTGTGGGCAGAAGTACCGAACAGGTCTGGTTTTATAAAGTAACCATTTCTACAGATGAGAGAAAACAATGAAAGATCAGAGGTAAGAAAATACTGCAGCAGACCAAGTAACAGATGCTGCAGGCCCAAGCTAGCAGTGGGAACAGAGACAGACTCCAAAGATTTCTGAGGTGGCAGGTTTTCCTGAAACATATTGGAAGGATTCTTGACAGTTCCAAAAATTCTATTTCTTCTGTGTCTTCAAAAATATAAGATGGAAAGTTAAGCAGAGTCTGTCTCTAACCACTGGCTTTCAGAGTCTATATAGTCTATAGTCTTGATACACAAAATGCGGCCAAGGGACCAATGACAATCTTATCAGCTGGAGCTTTGTTCATAGGAAAGACTGGATTCCCAAGACCCAACCCAAACTCACTGAGCAGAGATGACATTTCTTAACAAATCATTATTTTATGGTTTATTTATGTGTGTTGCATATGTCTGTGGGTACCCAAGAAAGCCAGACAAGACATTAGAGCTCCTGAAAATGAATTTCCAGGTAGTTGTGAGTCACCTGAAGTGGGTGCCATGAACTAAACTTTACTGGAAAAGCCACAAACTCAGTAATTACCAGCCCCAGGAGATTGCATTTTAATAGGTAAGTTATAGACATAGTAAAGTTTGATAAATACTTACCACATCACACAAAACTGACTCCCTAAATCAGTTTGCAACAGGCCAGAGTCAGAGCACTTTGGAGCCTGTCTAATCTAGCCTGCACAGGACTGTTGAGTTGGCCATTTCCTGACAATGCATGGTTTGAGATGGTAAATATTCATTTTGTCTCATCACTCCCTTCTAATTTGTGATATCACATAAATTTCGACAGAGTCAAGAGCTCCTCTTTCTGTGCACATTTGCCTGCACTATAGCTATCACTATATCCACAATAACACAAAAGCAATTCTAAAATTAAAGTAAATTCCTCAAAATCAACAAATAATAAACCGTTCATAAGCAAGTCCGTGAGATAGTCCACCAATTTCCAGGAATTCCACTAATTCCACATGCCGAATGGATCCGAAATGCTGTTTATCTTTCATTTTTCACACAAATCCTGTTCAGAGAATGTTGGTTTCCACATGCATCCTCTGGAAGTCATCCACTTCTCCAAGGGCAAGAATAATGATATTTGATTCCGTAGGTTACTTAATTTTTGCATTGTTCTTGAGTACTGTAATTCACTTCCCATCAACCTTTCAGGTTGGATATCTTAATCTGGATGACTCACAGCTCAGCTGCTGTATTACTACCTAGAACTAGCTTATTAGCATTTCAGTGATGCCTGCCAAAACAACCAAGGCTCAACAAGCTATACTTAAGTTAAGTTGTTTGGAAAAGGTGCAAGGAAAACAAAAATAGACTCACATTTGAGTTCCCATAAACAGAGTGAGCAAACTTAGAGTGAGGCCTGTATAAGCCTTCTAGTAGCGAATGACTTCATCTCTAGGAAAAACTGATGGTGACTATTTCAGAGATAAAACATCACCTCGTGTAGTGCTATTTCACTTGTATTTTAATAAATAAGGCCAATCTGAAGGTCAGAAAAACGAAACAGCCAGCCATTGGCTCTCACATCTACCTCAGTTCGAAATGGGGATCCTACCTCCTAGAATCTCAAAATAAGACTGTGTGTGAGAGCTGTCTCCTCCTGTCTTATATTCCTCTCTAGTGCTAGAATTAAAGACATGCACTACTACCTCCCAATTTCTATGGCAAACTAGTGTGGCTACTGGGATTAAAGGTGTGTGTCACCACTGCCTGGTCTGTAAGGCTGACCAGTGGGGCTGATTTACTCTCAGATCTTCAGGCAAGCTTTATTTATTAAAATACAAATGAAATATCCCTACAACCTAATCTGGGTAAATCTAAGAATTAAAGAACAAAATAGACAAATATAAATGTGTTCTTAATGAATTTCACTAAGAAGTTTTTTGTAAATATTAAGTCACATAAAATGTCATTGCACAGTAAGAAGACAGGCTGGAGTGTTTGGATATCTTCATTTATTTAGCATCATACTTCAGGACAGCTTACATAGGAATATTTAGCGTTGTTTTTTTTCTAGTAAGTGCCTGAATTTGTTGTTGCTATCCAGAGCCTTATTTTTAAATTGAGCGTAGCTGATTTCCATGGAAAGATTTGGCTGAGAACCTAAAGAATTTTGTTTAACTCATTTTCACTGGGCAAAGTCCAGCAAGTTAGTGAAGAAGCATTAGATAGTAATCACACAGGAGTGGAAACATTAGACATTCCTTTACTATCCATAATGGTAGGTCATTAAGGTATTTTAAGAAATGAACTCTTGTAATAATCTTTTTTATTGTAAAGTCAATAAAATTTTTATTTAAATTATTTATTTGAAGGGTTCATTTGCTATTCTATCCAGGTCAATGGAGTTCAAGATTTCTGAAAATAGCCCTTTCTCAGAGAAAGATGTTTACTATAGTTGCACTATCAGCTGTTTGTTCCCCTATCTCTCCTTGAGTTAAAGAAACACAGTCATGACATCTTTAAAGTTCTCTGCCAAAGGATTTCTGGAAATTTCTTCAAACAATTTACTTTGGGAACCGCTTTAAGATAGGCCTTTCACCTGATGACACCCCACATCTCTGTAGAGTCCTGCTCAGGTCTATCCCTAACACATTCAGAATCCTAACCTGTTGTGGGAAATGCCAGGGCTCCACTGGAACATTAATTTACAGGTATGTTTAGTTCCAACCTCATATTCAAGACAAGTTTCATTATCAACACCATCCTCTTTTGTGCTGTCTTGTATTTTGTTCTTGTTTATCTAAAAACTCACACTGAACAATGAGTTCTGGGTTGCAAAAGAGGATTTATTTTTGTACCTCTCTAATCCTGTCTTTGTCCTCTAGTTGAACAAACACACCCACGAATTCTTGTGATGTTATCAAAATCATCATTTTCATATGTTTTCCAAGAAGCTCTTAAACTGCCACTGGGGAAACATGGTGGAGTCTGGTGTGTCTGGGTTCTGCTGGTGTTGTAGGTAACTTGGTGAATTGGAAAGAAAACATTTCTCCACAAACCTTTCACAAGTTGACCTCTCCAGCTACAATAGTTTTCATTGCTTAACAGTTTCTAGTTAAATTTTTTAATATGATAAGCAGATAATTACTCATTTATTGAACTCCAACCTTGATAGAAAATTAAAGCGCCAATACACTGTTTATACTGCAGTAAGCAATAGTAATTTGTGACAATCTAAGGCAAACCCATTCAGAGGAAAAATTAAACCAAATCACTTCCCTAAATTATTGTTGCTTTCCTCCTTCCTTGTCTTCTAACTACTTCTCATCTATGACTTTGAAACCCATCAGTTTAAACTTGGTTCTTATTCCAGTGAGCTAATCCCCTTTCATAAACCATGCTCAAGCGCTGAGGTAATTTGCACATCGTTTAAAGAGTATTTGCTTTGAAATCTTCACCTCAAGCCCTTTTGTATATCCTTTCTCTCTAAAGATTTGTAGTATTTGTTTTGTTCTCTGAGGTATAAAAGACCTGGATAAACTTTATTCCTGTTGTTTCAAGATTAGTTAACTAAAATGCATATTAATTCAGCAGGGATGGGAATAAATCTCAGTAAAGATGATCACGCATGAGCTCCTGGGAATAGCAAAGTACAAAACCGTCAGTCTTCAAATCTCCTTGGACTTCCTCAAAGGAGTACTGGGGGATTTAAATTTCTAGAATATGTCTACAAATGTAATTTCTTTGTTGTGGAGAACAGGAGCTCTACCGATTATTTCTCCCCAGAAAATTGACTCCAATTTATATTTGAACAAAAATTAAGCTGTCTACAAAGTAGTTCTTCAAGAAGACAGGGAGAAATTATGAAATGAAAGATAATTCCATACTAAACATTCTATACCTGATATGCTACTGATCTTATTTTGTTTATCTATTGCTTGTTTGTTTGTTATTTATTTATTTTCTTTTTTTGAAATCCCCAAATGAAGCTCAGCAGCAGGGCACCATTTCTTTTCCTCTACAAACAGGTGAAATTAGGCAAGCCTTTACAAAATCAAAAGTAGACACATGTAGGTACAGTTCAATGTTATTTTCACATTTATAAACTCATATGTTACCATTTCATCAAATAATACTGATTTCTATGGTACCAGTACTTGTGAGAATATTAAGATTTTCCCCTTATTCTTTCTTCATCCAAAAACTTCTAGCACTTATGTGCTTATCTGGAAATGACCAAGTAGCGTAGAATGTAATAAATCACACTTACGGAGTCACAGCCACCGACAGTCCTGTTCCACTTCCCTTCTTTACAAGTGCAGGAATAGATGCTTCCCCAGTCCTCAGGGTGCCAAACTTTGCACCATTAGGAAAATCTGCAAGTAGCTTGATTTATCTTCCTCACTCAGTTAGCTAAGACCCAACTAACTAAAACTCAGCAGGAATGAATTCTACTTGTTAAACTTTTTTAAATTGGAAGATGCAACAATTACAACTTTCCTTCTCCGCTCCTTGAGTTTCCATTGGAAGTGAAGCCCCTAGTGAAAAAATATTTAGATGAGATCCCAAATTATAGGCGCATGGCTGATGATGCTGACTCTTGAGTTTTCATTATACGCAGAGGGTTGTCTGCTGTTTGCAATTAATCCAGGCACAATCCTCTTGGTACTTTGGGAGGAATGTGGAAGGCAGAGCCATTTTATAAGTTGTAAACTCCTAAATTACCCTAAATTAGAGACACTATTAATCGGACACTTAAAGATAGGATCTGCCTATTGTGTAGGCTCATCTTCCCCTGATGGAGAAATCAATTAAATATTTAGGATGTAGAATACCTTCCAGGTTGGATAATGCATTTCATTTAAATTATGGTCCTCCAATCCAAAACATTCAAGGGGATCTTAACGGATGGAAGCACATTACTGTCTCTTGGAGTGGGCACATTAACACTTTAAAAATGAATGTGCTTCCCACGATTTCCTATTTGTTCCACCAGCTGCCTGTTGATGTGCCAAATAAACAGTTTAAAGATAAGTATGTAAAAGATGCATGTGTAACGTGCTGTGTGATGAGGTGCACCCTTATAGGAATAGTCTACAATGATGATCCTACCAGATTTACTTTTCTCAATGCCTCAGCAACTCTAAATGAGAGAAGTCATTTGATCATGGGACAGATGGAGAGAAATACACAAGTGAGATAATTTAAACCCTCACAAAGTTTCTATCTATAATTATTCGATATAATTCTAATTGTTTATCATGTCTTCTAATAATTTATGACAATCACAATAAATAAATAATAAATGTAGTAAGTGATTGCTGTCAGAAAATTCTGGAACAATAAGATAGAAGTTGCGAAAAGCTTAACCGTTTTCATTGAATAACTGGTGACATGAATAGAATCTTTTGATTCTGATTCGTAGATTACTGCGATGTCTCATTGTGAACAGTATTGTAAGAACAAAATGATCATGTCCTCCACAGCAAAGAAACGCTGTATAGAAACAGTTTGAAATGCTTACTAGCTCTAGGTGAAAAACCAAGTATAAAAGAGCCCTCTCAATTATTATATGAGGAATGATTATTAACCCCCTTTTATTTATTTATTAACACACGGAAGTGTCACTAATGTGCACAGAGTTACACCAAGGAATCAAGACTGATTTTGAAACCAAGCCATCCAGTTTCACATTCTAGGGCTACCATCTTGTCCCATGGTACTCCTGACAAGCAGGAGAGGCTGAGGTGCGCAGTTTACCGCGCCTCCCAGCTTTGACTCACTCTCTCAATCTCACGTAGACTTTCTTTTGTAGTTTTTTAAAACTACAAAAATAATAGTGCCTTCCTCACAGAGTTTTTAGAAGCACAAATTAGCTTATGTAACTTATAGGAGGGTGTGATGCAATAAATGTTAATAATAGCATTAATACAAGTATGATGTATTCTCCTATACTATTTTGAAAAATACTCATAATTTGGTTAGGAAAAGGCTATCATAAATATAAATGATTAAAATATCCATAAATCACCATATTTTCAAAAATGACTTTGGGATTTTGGAGGCAAAGTTTATTGAGTGCCTTACTAAGGGATAAACTTCTTGATATATGTTATATGTCTACCTGCATTCATTTTCCATCTACAAAGTCTTGATTCCCAATTCATGACATATTTTTACATAAATAAATCATGTTAGTATACTAAGTTAAAACAAATTTAGCCAATCAGGAAAAAAGACAGTGAAGTCAGGGATCACATTCTTTGTTGTAGGTCAAAGCTCTTCAAGACGAATCTGATAGAATGGATTCTCCTTTGCAGAAGCCATGTTTTATGGGCGAGCAGAAAACCTGGCTTACTAGCATAATTATGTAACTTGGATTACCATATTTTGGGTGCAAGGCTTCAGAAATAAAATATAGAGTTACACAGTTCAATGAAACTGTGGGAATTTAACCGAAAGGGAATTGTTTATTAGCATTTTGATGAGAGGTAAATAAAGAAAGGGAAGCAAATTGATCTTTTCAAAGTAAGGTGGAAAGAATGCTCAGTAGGCTTCCTATGTAATCACTGTCACTGGGAAGCTCAAGGACTCTTATTTGCTAGTAATTGATACCTACTCTTCAGTCTGAAGTACAGAAGACAACTGGTGCTTTTAGGGATTGTCAAGAAGGGAACTAGTCTTGGGTTTTTCACAGCTGCGCTAAGTGCATAGTAAATCAGGGTAGAATCACACACAGATACCATTACTTTGTAATATTTGGAAAGCTATGCAGATAATAATATATGAATCCAATATTTAAATCAACCATAAATTAGAATTACTTGACTAGGTAGGGCCCCTGACTAGCATTCTGCTAGTGTCTACTTAGTGTTGCTTGCTGTGTACACATTTTGAAGGCTAATTACTTAGTATTGGATAACCGATTAAGGGGGTCATCGCTGGAGAAGACTGATTCTCCCTCTCTCTGTAGTCATTAATTGCCACTCTTCATATAGGTATAGACCCATGCGATTTCTCTTACTCACATTGGCATGTCAACAGCTGCTGTCACTGTTTAGCAAACTTATTGTTGAGATTTTTATTGGTACGGCTTCCCTGTCTTGCAGAGTTCCTGGGTCTCTGACTCTTACAATTATTCACCTTCCTCTTCCGTGATGTTTGGTGTACTCTGAGCCTTTGAGACACTGTTGTGTGTAGGTACATAAATTTGATATTGGTTCCCCACTGTCAGTTGTTCTCTGCATTGTTACTGAAGACACTATGCACTCCTGAGACCATCTGGGTCTGCCTTCCACAAGTCAACATCCTGAGGACTAGCTTTCGTAGTGGAAGATGTGAAAGCTGCCGAAGGAGAAAAGCCATCAATAGTCCTCCGCAGCTATGACACCTATAAGCCACAACAATGGTTAGCATGGTAAGGCTACCTCCAAAAGTGCAACAGTGGCACTCATATCCTGGTGATAAGCAACAGCTATCTCCCTAGACTTTAGGTGCACTCAACAGGACAGAATTCTTTATTATTAATTATTATTATTATTATGTTTATTGAGCCCTACATTTTTCTCTGCTCCCCTCCCTACCTTTCCCCAGGATGAAATTCTTGTTTGAAGCAGAAGCCTAGATAAATACAGTGCTAGTTAGGCTATAGGATCTAGAGAAATCCCCACTACCACCACTTCTGCCAAAGCAATATAATCTCAAATTGTGTTTAAATACATATTATCATACTGTAGATTAGTGTGGCTCTCACCCCTCATCAAAGAAGATTCTTTTTGTGGGAGACAGAGACCATTACAGAAAACCACAACTGGTTAGCCTGCATATTTTTAAAGAAAAGGTGGCAGAAATATAGCAAATACAGTGGCAATTTAATTAAAGAAAGCAGAAAATGTTTAAGATTATCACAAATTAAATATTTTTGAATTTTTCCATTGTCTTAACACATTAAAATAAATTTGGAAACAATATGATACAAAAAAGAAAAGTGATATGGCAAAATACACTTCCATAAAGTAAAAGAATTTTCTTCCTACATGGAAAACAATTTTGATCAAGTTTTATATATTACCAATGCTAAATAAAATGTAAACAGCATATGTACTGTGAATATTTTGAAATACACAGAATATATCTTCATTCTATTATTCAAACATTATATCAAATTCATTCTTATTTTCAGAAAAGGGAATTCAGACAGCAAGTTTTAGGATCTGGAATAAAGAGTTTACCTCGTAATGCACTCTGATTTTAGGCGTTCTACATTTATTTCTTTTCTTTTGCCTTTTAGTTTTGTTCATTATTATGTATAATTAATCATATAGTTGGATGATTTTATATGTGTGTTTTGAAAAATAAAGGGAGATGATATATATGCACATGTATATATAGCACATGAAAATAAAGTTTCAAGGCCATATTGGCAGATGGAAAAGGCACAAATGTCAAGAAAAGTTGATCATGAAATAAATATATAATAACAAAATTAAACTTTACCATTTATTGATTTAACAGATGGTAAGTAAAACAGTAAAAACAAAAAAATTAAAATGTAATTGGAGTTTAGAAATTAGTGAGATAATTTTGTGTACTTGATTAGAAGTTTGCTAGCTACTTCTATTTTTAGAAAACTCTCACCTTTCAGTTCACAAATAATTAAAATTCTCATTTAATAAATCTTATTCTGAAATTTGAATATGAATAAATATTTTATCTGAATATAAAATTTACTCTTAGATTAACATTCAAAAATAAAAATTTATTTTCCATGTATTGTTAATAAATTTGTATTATTAACATTTATATCCTTAACATGAAAATATACATTTTATTAAATATTAAATATCTCACAAAATGCAAAATAAGGAATTATCAGCTATATTAAAGTAAAAATATTTTTAAGCCTAGATGCAAAAGCTGAATAGAATGTAATAAAGGTTAAAACTCACAAAAAATTAAATAAAATTCTCCAGGTAACTTACCCATTAAAATACCCTTCCTTTCCATTATTTTTCTTTTACTGGAAACTAATGAAATGCATATGCAACTAAAGAAATATTTAGAGGCACATGCATAGCATGTTAAATTTTAATATGAAAAAAGTAGACTAATGCTACACTTAAATCAAATATGTAGTTTAACATTTTAAGTTTAGCTTTATTTTTTGGTATGATGGGTATTTTGTCTGCACGTGTGTCTGCACACCACATGCTGGCCTGGTATTCACGGTGGCCAGAAGAGAAGCTCAGTGCCCTGCAACCGCAGCTACAGGCAGCTGAAGGCCACCATGGAGGCGCTGCATCCCTTGGAAGAGCAGTAGTAGGGCGTCTTCTGTGCTGAGTCGTCTCTCCAGCCCTACCGAAGGTGTTTTTAAAAGGCTAAATACTGAAACTCTGAAGTGAGAATGATAAAATTAAGAGAAACCATTCAAGTAAAAATATGTTACTGAATTGAGAATTTTTTTTTTTTTTTTTTTTTTTTTTTTTTTTTGGAGAATAATCTTATTAAGAATTAATCTACAGCCGGGCAGTGGTGGCGCAAGCCTTTAATCCCAGCACTTGGGAGGCAGAGACAGGCGGATCTTTGTGAGTTCGAGGCCAGCCTGGTCTACAAGAGCTAGTTCTGGGATAGGCACCAAAGCTACAGAGAAACCCTGTCTTGAACCCCCCCCCCAAAAAAAAGAATTAATCTACATATACATGACAGTTGTGTAGCTTAATCTTCTTGTGGGACTTCTGATAGTGGGAGCATGGACTGTCCATGACTCTCTTACTGGCTCTTGGAAACATATTCCTCATACTGGATTGCCTTTACCACCCTTAATACATGGGGAGGTGCTTAGTCTTACTGAAGCTTGATACACCATGTTTTGTTGATATCCATGGGAGACCTGCCCTTTCCTAGAAATGGAGGAGGGGATTGGGGGGATGAGAATAGAGGGAAGTTAGGGGAGGGGTTTGGAGGAGAGGAGGGAGGGAAAACTGTAGCCAGAATATAAAATAAATAAATAATTTTAAAAAAGAATTAAATTCAAACAACTCTGAAAAGAACCTAAAAGAGCATAAAACAAACCAGGTACAGATGAGATCAAAGTTCAAGCAAACTATTTAAAAGTTTTCTTTTTTTCTGATAGCTTGGAAAATGATCAAAACAACATAGAAAAGTTAGAATATGTGCCAAAATCTGCCACAAAAATTACAAGAACAAAAGTGTATTAGTGATGTCAGTCTTCTGAAGAACAGCCCATTTTTATACCATCTCAAAGCATGCAAATAACATGAGAGAAATGTTCTAATGTTTGAAGACTTAAAACACACAGCAATAGAGAGTGCTGGCCACTACTGCAGTTCAATGTGGGCAGGACAGTTCAGTGTGACCCACATGTGACCAGAGCTTCAACCCTGCTGTGCAAGAGAGTTCTCCAGGTCAGTTCATTGATCTTTGGAGCACTGCAGACTATGTGTCTAGGGAGTCACATGGAATGGACAGACCCCTGTAGAAAGGCGAGTGGTTATAAGCCATGGAAAAGAAGTCTGAACACTTTTCCTGCCCTGGCAGTTGAAAATGCTAACCTTGGGTAACTAGTCCCAAACTGTACAAGAAGTACAAACTGAGCACACAGTGAGGAACAAGCCAGTAAGTAATGTTCTTTGATGTTGGCTTCTGCTCTAGTTCCTGTCTCGAGGTTCCTGTCTTGAGTCCCTCAATGATGGAGTGAGTCCTGAGAGTTAGAAGATGAAGTAAGCTCTTTTCTCGCAGTGGTTTCTGGGTCGTTGAATTTTATCACAGCAATATAATCCCTAACTGATGTAGATGGATGAAGAGATGGGTTGACAGATCAATAACATCAAAGGGGATTGATTTACACAGCTGTTCGGCCTCACTAAACACATCTGGAGACCACAGGATAGGTAGTCAGAATGGCAAGCAAGAACTCCATAGACGTCAACGGTTGAAGGTCAGCAATGAACAGTCAGAAAACACTGGAAGAATCTCTAAACTCACAGAACTTCTGTATCCTCAGAGAGCTCATCTGGCTGACCATAAAATAATCTCTGCTGATTAATTTAAAGTCAGCCGATTAGAGACTTTCATTGCTACTCACAATCCCTTCACAGCATCCCCTACATTAACGCGTGATAGAATGGCTCGGGTCTGCAGTTTTGCCTACCTAGGATCACACATTAAAAAGCCATCAGAGTGCAGCCATGTGCCAGTGTCAGACAGCTGTCGGGTGGCTGAGCTGAAGCTGAGATCAGTTCTCCACAGCAAACCTATCAGACATGCATAGGCTTCATTCTCCTTGTCTTGAAGACATCTCCAACAGCAATTTTTTAAACCATTTCTCACCCACTTAACAATAATTTAAAAATGGCCTACACGTGATGCAATGCCTGCAAATTTGATTGAACTTTAATGGAGACTGTGAATGTAGTTTTGACTTGGGGAGCCTTATGATAGAGGAGATAAGAATGACTAGACTTTCCAGAGATTTGGGAAAGTGGACCTTTTCCTAGAAAAGCCAGGTCTACTCATGCCATAATAGACTAACCTACCTAATTCATTAAAGTTGATATTTAAGAGAAGCAAGGTCCATGATAATTTATTTATTTCATATTATTTATTGAGTAGTAATTTGGAGATATAGTTTGATCAAAATGAAGAATAGAGTGCAATACAACGATACAGTAGAACGTGGACTCTAAACCTGAGCAAGAATAAACTGCATTAAGGATTGATGACATTCAATATCATAACCTAAAAGAAAATTTTATGAGCATGGCAAATAGTACCTCGAAAAGCACACATAAATAAATAAACCAACTCAGTGTATTGATGTCATCTTGGAAAAAGTATGCTTACTCTTGCCAGACAAGTTATTTATATTTCTAAGTATAAACGAGAAATTTCTATGACAATTTCTAGTCAAGACAACTTCTGTTCCAGTGGAAATGATGTCACCAAGCCTAGTTCTGCCTCTTCACTTGCTGATAGTCAAAACATCTCAAAACGTTTGTGTTGCAGGATGATGGCATATCCAGAGATTGCTATTACAGGCTACACTTCATAACGTGCCTTCGTTCCTCCTCACAGAGTCAGGGTACCAAAATCTTCAGCTATTCTTTAGATTCCTATATCCACTTCAAGCTTTTTTTATTATTTTTTATTAGAAAAATTGCTTTACATTATGATAAACTTTGTATAATAAAATATTTATAATAGCAGGCTTTTATTTTACACTCTAAAAATGTCTTATTAATACTGTTCCTTTAGTTATATAAATCATTTAATCCTTAATTTGAAACTGAGTGCCTTCGGCCTCCCGCTCCTTGATGCCCCTGCCTGCTACCCATTGCTATTTTTTTTTCTTCATCTGTGTTTTCTTCCTAACCAGCTGCCTTTTGCTCTTTTGTTGTTGCTGCTGCTGCTGATGTTATTGTTGCTGTTTTTGTAGTTTCCCAAACAGGTTTTAAAATACACTTACGGGAAACTAAACAAAATATCTGAGCTGAAAGGAGAAAGGGCTGAGAAGAGTGAGAGAAAGAAGGCTAGTGTTGGCCTCTGTATTTACATTGCTGTCTGCAGGTGGCCCTCCTTCCTGAGGTGAACTAAACTCTGTCACATCTACTAAGACAATCGAATCATACCAAAATGAAAATTTGGGTAATAAGATAAATTTGGGTAATAATCCTTGGGCTCTTGACTTTTAAGTGATCCACCACATGTAAACCAGTGACAGCAAAGTCCATGTAAGCAGCATATGTGTGATTTCTCAACATGAGTGCTGCTGTGTTTTCAATCCCTGTTTGTACTTATTCTAGCAGAAACGTAATGCAGTTATGTTTCCCAGCTTAAAAATCAAAAGACCGATTTGCTACCTATTACAGAATACCACAAAATTCCACCCCCTTCTCTCTTTCTCTCCTTCCCCCCTTTCTCTCTCACACACACACGCACACACGTGTGTGTGCGTGTGTGTGTGTATGTGTGTTTGCACTTGTGCCATGGTACATATGTGAAGGTCAGAGAACAACTTGTAGGTAAGTGGTTCTCTCCTTCCACCATGTCGATTATGGGAATGGAATTCACGTCCTTAGGCTAGGTGGCAACCACCTATACCCACTGTGCCATCTTTCTAGCCTGTAAATGTTTAGAGAATTCTCTTTTAAATACTAAACATGAGACACAATTAAAAATGGTTTGTTTTCAATTTTGCCTCTTCTGCTGTGGCAATCCATAAAGATGAACAAAAGACCACCTTTTTTTTACATTAATGTAATGTGATATTCATAATTAGCTTTACTCTGCCACCTACCTGTGTGGAGGTCTGTAAGCTCAAATCCCATCATTCATACAGTTTTCTTCCACAAAGAAGATGGAAAGTCTAGCCCCTTTCTGTGGCTGAGAACTTCAGGTCTGTCTTAAAAACCTCCCAGATTCCACAGGGTTTGGGAGTCAATAAAACAGGTCCTTAAAGAGTGATGATTTAATGTGGAAACCAAGATATTAATTTAAGTCCTTTCATTCCAATTGTTTTGCCTTGGTCTCCCTAGTGGGAGAGTGTGAGTACGGGTGAGGCTAGGACTCGACTGGTCCTCACACACTAGGAAGGTAGCTTAGAAAAGAAATTTTATTTTGATTGGCTATTGTGCTTTCAGCCTGCTACAGTTCCCTTCTTCCATATAGGAGGGTGAATTATTTGAGCCAAACAATACAATGTGGTTTGGAAACAATTGGCTTTTATGGGCACAATCTTATTCTTTCCATCTCTATTTTTTTTTTAATGTGAAAAACAAGCCAAGGTTTTTTTTTTTTCCCAAAACTATGCAATTTCCCAAAATTCATAAAAAGACAGCTTGGTTTGTTTGTGTGTGTGTGTGTGCATGTGTACATGCGTGTGTGTGTGTGTGTGCGCGCACGCGCGCATGTGCTTCAATTCTTGCTTATGAAGGAAAAGAGCTGGTTGTATAAACAAAGAGTATTTATTTGGGCACACATGCATGCTCTGTGTTTTGAGCACAGCGCATGACAGCCTTAGTCTTCCAGTTTAACTCCTCAAGTCCTTGCATCCTGCTCAGATACATGTATGTCAGGCACACTCAGGAGCAAAGCAAGTAGCTAACAGAGGCACGGTTTGACTATTTCATCTTCTCTTCTGTGCTCACCGTTGCAAATGAAAATCATTTTCATCATGCACATACCCTGAAGGGGTTGTCTGTCCTAACTCTTTTACATATCCGAGAAGTTTTTTTTGTCAGACTCACTCTCTGATGCCAGATGGCTGATGCCACCCTGCAAGACCATATTCTGAGTAAGGAAGACCAGTTTAGCAGGTAGATGAGGCAACTGTTATAATTGTTGCATTTCTGGAATCAGTAGTGGCAAAATGTATTTCTCATCACGAATTCATTTGAAATACAAAAATGACAAAAATTGGTATGGTTTTTCTTTTACTGTAAGAATTGGGAACAGCTGCTCTCTTACAACTATTAAGAGGGAAAGGAGAGATACTAGCAGGCTTTATTTTTCATGCTTGTCAGATTCTCTTTTTAAAGGGCTAAGTAGTACCCAGGTCAGTGGTCTCAAGCTACCTATTCTTGCTGCCGTCATTAATATTTTGTTCCTTTGTAGTCTAACACAAGACGGGGAAACTTCTGTTTCCTTCTCCAGGTCTGGGGAAAAGGTATCTGAAAACTTGAAATAAAGACAATCCATTTTCTTCAGTTGCCCTGTGTGATTTCTTAGTTCCTGTACTTAGTGTGATGACTCTATGCTGTGTCTAAAATGAGTGGAAGAAAATGTTAAACTTCTAACTATATATGTGGTGGTATTTTAAACACTTGTCAGAATTTCAAGTGTTTGTTCTTTTCCAGAAAATTAAAATGCATTAGATCACAAAAGTAATGCGGTTGCCTGTTTATATGACTGCTAGGGAATTGTCGACACAATAATATCACAAAATAGTGCCAATATCACAAAATAGTGATTCTCATCAGATTGAAAGTTGGTGAAATAAACCTAGGTATGCCAAATTTCGTCCTTCTTTAACACAGTCCAGGTTAGAAACCTCCCTGAGGGGACTTATGCATCACGGACAACACAGACATAATAATTAAATTAGACTTATAGATCTTACAGGCTCCACAGATCCTATAGACGTAAGTACTTTAAAAGAAGAACAAGATTTTCATACAAAAATATGAATTATACAATAGTTGCACCGAGTCTTCATTGCTCATGTACACGAGGTTCAGAGCCATAATGACGATATTCGGCACTTAAGTGATTATGTTGTCGTATTACTGCAAAATTATTTGCCTGTACAACCATTGTTTCCTTCTTCTATTGCATAGATATGAGCTCAGTTCGTCTGTCTTTGTCATTAAAGTCCTAGTTTGTCATCGTAAATATCTGGTTTTTAATGATGGTTTGGGTATGTTTGCTGTGATTCAAGTTAATGTTGATTGGACCTTTGCTTCCTAAAACTGGGAACTGAGATAGAAGGAAAATTCAATCTGCCTTGTGATGTCTTGACTACTTATGCATTATGTCATCACGTCAACTACTTTGTAGTATACATTTTAATTGTATACACACTGAAGATTTCAAAGGGAAGAAGAACATGCTTTTTATTTTTGTTTTACCTTACGAAAATTTCTGTCTTATTCATTTTATTTAAAGAATATTCTTACTAAAACTAGAGTGGCATTGTATGTTGATTGTTTTCCTTTAGAAATGTAAACATAAATAATGTTACATGGTCTCTGCTAATTATTTTTTATACATACAAAATAATCTGGAGAAGCACGGCTAAAACTGAGAATCATTTGAAACAAAAGCTTAAATTTGGTTTTGAGAACTGGTCGCACAGTGTCAAAAACCTCTGAGAAGTAGGTGTTGCCATTTTTCCTCCACACCAGATGGTATTCCTTGACTCTGCCTTGCTTATATTCATTTTCATAATTGTTTGTATACCTTTAGAGTTAAGTCTTGAGGATTATGATACAATATAGCCAACCTTCACTGGGTTCCTTTTGTGTGTGTGTGTGTGTGTGTGTGTGTGTGTGTGTATTTGTGCGTATGTGTTTACAATAAAAATATGCATCCTTTTGACTTTAGATGACTGTTGGGGGGAAACTTAGTTATCTTCATTCTTGGAGGATGGCATACAAGCAAGCTTACTTGTCTAACCAGCCCATTATGTAGTCAAGTCAATTAAGTACACAGCATTAAAAAGTTAAGTCAAGCCCCAAATTAATCCAGTGAAATGAGTGTGTGTCTCCTCAACTTCGTTCCCCAGAACAATGTTATGGTTTGAGGAATACACAGTAAACCAAACAGGACTTTGCTCTCTCTTCTCTATTCTCTGCCAACAGTCTGGACACACCTCTTGGAAACTAATGTTGTCGTTCTCTGTGGGTTCTCATAAATGAACTATTGTTTAGCAGTAAAGATGGGGGAATAAGCACTGTCATCTTGACATAAGAAAGTGTTCTGGGTACAGAAAGCTAGCGTTATGAATTGCAAATGCCAGAACTTGGAAATATTTAGTTTGCCCATTTGCTCTCTCAGATGTATTTTAGAGCTGGATATAAATACAGTGATAAAGGTTGTCCTGGTTGCATTGCTGTGGCTGTGATAAAATATTCAGTAAAAAAACAACTTGGGGGAGATAAGACTTTTTCGACTTACATCTTCGGTTACAGTCCATCATTGCCGGCAAGTCAAACCAGAAGGAACCTGAAGCAGCTGAACATACCCACTGTAGGATTTATCAAGCATGAATGCATACTTACTTGAGCACAGCTCACTTTCTCGCTTTCTATACTGTCCTCGATAGAAGCCCTGAGAGTGGTATCACCCACTTTTTATTCTTGATAACACAGCAGTTAACATTATTAAGAAAAATACCCTATAGACAGATAGACCCACAGACAAATGTGATCTAGATAAGACTTCATTGAGATGCTATTCCAAGATAATTCTACATAGTAGTGTCCAGTTGTCAATTAAAAGCAATCATACAGGACAACTGCCATGTGTGAACATTCAAAGAGGTCATGCTACCGGAGAGCAACATTTGGAAATAAAAATATTAAACTCAGCAATCTAATGATGGCAGAAAAATAATGTGTAGCTTGTGCAAATTGCTGTACTAACTGGACATACAGCTAGAGTTAAGACAGTATCTTCTCCTGAAACTTGTAAGCCAGCCTCTGAGCTGAGTCAGGCTTCCTGTTATGCTGTAGAACTCCCCCATGGCCCCTAGAGCCAGTTCTTTTTAAAATATGACACCCAGAAACTCTGTGTTATTTTTTTTTTCTCATGACTGTGACAAGGTGTCTCATAAAAGCAACTTAAGAAGGGAAGGTTTGCTTTGGGTCCTGGTTTTAAAAGGCACACAGTCAGTCATATCAGTAAGGCAGTCAGGCAGGAGCAGGAGACATCTGGTCACATTGCATCTATGGTCAGAAAGAAGAGAGAAATAAATGCTGGAGCTCAGTTTACCCACTCGTTCTTCCCTTTTCATTCAACCCACAACTCCAGCCCTTTCTTGGGGTTGTATTGCCTGCATTCAGGTGAGTCTTATCTTCTTACTTAAACTGTTTGAAACATGTTCACACACAGGCCAAGAGGTGATAGCTTGGTGATTCCAAAATCAGTTAAACTAGAAAGAAGGTTAAATCTCCCAGTCGGGCTTTAGACTGAACTGATGGACAGGGTGCCACCACCATCATGTGGCTATTGGGCACTGACAAGATAGATGAATGTAAACTGAAATGTACTCTAGGTATAGCAAATATACCTGACTTAAAATTTTTAGTACAGGAGAAAGAATATGAAATCTTTCAAAGATTTGAAGTTGATTATACAAGGAAATAGAACAAGTTTAAGAAAATATAATATTAAAATTAGTTCCAACTGTTTTTTTTTTACTTTTTATTGTTGCTATTAAAGCATTTTTCAATTATATATGTGGTTCACATTGGATTTCCCATGCACACTGTTGGTCTTGGATTTCTGTAACCTCTGCCACAAACTGAGATGTTCTCTCTAAGAATTAGTTTCTCTTCCTCTCTCCCCCTCCCTTCTCTCTCCTTCCTTAGCCCCTTAATTGTAAAGAGATTCCACTTATTGTCATCATAACTTTTGTATTTATAATCATTAGTTATAAAAAGACTGTCTATAATTTTTAACCTGAATCTTCTATTTGACTTCTTTTCAATAAGTACACATGGAATGATTTTGATATATCTTTGTAGGTGTATAAATCAGATATTTAATGAGATTTTTGAAAACTGAATTCTATTAGTCTGTAAATAAAATAAAAGAAAATGATTTTGTATTCATATCTATAAATATGAAAACATGGAAGTGTGCCACAACTATTTCTACATGTTCAAGTTTTGAAGAGAAGGTTTTGAGAGGCAGAATTTGCTTTTTTCTCGGACAGATTGTGGATATGAACTCACATTGTCACAGTGATAATTATTAATCATCATTTCATTTCCCTTCTTTGCAAACTATCCAGTGAAGTCTATCTTCTTAGAAGATAATTTTATCTCTAAATTTGAAATATTTTTAAAGGAAGTGAGAGGTTTTATTTTTCTAGAAAATGGAATTCAAATATTCTCCAATTCATTCAGTATGAGTGTACTGCCCACTTATTTGCCCAAAACTTTTGAGGCATTGAAATAATAACCCCTAAAAATTAAAGTGTCATTATAGAACACCTTTTTTCCTATTTATTTTTCGAGACAGGGTTTCTCCATAGCTTTTGGTTCCTGTCCTGGAACTAGCTCTTGTAGACCAGGCTGGTCTCGAACTCACAGAGATCCGCCTGCCTCTGCCTCCCGAGTGCTGGGATTAAAGGCATGCACCACCACCACCTGGCCAAGTTACCTTTTTTTCATTATATATACTAATCCAAGTTCCCACTCCCATTCCCTCCACATACCCTCAAGCCCCACCCCCATCAGAGAGGGTAAGGCACATTGCTTTGTGGAAGGTCCAAGGTTCTTCCTACTATATCTAGGCTGAGCAAGTTATTCATCCAAAGAGAATAGGTCCCCAAAAAGCCAGAACAAGCAGCAGAAACAAATCCTGGTGACACTGTAAGTGGCCGCTCAGTCTGCCTCAGCCATGCAACTGTCATACACATTCAGAGGGACTAGTTTGGTCCTATGCTTATTTCTTCCCAGTCCAGCTGGAGTTGATGAGCTCCCATTAGCTCACGTAGACTATTTCAGTGGGTGTCCGCATCATGGTCTTGACCTCTTTGCTCATATTCTCACTCTTCCCACTCTTCAACTGGACTTTGGAAGCTCAGTCCAGTGTTCTGATGAGGGTCTCTGCCTCTTTTTCCATCAATTGCTGCATGAAGGTTCTATGGTGATACTTAAGATATTCATTAGTCTGAATACATGGCAAGTCAAGATCGGACCCCCTCTCCTCTATTGCTTAGGTCTTAGCTGGGGTAATCCTTGTGGATTCCTGGGAATTTCTACAGAGCCAGGTTTCTTGCTAGCCCCATAATTGCTCCCTCAATCAAGGTATCTCTTTCCTTGCTCTCATCTCTATGTTTCCTCCTCAACTATTCCATTCCCTCAAGTTCTCCCCACTCCTCTCCTTCTTTCTTCCTCTTCCCCTTCCACCCTCCCTTCTCCCCCAACCCCCATGTTCCCAATTTTGTCAGGCAGTCTTGTCTGTTTCAACTTTCCAGGTGGATCTATATATGTTTTTCTTAGGGTTCACCTTATTACTTAGCTTCTCTAGAATAATGAACTATGAGCTCAATATCCTTTGTTTATAGCTAGTATCCACTTATGAGTGAGTACATACCATATTTATCTTTTTGGGTTTTGGTTACCTCACTCAGGATAGTGTTTTCTAATTCCATCCATTTGCATGCAAAATTCAAGATATCATTTTCTTTTCAGCTGAGTAGTACTCTAATGTGTAAATATGCCATATTTTCTTTATCCTTTCTTTGGTTAAGGGGCACCTAGGTTGTTTACAGTTCTGGCTATTACAAATAATGCTGATATGAACATAGTTGAACAAATGCTTTTGTAGTATGATTGAGCATTTTTTGGGTATATGCCCGAGAATGATATTGCTGGATCTTGAGTTAGGTTGATTCTCAATTTTCTGAGAAACTGCCATACTGATTTCCAAAGTGGTTGTAAAAGTTTGCATTCCCACCAGCAATGGATGAGTGTTCCCCTTACTTCACATCCTCTCCAGATTAGGCTATCATTGGTGTTTTTTATCTTAGGTATTCTGACAGGTGTAAGATGGTATCTCAGAGTTGTTTTGATTTGCATTTCCCTGATGGCTAAGGATGTTGAACATTTTCTTAAGTATCTTTAGGTCATTTGTGATTCTTCCATTGAGAATTCTCTGTTTAGTTCTGTACCCCATTTTTAAATTGGGTTGTTTAGAATTTTGATGTCTGATTTCTTGAGTTTTTTTATATATTTTAGAGAACAGTCCTTTGTCTGATGTGGGGTTGGTGAAGATCTTTTCTCATTCAGTAGGTTGCCTTTTTGTCTTATTGACTTATTGACTGTGTCCTTTGTTTTACAGAAGCTTCTCAGTTTCAGGAGGTCCCATTTTTTTTATTGTTTCTCTCAGTGTCTGTACTACTGGGGAAGGGGTCTCCTGTGCCCATGCATTGATGACTACTTCTCACTTTCTCTTCTATCAGGTTCAGTGTGGTCTGATTTATATTGAGGTCTTTAATCCATTTGGACTTGAGTTTTGTGCATGGGGATAGATATGGATCTATTTTCATTCTTCTACATATTTCCATCCAATAAAATCAAGACCAGGTGAGCAGTTTAAATAGACCTACAAACTGCAAGGAAATAGAAGCTGTCATCAAAACTTCTCAACCAAAAAAGCCCAGGCCAAATGGTTTTAGTGCAGAATTCCACCAGAACTTCCAAGAAGAGCTAATACCTATACTCCTCAAAGTATTGGGTGGGAAGAAGGTGGTGAGAGAGTGAAAGGAGAGGTGGGGAGAGGGAACCGTGATTGGTATGTAAAATGAAAAAAAAAACAAACTTTTAGATAAAAAATTTTAAAATTATGAGAATTCTTTTATTTCATTGTATATGAATATGTGTGCATGCATGTGTGTGTGTTTGTGTGTGTGTGTGTGTGTAACATATGTGGGAATGCATGCTGAGACTAGAATTTATCATTGGCCCCTCTCTAGCTGTAGTTGCAGGTAGTTGTGGGCCACTTGACTAGTGCCTGGAAACCAAACTCCAGTCCCCTGCATCAGCAGCCCTCTCTCTGGACCTCCAAGTCATTTCTCTAACCTCAATTTTCTTTAAAATGTATGTGTTATGTGTATATGTGTTTGTGTCTCTGTGTCTATGTGTGTTTACATGCATATGACTGTGGCACACTTGTGTTATAGGGCTAGTGTCGTAGTCAGAGGACAACCTCCAGTGTCAGTCCTTGCTCTCACCCTCATTTGAGGCAGGGTCTCTTATGATTCACCACTGTTTATTCCAGGCTAGCCGTCTCATAAACTTCTGGCAATTCTTCTGCTCTGCCTCCCCCTTTTCTGGAAGCATGCTAGTATTACAGATGTGTACTACTGAATATGTTGCCCCTGGAGTTCCAAACTCCTGTTCTCACGTGTGTGTGGCAAACATTTTATCCACTGAGACCTAAGAGTCTTTTACAAAACATTTCAATATACAAAATGTATTGTAGTTGCCATGACTAATGCGTGTTGCAGGGAGCACGGGGATCCCTTTGTCCAGACTGCCCTGCTAGCTTACACCCGAAATAATCACACAGAAACTGTATTAATTAAAACACTGCTTGACCATTAGCTCTAGCCTCCTATTGGCTAACTCTCAAATCTTGATTTAACCCATTTCTATTAAATCTGTGTTCACCACGAGGTCATGGCTTACCAAGAAAGATTTAGCATATCTGACCTGGCGTCTCCATGGCAGCTCTCTCTCACTCTCCTTCCTTTCCCCCAGAATTCAGTTCTGTCTTCTCTGCCTATTTAAGTTCTGCCCTATCAGGCCAAGCAATTTTTTTTTAATTCATTAACCAATAAAAGCAACACACTAACAGAAGGACCTTCTACACCAAAAGCATATGTGTTTTGTGCACTAATTTAACTATAGGACATGGAAATACCTTGAATATTATGTCAGTACTGTTTATCACTATGCAAGGTCACATTGCTGCCATATTTATCAGAGCAGATAACCTACCACTTCTGACTGGATAGACATAAGATTTATTGAACAGGATGAACTTTAAAAATCGTATGTGCTTAAATACTATTAGCAGAAGTAATAATAGAAGTGGTAGTGCATGCCCTGCCTCCACCTAGGGAACTCACTTCCGCAGTACACTAGTTCTCTATCAAAATTGCAATAAATTCTCATTTATCAGCTAGAGACTTAGGTATGCAAAATATTAAACATGTACCATGTCTCAAAAGCAATCCCTAGAGCTCTCTTTATACAATTTAGACATTGGCCTTTACTAATATTTATTAGTGATATGCTTAATGAAATTTCTATGCATTGATCCTGAAATTATCTATGTCCTCTTTCTGCTTAAAAACTTTGATAGGATGATATTTAGTTATCAGCCCCAAACCCCGAGGACCAGTCCTATTTACTTCTTATGATATGGCTTCTGTGGCAAACTGTATGCTGCTAGTGGTGATGATGATGAGGATGGAAGGAATGGGACTGAGGCATTGTTCTCCTTGTGTATACCATACAAAGTAATGTGATTGTAGGTGATAGAATATTCAGTGATTGCAACACAGCTCAAGTTCTCTTTCTCTCCATTATGCTGATGAGAAAAAATCAAAATCCAGGGGCACTGAGCCCTGCACTGTACTGGTAGCAGAAATGGAATTCTGTCAGATCTCAACACAAAGGCCTGTCTTCTCCTCCCACACAGTATCAAGCCCAGATACTGGTAGATACTCAGACATTTTTTTTTTCATTAACCCTAAATTATGTTCCAGGCTGGATGGGAATGCAGGGAGTATTATTAAATTTTAAACTTCCCCACAAGGAAACTCCGGTGGCAGTTTGTTTTACATAACCACAACACTGGCAAAAGAAATATTTCTCCCAAACAGCCAGGTGACTTAGAACAATCCTCAGTTGACCACTTTCTGACAATACAACGATTAACTTCAGTTCTCCTTTGCAGCAGACACCCACAATTCCTGGCCTTGTTCCCCCCCGCCCCCGCTCTCCTTGGTGCTGTCCTGTAAGCCCGCACCTGTTTGTGTGGATGGGACTGCTTTTCCCACAGGTGACTTCTTGTTTTTCCATCTGTGCCACAGAGTGCAAAGAGCTAAACTTGTTTTCTGTTGGTAATTTGGAGAGACATTTCTTGGTGGATGTTTTTTACCGGTTCACAAAACTGGGGTGGGAGTCAGACCCTGCAAGAATATATCTCTTGCACTCCTGTTTCTACTTTGGGAGTTTAAGGGATTAAGGGCTAACAATAACAGTAGTTCTTGCTATTGCCCAAGCCTCACCCGGTCTTTCTCACCATTCATAAGGTTCGTGTTTGGAATCAACGCTGATGACTGCGGCTGTTGTGTTATTTAAAGTCGATCTTTCAGTCAAAATGAGAATGTGCTGTGGCCTCGTTTTGACTTTGCTTAATGTTTCCATCCATATTTTAGAAATAAGTCAAAATACTTTCTTGCTAAGTGCATTTTTCTTTCAGTTTTAAACCTATGTGTATTTTAAAGGTCATTCAGTCCGTACATTTCCAATTCCTCCAGCCTTAAGCCATCGCTGCTATTTTGTGTAAAAGGTACTTAATGTCTCAAGAAGCTTATGGTGGTCTTAAAAACCAAATTCAGTTGTTTTTTTTTTCCCTCAAGACCATAAGTTTCATTGTGTCAAGAGTGAACAAGCTTGCAATGGACCAAGATCGCAGCCTGTTCAAGTCCAAAAGCTGGAATTTCAGAGGGGTTGGAACTTGGCACGGCACATTTTCCCATCCGCAGCTCAATCCTCTCTGTTCCCTCCCAGCTTAGGCAGAAACACATGGAAAGGATATCCAGCAGGGCCCTTCTCAGTGACATCTGCATCTGGAGGGGTGTCCTGGCATTCGGCAACACAGCTCTCTCTCCCCCAGGGAAAGGGAAGGCTGAAAACCCCAAATAATAAGAATAATCTATTGCAGATTTTAGGTTACCAAAAGTTGGAGGGAAGAATCACAGCCAAACACTTAGCATTGTTGCGTGTCAAAGGAAGGCTACTGTAATTTCCCCCCTTGGGCATGTATTTTTCATATTATTATGCATAATTATGCATATAAATTTAAATACATTTCCATATTATATTCAAAACTCTCCAATTGTGAAGACATAGAATAAAACAATTGATGGGAATTATTGCATTTAGGCTGAAATCCTAGTCACTGGAAGCATTGGGCCAGCAGTGGGCGCCTCAAGCAGCAGAAAAGGCTCCCTAGAACATTCTTCAGGATTTAAGAACAATTTTTCTAATAAAGTCAATCTGGGATTAAAGAGACAGAAGGAGGCGCTGACAAAGAAACCAGAAATGATGTTTAAGAGGCTTGGATTCCAGCTTTGCTGTTTCTTCCTCTGTTGCCTCGGGCAAGTGACTTCACAACTGACTCTCTTTCCTCATCTCAGAAACTGAGGACACTTACACTTTGTTCTCTCCAGGTTTTTTTTTTTTCCCCCAAATTTAGCATTTCACGTTTCTGAGAAGCTAGCCTGAACTGTGCCCAAAAAAAAAACGGGGGATTCTGATGTTTTCAAAAGTGGAAGAAAGAAAGAAAGAAAGAAAGAAAGAAAGAAAGAAAGAAAGAAAGAAAGAAGGAAGGAAGGAAGGAAGGAAGGAAGGAAGGAAGGAAGGAAAGAAAGAAAGAAAGAAAGAAAGAAAGAAAGAAAGAAAGAAAGAAAGAAAGAAAGAAAGAGAAAGAAGGAGGGAGGGATAAAGAGTTTGGAAATTTTATTACAATCGAGTCATTTTGGAAAATGAACAAACTATTTGGGATAACACTTTGGTTTGGGGAATCTGAAAGACTGGTAGGGAAAGCAAAAAAGTTTGACTTGTGACAGGCATGGTAACCTGGGTCTCGATATAGGACCCTGAGGGGTTTCAAAATAGCCAACAAGCAACCTACACCCGGACCACAGCAAGCGACAAAATGACAGGACTCTTTCTGGGCTTTTTCTAAGGGTTTGAATTCTCCTTTATAAATGTATGTTATGAATTATGATCACTGCGCTACAGCCAAGTATTCACCGGGCTCCAGCTAGATCTTTGTTTAGCGAGCATAAGCTCCCTGCCAGCTGCAAACTGCAGCTGTCTGTCAGCATTTGTGAGGACAAACCACGCCGCTATCCCTGATCGCTTAGCCGTAGACTACACACTGTGTCCTCAGATATGCTCGGCGCACCCTTTGCATTTTCAATACACTTCCTGTGGGGGGTGGGCAGCAGTACTTTACCCGCACATTTTGGAGCAAATAGCTTGAAGCTTATGTCAAAATATTTCTTCGAATAATAGAGGGTTCTGTCCCCCCGAAACACTACTTTTTGAAAGACTATCTCTGGCCTGGCATTTTCAGATTCCTGATAGCCCCTAGCAGACAAGGGAAGTTGCCACACTCGCAGCCACTGCACAGGCCAGAGCAAGGCCTGCAGAAACTGCAGAGCCGGCCAAGAGCGCAAGCCCAGGCCAGGCGCGGGTCTCAGCACTGGGGAATGTGGGGGTGAGAAGGCCACCAAGAAAGGCGAAGGAGGCAGGGCAGAGCGGCCACTGCCCTGCATCATGGTCTGGAACTGCAGGCAAGATAGAAAGAATCCTTATCTCAGCCTGTCCAGAATGTGCAGCCGGGCAGGAACCCCCGTGCCTTTCCAAGAAGGGGCTTTGAAAGACAACAATGCATTTTGGAGTAGAATTTGTTGGTTTGTTTTCTGTAATTTCTAGGTACGTTTAGGCTGGGAGGAAGGCGCTGCAGCCGTGCACATTAAAGCATTTGTGGGTTAGTGGAAGTCCATGCTGTTGTCATCATCAGAGTAGGTCACAGAAGGATAGCAGTTTTGATAATACTCTGAGAATTACCCCCAGGAACTTAGGAATGGCTGATCAGGCATTGTTTACCTGGTAAAACGGGTCGAAAGGTGTTTGGCGTTAGGGTTACTCCTTGTATACTTCAGGAAGACAAGGTGTCATCAGACCCTGATTGTGGATATATCATTTGGGGAATTTTGTTTAATGATTATATTCTCAAGCAAAAAAAATAAAAGATGGAATTCTTCCCATTCACAGGGGTATTGTGAGAACCGCTTTTTGCTCCAAAACAGTATTGTTGCTAAAAGAAATGTTCTCTCCAGGGAGGAGAGACACAATGCAAATGCAAATTCACAGCAAAACTGTACCATATGCAGCTCATGCCCAAAGTTGGTCTAAGTCATTTACCCAAGAAAATGCCCTAAAGTTGGGGAAAAGACACATCCTCCGCCGCCCCGTGTGTGTGTGTGTGTGTGTGTGTGTGTGTCCTCTGCGAACCCGCTCTTGAGTGTTTAGGGTTATGTGTGTTTATCGGCATGGGAGCACTGGCCCAAACATAAACACTTTCTTTCCCACAACTTTAACATATACACAATGCTCAGAATAGTTTCTTTCAGGAGGAGAAGCCATGAGAGCCACAGGGCAGTAAATGACAGCAAAACACGTTGAGTCCATGGTTGTTCCCTGCTCACGAGGACTGTAAAATGAAAACAAAGACGGCAAGGAATCAATATTTTCAAAACGAATAGCAACTCGCAGCGCCTGAGTATTTGGATTGCTAAGTGCCTCCGCTTCTCTGTGCTGTGTCTGCTGCCTCGCTCGTCGTGAAACCCTTCCGCTGGATGTGCTACGTACGATGAGCTTGGGTGTTATAATAAACAGAGAGGAAGGCTGCAATAATGTATTTTGGTTAGAAAGAAGCACTTGAAAGAAATTGGTTTTGCTATACACATGATGTGAGCCAATCAATAGTGGTTTAGTCTGACAAGCACTGTCAATACCCACTGTCACAGTTCAGAAAGTCTTTAACAGATAGCGCTTCGAAGCCCAATCGTTTTTTACACGTGCTCAAAGTCTTGATATGCAGTCTACCTGGCAGATACTAATCGCAGGTAACTCTGAAGATTATATTCCAGATTTTTTCTTTAATGGAGAAGCGAGGAACGGTTCATTTAAATGCACACATATAAAACACTTATGTACATGTGCATCTATATAAATAAATGTGTGCATAAACATGCAGCAGCCAAGAGTAAGCTCTAATGATAGCAGATAGAGAGCAAGCGCTCAGGAAAGGTTGAAAATGTTAGATGCTGTGCTGCAGGATGGGGAGTGGGAGGTTTACACCTGTTCTGCTTCTTGTTGATAATGGATGGGTACAGCCGTAGCGGTATAGGACACTTCCCGCAACCTTAAGAGTAGCAACAATTGCTAATGTAGGCTGAATGCTTAGCATATGCTTGTCATTCTGCTGCATGCTTTGCCTCTATCAGGGCATTTTCCTTGCACATCAGTCTCTCGTGTGGATATTGTTAGCCTCGTTTAACAAATAAAGACAGACATACACACACATATACAAACTAAAAACTCTTGTATAGGTTAAATAAGATGCCAAGTTAAGTGACAAGTTGAAATATTATAGTTAGCATTCATCAGAGAGTGAAAGAACGGGAAAGAGAAAGGGGCACAGCTGGTTGTTGTTGTTGTTTAAAGAAAGAACATGAACATTGGGAGGAAATGGTAGCTCTTTTGTGCTTTCCCATGAAATACTATTACTGAAGTCAAATACTCGTCCCGCAAAGCAACACGAATGATGTAAGTCACTGATCTCTGTGATTGAGCATAGAGAAAAATGAGATGTCCTGGCAAGCATTTAGAAAAGAGCAGAGAGCTTGCAAAGGCGGATGTGTTCCCTGACACTGTTGGCTTGGTACGTAAGTATGTCAGTCTTGGGAAAACCATGCCTGACATCTGGAGTAGAGCCAAGAAATTGTGATAGGTGGCTAGCTACTTTTGTCTTAAGGGAGTCCCAATCTTTACTATAGCTCTCCTTTGATACTCAGTGTTGTCTTGCGTCATACAGTCACTTGGAGAGTGGCTAGTGAATCTCCTGGGAGTGTGTTGCCCTGTGGCAGCAGACAGCTCCCACTGTCAGATGCCCTCTTCAGTGATTATATTGGCAGTCCCAAGATGGTTCAGCCATCGGCTCCTTTGCTGTCCCTTGATTTACTCATGTCACCTAAGGCAGTCCATTTCCCTTTCAGGCCTACAACAATGCACAGCACCATGCTCTAGTGTCCACAGTTCTTGGAATGCAGAGGATTCAAATGTTATATTGTAAGTACCGAAGAAAGGCAAGGCAGATAGTGACATTTTTATGTCATTAGACATTGATAACATGCTGGAAAATGGAAAGGCAGGACATTGACTTATGACTCAAATAACCCTGTTTTCTGGCTCTGTTGCCCACCTGTTACATGATCTCAGAACCTCAGATTCTTAGCATAAAGAATGGGCAATTAACATGATAGAACCTACCAGAGTAAAAGATTATAGTAAATAAATAAGACACACCTTGCTTAGAAAGTTCCTTGGTGTATAACAAGTACTCCCAAAACACTGGTCATTATTAGGAACAAATATATTAGGATAACCAGAGTGGTTAACCAAAATTGAAACTAAGACTGTTTTAGATGACTCAGTAATTTATCTATATCTACATCTTTATCTAGACCTACGTCTATGCCTATACCTACATCTACATCTCTATATACATCAATACCTATTATAACCCAGGTATCCCCCTATATCTGTATCTTCATCTACATCCATGCCATTTCTATCAGTATCCTATAACTTTATCAATGCTTATACATATTTCTAAATGTTATACATATTTCTCTTATTTTCTTTTGGCTGTGCCTTACCATTGTTACTATATATGTGTACATGTGTGTGGAGTTAGCAGTCACTCGCTACCTTTTATTTTTATATATTAAAGTGAAGCCTCTCACTTAACCTCCTGCTCAGTAGTTGGTTTAGACTAGATGATGGATGAACTTCAAAATTCACCTATCTCCCCTAGCACCCAGAGCTACATTGCTATGAGGTTCAGCTTCTCATGTGCTGCTGGATATTAAAATTCTGTCTAATGTTTGCCTGGCAAAACCTTTACCCACAGAGTCTACTCATCAGCCCTGTATTTTTTATAATTCAAATACATCCTTAAAATGTTTCCCACTGCACGTACTGGCTTTGTGGGAGCCTAGGCAGTTTGGATGCTCACCTTACTAGACCTGAATGGAGGTGGGTGGTCCTTGGACTTCCCACAGGACAGGGAACCCTGATTCCTCTTTGGGCTGACGAGGGAGGGAGACTTGATCGGGGGAGGGGGAGGGAAATGGGAGGCGGTGGCGGGGAAGAGGCAGAAATATTTAAGAAATCAATCAATAAAAAACAAAAAATAAAGAAATAAAATAAAACAACATAATAAAAAATGTTTCTTCTAACTAAATATTTTAATTTTTAAGGCATTTCTCACTCCACACTCTTCATACATGAGCATGGTGGTGGTGGTGGTAGTGGTGGTGGCGGCGACGGTGGTGGTGTATGTGTGTGGGTGTTTCTATTTTGGTTCAAATTTCATGCTTGACAATTTTTGGATGTAGAATAACATATTCTTTTCTAAAGATATGTTGTAGCATCCAAAAGACCAGGAATTCTGAGAGTTAAAGGAAAATGACATAGTTCTGTCATTCTGTTCCATACCTGTCAAAATGCATCTCTACACATTTCCTGGAGTGTGGAAGCTAATGTACACTCATTCTAGTGACTCTCACTGTGAGTGTGCACACTGAGAGAGAGTTTAAATAACCCCTAATTCAACAGTGTGGATTTTAGGGTTTGGCTCAGATTGCCCTTGAAATAATCAAAAACATTCAACGTAATTTTTTTTTTTTTAATTCTGCAATGCTCCTTCCTTTTTCACAAAATGTCTAGGTGGGAATTTTCTAGAACTCGGCTGTGCCATTAATTACCATGATTACAACTCCATGATCCATCATCTTTGGAGACTGATGTTCACATTTTCTGTCGGGCTCTTTTGGTTTAATTGGGCTGTGCCTGTTTTCTATCATGGCAGTACCCATTTCTGCTTTTAACATACCACCTTTGCTCAAGGAGAACAGGTTCCTAGCGCCCCGTACCTTCTGTCTGAATGGATGACCCATGCTACCCTCTCTCTTTCTCTCGCATAATTGAAAATTTAAAACCAGCTACTGCTTTAGCTCAGGAGCCACTTACTTTATTAACAAATTTATCAAAGTTGTGAGTGGCTCTCAGAAGAGTTTACTGGCACTGTGTCAATTCATGAGGAACCAAGATAAAATAGCTGGTCAATAGAAGAATGCTTTAATGAGCTGGCCCCATTGCTTACCCTGCTGATGGTCCTGTTTCAGGGAACAATCACGTTGTGTTTCTTTCCGTGTCCACTAGTTGGAGGTTATTAAGGTCTATTTTCTCTTCTCCCCTTTTGTTCTTTTGGAAATGAAGTATAAATTCAAGCAGCAGTGCAAAGATCTTTTTGAACTCTCGATCATAAAAAAGAAACTTGATAAATCTGTCGTGAAAGAAAGGTTGCATATTGTAGCCATGAGTAATTCGCCGACGGTGAACTCATTAGAGGAGGAAGACATGTATACACATATTACTGGGAAAAGTAGCCATGGAATTTACATAGGGATGAATTATAGTAGTCCCCGTCTTTTTTAATAACACTGAGATTATAAAAATGGGTTCAAACGTGACTATTTAGCTAGAAAATTTATTCGGAGAGTAAACAATTTCGCTATATGAATTCTCACTTCTCCATAAAAGGGTACAGAGCATAAATATGGACCACTGAACATATGATGCATGCAAAGCCTTCCATTATGAATCAAATCATCTGTTTTGTATTTTTACAATGTCGAAGTGGGAACGAAGCAGTTAAAACAAAGCGCTGCTGTTAAAATTCCCTGCATTAACTCTGCTAATTATTTCCAGACTTAATCATGATTTGTACTTTGAGTGAGTCACTTAAAGTTTCAATAACTTAGTTTCTCAAACTATATATTGAGAGCTGAAATTATGGCTTCTATTTACATTGAACATATGGAAAAGAAGGAGATAGTAAATGACCCACAGTGTATTAAGCCTAAATCTTCCCCTTTTGTCCCTCTAGTGTAGGGAGTAACATTTAAAACCTGCATGCTCTAGACCCGCCTGCTGGAAGGGTCATGCTGGAAAGTCTGTCCACTCCAAGCCCATCATTAGCCCGAGTGTGTACGGCCTGGGAAGAAACATACAAAGGCTGAAACAAAACATAATGAACGTCCTTTTTCTTTTCCACCAATTTTGGGTAAGGTACTGTTAAGAAGGTATCAATACAGAATGACCCCCCAAATACAAGAAAGTTGTGTTGGAAAACCTTAGTTGAGACAACAGCACGCTTGTTGGGACAGTCCTTGGGATGGTTTGAGAAGTACCTCAGAACCTCTGAGGATGAAAATTCTGGTTTGACCTTATTTTGACATTTCTTTCTGGATCTCTCGCTGCGGACACCATGGGGTGCTAAACTGATTGCACTGATCACTCCTGCCAGCTTTGCCCTGATGTCCTCTTGAATGGAAGCTGAAAGCTGGCAACTCCTGGCTGTTAACGAGACTCTCTAGCCTCACCTGAGATTGATTCACGCAAAATGCCTTTAGTAAAATGATAAGAAGTAGCCCTGAAAGCTGCCCAGTGCTGTGTTTCTGAGGAGTAGCAACTCGGCTCTTTTTTAGTGACATTTCTGAAGCCTTAGCTCTCCTAGAATTTCCAAATATATAAAAAAAAAATAACAATGAAAACATGTAATTGTGACATGGGAATACTGCGAGAACAGCAGTTTGGCAGGAAAAGGAAATATTTCAAAATAAGTCCCAAGCAAGCAAAGTTCTGGCAGATACACGATCCTGGATTATATTATCCAAACTGTTAGATTCTGGAAGATTTGGGGTTTTCTTTTGTGGTTCCCATACCCTTAATAGAATGGTAGTAGATGACCATCATCCACACTGTGTGGCCCTTCCCTCCATTACTGTGGGAAAAAAATGCACAAGAGGTACCAGGGAACTCCCCAAAGACTGGCCTGGGTAGAAGACTTATGTTGAGTTAATGCTTACTGTCACACATAATGCTATTAACTGAAGAGCATCTGAGAAAGCTCGCTATCCTAATACCTTCCAAAGTACAGGATCCTAGCACCTCTCTGCCTTAGCACCAATTAAATCTCTCAACTGCTTAAGAATCCTGTTTAAAGGTAGTGCTGTTTGCCTCTACGTGCTCAGCCTTAAATTGCATACTTTAAAAAAAAAAAAAAAAGATTCTTCGTCTTTGAAAAATATGCCATTGAGCTTCAAAGAAAATTTTACAATCAGTGGAAAACTAAGAGGAAAATATGAAGGAAATATGTGCATTATTTCCAGAAACCCCAGAAAGTGTGCACAGCCAAGCTAACTTACGAGGAGGTGACAATACATAGAATTAAGGGACATTCCTGTTCTCCTCTGTAAATCAGATTAACTGCTCTAGAATTCAAACCGTATCTCTTACAACAATTGCATACTTTAAAAAAAAAAAAAAAAGATTCTTCGTCTTTGAAAAATATGCCATTGAGCTTCAAAGAAAATTTTACAATCAGTGGAAAACTAAGAGGAAAATATGAAGGAAATATGTGCATTATTTCCAGAAACCCCAGAAAGTGTGCACAGCCAAGCTAACTTACGAGGAGGTGACAATACATAGAATTAAGGGACATTCCTGTTCTCCTCTGTAAATCAGATTAACTGCTCTAGAATTCAAACCGTATCTCTTACAACTCTTTTCATTTTCAAATAAAATGTTTAAATGGGAATGGAAAAAAACTGCTCATTGGCTTAACATAAATCTTCAAACTGCAGGAAGTTTCACCCTCAAAAAGTAGTTAAATCTCTGAGGAAAAAGAAAAGGCTGAATTCTATTTTTCATAAATGATGGATTATTGTACCACACTGTGTATTTTCCAGTAAAGTGTCCTTTTATTTGCACTGTGTGATTACAAGTTTCTAAAAGTATGTGTGGGGTCACTGGGTGCTGTGGGAAAATGAAAGGAACACTGTTCTGTGGGATCAGGAGAGAGATCAGAAGCGAGCTGTCCTGATTATCACAGGCATGTGTTTAAACTTTGCTTTCCTTAATTGCTTATGTTGTATTTACTTAAAATGAACAATTTGGCAAGTTCTTCTCCCTTGACAACAGAAAAGCATAAACTGTTTTATAAGTTTGGCTGTTAACATCAGATTTGTAAACCACAATATTCAAAGGCTTTTACTGCCGTTTGCAGGGCCCCGGGATGGACCTGTCTTCATAGCCAGGCGTCTCTTACATTTTTATTTTGTATTTATAGCACTTTCTTTCTAGTTATTTGGTTAATAAAAAGTATGCCGTATATTACAGTCTTCCACTGACTTTAACGTCTTCATAACTCCCCTTAGAATGAAATGAACAAAGCGTTGATGGCAAAGGCCTTGCAATCTGACTCGTCTAAGGATGATTATTTACGGCTCTGGGAAATGGAAGGTGACACTCAGGGAGGCCATCATTATAAGCACCTACGGAGAGTCTGCCTCTGTTCAAAACTGTGTAACCCTACCCGTGATGCTGTAAGGCTGGGTGAGAAGGAAAGAAGTTAAAACATTTCGAAACCTTTTTCCATTTCCCTTACAATCCAATACACCTTGCAGACATTTCTCACATGTGGAGCCAGATGGTGGGATTGAAAACAATATAATGTACATATATATCTCTCTAATTAAGAATACTATCTCTAGAATACCTAGGGGGTTCCAGAAAGATATAACTCACTACATAATTATTTTCATAATGTAGCATTTGTAGAGTGTGTGTGTGTGTGTGTGTGTGTGTGTTAATTTGCAAAGTACTTTCTAGTCACAAATGTTTATGAGCTCTGTAATGGCAGACAAAACCTACACTGCCTGGTCATATGTTTTTTGACACCCTGGCATGGGAATTGCAGGGGTTTGAGGCGAGAAAAGCAGTGAAAAACAGAATCTTTGGCAACCTGGAAAAACTTAAATTAGTTGCTCCATGCAATTACCATTTCTGTGAAATCGAATGAAATCTCTCCAAGATATGTGTCTTTGAAGGACACTAAGTGTTCTTTAGCCTCACACAGGAATGCAGACCTGGAACCTTTGATTACAGTATAGTATAATAAATATATATATTTAATTATTTATAGTAGTTAATATTGTGGCAATACTCCATCATTCTCTCCATTTCTGTAGTATTAACTAGGTATTAACTATTCCTATTCATATACCACTGAGGTCCTTTGCAATGCCTAGGCCAGAATGTAAGCTGTTTTCTCAGTGTGCTGATGAAGCTTCTACCACCCAGAAAGGAGGGTTTAATTGTGCCATATTAATGCCCCAATTCGTTTAGGCGATAATTCTTAAGCAGGGACAATTGTGCCTCCCTCCAAGATACATTTGGCTGCGTCTAGATGTGGTTTTGATTGTCACGTCTAATAAGGAGGTGCTAGCGGAGATTATGTAAAAAGTCCCCTATAGCTACAACTCATCTGGCCTAAAACACAGATAGCTGAAAACCATTATTTTCAGGTAAAAATATGTTTCATGGTCCTTTTCTATGATAAGTATTATTCTCAGTCTTATATAGCACATTGTCTCAGATCCCAACCAATTTTTGAAACTTAATTTAAAAATAAAATTCCATCATTCTCTACAGCTACCAGGTAGGCAGGATGTCCACCTGCTTCTGCTGGGTGCTTCATCTTGACTTCGAGCCTTGCCAACTGAAGTTTGCTCCTGCCTGGGGTCCAAGCTGGAGGAAGGAGGATGCAGACATACTCTTTCATGTCTAATTACAGATTTTTTTTCTCTCACCGTCTGAACAAGGCAGATTTTAAAAACAGACTACCCATTTTTGTCGATAATTGGGTTAAAATAGTAGAGACAGAAATAGAATTTATCTTATCTCACAGACATATCAAGTTGCCATCAGTAATTAATAATAACAGCCCGTGATTATGGCTGGACCATAAGCTCTCCAAAAGCCCAGAGTCTATTACATTTGTTACATTTGTCATTGAATTCCCCTAACTCAGTATCGAGTGTGATGATCAGCAGACTTTGGTTCAGGACTGAGTGTGACACACGCTTGTCTGAAAACAGAACGAAGATCTGAGGGCAGAGAAGTTAGAGGAATGTGGAGAATTCGGAGGCAAATTTTATAAATTTAAGTAAGAAGTGGCTGCGTCCCAGGAAAAGAAATCCCGTGAGTTGATATAAAAAAAGAAGAGTAGCAAAATTATTTGCGTATGTAAACCTTTCAAAACAATGCCTTATGTAGGTAGATCTAGTATGTAATCAATATTAATTGAAGTTAGCAGAGCTAAGGCACTCCTCCAATAGGTTATTTTTCTGACTGTAACTTTGTTTTTAGATGCAAGGAAATGGAATTATCTAGAGGAACGTTTCTATGTTAAACATAAGGGAATGGAAATAGAAATGAGTTAGCTAGCCCTCTTCTCTTTGCACATCGGATACAATAGCACAATGCTTCCGTGTAGGCAAATTTTATTCCTCTGCCCTAGCTAGACAGAGGGGTCCTGGTAGCCATCCACGTGGCCATTCTGTAACTTGCCTCGCGTTTGTTTTTATACCAAGTAATAAGCATAAACAAAAATGTACAAAAAAAGCAAAAACAAATCAAAACCCTAACTTTGTTTTCAATCCTCAGTGTTCCGGCTGCATCACAGTGCATCTGATACAAGTGATAAGAACCGTGTGAAGAGCAGACTGAAGAAGTTCATCTCCCGAAGACCTTCTCTGAAAACTTTGCAAGAAAAGGGAATCATTAAAGGTACGGGACAGCGTCGTTTTTGTGGCTTGCTCTGTAATGGAAGAAAATATAGTTGTCCAGAAAAATGACCCTTGAGTAAATAAAGTTGGTGGTATGAGATTATAGAGAAAAGAAATAGCCAGAGTTGGCCTCAAAGGACCTGGCCTCTGTACCAGGAGCAGAGAAGTGTTGTCCTGGGAGATGGCCCACGAGAATGACAGTGTGTTTTCCCATGGGCCTGTACTGTTTACATCTGTTTTTCCAGTGTACTTAGTATAAGTAGCCCTTTTCACTGTCAAATGGAGCCTGATTTTAATAGTGGTATCTGGTCATTGAAACCAGAATCTTAGAGAATGCTAGGAAAAAAGCCAGAGACGCCTAGAGAACGACAGTTCAGCGTGAAGCAAAATAAGGAGATTCCCCCTGCAAATATATCTCAGGTAGAAAAATAATCCTCAACTATGCTAGCCGTGAGACTGGAAAGACAGTTCCGTGCATGACAATAATTGGAATCCAGGCTCTGGATCTACCAGTTAACTCTGTTGACAACGTGAAGTGATTTTCCTGAACCTCAGCTTCCCTGTGTGTTACACACACCTGGGGAGGGCATTCGACACACTGCCAAGTCAACCTCATCCAGTAACCGTCAGTCACTTCTACCTTTGGGTTCATCCTTTAGATGGCCCAATTTGAGAAAGATTCAGGTGTAAGTTATCTGTCTGCTGAGGAGATAGAGACAATTCATTAGCAACTCACACAATGTCAACTTTCTCATAAGCTTAAATGTGTGTGTGTGTGTGTGTGTGTGTGTGTGTGTGTGTGTGCAATAAAATGAACAGCTTCTTGGTTCAGCAGTAGGATCTGGCTCCAATCAGGTGAGAAACTGGCCTCACCAGCACCCTCTAGAATGGCCTGAGAAGGCAGCCTTGGAGCCAATGCTAATACACTTTGACTGATGTCTGCCTGCTTGCCTAACTAGAGCTCCAATGAGGTTTCCCCATAGCTCACCGATGAGTCAGTATTCATTAGCAGAGCTATGGAAAATCTATGTGTAATTCTGATTTGATAAGCTTCCATTGTTGTCTTCAGCGGCATCTTTTTTTCCAAATACAGATCAAGTTATGCAAATGTAGTCACTTCCTGGCTTGTTTCAATTTTATCTATGAACTTTTCTCAAGGCTTTCACTGAGATTTTTTTTTTCAGCAAGATAAATGGCATTAAACCAATTTTTAAAAGCATCTGGCTAGTCAAATTCAACACTTCAGCACAATTTTCATAGTTAAGACAGAGTCAGGGGAGAAAGTAAAAATCAAAATTTTAAGCAGTTAAGAAATGTTACATAAAAATAAATGATGAATCATTACACTGCTAATTTCACCAGAAAAAGAAGAAGAAAAAAAGAAAGAAAACCTCTTTCAAGGGGACGAGTATTTAGAAAGAGTACTAGTGTTCTCTATAAGCGAATCGGTGCTGTTTCTAAATGGAGCATTTGCATCACATTCTTTAAATGACCTTCCAGACCCAGGGTAGATTTGCTAAGGCCCTGTATACTTTCCAGTGTTTGCTCTCTAATGTACTTGTTTCCAAAGGTAGAGAGGGGACTAAGCTCTGGCCTTAGCCAGTCCTCACTGAACCCCACTGAGAGGACAGAAGCCAGTACCTTTTAGACTGTGACACTTCGTGTGGTGTCCACAAAGTACACATAGTCACAGTCCTATAGGCAAAACCTATGTTTTTGAGCCATGGGGTCCTGGTAAGACGTGACTGCAAAGGTTAAACTCTAGATCCAGAAAGTCACTTGATGGGGAGGAATTTTATAAATTTTTTAATATAGCTATTGAGAAAAATACAGCGATACCAAATATAATAAAATGGCAAGTCACAAGATAACCTCTGAAATTGTCCAAATGGATTTGCATTGCCTAAGGGAGGAAGGAGCCCTTTTCAGATGTATGAGTTTATTACAGTGAGCTGCTCGCTGAACCCACAGTTTGAATCAGCTTTATATATAGATTGTGAGCAAATAGGTATATTTTAGGGGAGTGGCTGTGTTTCTTCATAACAGCAACTCATTTATGGAATTTACTAGCTCTTCAGTTTTATCCAAGTTTCTCTGTTGTAATCTTTCAAATAATAGCATTGATGTTCATACCTAGGAATTATTTGGGTTTACAGCTTTTAGAAAAGGTAACAATTGTTTGGTGTTTGGGCTTTTGTTGTTTAGGAACAACCAAGGCTTCCTGGTATAAAAACAAAAGAGCTGTGTCTTAGAAATTTGTTTTATTCTCTTACTATATATAGAACCCAAGTGAAATTAATACCATATGGCTTCTATATTTAATCATTAGTATATGAATCTATTTAAAGATGTAAAGATAACAGAGGAAACCCAGAGTATGTGTTATTAAGCAATGTTTCTAGCTCCATTCCCACTTTGCTCTTAAGGGGATGCCATGTTGGTTTCTATTCACAAACCTTCAGGAGACGAGCTCCTGATCTGTGTCATTGTTGTGTGGATGCAGACTAGTTTGCCAATATCTTTTGCATTAATGTTGATTAGTCTGTCAGTATATTCTGTATCTTTAAGGATGTGGTGTGTTGCTTTATTATTCTTAAAGTTCTTTATAAACTCCATGGGCCGATGGGTTCCACAAGGGATAATGTTGATGTTCTTGATTCCCAAGATTGTTTCACCAGTTAAAATCCATCAGAATTTTTTATTGTGATTTTTCTGTGCAGATCCCTCTCTGGTTTTGATGTTGTTGTTGTTGTTTTTCTGTCTTTCTACGTTGGCTTTTGGGCTATCAACTACTTTCTCTCCTGTCTTTTTGTTCCACTCTTCTATTCCTCTTCTATCCCCTGCTTTTCTCTCTGGTTATCTTCTAAAGTCAGAAGGAAACCTCAGCTGGAAATGTTGACTTATTACGTTCTGATTTTTCTCTAAGTGTTCTGGGTTGTATTTGCTCTCTGGAAACTTCATGATTAATCCCTTTTGTTACTTTGAGACAAAAATCATTAACCCATTTAGAAAACACTTTCAATATCACTACCATTTGGGGGGGGGGTTGTTTGATTGTGTGTTTGTTTTAGAAGTCCTCAAACTTGCGTCAACCCAACTAGGGCGAGGTTTTGTATTTGTTTGTTTGGTTTGGTTGTGTGTGTGTGTGTGTGTGTGTGTGTGTGTGTGTGTTGATAAGGATCAAACCCATAGCCTTGTTCATGGTACAAAAGCACTTTATTACTAAGTTCTATTTCCCAGCAAATGCCCACATACTGTACTAGTGGTTTAGTTGGATATAAAATTCCACTACTTCTAAAAGACAGAATTAAATACTTCATTCTTATAATTCACCTTTTATACAGTAAGGGTTGCTTTTTTTTCTCTCTCAAATTAAAATCGTTTGGTACTTTGTGTTTAAGTTTTATAAACAAGATAATGTATATAGTTGACAATACTTGTCTAATTTATTCTGCTTAGCACTTAATCCCAAGGATACTGATTCCTTTCAACTCTAAAATGATCTTCCTTTTGTTTGGGTGTTGACACATTTCTCCCATGTGTGTCCTGTTCCTCTTTTGAGTTCTTGTCTCACTGTTATATCACCAGAATGAATCGTTTTTCCAATATTAATTTTTCTCCTAGCCTGAAAGAATTCTCAGAATTACTCCTCAGTCTTTATAAGAGTATCAATAATTCTTTATCTGGATTTCTTTCTTTTTCTCTGTGCCTTTTGCATACCTCATTCTCTTCCATGTCATGCGAGTAAACTTGGCACTCACTTAGCCACAGTCAATAACACCACTAACACTCAGTATGTTCCTTTTCACTGAGTTAAAACTACATATGTGTGTATGGCTTTTCTTTAAGACATAACTTAGAATTTTTTGTTACTTTGGAAGTTTAATTTTTATTTTAAACTACTATCTTTCATTCTTGGAATCTTTCACTTGAGTCTTTCAATTTACTTATTTCATTGTATTTTTGACAAGTCAATTATTTTGCTCAAATGTCTGGCAAATCCCTTAGAAAGGCAAGGACACTGAACACACTGGTTTCAAAAAAAATGAGCTGAGAACTTAGTCTTATCCTTCTGATTCTCTTTAGTTTGTAATCTTTTATTTGTTAGTTTGTAATCTTTATTTGTAAGGTGGCATTAGCTAGTTTTTCCCAGCTATATTCACTTGATCACATCAGCTAACTGCAGGGGCATTTAAGTAATTACCCCCTACATAAGCACAACTAATTGTTTAAAATTTCTGTCAAAGAAGAAAATGTCTTTGAAAAGTCACAGTACTTTTGTTAAAAAAAAAATATCAGTTTTATTGAGAAATAAAGAAATAGTCACCATTCCTATGACAAATACAAGTTAGTCTTATGTTTCTCATTTGTGTTTATGAATACTAAAATAACTGAGTTAAAGAAAAGTATTTTTAAATAATTTGGTAGAACTTAAAGATGACAGAATAATCTTATTAGCCCACTGTGAATTCCATAAGGAAACCTCTATCTGAGCATCACTGCAATGCAGTTTGCAGTAGAGTCATGCTCAACTTTGCCACCTCTCTCTGTGAGGCTGAGAATAATTGTGTTTGGATGTATACACTAGGGCGTGGGTCTGGCATTACTTGGGCATGAGGCACTCTCATAGCTTCCCCAATATATACTAATGTGCTTAAAAAAAATCTTACAAATCTTCTTTTCTTCGAACTTCTTTATGGCTCATAATTGAACTGTGATCCTTACATGTGAGCTGTGTCATGATTTAATATTAGCCAAAATTAATAGCCAACCTTAAGCTTCTTTATCTTGGCCTACAAGCTTCCTGGTTCCTTTGCATTAATAGGTCCTGGTTGGTTACTGTTATTTAAAGGCCCTTAGGAGTAAATGTATGGTTAACAGAGTACCACATAGCTAGCTTTTGTTCAATAATAAAATTTGGGTCACCATGAGAATTGGAGAAATGGTGGAAATCATGCACCTGGGTAGTCTACGTCTTTTAACAGCCTGTTAGCTTGGGAGGAAATGATCAGGTCTTATGGGATATTAAAAACATATCAACTTTGGGACAATGAAAGAGAATTAGATCCAGAAAGGGAAATTCCTAGTTAGGGAAGAGAAAAATGATGAGCCAGTTTAACAAATTGGTTTGCTTGCGGTTCAAGGATTTATTTTCTCATGGGGAGAAACTTTTCTTACAGATATTAGTCAGAATGTAATATTTTTTGAGAATATAAAAGGTATGTATGTATAATCTTCCCTCCAGATCCATGGGCTTGCCCTACATAAATGGGCTTGACCAAAAATGGATTGAAAATGGTAGAGAAAAGTGGCATTTGATTTGTAGTTAATGATTTCCAAGCCCCATGCTCAGACAGAACACACTCATCCTCTATCTGGAATTTTGACACATACTCTTTATGGTTAATAGAGTTCTAGTACCAATTAGAATAGTGTATTTGAATCTTCCATCTGGAAGACTATCAGGTTTCTGTGAAATGAGGAGTAGAGAGGCTAAAGAGATGACTCAATGGTTAAGATCACTGGGTATTCTTATGGGAGACTTAAGTTTAATCTCAAACACCCACATGATGGCTTATAACCACCTGTAACTGCTGTTCTAGGTAATCAGACACCTTGTGCTCTCTGAAGGAACTACACTCCTGTGATGCACAGACATACATGTAAGCACAACACCCATACACATAAAATAAAAATGAATAAATTTTAAAAATAAAGTAAGTTGAAGATGAGGACCAAAAAAGGGAAGCAGTTGTAAGTTATGTTGTACTTGGCTTCATCCTGTGAATGTATACCATGTTTTAAGCATACACACTGTACACTAACTCAAAACGTGTATGTGTATACATCTGTGTATACATGTTTATAATTAAAACAAGCCATCTTTGTACAACTCATTGATAACACTCTCCAAAGCATGTTCTTTTTTGTTCGTTTGTTTTGATTTGGTTTGGTTTTTTGAGAAAGGTTTATTCTGTAGCTTTGGCGCCTGTACTGGAACTCACTCTTGTCGACCAGGCTGGCATCAAACTCACAGAGATCTGCCTGCCTCTGCCTCCCAAGTGCTAGGATTAAAGGCGTGTGCCACCACCGCCCGGCTCAAACCATGTTCTTGACTAGTTGCAGATAACCAAAAGTCAGACTGATATATTATTTCTTTTAGGTGTCAGAAGTCTTCTGCGCTATAAACAAGAAGTTAATGAATATTTCATGTCTCTCATCATATCCTAAATCTTTGCTCTCTGAAAAGACATGTGCCCTTTGTCAATGTTCAGAGCCCCCTTCCTGCGGCCTCTGTGAACCTGTGAACAACTCCAAAGCCAGTTTTAGATACTGAGCTTTTCCCCCTCTGATTTTTATAATCCTACTCCCCATACAAAGTATCAGTTGCTGATTTCATTTCGTTTTGAAGTAGCTAATTCCAGGAGACTGGAGCATAATTTCATCCTGATCTAGAGAAGGAACAAATACATAAAGAAATGTTTTATATGCAGCCAGACAGATGGATTGACCACGTATCTGAGAACTGGCTCTACCCTGTCCTTCTGCGTGATATAAGTAAGATTTAAGATTCTATACTATGTGTAGGTTGAGTGTGTCTCTAAAAATCACCCCACACCAGAGCTCTCCCAGCAAGCATCTCATCAGGGACAATGCTCAGCAGATGTGCTAGGCTGCTACAAACAAGGAAGTATTGATGTCAACATTTCATCTTGACATATCCTAAGATTAAGGGAGTGTCCTCAGTATCTTTTACCATCACTGACAGTTTGGCTTTACAAACACCCCCAAATTCATATCTATAATAAATCGCCCTATCTATAATCAATCGCCAATACCCCATAAATTTACAAAACAAAATAAAGAAATGACATCAGTATATTTTTTTTTCTAAATAAAGTAACTTCCTTTTGTTTTATTGCCCTACCTGATTAATGATTAAAAGTTAACCATCCTCAAGCCAGGTGTAGTGGTGCTTGCTCTGAGTCCCTGATCCTCTGGGGGCTGATATGGGAGGCTCACGTCAGCCCAGGTGCTCAAGGCCAGCCTGGGCAAGATGGTGTGAACCAGCCTTAAAAAGAAAACACATCAGCCAGCCCCATATAAACTGCATTCTTTAGGAAAACAGTTCCAATTGCAAGCGTTCTTTCCCTGCAGTTAGACTTTTGTCTGGGGCAGGAAGGAATATGTTTGATCAGAATTTGACTAATCACAATTAGCTGTCTCTCCGTGCCAGCCAAACTGAAATATGAAGAGGTCTATCGCTCAGATATTCTTTGAAATGATCTGTGTTGCTCCAAGTGTGTTCTATCAAAACGTTTTCTGGGGCAACAGATCGGAAAACATAAACTTTATGTAGTATTGCTCCTCCTCGGTTATGTCGCTTTAATATGTTCTTTCTTTTTGAAGATAAAAGTACATAAAAGAGTTCTGGGAAAGCAGCTAAATGTCATAAACACCCTGCACTCCCTCCCCCAGGGCTCCATGGCCCAAAGTTAGAAAGGGTTTGATGGAAGTGGTGACTGCCTTGATCTCCTTGGAATACTCCTCCTTCAATGTCGTCTTCTGTCTGCAGGAGGCAGATCCCGCCTTGCAGCTACTCCTGGGAGGGGACGAGGTATTTCTGGCAGCCATGTTTTCCAAACACAACATTGAGACACATGGCCTGACCGTGACATAATATTTGAAGTAGGGTCCGTGCTCAGAGATCCAGAACATATGGCTATTTTCTTATAAAAAAAAAAAGTGTCCATTGAAGATACTTTCTAGATATTTAGTCACTTAAAGGCACATTCTCTTACTCTCCAGTCTCATTCTTAAAGACATTACATGCAGATCACAAAAGTAACCACCTTTCCCTTAAATGTGTTTCTTAGGGTGCTTGAGAGTCACCCTGTTGACGACAGAGTGGAACTCATAGCCATCAAGAAAGAAATGCAAACCAGACTGCCGAACATATTATGAATATATTGCTCGTCTTAAAGTGGCTAGCTGGTTTTTCACACTGGAGTATTGACTAGCTGTCTGTGCTTGATGTATGCCTTACCAGCCTGTGCCGACTTATGGTTAGAGCTTAACTTGTTAGCCCTGCTTTTGCAGCCCATTCAGAATAACTACAGATGCCTGGAGATATTAAAATTGACTGCTCAAATGGACTCAGTGTGGGAGTTTCATTGGTTTTAAATTGATAACAGCTGAAAGAGAGCATGATTAAAATGTACATCGGCACAGGACGTATGAACTCTTAGAAACAGGCTCCAGTACTGTGGGAAATTTTTTTTTCTTTCATTTTCCTAGCATAGTTACTCTCAAGCAATCTTTGTCTACACTTTAAACTGCCCAAAAATATTCAGGAGCTAAAAGAAGAAATAATTCTTCAGAAACTGAGTTATATTTTGTACAGTAGATTTCTAATCTGCAGGGAACGTTTAACTTAAGTAGCATTCCAGAAGGTGGTAATTGGGTCTATTTCCCAGGCATTGGAGTTAAATAACCTATATAGGAAGCATTAACTGTCATAATAGAGGGGTTGGGGTGTCATGTATATCTCTCACTTTAACTCATTAAAGCCAGAGACCCAAAGGGTCTTATCACAGATAAGTTAAACAAAACCTCATCTTCACTTCCTTATTTCCCTGGGAAATGTTATTATTGTTTTCACTATTTAAAAACATGACCTAAATATTTTTCTTCTCAGACAAGAGCAAAAGAAGTGTGTAGAAGAGGAATAGGGAAACATTTTCTTCCTCCTAAAATTAGCTACACCTTACATGAAGCAAGTTCTATTAAATATATTTTCACAATTTAATAGTAGCTGGGGAAAAGACCCAGTAAAGAAAAGAATTCAGAAGTATTTAAAGTTTATAAGAAATATCTGTTTATAATACATGCCTTCTATAACATGTTTTTTCCAAGAGTCCAGGCCTTTTCTTTACAATTCTCTGCCCTAACTATGTTCTATCTTTAAATATCTCTGCTGTCTTACCTTTGATATCCCATTAAAAATGTTACACACACTTCATAGAGCTAACTGAAAAAGCATTAGGATCTGCTGAGGAGCTGTAAAGCTGAATAACATATACCCATCTCACTTTACTATTTTGAGATAAAATCTAAATCACTGTGCCCATTAGCATAGTCCCAATATATCAGGAATTATTTGCATGGTTTTAAACAAGAGTTTCAAATATATTAGGCAATAATTTTAGTAGAAAATATACATTCATTCATACATGCAAGAAAACCAAACATAAAAAGATCTACTAATTTAGGAAACAAAACAAATCATGAATATTTTGGTCTGTAACAAGAGGGCAGGCTTGTTGGGGTTTTTGTCCCATCTGGTACCCCACAGTCAGAAAGCCCCAAAGAAAATCACACAGAGATCTCTGTAAGTTATAAAGCTGATGGACCTATTAGCTGAGGATACTTTTTAGCTCTTGTAGCTTATATTAACCCATTGTTCTTATCTAAGTTTGTCATATGGCTCAGTACCTTTTTTAGCTGGCAGGTCACATCCTGTTTTCTTGGTGGTGTGTTTTGGTCAATATGTGTAAGAAAATCTGATATACATTTAATTCTTACACTTTGTTCAGAAGTATTATCTTGATACTATTAACTTCTTGAATTTTGCCCAAATTATAATATCTACATCTGGACAAAAATTATAAAATGACCCAGCTTGACACCTTCCCGAAATGCACACAACTGTTGGACTTTTATTAGGTAGATGGTTTCTGCAGACCATCACATGCCACCAGGACTGATGTTTCCATAGGACATAATGCCCTTAAAAGAGAGTGAAAGACAGATTCCAATCTCTTTCAAGGTTGTCGAGCACCAATACTACAATGATATTCTTATCTCGCCACATTAGACAGGAAGGAAATTTTCGAGGAGATGTCATCCAAGTTAAACACATGTGAAGGCCGTTAACTAGAATATATCACTTCTAACATGTCCCTTTGAACTTATAACTCAAATCTGTACAGGCAAAAGAAAAGATAGAGTAGGAAGAGGCCTGGCCTTAGTTAACCTCGCAAGGAAGGAATCTATCACATGACTAGAGGCTGGGAAATAAAAACGTAGATGGTCTGAAAGTAATGTTCAGAGCATATCTTAATATCTTGAGGTTACAAATAAGCTAAGTGTCAGAAAAGCCATTGCCCCTGAACTCCCTCATGCATTGTCTTGTGAAGAGTAGAACACTGTGTACTTCCACATGTCAAATGCACTGAGACTCTAAGCATGCTCCAATTTTTTATCTTAAAAACTAATTGGCATGCACTATTCAATATTATGTACAGCATTTGACAGGACCTCATTTAGTGTTGTTTTAAAGATGAATAACATGTCCAAAAAACAGATCCTATTTTGGTTATGAATCTGTTCACATAATTATCAGTTGATAAAGTCAAAAATATATTAGAAAATCGAGCACGTTAAACTTTGCATCAAACATACTTCCAGACTTGGCAAGCCTTTCACCGCAGCACAGCACTTGGGAGGCAGACACAGGCTTATCTCTAAATTTGAGGCTGGCCTGGCTAATGTATTGTGTTCCAACCCAGTCATGGATATGCAGTGAGATGCTTATAGGTTGAGTGAACAGTATGGAGAAAACATACTGGTTTGTAATGTAGCGTTAAGCATAGGCATATAAATGGGGAGGTCTGTAATGAGGTTGGTGGAATTCAACTCAAGACGCCACGGTGACATGTGGAAAGTATCACCAACATGATTATTTAGTGTGAGAGTTGAAAAATTCCTGCTTGCAGATAAGGATTCCACAGGAGGAAATGTGCCTTTGCCCCAGGGGAGGGTGAAAGGACACAAGCCAGTGGTGATAAACACAGACCACACAGACTTACTTGGTTCAAGGCAACATAATTCGGTTTTGGACACAAGATACATTGCCTGGGGGAATTCTATGGCTGGAATAAGTATTTCAAGGTAAAGTCTTAGTGGAAAGACTTTCGATGTTATAGCCACAGACATCTATCTACACCCACAATCAGCAGCTACAATGTGAACTTTATCAAAAAGGCTCTGTCTGAGGCTACTTCCTGGTGGCCCAGCTGTGGCTCTCCAAGAACCTACTATTGACATGACCACTGACCTTCAGGTTCGTGTACAGACCTTTGTCACTCATCTGAAACCTGAAATTAAAAATCTGTACTGGTTAATCAGGCATAGCCTCTAAAGGCTGTGAATAGTCTCTTGGAAAAGGTCTGAGCCTACCGTCCCCGTTATAACCAGACTTGAACCCCAGAACCCAAGGACATCTAAGGAAATATATGACTCTTTCTTGAAAGAAAGTGATAAACACAAAAGCCATACTTAGTTTTGCAGTATTAGGCATGCTTGAAATACTTACATATTTGTACATTGATTTCCTTCCTTGAGTGTGGGAACTGATGGGGTGCTTAGGTAATGGTAAAAGACAGGTTAGCCAAGACTCTTGCTAAGCTAGTCAGAGGACAACCCTATTTTGTTGTTGCTGTTTCGTTCAGTTTTGTTTTTATCGAGGAAAGCAGTGCGCCTTGAACCATCAAGACTACTGAATTTTAAAATAGATCTGAAGTCTAGTTTTGTCTTTACCGCTTACATGTTTTGTAAATTTGGGCAAGGTGATGAAATTATCTGTCTTCACACATTCCAAATAATACCTCTTAGGATTGTTGACATTTTATAAAGAGCAATTACTGTAACAAACATCGACTTCTAATTTTATGCTCTATTTCTAAGTCTCATCTTGCCAGTGTACAGCATTCTCCTGATTAGGGAGAATACACTCTGAATTTGTCAAAAGTGATTGATTTTGGTACAATTTTGTGACATTCCACTAATAAAGGCAGCATCTGAAACATTCTGTGTAACTAGCTCTGTGCTGAATCGGGATGGGCTTATGTTTCCTTCTGTTTTAGTTTTGATTGCTATTTATATTGCCTACTGAGATATATACATTGAAATCTTGTGTTACTAGGGGGTGCACACTTCCACAAAGCTCTTCAAATATGAGTGAAGAAGATATATGTTCAGAAATATGGTGTAGTATATCAAATGCCAGATGCTTTAAGGAACATCCAAGTCACAAATTTGGGGGAAATTACAAATGGAAAGTGTGGATTAATGTTTCCCTTTTTCTTTGGTCTTTAGTCTGAGTCTCTGAGTTAAACCATTTGTACTGGGGACAAGACATTTGAGTTGTGCTCCATTAGGATAGCCTGGAGACACAATGACTGGTTGGGATAAAATGCTGAGAGTTTGATGATAACAATCGTTTGGCGTAGTTGTTTTGGACTACTGTAAGCTAAATAAACTTCTACGAAAAGTTTATATGTAAAGTTTTTCTATTGGATGATTTTCTTTACCTTTTACTTACTTTAAAACCTTTATTAATCTATCCTGTGCCAAACAATATGTAAACCCTGGGTCACAAAGATGAATATGTTGTGCCTCCCTTCTGTAAGATCAGTCTTTTTAGCACTGCTACAGAGCAATAGTCTAACTCAGCAATTTTGTGAGTGTAAACAACAAACTATCTCCACTAGAAGGTTGATGGAAAGACTTTGGAAAGAGATATTGCTGAACTGTTCACATTAAGTGTTGTGATCTAGTCTTACTTGATTCTCATAAAATCCTAACAGAAAATGTGAATGGCTCTCTTTTCCAGGAACACAACTTCCCAGTTCCCAGTAGTAGTTACTAGCTCCTGTTCATTTTTTCTTCCTTTTTTAAACATTGTTGTCTATAGATTGCCCTAAGAAAGAATATTACAGCAACTGGGCAAACGGCAACCTTGAGAGTTATGTGTTTCCCCACTTAGGGCGACTAAGATTGCAGAAACATCCCAGTGCCCAAGCATGCTCAACCCCGCCTTTGAGCCTGGGTAGAACAGAGATTTCAAGATGGCGCTTCGCTTTTCCCCATGTGCATATGCAGATGGTTTTTAAAGACCTATAGCATCACTCTGAGCCTTTGAATCTCACAAGGTGCAAAATTGCTCCATTTCTTTGTGTCTAAGCTCTTTTCTTAACAGAAATTCATTCCTAGCCCCAGGCTATAGCTATTGTACACATACCTTTTGTCCTTTCTTGGAACTCTCATTGACCTCAGTTCTTGAGCTAATATCAACACGTACAGGAAAACATAAAAGATGGTAGACTTCATTCTGCTGTCATCCTGTGTTCAGTAGACACTTCCAACTGAAGTGTCTATCCCATCTCTATAGTCCCTTCATATCCCAATAAGAAGTTCTGTTGCCTGGGTAGTCACTGGGTCTGAAGAGCAGCCTTGACCTAGAAAACGTGCGAGGTACAAAGTGGCCTCTCACAATGGGATGCCCAGTCATTCAATTTTGTGGGTAAATTTTGGGCAAAATAAGGTGTTTTAGAAATGTCTTTCAATTCTCCCTTTCTGCAGTAAGAGCTGAAACAATAAGAAACAGACAGTATTTGGTTGGAAACCCCAAAAAGACAACTTGTTTTCAGAAATGTGTGCACCAAGGCCTTCGAATTTGGGCTCATAATCCCTTCTCTCCAGTGACGTTGCTGGAACTGGTTTTCTGTTTCTTTACACAGAATAACTAGTGAGCGACACTGCTTCAAACAACCTACAGAGAACGGGAATCCGTACGCACAGCTTACACACCCGCCCCAGTGCTCCACAGAACCACACGACTTCTGGGCTCTTAATATGGTTTATTATAAAATCCTTTACCTGCCTCAAAGCACTTCTCATCAAAGCCACTTCTAAGCTGAAGCGGAGGACTAAAGAATGCCTTTAACAGAATCTTGAAATAGCTTTTAACCCGAGGCTGCGAGAGAAAGTGCTTTTAACCTAAAGTGCTTTCCTCTTAGGTACTTCAGCACATACCTAGCGCTCAGCATTAGTGGCTTGAAGAACACCCTTAAGAACCAAATGAAAGAGACTCCATTATAGATATTCAAACCTGTTATATTAATACATTACAAGCAATATTTGAAATCATTAAGCAGTTTTACTCCCAGTGAATTTGAGTCTTTTCTTATTGAGCTCTGCATTCATGCAAATAAATTGAAGTCTTTACCACTTGAGATTCTAGCGAATCTATGCTGCTGTTAGAGAAAATGGGCTTTGTACCTAGATTTTGCTTAATTCCGGAGTTAAATTTTCTGTGCTTTCCCTGCCCAAAAACAATCCTTCAGTTCTTAATCACTGAATGATGTTTTCATCTTTAGTCTCTGTTAGTTGTCTTTAAAAGGTAAATTGAGTCATTTGGAATTAGTTCACTTATCCGCCCTAAGTTTTTTGCATAAGATTCTTTCCTCATAGTTGCAAGTCAAACCAAAAATAAAAATATTTTTCCCGAATAGTGTCCATCCCACTATAAAGTGGGTCTTCCTTAGTTAAAGACCATCAGACTTGATGGGAGCTTTAGTTTTGTGATTGGGTAGGTGAATTCCGTGAACAGTTTTCTATTGAAAATATACTAAGTGATTGTAAGCAAATGCTAGAGAAGCCAGCAAATTTTGATATACTTCAACTTTATAAACAATTTTCTTTCTTCTGTTGACCCTCCCTATGCTTCTAATGAGGTGATGCAAGGTGGATAAAAAGCACAAAACATTGTCAACTCCCTCTGCTAGGAATAACTGTCTGCTCAACAAATATCTGTCCATATTAGTCATCTAAACCTCAAGAACTGAAATGAGCTTTTTTTCTCCATTGTCAATGTCACTGTCCTTAGCTGTAAATCATTTACTTTTATAAAATGTATCCTCTTGCTCAGTTTTATCTTCCATTTACTAATGAATGGATTGGGTGACTGGAGGCATGCATGTATTGCACGCATACAAAAACAAGAGGAGGAGGTGGCACTATGCATGTATTGCACGCATACAAAAACAAGAGGAGGAGGTGGCACTTATCTTGTCCTACTATGCAATGTCCCTTTTACCTTGAATATTATTTTTTCACTTAATAAACTCTTTCTCTTTTACACTTTCAGCTGAAAATCTCCAATGCGCTGAAACTATCTTTTTCCCCCCTCCCTTTCATTAATTCCCACTTCTGTTCCCAAAGCTATTATGTCATGTTTTAATATCCTTTTAGAGTATGGATGGGCTGTGAACTCAGACACCATCTTATTCATCTCTGTCCATCATGGGAAGTTATTGCCTGGAATCAGACTAAGAAAGAATAAGGCTGGACATGGATTTCTGGGCTTAGAGTCATGGTTTGTTTACAGGTTCCTATTCGGTCATGATAAAACTTGGGTGAGCGAACAGCTCTTTGGTGGCCCTTGCTCTTCTCATGATCCCTGTTTCTTGGCTTTCTTTTCTCTATTCTTCTTAGTCTCCAACTCTTGGACACTGTTCAAACATTCTGGGGCTGAAATATTCCATCCCTGTGACTTCTAATTCCATCTATAGGTTGATATTCTCCAAACTTAAAACGTCAGCCTCACACTCCAGACTTGCATATTCAAATGTCTATTTGACATCTTCTTGGGTGCTTGGTAGACATCTCAAATTTATCCGGAGCAACCCTTGATTCCCTGGCTCCCACGTGTTCTCTATTTCAGGAAATACCACAGCCATGTGCCAGCTGGAGTCACCCTCGACTCTAACTTTGTCTCTTTCACTTCCATCAGCAAATCCTGCCTAAAAATATATTCTAAATTAAACCACTTTTAGTCACTTCCGTTATTACCATTCTTATCCAAGTACCATCTTTTCTCTCGGGACTATTTCACGAGCCCCTTGCCTAGCCTCTCTGCTTCTCGGCTTGACCCTCTTAAATTTAGGAGCTACACGGCAACTGCTCCAAAGGATCATTTAGAGATGGAAATCATACCATGTCATGCCTCCACCCCCAGGAATCTCCAGAGCCTTAGCATAGAACCATATTTAAAGGTATAGTGTCCTCCTATGACCCGTGTGTTTCTACCTGCTTTGGCCCGCAGGCTATCTTTTCAATTTCATCAGCACCGCACTGCTTCCTGGCCACCCCACTCCACCCACACAACCCTCTGATCCCACAGCCTTCTCCAGCAGCTTTGTGTGTTTTCTGTTTCCCTATGTGTTTATGTTGCTTGATCCTCTCAAATGTCATCGATTTAGAGATGTCTTCCCTGGCTATACCATCAGCTCTGCCTTTGCTAATCTATTTCTGACTTCATATTATGTATTAATGTGCTTGTATTTCCTTTCTCCACTTATGTACATAAGCTGTGTAGTGATGGAAACTTTTTACTATTCCAGTCCTAGAGATATTGGAAAAAGCTCTTGAATGGATAAAAAATGATATATGAAAAAAGTTTTTCATAAAAGTGTACCACTCCCTCTGCTATTGTGATTCCTGGTGTGTGTGTGTGTGTGTGTATGTGTGTATGTGTGTGTGTGTGTGTGTGTGTAGAATGAATTATTTTATGCAAACAGAAGGAAAAAGTATAAGACAAAGTTTCTGTCTAAAGAAAGCAAACACAGAATACCATGCTTACTGTCACATTGGTTTGAAGGGTTGAAGATACAGATGTCCTTCTGGCTGCTGAAATCTCTCTTGGAAGGGCTCATGTCACCAAACAGAGAAAAACACAGTTGGGATCTCATTCCATGCAAGCTTAAATGAACAGGAACCTCATACAAGGAAGGGCACTCACCATGAATCTGTGTCCAGGGAAGTAGACACTGCTAGAAATCTGAAAAGGAAAGAAGAAAAGTATAGAAAGTTCAGGGAAGACTGCGGCAGTTGCATCTGAGTGGCAGCTAGCTTTCACTGAATCTTATCCTTGGTCTGCTCTTGTCAGAAAATGCTACCTACCACTATAGTTGGTTGCCCATCCTCAAAAATAATCTGCAAACTCTCAAGCTAGACATTCTTGAATTTTCTAGTCAAATATCCAGGTCAATCTTCCCATGGTGAATATTGTTCCTCTCTACCATACCCTGTAGAATGTTTAGGTTTACTGAACTAAAAAGAGCATGAATGAACCTTTGGAAGCAGGCTGTTACACAACCTTTGGAAATGCCTATGTGCTTACAATCTAAAATACTTACAAGTTGAAAACATCCATTTTTTTTCCCGTATTTGCCTCATGTCAAAAGTTGTAAGGTAATAAAAGATTTACTGTCTGTTACAGGCTCAGCAGAAAATCAGCTCAATGTTTTATGTCTGCACACCCAAAGGCAGTAGCTTATACTTTTAATCAAAGCTGTGGAGATTCACAAGAGATGTAAGCACTTTCTGAAGCACTGAGGAGACATATGAGAACACAACCACCCTTCAACACTAGAGAGACGTCTGCATTCCATGCAGACATAGGTTCCACTCAAGTGTTCGCTCAAATTGCCCACCCCTTCATGCAGTCTCAGTAGAGTTCAGGGACAGTTCTGGGTGCTGTGTTAACATTTCATATTATGTTTGAGGAGAAGAACACAAGACAGTTGTAAGAACTGAGCTGAAAGGCAGATTTTAAAACACACAATGATTTCCTAAGCATGAGTTGAACGATGAAGTCACCAAGAGACATGCGAAAGTACACTGGGTAAAGTCCACAAGGCCTCAACAGTACGTGAAGAACTCGGTAATTCTGAGAGTGAAGGAACAGTTTTCTCCAGGGAAGAATGCACCAATCAGTTATCCACTACCAAATAGTCCTAAAAACATACAAGGAACATTATAGAGACTTAGTAGGTTAAATTTAGGAAAATATAGGTATATACATGTACATCTATGCATGTAATAACAATTAATTTAAAAGGAGGCCCTGGCTTTAAAAAATAGCAAGGAGAGGTACATGGGAAGATACGGAGGGATAAAAGGGAAAGGAGTGTCGTGGCAATAATACTTTAATCTCAAAGCGAAGGAACTTAAAATAAAAATGGAAACTACTGAAATTACATAATAAAAGCATTATTTGCACCTCCCATTATTGCCTGCATCTCCCTTATAATAGCATACTGAGAATTATCTGCCTGTATGTGACATTTTGGTGGCAGAAAAATTCAGAGGAAATGTGATCTATGAAAGCAAAGAGGGCTGCATGCTTTACTTCCTTGTTTGTATGTTATTGCATGATCTCAGTCACTGAAGCATCCTTTATTGAAACTAATATAATTAATAATTTGAAGCCTCTATGCTCAGACTAGTGTTGGGGCTGGTGTATAAACATGGTATTTCTCTAGTTTCATGTTTCATGATCTCTTGAGCATTGGGATCTCAAAGTATCTCCAACTCTAGTCCCGAGACTATATTCATCTTGTTCCATCCATGTCTACTGCTCAATCTTTTAGATGAATATGTATCTTTTTAAATACAAACCACAGTGGTGTGTGTTTCTCAATTGCTGGCAGCTGATCACCTCTTTAGACACCTCATGTTCAGGGTCATCGCCTGTTTTGCTTCTGAGCTGGGCAGTCTGGCTTGCTGTTTCCACTTTCTGTCTCCCTCTGTTCCTCTCGATGTGTCATTCTCTGTGCTGTGGTGGCTTGCCCTCCTGAAAACAGAACATCATTTTGAAAATATGTGGAGATGGTCATCTAGGTAAATAATGATAATGCTGTCACATTATCTGAGCATTTAACTGCATGTATTGAGTAGTTCGCCTCATAGTTTTGATTAATTTGGAATCTAACTGACAAAGATCCCATTACTGGGTGTTCTTTCCATAATTTTTCAAAAAAAGAAATCTATGCCGGTAAGGAGAGAGAATGGAGCCAATTTGGAGTTTGGGAGGACTTAACCTGGCTCTGCTGACCAACTCAATTGGTCACAGGTTTGAGAGGTGAAAGACTAAAACCCCCCACTCTCTAGTTAAACTCTCCTTCATTGTGTAAACATCATGATTTCGAAGTGCAGTCTTGTGGAAGGTCTATTTATTTTTCTCACCAAAAGATGCTTTCAATGAAACATCACAGAAAATGGATTTTCTCCAAACAATGTGTTGCCTGCCACCCTTGGTATAAACGCTGCAGCAGTTGGGTGGGGATAGAATGGTCACACTTGCCAAGGCCGGGGACGCTTGCAGAGGATTCCAAAAATATTGACACCTCAGGCAAGAGGCATTTTCTAAATACAAAACAAAAGTTGTTAAGACAGGAAGAAAAGATTAGCAGTGAGCCCACAGATGGGAATGTAGGTGGGGAGTTAGGAACTTGGGGTGCTGGGAAGGCTCCCATTTTTGAATATCCATAAGGAGGAGGAAGGCAGAAATAATCCTTAATGGTGTGCCAGGCAACAACCATGGAGGTTAGGGGCAAAGCTGGTCATGTAAGCCTGCCAAGGAAACAAAATTTCTCCTCTTTCCCTCCCCCTTGTCTACGCTATTTTAAGACGGAAAGTCAAATGCTTTCCTGTAACGTAAAGGTCCTCCTTGGTATGTGAAACTCTAGACTTGATCAAATCTGCAGATGGGAGACATTCTAAATCCATCCTTAAACGCGATATCTTTTAAAAATCAATCTCTAAGATATCCTTTCTTTGATAAGATTTCTCACTTTGCAAAGTTGTTTCATCAACCCTCTGAGATGAGTATTCATTATTTATGTTGAAGCTGAATGTCTTGCTTGATAGTTTTTTTTTCATTTGCAATTCATAGAAACTTGTATGACCCACATATGTAAGAATGAAGTTTTTCTGGTTACTTAACTGACCAGCTCAGGGATATGGGTTGTGTGGGGTGTGACTGGACACAGGGGCGCAAAATGTATCCTTTCAGATTTCTGGTTCAGGACTGTTCTTCACTTTGGCCCTAATTCTCTTGTGTGTCTTTCCAGAGAGAATTGATGGATACGGTGTGTTTCCTGAGCAGTACCCTCTGGAAGGGTGGATGCTGAGTTATTTTGTCCATCTTGGCCTTTCATATTGTAATTGTACCTTCTCACTTGCAGTCTCTCGGGAAGCGCTATATCCAGGCCACAGTTATATTTACAATAGTAACACACGCAAACATCATAAGGAATGCCATCAAGAAAGAGTGGCAGGAAGCCTTTGTAATTTAGGACTGGGGAAGTCTGAGCGCCATGGAATGGGCCTAGTTGCTGGGGCTGGCTTTTGCAAAGAACTTACTTGCATCTGGTCCCTTTACCAATTTCTTCAAAGTAGAATTGTTTTGTTCACCCATTTATCCCACACAACCAACTCAGAAGTGGCTATGTTGTCCTCGGTGTCTAAATCTAAGCAGTCTCGCAGTTCAAATCTGTATAGACAACACTGTCCCCAATCTCTCTGCATCTGGATTTTAAATTTCTTGAATGAGGCCTCAGTTTGATCTGTAAGGCAGCCACGGACCTTGCTGGCTCATGTGGGGGCTGCAATTCTATGCTCCAGCGCCACATATTCTTGAGTAAAGACGGTAAATCTTCAGAGAGGATAGAAGCAATATGAAAAATATTACTTGTGCTAGTAATTACTGAACTCGAACACTTCAGAGAAATTTAAAACATTTAGATTGTTTTGCTTTGTCTTCTGTCCTATGGCATTGTCAGCAAGGGAAGAAAGATTTTCTATGAAATCCCCATTTTCCGGGATCTCTCAGTGAAGAGCAATAGAACACTTCCTCCACGCCCACAAGACTGCTGAGGGTAGTCAGTAGTGCACCTCCTCACCCACTCAACCACCAAAAATACCCTGTAGTTGATTCCTCTCCTATCTCCAGCAAGTCAGACATCAAGTCCTATACCCTTGTCAAGCTAATCTATCTCTTCCTCATCTTATTTACAAAACTTGACCACCAGCATCTAATTTTGGTGTTATGACTCTCCCAAGACCATTCTTTTCAAAGTCACCCATGTCGTGTGAGTTGTCAAAATTCCAAGATAGCTTTTCGTGTGTGTCTCCATCAGCATTATGCTGCAGCTGAAATCCTTAATGTCACTTCCAAGTTCCTATCCCTTCAACCCTGCAAGCTCTCACCACTGAAAAAACAGAAAGCCCAAGGTTGTCATTTCCTGATAGATTTCGTTCCATCCTCTATCTGCTTCCCATACCCACTGGGTCATGAATCTCGCCCCTTCTGGTTCATTTTCATCTATTGCAGCTCAACGCCTAATTATTTGTGTCCATGAACAAAAATTCAGTATCTTTCATTCCACTTTCTTTGCCGTAAAATTAGTACAGTAATTTTGTACAATTAGTACAGTTGTCCATCATCAACGCAATGAAGATTGATGAGTGGGTTAAATGGTAGACCATACAAATGGGCCCCAAGTTGTAATAGCTCTCTGTACATTTTTGGCTTTGCAACAGGTAAAAGTAATTTATAGTCAGTGGAAACTACTCAAAGCATGGATTTTTGGTATGTTCCTTGTCTGGGTAGTTCAACACTTTCTTGCAATGCTGAACAACAACCTCAAGTCATGGAGTGCAGTCAGCACATAAGCATGGAAGCAAATGGCACCCAACAAAGAACTGTGTTGGCAAGCATTGGTGTTTCGACGTTCCTGAAACACACTCTTTAACATAAGATATTTTCTTTTTAAATTTTTTTCTTTCCTTCTTTTTATTATTTTTTCTTTTTCATTGTTTTTTGAGCTATATATTTTTCTGCTTCCCTCCCTTCCTCCTACCTCCCCTTCTGCCCTCTCCCATGATCCCCCCACTCCTAATTTACTCAGGAAATCTTGTCTTTTTTTTTTACTTCCCATGTAGGTTTGATCCATGTATGTCTCCCTTAGGGTCTCTTTGTTGTCAAGGTTCTCTGGGATTTCGAATTACAGACTGGCTTCTTTTTGCTTTATGTCTAAAAGCCACTAATGAGTGAGTACATATGATAATTGTCTTTCTAGGTCTGGGTTACCTCACTCAATATGATGTCTTCTAACTCCATCCATTTGCCTGCAAATTTGAAGATGTCATTATTTTTTTCTGTTGTGTAGTATTCCATTGTGTAAATGCACCACATTTTCTTTATCCATTCTTCAGTCAAGGGGCATTTAGGTTGTTTCCAGTATCTGGCTGTGACAAATAATGCTGCTATGAACATAGTTGAGCACATGTCCTTGTAGTATGATTGAGCATTCTTTGGGTATATACCCAAAAGTGGTATTGCTGGGCTTGAGGTAGATTGTCTTCTGATTTTCTGAGAAATTGCCACACTGACATCCAAAGGGGCTGTACCAGCTTGCACTCCCACAAACAATGGAGGAGTGTTCCCTTTACCCCACATCTTTTCCAGCATAATCTGTCATCAGTGTTTTTGATCTTGGCCATTCTTACAGGTATAAGATGGAATCTCAAAGTTGTTTTGATTTGCATTTTTCTGATGGCTAAGGATGTTAAACATTTCCTTAAGTGTCTTTCAGCCATTTTAGAGTCACCTGTTGAGAATTCTTTGTTTAGGTCTGCATCCCATTTTTTTATTGGGTTATTTGTTCTTTTGATGATAAATTTCTTAAGTTCTTTGTATATTTTGGAGATCAACTCTCTGCCCCATGTGAGGTTGGTGAAGATCTTTTCCCATTCTGTAGGCTGTCATTTTGTCTTATTGATCATATCCTTTGCTTTACAGAGGTGTCTCAGATTAGGAGGTCCCAAATATTAATTGATGCTCTCAGTACTTGTGCTACTGGGGTTATATTTAGGAAGTGGTCTCCTGTGCAAATACATTCAAGTGTATGTACTACTTTCTCTTCTATGAGGTTCAGTGTGGTTGGTTTTATGTTGAGGTCTTTGATCCATTTGGACTTGAATTTTGTGCATGGTGATAGATATGGATCTATTTTCATTCTTCAACATGTTGCTATACAGTTATGCCAACATCATTTATTGAATAAACTTTATTTTTTCCATTTTATATTTTTTTGCTTCTTTGTCAAAAACCAGGTGTTCATAGATGTATGTACTGATATCCAGGTCTTCGATTCAGTTCCATTGGTCCTCCTGTCTGTTTTTATGCCAATACCAAGCTGTTTTCAGTAATGTAGCTCTGTAGTAGAGTTTGAAGTTAGGGACTGTGGTGCCTCCAGAAGTTTCTTTTTGTATAGGATTGTTTTGGCTATTCTGCATTTCTTGTTTTTTTATATGAAGTCGAGTATTATTCTTTCAAGGTCTGTGAAGAATTTTGCTGGGATTTTGCTGGGCATTGCATTGAATCTGTAGATTGCTTTTGGTAAGATTGCCATTTTTACCATGTTAATTCTACTAACCCAAGAACAAATCCAAACCACACAAAGACATTACTAAGAAAGAGAGTTACAGACCAATCTCACTCATGAACATTGATGCAAAAATACTCAATAAAATACTGGCAAAATTGAATCCAAGAACCCACCATGACTAAGTAAACTTCATCCCAGAGATTCAAGGATGGTCCAACATATGAAAATCTGTCAATGTAATCCATCATATAAACAAACTGAAAAAAAAAAAAACTACATGATCATCTCATTAGATGCTGAAAAAGCCTTCGAAAAAAACATAACATCCCTTTATGATAAAGGTCTTGGAGAGAGCAGGAATAAAAAGAACATACCTAAACATAATAAAGGCAATATACAGCAAGCCAACAGCCAACATCAAACTAAATGGAGAGAAACTCAAAACAATCTGACTAAAATCAGGAACAAGATAAGGTTTCCACTCTCCCCATATGCAGTCAATTTCTGAGGTTCTAGATAGAACAATAAGATAACAAAAGGAGATCAAGGGGATACAAATTGGAAAAGAAGAAGTCCAACTCCCACTATTTGCTGATGATATGATAGTTTATATAAGTGACCTCAAAAATTCTACCAAGGAACTTCTACAACTCATAAACACCTTCAGTAATGTTGCAGGATACAAGATTAACTCAAAAAAAATCAATAGCCCTCCTTTATACAGATGATAAATGGGCTGAGAAAAAAAATCAGAAACCATCACCTTTCACAATAGCCACAAATAACATAAAATATCTTGGAGTAACTACAGCCAAAGAAGTGAAAGACCTGTATGACAAGAAATTTAAGTCTTTGAAGAAAGAAATTGAGGAATACACCAGAAAATGGAAAGATCTCCCATGCTTTTTAAATTTTAATAGATTTTTTAAAATTTTGAATTTTCATGTGTGAGTACTGCTACTCCATTATTCCCATTCTTCCATCTTTCTATTCATCCCTCCCAAGTTTATGATCACTTTTAAATTGTTATTATTACTTGTGGTGGTTTAAAGGAGGATATCTCCCATTGACTCATATATATGAACACTTGGTCCCCAGATGGTGGCATTGTTTTGGGACTTTTAGAGAGATGGAGCCTTGGTTTTGTAAGTGTCTCACCAGACATGACCTTTGAGAGCTTAGTTATTCTTGCCATGTCAAGCTGCTGTCTCTGCTTTAATCTTGAAATTTAAGATGTGAGCGCTCAGCTTCCGGCCCCCAGTTACTATGCCTCCCTGTCTTCCTGCTTGTCTGTGATTTGTTGCTATGCTGTCTGTCCATGCCATCATGGGACTTGAATCCTCTGGAACTTAAGCCCCAATAAAATTCTTCCTTCTATAAATGGCCTTGTTCATTGTTTTATCGCAGCAACAGAAAAGTAATTAATAGAGAAATGTTTATATATATTTTTAGTAAATATACATATAAATATACACATATATTTGACTGAGTATATTTAGTTTTGTTTATGTGTGCATATGACAAGGGCTCACCACCTGGGATGGCAAACTAACATGAGATATTTTCAACTTAGAATATATTAGTCAGACTGTCATACAATATCTATATGAACCAGACATGGCTTAGGGTAAATACACAGTAAATAACCATGAATGTTCACTATAACATCATAAATTACATTTTGTTGTAACTACTGTGAAAGTCCTATATGAAATATACATTAAGCTATAGACAGTCCCAGCCTGCCTTCTATCTGACATATAATAGTTGCTGAATGAATGAATGAATGAATGAATGAATGAATAAGTAAATAAATAAATAAATAAATAAAAATACACTACTCAGCATATGCTAGGTGTTCACTGATATTTCTGAATTAAATTGGGTAGAATTGAAAACACAGAATAAGAAATGTCATAATATTTTGTAAGGCATAACAAATCTAATTTTTAAAATTTCTTTTCTTGTCTTTTTTTTTTAAGAAAAAAGAAAACAAACCATCTCTTTTCATTTTACATACCAATCCCAGTTCCCACTCCCTCCCCTCCTCCTATTCCCTTCAGCTATCTCCTCCACCCAACCTCCCATCCGTTCCACAGAGAGGGTAAGGCACATTGCTTTGGAGATGGTCCAAGGCCCTCTCTAATATATCTGGTCTGCCCCAGTTATACAACTGTCAGCCACATTCAGAGGGACTAGTTTGAACCTATACTGATTCCTTTTCTGTCTGGCTGGAGTTGGTGAGCTCCCATTAGCTCAGGTGAACTGTTTCAGTGGGTGAACCCATCATGGTCTTGACCTCTTCTATTCTCCCACTCTTCAACTCGACCTTGGGAGCTCAGTTCAGTGCTCCGATGTGGGTCTCTGCCTCTGTTTCCATCAGTTACTGGATGAAGATTCTATGGTGATAGTTAAGATGTTCATCAGTCTGACTACAGGGCAAGGCCAGTTCGGGTACCCTCTCCTCTACTCCTTAGAGTGTTAGCTTGGGTCAGCCTTGTGGATTCATGGGAATTTCTCTAGTGCCAGGTTTCATGCTAGTCCCATAATGGCTCCCTCAATCAAAATATCTCTTTCATTGCTCTCATCTCTGTCTTTCCTCCATCTCATCTATCCTGTTCCCTCAAGTCCCTCAAGTTCTCCTCCTGCCTCTCCGTCTCCCCTCCTCTAACAAATATAAATGTTAAGGTACAAACAACTTAATTTGAGACCTCTCCATACACTGAACTCAAACTAAGCATAAACTTCCCTTTTTTTGTGGAGAATTATATGGTTTTTGCAGTGGTTGTTGTCATCATTTTCTCCCCAGTTTTTTTTTTTTTTTTTTTTTTTTATGTTCTGCTGCTTCTTTTCCTTTCCCTCTGACAGTTCAGGTTAAACCACATTTTACCATACCTTTGAACTCCAGTTGAAGTTGAATTAGTGAGATATTGCTAAATAACAAACAAATTTTGTAGCATATAATATAATGGTTCTGCAGTGGGGGTGTGGTATGAGTGACCTAGAAAGGGCCTGGCTTGGCAGAACTGGTTTAATACACAGTCTGCTTGGACTTCTGAACATTGGCTTCAGCTCTGGCCATACATGTTTCTCCTGGAATCCAGGTTGATGGGACAGTAGCCAGCCAGGGAAGATGTCTGTGAGTAACAACACAGAAGTGACTAGGTGGATAGAAGACCGAAATGCTCTCTAAGGCTTTTATCTGGAACTGATCAGATACATTTCTGCTCACATCCCATCACTCCAAGCCAGATGCAGGTCAAGCCCAGTGTCAAAGGATATAAAGAAAAATAAATGCTGTTTACGGTGATCAATGGGAACCTTATGATTACATGGTATGGGGTACAAATCCACACTCTGACTTCCAAAACATGAAAACCGTGAATCAAAAGAAATTTACACCCTTATCCTGACTTGGTATTCATAACATCATTCCTAGACTGTGCATTGCCTATTTAACAATAGTTAATAGACCCTAGTATCTAATCACCCACTCTTCTCTGTGCCCCATGCTCTTTATAATCCATCAAACAGACTTCCTCAAGCAGAACTATGGTTTGACACATACTTAACTCAAAAGTCCCAGCAACCTGCTAATATTACTCCATATTGGGTAGGAACAATGGTATGTAAGAAATCTAGAGAAGTGTCTCACCGCTGGCAAATAAGTTCTATTGCTTTCTTTTAAAGCAAATTAGCCTTGGTTCTCAGTTGCCCCATAGTGACAGCAGCGCTCCACTTGACCCAAGCACTATCACAAGGTGATGTCCCAAGTGCAAACAAGGAAAGGAAAGTGCCTCCTTCTCCACAATCTTTTCATAGGGTAAGAAAGCAAAATCTCTACACACACCCCAAATCACTTTTCTGTTTCTTGTCTAGACCATCCCATCAACCAGAGATGCAGGGATGTAGGTGTCAATTGAGGTCATTCTTGAGTTGTATCTTATGAATTCTATTTTATTTCTATTGGTTGATTTTGTGTGCACATGAAGATGTATGTGTAAATGTGTCTGCATGGCCACTTTTATTGTGTAGAGATCAGAGGACAATTTTCAGGAGCTGTTGTCTTCTTCCACCATGTGAATCAGAAGGTTTTTATCCAGGTTGGTTGGCAGCAGCAAGGGCCATTACCTGTGGAGTCATTTAGTCATCCTGAGTGAATTCTCAGAACAAGAAAGTAACTTACAAAGGAAATACTTATAGGACATAATTATTATTTGTCAAATTACTGAACCAAGTTGACAAAATATAAGATACTTCAGAATATAATCTTCATCTCCTGTTTAAGCATAATTCATCAAGATTTCAATAAACCATGAGTTTTTTTTTCCTGAAAAGGGCATTCTGGTCATACTGTCTTTTCCCCAAGTGCTGGCACTTTGTGTCCTTCATCTCATTAAATGCGCTTGTTCCTCTCGTGATTTCTACTCAAGTCCTACTTATTCCTGAGGATTCGCCTCTTCTCTGAGAAGTTGTCCTTGGGTAAGGCTAGTCTTCCCTTTTCCTGCATAAGCCCACAATGCACCTTTACTACCCCAGACACATCATAACCCATGATCGTCTATTCTTCCCATATGTGTCGGTATCTTGTACAGGATACATTTAGAGGACGAGGAGGGTGTAACATCATAATAATTATGTGGGAGATCCTGAGGTTATTATACTTCAGAATAGGCACTCATGATTGTCTTTTCCAGATAATGAATAAAGAGAAAATATCCTAAAGTTTCCATCTTTCTCTTATGTCCACATAAAAAAAGAAAACAAAGTCCTTCCGGAAATTTAGCACTCACTTTTTGACTGCATCTTCTTTCTTGAATGACTTCCATTCAAAGTAGTTCTGTCTCTGTCTCTCTTCGTCTCCTGAAGGCATGGAAGACATACACCGATATATATATATATGTATATATATATATATATGGCATTATTATTCCCACTCAACACCTTTTATGGCACCTGCTGAATCAACCCTGCAATATTAGAAAAATTTCAGTATTATTTTACAACTTCAAATGCCTGCTTCATTGCTGTGCAGAGAAAAAAGTCAATCAAGATTTGGGCAACAGACTTAAATAATGAAGTCTACTAACAGCTTTACATGCTGTAGTAATGTTTCCTGACTGTGAACTCTATCCAACTTAAAATGTTTAATCTGAAGCCCTAGACAATTTTTCTTAGGTAATATTCATGTCACTCTTTATTATAGGGATGCTCACCGTTTGGAACAAATCTCTGCTACTTCATCAACTGTTCAAAGCATATACAATTTTTTGCCATTTTTATACTCCCTAGGTTTTGAGTTTATCTTCTTCCTGTCTCTTGTATAAACACACATATTTCCACATCAGGGTGTGTTATTAATAGTGCATTAGCCTTACTTGATACCCTCTATGTTGTTGTTACCAGCACATAGGAATACATTTTCCTAAGTAACAGATGAAAATCCAGCCCCCCTGAAATCTCAGTGTCTTCATCATCAAAATACTTTGGCACTTAGGATTCTGCTATGCACTATTATATCTTGTCTCCACACTCCTGTGTATTTAAATTTTTCTACAAAACCCCACTGACAATTCAAAACATGTTTAATAAATTTCCATTATGTGCCAAACATTGCCTGCGTCTAAGAGAAGATCCATAGTAAATGTTTTACCCTGACCCTTCTGAATTTCAATTTTTAGCAAGTTAAATAAGCTATACAATCAACATGGGTCTAACATCTCAAGGGGAGGTAAGCCCCATCCCCAAATAAAGAAGAGATACCGGCATAGAAAGTGGAGTTGAGTGGCTCAATCTTTGAGAGGTGGCTGGAAAAGACTACAGTGAGAAGGTAGCATTTGATCAAAGACTGGAGCAAGAGAGTTCCACCTAGAGGGGATAATGAGAACACAACCCCAGGGACAAAGTATTTGTAAGGGATTAGAAACAGACACTCAGAAAACAAGACTAGTTTCCATGGAGATTGAGAAAGCTAAAAGAAAAACAGTTAGTGGAGGACAAATTAGGGATAGCATGAGAAGTCACAGGGGGACCAGGCCTCATTTTGATCCAAATGGACACTCTTGGACTCTTCACGTACTAGTCTGGGTGTTAGTATTACATATCATTGCTACTGAAATGAGATCTTGAAGTGAGTAATGTGATGGTTACACAATACTCGGGATGGACTTAATGCCCCTCAAGTCTGTGCACACTTGGTACATGGTGCATATTTTATGATTATTTTTAAAATACAGTCTATGAGTGTCTACTGCGGTACTAAGCCCTGGCAAGCACAAAATAACGGATGATTCAGACACTTGGGCTCTGGAAATAGAGAGATGGTTCTGTATTAGTCACTTTTCTTGCTGTTGGAACACAGTACCTGAGAAAGTCAGTTATGGAAGGAAAAGGGTCTTTTAGCTTCTGGGTCCAGTGCAGGGTCAAAAGGATCCATTGCTTTGGGCTGACAGTGCATCGTGGCAAGGGAACTGTGTCGCATAGCAGTGAGGCCACATATCACAAAACCGATTGCTCAGTGCATGAGAGTAAGAAGGAAAAACTTGTAACAGGCAGGAACCAGGGAAGAGATGTACCTTCCAAAACATGCCCTCACGACGTACTTCCTCCAACCAGTGTCTAGTTGCCACAACCTTCCAGTGACTCCATCCAATTATGTATCTAGTAATTGGATCAGGAGGACTCTGATCCAATCACCTCTCAGTAGTACCCCTGGCTGTCGAATGGTGCTTTTAATAAAGGAACCTCCAGAACCAAGTTGCAGTCCAACTCACAATTCCATTCATTACAATTGCAGAAATGCTGTTGGAGAAAGCATCTGTCTTATTCTAAATGAGAGGGAAGGGCTGGGGTCTCACCCCCGCTTACAGCAGCTTTCGTTAGTCGGATGCCCTCTGAAACAAAGGGATATTAACAAAACAAGTACGAGGAATATTATCCCTTCCACCCTCTTATAGAAACTCACATATGCCAGGGCACTAGCAAATCAAAGCACTTTTAATGCTTATCTTAAACTCTGTTTAACTTGGTTTAACTTGATGTTGCTGAGCCATTTTGAGAACGAGCCCTGTTGTCTACAGCATCTGTTGAACAACCCGAGGAATTGCTGTCCAGGGAGTCTATTTCAATGGAGAGGCCACGCTGGCTTAGGGAAGCTCTGAGCAGAGGCTTTTCGCAAAGGTGATACTTAAATCTGACAAGAGGGTGAGCATTCAAGACTGGAGAAACACTATGCAGTGCTTTCTCTGCTTCTACCTGCCTCTTCACATAACTCTGCAGGATGAATGCCTTAAATATAATGACCAAACTCTATTTTTAATAACTGCTGACAAACTTCCAGAACATGCAGGATTTCAAACACACTTAGACACTCTTCCTCCACGCCTAATCCATGACCACGCTTACACTGAGATCGGGGTTCTGTTCCATAAAGGGACACACAGTCTTTATACATCTGCCGAAGACACTTTCAAATTGAAGCAGAAATCAATTCCTATGCGAGATGAAGAGCGCAGGGTTGGCTATGGAAGCAGAATCAAGTTAAAGAACAACACAGGCTTGAATTTTAATGAAACTCATCTTTGTTTCGTTTGCAGATCAAACTTTTGGCTCTCATCTGCACACAGTGTGTGAACGGGAACATTCCACAGTTCCATGGTTTGTAAAGCAATGCATTGAAGCTGTTGAAAAACGAGGTGGGTAACTTAAATATGCAGCATTGCTGTGTACTCCGAACAGCTACGGCTCGAGTTCACGGTGCCACTTGATTTCTCCGGGAAGCCAGGCAATTAAAACTTGACTTTTGTTAATCGGCTAAGAGGATCAAGTTTCTTATTAACTTCGGTTTGTTTTTTACAATAGGGACATTAGCAATTCTCACCAATGTTCTTTTTTCTTTTAATATTTTGTCTGTCTGACATACTGTTGAATCAATTGCAAACTTCTTGTTTCCAAGCCAGTGATAAAACATTCATGAAATATCAGCACTCTCGGTGTTAGAACCCTCTGACATTCATGCTGGTAGACATGCCAGAACAATTTTGGTAAGCCCCCAGCATTACCCAAGTGAAGTAAACAGCGTTTCCACCCGCAGATACCGATGCGCCGTCTTCCACATGGTTCTGCTCAGTGCAGATTACAGCTAACTGGGTTTCCTGGAACAATTAGCAGATACACCTCCAGTGTTAAGATGACCTTTGACTCCTCTGTTTCAACATTCTGTTTTTCATCTGAAATTATTTCATCTCACGGAAGGGAACAAAACAAACCCCAATTGACTCATCATTTCTATGCTAGTTTATCTGTGGAGTGTTTTTCCTTCGAACTATGACTTCATTCATTCAAGGTCATTTTTCCTGGAAGACACACACTGTAAATGCAGAATCTTAAAAAAAAAATGTATTAAATAAAAATGTGAAGCTTCATCACCATCTGTTACAAGTTTACAACATATTTCCAGGATCTAGGGAAATATATATCATTGAAACATAGAGGTGTTTGCAGAGAAAGGCAATGGCTGACCCTATTTCCATTTTCAACACCTATTCTCCTAAAACAATACAACCAAAGGGAAAAAGATCTTCAAATCCTCTGCTCAGAAAAAGGCCATTTTAATTCTCTCGGTGTTACCTGGCTTTATTATAGAAGCATAATAAAAACGGCATGCAATTTCTAGCTCCTAGAAATTCAGACTTTAATTATACTGTAAGGACAGCCTTGGGATCCTATTATTCCCCTATCAGTAGGGAATGAGAGAATAACAAGAGGGGAAGGGTTGGGTAGGGAGACAGATAAAGACCGAGGCTGTGGGGAAAGGTGCATTGGCACTTCAGAGAGAAGAGTTGAGAGAGGAGAGAACAGGAAACAGTTACTGTAGATAAGCACCGAGAGAAGTGCCTGCGCAGAATGAAGCTGATTGGAATTAAGAGGGAAATGTGTTTTTAGTGCCGGTTGCCATTTCATTTCATTTATAGGTACCTATCTCAGGAATAAACATTATTTTAAAATATTTAAAGCTAAAGTGGGCAGCCGAGAAGGTTGTCATTATTTCCAACAGTTAAATTATCATCTTTTCCAAGAAATCTTCATTCACCTCTAAATACTGAGTACCGATGGTATGAGCATTATTATGTTATATCAAAAACAAAATTCAAATAGGCCATTGGGGAAAGTCAAACATAGTAAGATGTATGCACATGGAAATAATAGCTTATATCTCTCGATTTGTGCGTCTACCTAAGGCAAAATGAAAAACCCTGCCTGGTGTAGCCTTGCAGGGTACAGATACCATATTATCACAGAATAGAAACTGTCTATAAATAGGGATTGTATCTATGCATGGCATTTTCATGGTGATTTTTAATAAAGTAAGATGATGTTTCTGCTGACAGGAGCAATCATGGCAGCATTATATTTTATTGTCCCAATGTTTACTCTCAAAATGAATTTGTAGATCCAGCGCTAAACAGCTGCTAATCACACATATGATTATTAAAATAATTCCCGAGCATCCTAATGAAACACAAAGACATTTTGTAATTCTGCAAAGCAACTGAAAATTCAAAGCACTTTGGCAGTGTAAGCTTAAAGGAACTCCATGAAAATGCTCAATAAAAACTCAAAGACACAAGGCAAGCGTCTCACATCATCGCGAGATTTATAAGTGTGTACTTTCTATTATATTTTTCCATGATCGTTTTGTTGGATTAATATTCTTACAATTACACACCAATGCTGTTTACTCAAAGTGTTGTTTTTACTAAATTTTGGCATATTGCACCTCAGGACAGAAATAATTTATGTGACTCTAAGTCCAATATTTATGCAGGCTTCTGATGACATTTGATGCCGGGTTGGTACTAGAAAGTAGCAGGGGAAGATGCCAAGTCTCTCGGCATGGCTGGGACTCAGCATATCTGGAGTGCTCCTTCTAATGGCCAGATGCTCCTCCAGCCAAGAAACTCAACTGCGCAGTCATGGGAAATGCTTATGGGTCCATTCTAGGAAAGGCCCATTTAATGCAAGCTGTGTTCACTCTCCCAGCCTTGGGGAAATGGCCTTTGGGTTCATAATATGGGCACACTGGCTCTTATAGAAAGGATTTGGCTCCTTCCTCATTTTCCCTCCATAATTGTTTTCTTTTTTTTTTTTCAAGGCACCTATAAAACTCAAGCAGTATTTTTTGAAATGCTTATTATATATTTCTTATAAAATGAAGCATGGTAGGGCAGACAAACTCAGCATTGATTCAGCCATCCTCTCTGGTTGCTGACTGCTTGAGTCTGACAGAACCATGCTTGGTTTCTGAGGTCTCCCAGGAAGTTCTGTCTAGTGACTAGCAGAAGCATATTCTTCCTTCACCTTCAGTAAAGTGGTATTAGTTACATTAAATTTTTGGCATCTTTTGTACGTAACGTAGAAAATGGCTAAGTAAGCCTGTAAACCAACTGGCAAATGACTTACCTGGCACATTCCCTTGTCTCAATTTGATTCACTATCCTCTTGACTACTAGGCCATTATTGTCTTCCTCAGCTATTTAGAGTACAGTCACTTCTGCCATTTCTTCCTCTGTTTGGGCAGCCCTAAGTATACTTTCGTACAAAGAATCACATTGATTTTACATTTGCAGCTCCTTCTCTCTGCCCCACTCTCATAGTTGAAGACTCTCTATGGGGTACTCAAATTGAGCAGTGAACGTCTCAACTTGAATTTCTTCCTGAAAGACCCCTTGGATGTTGAATGAGGAAGCAGTCACCAGATGTGCACTGTCCTTCCCATTATGGACTAAACTCGTAGAAGAAATAGACACCAAAGATAAAGCACACTCTGAGATAAGAGCTTTGAGAGGAAAGAGCAGGTAAAGAAGATAGGAAAACCATTACAAAATCTGAAACGCAAACCAAGATGTGTGTCTTTAAAGTAATTGATCAAATCCTAAACCATAAACGCATGTTTGTTTGCTTTGCCCGCCACATAGGATCAGGAGAATTTTAATTTGGTTTTATTCACAAAGCTTCTATCTTGACCCATTGTGTGGTAATCGTAAAATAAGTCAGTCATATGTGATACCTGGAAAGACATGTTTTACATGAAAAGTCAAACATAGACCTTGCCAGAGACTTCTTTTCTAGAGAGATAGAGTTTACTAAATTAATGAACACAATTATACACTATATATGTTTTGTACATCAAGTACAATTTTTTAATGTAAGGAAATACAACTGAATTTTAAAATTAATATAAATGCTGTTGGCATTCAGTATCCATAACATGCTGTGATAGCTCCTCTATGATTGCCAGTTCTGCTCCTGGGCCCCATAGGAGGCTACCAAGAGATCTGGAACTCAACAATCTGAATATACTTGACACTACCAAAATATGTACTTAAAAAATTATTTTACATAATATGCTTTTTACCACAATTTTAATTTTTTTATTCAGTGTGTGTGCTTGTGTCTGTGTGTTCATGAATGTACATACCACAACATGAGTGTGGAAATGAGAAGACAATTTGTAGGAGTTGGTTCTCTCCTTCCATCACGTGGTTCCCAAGGATCAAACTCAAATGGTCTGGTTTGGCGACATACACTTACCCTATGAGCCATCTCACCAGCCCTACTTACTGTGCGTGAGTGTGTGTGGGGGGGGGTGAGAGTGTGGTGTGTGTGTTCCCATGTTTTCCACCCTTAATGATTTGAGATACAAGATAGCTTTCAGAATGCTTCCACAATTGCTGACCAACAAGAAGTTTGCCCTTTCTGTGTGTGTGTGTGGGGGGGGGGGGGGTTGGTGTCCTTCTCTCAAACACATAAAGCTATGACAGGAATGAAACACAAGTTACATACTTGACTTAGTGCCCAGAAGATACCCTGGGATCCGTAACATTGCTTAAAGATTTCAGCAAGCCCTTTAGTCCACTTCTGAGAAGGTCCTTAGCCTCCAAAGCTTTATCTCTCAATTTGACTTCGTGGCAGCTGTTACATTTTTTTGCTGTCGTTTGTTTGACAGGATCCAGTTATAGGTTCCGATGTCTGTTTAAAGAAACAAGGAGGCTGTTGGCTTCAAAATCCCCTCATTGCTTGTGTGATCAGCATTTTCCCAGGCTTTTCTACATAGTTTGCCAAGCAAAGGGACTGACCTTTTGTAGCAAACACTTTTTCATTTCAAAATGCTCACTTTGATTTTTGTCCCATTTTATACTCATTCCAAACTGTTTACAACCCACTAAAAATGACTGTGAATTATATGTTTGTATAATGGATTCCTTTTGTGGTCTGAGCGGAATGTTTACTTTGAACAATTAGTTATCTTAGGGTAGATTGTAGCAAGTTGAAAAAATAATGGCTAAAATTATTATTATACCTTAACTGGTTTTTTAATTCCTTATGATCATGTGAAATTTGAGAGACAGACAAACACCTTAGCTACATGAATTTTTATCCGGTCATATTTGAGAGTACCATCATAGCGTGAGAACTATGAGTGCATGTCTCTGATTTCGGAAACTTCACAGTACGGAATAAAAATAGATATATGACTATTTGCTATAAACAGATTGCTGTGAATAGTAGGTAGAGTATGTATGTACAAAAAATTATTGGGAAAATGACGGGAATGATGATCGTCTAGGTTTTCTGCTGAGATACATGAAGCTTATCCTTATTAATATTCTGTAACTTCATTCAGTGAACCCTTCAGTCCATTGAGATCCCACTGAGTACTTTGGTATAAAAATAAAACTTCACATTGCTATTTCCCATTGCTTGAAATCTAGGCCCCTAAAGTGCAGATTGTATTGCCATAACTAGTCTGCTCCCAGCCCTGCAAACTTTATACTGTTCATTCTTTCCCACTTTGAAATAATCTATGAGAGCTGCATCCAGGCACGCACTAAAGACTGATCCGTCTACGAAGAATGTGCAATTTGTACTGTTTAGTTTCTGATGAGAGTCTTGAAAACTTTTATGATTCTATCCTCTTCCAGAGAGACTTCTGCTTCCTAGTTTTATAAGCAGTAAGTGAAAAAAAAAAGTAATAAAAACAAAACAAACTGATAAAGATTACATGCTTAGAGCAAAAATCTAGAGTACAAGATAAGCAGTTTTTCTTTTTCTCTGGAGAATATTTGTGGACTTGACAAAAAAAAAAAAAAAATGTTCCTAAGGGAGTGAGCTATGTTGGTGTTTGTTGGTGTTTGTTTTGGTTTTTTTCTCACTTTTATGTCTAGAGCTGGATGTCCACATGCCCTCTGAGCACCGACAATCCTCAATGAAACTCTTGAGAGCAGGCTGCAAATTAACTTAGTTTTTCTTTCTGAGTTAAAATTAAGACCAGTTTTTTTTTTTTTTTTTTTTTGTAATTTCTTTTTTGTTCTCTTGGTGTTTTGTTTTGCTGTTTTAATGCCACCTTCCTGACAGCGGTCCTGCTGTGCTAGAGCCAAGTTGGAGTGGGCTCTTTGGGGTAGTCATGCTGGGGCCTCTGTGTCTGTTAGAAAGCCACATTGAGGGCTAGGAGAGAAGACAATCTCCAACAAAGTAAACAGGAAACGGCCTGCAAGAGTAGAAAAGAGAAACCAGAAAAGACAACCCGAAAGAAATCAGAGATGGCAAGGTGGAGAGTTGGGGGTGTGAAGTGGGTTTGGCAAAGAAGAAAGCGAATGTGGGCGAATGAATAGGCCTGGGAGTTCTGTAAGGGGGCAGCACAGGATTGGGTCATTTCTAGCAATTACCCAAAACTTGCTTTTCTGTCCCGAAGACATTTGTTCTTGCAAAATGATGGCAAGTTAAATCTGGCAGTAAAAAGTATGCCTTGAATCGAAAAAAAAAAAAAAATCTGCACACAAGGCTGTTATTAATTAATTTTCTGGGCTTATTAATGGCATTTAATTAAGTTTATCTCTACTTAGAAGCACATATGACAGTCTTGTTATCAAAAAGACCTTAAGCATAACAGAAGTTGGCGTGGGAGTTGACGTGCAGGTCACTCACCGGTGAAGCTAGCTACGGAACACAGCGGTGTGGCCAGCTCGCATCGCACCAACTGTGGATGTTCCCACACTTCTGGATCCAGACTGCAGAAGAACAGTGTCAGATAAAGCCTGGGTCTAATTTCCAACATTTACCACCACTCTTAATCCCCATTCTGGAATTTAGGATTTTAAAATATTTTCCACTGGAGTCACTTGATTTTAAGCCAAAATTAAGACCCTGCACAATTAGCCTTTTATTATGGATAGAGGGCTTAAATAGATTCAGCATATCAAGATCCAGTACTTTAAGATGTCTTATAAGTGGCATCATTTTATAAAGTCAATTCTTGGTCTGTGAGTTTCTATTATAAGGACCTATACTCAGAAGTTCATAGTGCAACCATTAAAAATAATCGAGCTGAGAACTGGCAGGCTGTTTTAGCCTGGAAACAAATGTTTACAAAATTTGAAAAAGAAATTATATTTGTTTGGAAAGCTTTCAGGTTTTCAATAATCAGGAACAAAATAAAAAATAATTTAAGGCAGCCAAAGAATTTTCAGATATTTGTTGCCCTGGGAATCAAAACAAAATAACCCTATTTTGTTTTTATTTGTAATTCTTGTTATATAATGAAAACTGACTGATTTACAAAAATATGAAAATTTCCACAACAATGCTACTATGCTTTGGGCAAAACACTTTTGTTTCTGATAGAACAAGAGCATATAAATTCTATTTAGATAAACAATCCTTGAGCTTAACACATGAAGAAGTCTTAGGTTGGTTTCACAAGCAGTGAGTGAACCAAAATTCATATTCTTTTGAGTACCCTGGTGACTAATTCTCCCTTTAAAGTTAGTAGGAAAAGATGGTCTTTCCAATTCCCCCTTTTCTATTTGCAAATGAAGAATGCCCAGCATAAATATCAATCTACGTACAAACAGCAAGCCAAATACTTACTCTGGGTACACTGTTGCACTGAGAGCATCGTCTACGTTTCTTTAGCACCGTACTTTGTCATAATTTTCCTGTCTCCTTGAAAGATTAATGTCTCATGATTCCTTGATGCTTTTAAACTCCTTGGAAAGTTATTTTATAGTTTAACAGTCTATGGTGCTAGTAATATTTTTTCCTTGAGTTAAAAATAATCCTTTCTTTTCTAGCTTAATCTTTTTGCCTAATTTTATACTCTTCAGACCACTTCCTATTTTCAGTTCAGAAAAAGAAAAACAATCAAGCAGGAAAAAAAAAATCAAGGGCAAGGCACTTTGAAAAGAAAAACAAACTACATGGAACCAAAATAGCTCTTTAAATGATAATGTTGGGAGAACTCTTGAGGTTGGTTACTAAAGACTGTAGACCCGTATTCAAAAAAACATGCTCGTTTTAAGAAAAACTAATCTTGGAGGCCTGATTGTTAGGGTAATAGCACAACATACAGTAGAAAAGTATTTACATAACCACTTCAGTTCCCTGCATGTTTCTTCCTAAGTGCATTGACTTCTCTCACAATGCCTGAGGAGGAAGGGCTCCCAGGAAATGGTCTGGGTGAACTGAACTCATCTTTGCTTTGGTGCTCAAAATAAAAAGCAACTTGTAGTCAACAGTTGCTGAACGAAGGCAGCTCCATTTTATGGAAGGGGATAATGTGATTTGTAGCTTGGTTGTTAAATCTTTAATGTGACCACTTATGGAATGTGTTGCATAGTTCAGTGGGGTGCCATCTTTCCATCAGGACCCAGCTATGTTAAGCAGTTGAAATAAGGTTGACCGAAAGATTTTATATTCCTCAATTTGGAGATACTCTATTTAAGCGAACAGTCAAGCAACCACTGGACTATCCACTCCCTAACCGTTTTCATTAGAGGAAGTAATGTCCCATCAGGCACTGCTTCATCACCACTAACCTACTGTTTTTAATCAGATAATTGAATGACTTACAATTGACATGCCTGATGATGGGCAGTCATGGGCTCCATTTCTATAACCTCATAGGAAGCTGAGTTCTCTATCTTTTTCTTTTATTTGAAGTCGGAATGCAATGTGACTGCTGTTCTGTGTTAGTCAACCTCGCTGTGATTTTGTGTTTGTTTTCCACACACCTCTCAGGAAATTTTTACTTAATAAAAATTTTTGAGTTATAAGAGATTGTCATATGATATAATCAATACATCATCAGGGGCCAGGAAAAAGGCTCAGAAATTAAAAGCATTTGCTGTTCTCACCGAGGACCCAGGTTCACTTCCCAGTACCCACATCAGGCAGCTCATATTCACCTGCACCTCCAGTTCCAGAGAATTCAGGTCTTCTTGACGCCAAGGGCACTTGCACACATGTAGTACACATGAATCTGTAGTCACACACATATACCCATAAAATAAAGATAAATAAATCTTTTTTAAAAAAAGAAAACCACGCTCAATACAGAAATATAAACGTGAAGCTAATGAAGGAAGGATCTCAACAGCCGAAATTCTGAGATGAATTTTGGTTTTTTTTTTTTTCCATACGTACTTCATCCAGGACAAATTTAAACTCTGCTATTGAAAAAAAAAAACTATAAAACTATGAAAGCACCTGTATCATTAAAATTTGGAATTGTGATTTATAATTAAGATTTGTTCTTTTCTAATTTCATTTTGAATTTTTGAAAGTTTGGAGTGAATTAATTCCTGAGCTACCTGCAGAACCAGTGAATAACAATAATAATAATCAAGTGATCCCTGCCTATTGTCCATCTCCAAATCTTTATGAACTGACTGCTTCGTGTGGTCTAGGAATTCCAGGAAAACCCTTGCTTCCAGAGACCTCTATTTATTCCGTATGCTCATTCCTTCCCCTAGAAAACCTGCCATGAACAGTCAGTCCACTTGGCACATTTGTCTTCATTCTTTTGCAAACAGCAGAAGAATCACTTTCTCCAAACAAAATGCCCTGACTCATCCCCAACCTACTATGTGGCCCCCTGAATATACCAGAGGGGCTTTCCTTCTGCATGCTAGCAACAACTCTACTTTTCCTAACATATTCCCAAGTGCTGAGATTGCAATAGCTGCTTTCATTGCATTTTTCCTTCTAGAGCATGAGTCTTGGTCATAGCCATTGTGTTGGCTTTGCAACCATCTTTACTCTACTTAGAATTCCATAGTCAGCGGGGGAAAAGCAGTCAATTCATAGTGCGTGACTAAGTGGACAAAGAGGGGGATATTATCCAAAACCCCTGCCTCACATCCATCCTTAGAGAATCAGTTCACATGACCTAAAGAGACACTGACTTTTAGGAAACCCAGTGACTCTGAACACTATGTGTAATCATACGAATCAGAGAAGGGAATCTATGAAGCGAGAGCGGTGAGGTTGTGTTTCTACAGTGTCAGCAGCTATCAGTATATGGACTGATATATTAGCAATAGTTCATAGTAGAAAATGACAGAAATTAAACAGTGACTCTGATTTCCAACATAGGTCTTAGACAAAACAAACTTTGTCATCTTTAATAGAGAAAAGCAATACTCCCACAGAAGGGTGTTAAATTGTCCCACGGACCTGAATGATTCGACAACTAAAGCAAATTTGCTATTTGTTGCTTGCGAACATACCGGTGTCCTAAGAAGAGCGCTATGCCTTTTTATATGTACACCCCAGGCATAGTGACTACTTCCCTGTAAGTTTGTGCATAATTTTTCCTATTATCACCCTCTAGGCCACTTTCCAGGCCTCGACCATGCACTGAACAGCCATGTTTCTGATTATCTTCTCCCAAATGTATTAGCCTGCATTATTTAAGACTGAATCTCATTTTATTATTTCCTGCTCGTATTTCTAAACTCCTTAAGTCCATTTGTATGATTCTTTTGTCCTCACAGATGTCCACAGTTCCTCCCAATTTAGTATCATCAGCAAATTTAATTAATGTTCTGTTTACCTCTCCTTCTAATGAAACCAGTCCCTTGCTTCATTTCATCATACAAAGTAAAAATGTATTGGCAATAAAACAGTACAAAGCAGCGTTCCCTCACGGTCGGAGGGGAGGCTAAGGATACAGCAAAGGGCCATGTGGTCAAGGGCAGGCAGTGCAGTTGAGAACTGAGCTGGTTGGCTGTTGCCCTGAAGCAAAGGCTTTCTCACACTTGGGCACATTGCCTGAGCACCGATGTCACTGTACAGTCTCATACACATGTATGAGTTGTCTATCCTGTAAGCTGCTTGATTAGCCTCAATGAGAACTTGTTGCTAAAGATATGTTTATGGATATATATGTTTATTATGTATATGAATATATATAATAGAACATATATATTTATTATATACACATGTTTACAGCTTAGTTGAAAAGCTCAGTTTAAAACCATCAACTCAACTATAAAATTATTTATGTAATAAAATACAAATTATTACTATTACTATTTGGTGATATTTAACACACAAGGTAGCCACAAAGCTAGATATAGACACACGCACTTGAATTACACATACTTTTAATTGTATTTACTGATTTTTTTTCTAGAATTTACTGTGACATACTTTTTTCTTTTAGACCTTAACTTGGTGACTCTAAGTTAACCCTTGTATGTAAGTAAAATTATTTATAAATAATCAGTTTATAAGATAAAGCAGAAGATTGTCTTCAGATGTATTTAACATGAAAAAGAATGTATGGTTTGTAGATTTAGTAATCTGGGAAATGAAGGCTGAGTAGAGAAGGGGTCCTTATTTACTTAAGGTAGGGAAGTTTATGTTCAGAGAATAGCATCATTAGACTTTAAAGATAAGGCCATATTAGCATGGAATATTTATATAAATAAAAATAAATGGCATTTATTAATCTTCTATTACATATCAGACATAAAGTTCCTTATGTCTGAGATACACGTGAGCTTACATTGATTATTGCCAGTGCTCTATAGACCTCATTCTCACCTTCACTAAAAACCTGGTAAATACCTTTTAAGTTTCATGCAAAGAGTCAGCCTTCAGAATGTGGATACAGTCATTTAAACCATGGACGGCACTGAGAAAAAATATTTTCAAGTTTATCCTCTAAATAGGACAAACAGATGGTAGACCAGTGTCTCTATTGTCTACACAGAAGACAATGCACGTTCACAGTGTTGAAACGAGAGCTGATCCACACTTCATATATAACACGAGGCCAGCAAAGATGTCATCACCGAAGGATCGTGTTAACAAAATAGTGACTGGGAATATTGTTCAGCAGTCACAGCCTCACATTGTTTTTCTAGTGAGAAAAGTCTGATGCATAATGCATTCTTCTGAGAGAATGTTTGCAGATGCCAAGTCTTTACAGGCAGAACTTCAATAGATTTAATGGGAGTTTCCTGCCAGCACCTGTTACAGTAGAAGGTTCTTACTTTTCACACATAATCCAAGCCTGATTTGGAACAACATTTTGGAAAAACTAACATAGTGAACCGTCTTATAGTGTTCCTCAAATACAATATTCATCCTTTTATCCATGATCTGATTTACATTTATATATATATATACATATATATGTATGTATGTATGTATTTCCTACCAGAAAGGTTTTTTTCCCACCAACTTTTTTTTTTTTTTGTGAAAGGCAGTTGATAAAACAACTTGATTTCCTAGATAAACTAGTTGAACTTAGATTTAAGAAAGTATACCAACGTTAGACATCAACTCTTCTTCAAAAGACACAGCTCTACAGGTCAACTGTAGCCTCCTGAAGAGCCAACAGAAACAAATAGAGTTCTGTGTTTACTGAACAATGAGAAGGAATGCTGAAACAAGAAAACAGATTAATATGAAAAAGATTATGACCATATTTTTCTCATGTCTTTATAGACCCAAATATGAATAGTCAACATATACTGCATTTAAAACATGAGGAGGATAAATCAGTACTTTTTTTTTCATAGGGAAGTCAGCAAAAGAATTATTTAAATTCCTTTTTCCCCCCTTTGGTTTGTCAAGACAGAGTTTTTCTGTGTAGCGCTATCTGACCTGGAATGCATGCTGTAGACCAGGCTAGCCTTGAACTCAGAAATCTGACTGGCTCTGCCTCCCAAGTATTGGGATTAAAGGCATGAACCACTGCCTCCTGGTTTAAATATTATATTTTTAAATCAACTCTCATATACTCCATTACTAAAAGTCTGGAAAGAAAAATGATCATAACGTTTCTGCTTAGCAAAAACTGTCAAAGGCTACACAGATATACTAGCTTATGGCCAGCCACCTCGTTTTCAAAGCCTTTCTCTAGAATTCCACATACACCTGGCTCATTGCCCTATCTTGACAGGACGAGGATTAAAGAAACACTTCCCTGGTTGAGTATTGTTGAATATTAAACCTTCAGTTCAACTTTTAGAACAAGATTTTAGAAAGAACACTAATAGACAGTAGAGTCAGAGGGAGCAGGGTCAGAAGCCCTGAAACCATGAGCAGATAGCTTACAGGAGCAGAACAGGGATCTCAAAGAGACGAGTTTGTCTCCTTCCTTCCTTCTCTTTGCATGCTGGTTTCATTACTCTGTGATGTCCCCTTGTGCCTCTACCTGACCGCTAATATTCTTCTGGCAAACAGCATCAGGTGTAGCATGTATAGAAGGGGTTCAGGTACCATTATTACGCTACTGTGTGTTAACTTGGATACAGTTGTTTTGAAAAGTTTGGATCATTTTGAAAAAGAAATAGTCTTGTTTCCTTTTACAATATTTTAAGCCCTAGAAAGTGAAGTTTGCCATTTGTTTTGATAAGTCAGAGGGGAAAGAAGAGTCGCATAGACACTTCTGAAGCATACAGTGTTCCTAAGCTTAGAACTCTCCTCCTTCCAAGGAGTTCTGCTTGTAGAGCACATTGCTTTGGAACTAGGTGAAGTAAGGTCAATGTTTGCTTTTGATACTCCGGCCAGTGAGTTAACAGAAATTTATTTGGTCCTGGGTCCAAAGGCATTTCTTAAGTTTTATTGTGAAAGTGAACAGCAGGTTGGAAGTCTCTCTGACTTCATGAGTCAGCCCATGTTCGGAACAATATGTCAGTACTTACGTTGAGTTATGGTGAAAGACTTCAGGTCCCTAGGAAGAAGAGGGGTATAAGGTGCAAGCGGTCTATGCGTAGACAGTTCACGTGTGAAAAACATTACCACTATAGAAGTTGTCAAGACCATATTGTGTGCTGACCAAAATAGAGGGAAGGCCTTTGGCGTCAGATTCTCTTGATTCCAAGAGAGAATGAAGCATCTCTTAGTGGCATTTGAATGTGTAGAGAAAAGCCTGCGTTGTGCAATGAGGATTTAGGACACAGTGGAAAACCTCGCACTCACCCTGAGACAAGCCACATTGCATAAGCTGTACGTGCAGAACAGTAGATGATCCTTTTATAATTCATCCTCGATGAAAAGAATATTATGACAGTAAGAGCAAACTATTCAAAATTAATTGTATTTAGTGGTGAATAATACCCTTCTCTTCCCAAATTTCTACATACACCCAGACCATTTCTTCTCTCTGCCTTAGTTTATAAGGAAATATTAAAGAATCTAAGTAAAGAAATATTTGCAAGGTGTAAACCATTCTATTTTATTATTTTAAAGCCAATACGGCCCATCGATTTTCTTACTCTATTATTCTCTCAGTATTTTATCTTTGATCCATTATTGTCTCCTTTCACCTATTTATATCACACACAGATTTACAAGGCTCAGCCCTATTGTTCCTTCCCATCAGTCAAGTTCTCTTACAAAGGAATGATTTCAAGACAAGAGAATAGTATTATTTCTTATTACAGAATTTTACATATAGACAATTTTACCTGAAAGAAATGTTTTAAGGAAGAATTGTTTCCTCAAAACTCTGAAAATATCAACATGGCCTCTGTAATTAATCTTAAGGCTTATTGTGAGAGCTGAGCACATAAACTCTAAGTTTCAAACTGGTAGTCTTCTTTGTCTACCCTCTAAAATCTCTTCAAGAATCAGCTAGAGAGACTGATTATGGATTTTCAAATATTCCTAAGCCTTAAATTTTGTTAGTTCTTCACGAAATGGGGAAATGATGATATTCTTTTGATTTCATGTAAAGAAAACACGAAATATATGTGAAACTTATACCAGCCTTATATGAGTTTATACAAGGCAACAATTGCTATTGGAATGTCCTTTTCCTAAGCACGTGTATGTGTTCTGAGTAGCCAGAAGATATACGATTCTTTGATAGATTAACAACCCGTAGTAAGGAATGAAGCTAAAATCCTCTCTCATAGACCACTTAAAGAAGCCTTTATGATTTTAGAAATTAATATAGCAAAACTTGGTGCTTTCTGTTTGACTCCTAAAATCATGAATGTGAGTAGTATTGATCATCCATGCAGAGTTAGGATTTCTAAGTAAGGGACAATCTGTCTGTTCATCTCTGATCTTGATAGATGGTATTTGTATCTTTAAACCTTTAAAAGTAATGCTAGAATAGCTCACCAGTCAGTTAAAATTCTAGATTTCCTATGTGAGCCCCATAAAGAATTTTTATGTCATCTCATGGGTTTTACAGCATATTTCATCTAAATTACAGACAAATAATAGAACTCAAAGACAATGAGCATATTGATGATACTATCCAAATATTTTCATGTGAATTGGTAGAAATAAAAACTCATAATATATGGGACTGGAGCAGTCACTCAATGGTTAAAAGCAGTGGCTACTCTTCCAGAGACCCTGGGTTCAATTCCCAGCACCCATTGGGAAGCTCACAATAGTTTATATCTCTAGATTCAGGTGATCTGATGTCATTTTCTGGCCTTTAAGGCTACTGGGTACATATGTGATACATATATGTAGGCAAAACTTATATAGAAAATATAATTTACATATATATATATACCTCAGAATATCTGTAAAAGTAAAGAAATATAATCTACAGGATTGTTTTAAAGTTAGAAAATGTTATTGTTTGTTCAAAGAGTAGAATATGTACAAAGATGATAGATAGATGATAGATAGATAGATAGATAGATAGATAGATAGATAGATAGATAGATAGATAGATATTTAAGTAGGTAGTAAAGTATTTGTATGTCAGGATGTATTTTTAATATTTATTGTTATTGTCATTTATGTATATATGTGTGTCTGTATGAGTGTATGCTGTATTTGTGCAGGCAACTGCAGAGGCCAGAGGAAGGAATCAACTATCCTCAGGCTGGAGTTACAGTGGTTGTAAGCTACCTGATATGAGTTTAAGGAAGTGAACTCCTGTTCTTTACAAGGGTAACAACTGATTGATTAAATTGATTAATTAAATGATTATCCATCTTTCATGTACGTATAGATAGATTTCAAAAGAATATATTTATGTGGTACATGCCTATAATCCCAGGTACTCCAGTATTTAAGGCGAGAGAGTAGTAACTGTAAGGCCTGCCTCAGCCATAGTGAGTTCAAGGCCAGTCTAGACAACTTAGTGAGACCCTGGCTCACAAAGTAATAAAGAAAAAAAAGAAACTAATGTCATCTGGGACTATGCCTACCTAGCACTCACAATGCCCTGGTTTCAAACCCCAGTTCTGAAAATAAATAAATAAAATGAATGAGTAAATGAATGTATGACATTCAATGGTGTGAGGCTTAGGGTAAATCAATAGTTTGGAATACACACACACACACACACACACACTCACACACCCCATTACATATACGTTCTGTACCAAATCCTCAACACCTAGCACCTAGCATTATATTCCTATACAGTGAGTATTGAATCGACCATTTGTCAAATTTCCTAGAGAACTGGAGTTCACCAACTCAAAGTTGTCAGTTTCCATATAGTTCAGCTTCTCAGTGCTTCCACGTAACCACAATCTACAAGATGTGAAGGAAGGTGCCTCAATCTCATTTTTCCGTTTAGCAGAAGTACTTAAAGAAAATGAAGGTGTGCATTTCCTGTAGTCTCTAAAAACTAATCCTGCGTCTGTCTGCAAAGACTTGCGGATCAGTGTAGCCACTGCTGTGGGCAGGAGCCCCATCTTTACTCTGGGAGTGTTGAATGGTGCTAGAACCGCTCAGAAGCCTGAGAGTACCACAAGGCTGAAAAGAATCACCTTGTCTGTGATTTTGGCGCGCTTATGCAGATGGTTGACGCCCCGCGGGGTTTGTAGTGGTGTCCCTTTGTGCCTAGAATTACCTTTAGTCGTCTAAGGCCGAGATTCCAGCACGGCAGGGCTGTCTCTCACCTGAATGCGCAGCAGGGGCAGCCGTGAAAACCCTCCAGGAAGTGGCTAGCCAAAGGCTCTGAATTACAGGCGCCTCCCCAAAGAAGATCAAAAGTCATGCCCCACCAGCACAGAGACACTGAGAAATGGTTGAATGTGTTCTAAATTAAACTGCCCTGGTGGTGAGCGGAGATCTGCCAAAATCTTTCAATTAATCACTTTTACCTTCAGGGCAGAGTTAGGCCTGAGAGTATTTCAATAGGTTTTTATTGGAACAGGGTTATTTCAGATATTAAACTATGTTGCACAAAGTAAAAATAATGTTATTTTTAAGTTGCTACTCTTGTTAAATAAAGTTGGCAAACATTCCTAGGGTCTGTATTGTGTCTCTGTGTTTGTGTATGTGTGTGGCTTTTTCTTGTTTCATAAACCTCATTGGGTTTTTTTGTTTGTTTGTTTTCTTTTTAAACAAAAAAAAAGTGAACAACAGTGAATTAGGGAGTAAATATATGCATACAGATATATGTTATCTTCATTAATAGCGTGTTATAAATAATAGAAGACAAGTTTTTAAGTGTATAATTCTGTACAACGGGAGTTAGTTGTTGGTTTTGGGGTTTTTTTTTTTTTTGATTTTTTTCTTTTCCGACATCTTTAGCTGTAAGTTAATTAGAATCACCTGCATTTCCTTGGGTGGACACCAAATGGATTGCAAACAAAAACAGATTAAAATAGCTGCTGGAGCTCACGGCACACAGACGACAAGACTCGCAGAGGGCTGCGAGGCTCTGAACATGTGCTCTTTTCAAACAATTTTGGGTGAAATGTAGCTCTCGCGACTCCTCCGTCAGAGTGCCTTCTAAGTGTTTTGCTGAAAGGCTAGTATGGCTTCGCTTCTGATCCCTTGATGAGTGAGAGAAATGTTTAAGAAAGATCACTTTACAGAGAGATTCAGGCTGAAATGCGATGACTGTGAGTCAAGCCAAGCCAAAAATTACAGTTCAGAATGAAAGGGGAGGGACGTGGTTTGGGAATCCATTTTCCCACATTCCTGAATCTCAATCATCCCTGCCAATGTTTAAAAAAAAAAAAAAAAAAAAAAGCCCAATGGAAAACAATGAGGTCACTTTGTTTAGATGTTTAAAGGAAAACAGGAGTGAAGGGTTTGAAAGAATGACAGCAAATATATGAATTTTACATCAATATCTATTTCAAGTACGATGGGATCAGAGGCTAGACTTTTATATAACTGTTATGACTTCATCATTAAAGGAGCCATTTCTAGTGCTTTCTCCATGCTTGTGTGGTGTTGGTGAGCCGTTATTGTGTCTTTAATTTATGAAATAGTCTGCTGCTACAATATTTTAAAGGAGCAAGAGTATGTATAAAAGATAGATTCCTCCTTCCCAGATGTTTGGAATAATCTTAAGAAGAGCCTCTCTGCCGACACAAAATAACTCCAATTAGACCAGATTAGATCGAATCAAACATGCCCATGTTTAATAAATGCTGCTCTATCTGGTGGACCAGGATGGCATGTCTGGTAGAGGAGCCCACACAAACCCTGGAGACCACCACATGCTGCTTTTTCTGAGCCTAAATAGTCTGTGGGAGTGGTCCTGATCCTCCCTGGGGAGGGGTCAGCACTTGGCAGACCGGGAGTTGGAGTCTGGACGGGGGCTGGGGTGAAGCTTCCAATCATCCTAGACTTCTTGAGTGTAGGGGTGTCAGAGGTCTGGGGTCTCACTTTCAATCAAACACCAGACTCCAGGTTTCCTTAGTAATGGCATCCATGAAAAACTCTATTTCTCCCTTGACTCTCCTAGGACACCCAACTGTCACTAAATCTCAGTTTTTCTTAGTATGTGTGCCAGTAAACTACCAGTTGATAGTGGCAGACCCAAATAGACCCTTTTTTCCCCCGTTACTCCAATTTACTTTCACAAAGCAAGTCCCAATACCGAAAGAGTGATATATTTCCACCAGGATGATCCCAGCAAAACTTAAACAGTGGAGCCCTGCAATGCAGAGAATGACAGGAGTTGCCCAGAATGCAACCTCCAATGTCAGTGTCTTCTAGCTCTGTAGAAGTTTCCTGGAAGAGGACAACTTCTGTTAAATGATCACCAGAGTCACTTGCCAGTCCTTGTCTTCAAGACTGAGATTGTTCTGAAAGCAAGAAATATACTAAAATTAACCAAAGTCTATCTTTAGGCAATGCTCTCTGTTTTCCAGAAATCATCTCGGTCTGTCAACTTTATTCTGATAGAAACATTCTTGGTGATATTTCATGTTCAAACTCAGGTCCTTTAAAAAAAAATTTTAACCTTAAGAGATTTATGGAATGGCTTCATGATCGGTATAATTCTATAAATTATAGTCATGAATATTATCCTACAGACCTCAAATTCTTTGCAGAGTTAGACAGATATATACAAGTAAGTATATAAAAAAATGAGTAGCTATACAAGGGATATCATCCTTTGTCTATCATTTCATATTACCCAGATATTAAATATGGCACACAAATGGCTTCAATCTATACCGCATTAGCCATATTGGAACATTTTCCCTCATCTTTTCCCTGATTCGGCTATCATTTAGCAATCCAGAAGCTAAAAGGTATGATTTTAAGGGAATCTAGCCCAGTAGGCAAAGTGGGAATGTGAGTTACAGTAAATGTATGGAGGTTTTATGCAAAAGCAATCACAATCCGTTATGAAGCACAGAAAATGGATGTCAAGAGTGGAGCTTGTGGGCACCTCTATCTCCATTGGTATAGTTTAGCAGTGTAGGCAAGTATCTCTCATTATGAGAAACGGGTGAGATATTTGGCAAGAACCAAGTACAAACATAAAAGACAGTGCCTAGCAATATATGGCAGTGACTTCCCACATGGCTTCTGTTTTCACACAAATATTTAAAGATTTCAGTGGGTTTCTCTTCTGCTTATAAAGTGCTCATATTCCATATATATATATATATATATATATATATATATGATGTGGAAAGTGATGCAATAAAAGATTTTTCAAGATTTTTTTCCCAAATATCTCTCTCTACACAGAATACCTGATAATATTTAAAACAGAACAACTAATCATGCATGTTTCCTCCCACCTCAAGGTGTTGACCGAGGTTTCTGTCCTACCTGGTTTCTGTCCTCCCACCAGGTCCCAAAGAATCACACAGAAGTCTATATTAGTTATAAACTGACTGGCCCATTAGCTCAGGCTTCTTATTAACTCTTATAACTTATATTAACCCATTATTCTTATTTATGTTAGCCACATGGCTTGGTATCTTTTTCAGCGGGGTAATCACATCTTCCTTCTGTGATTAAGGCAGGACTGGGAAGAAATGGGCTTCCTCTTTCCCAGAATTCTCCTGTTCTCATTGATCCACCTCTACTTCCTATCTGGTGGTCCCACCTATACTTCCTTCCTGGCTACTGGCCAATCAACATTTATTTAAAACATATACAGACAATTGTCCTGCGCCACTGAGGCTTCTGTAATCTCTACTAACTGTTATATAGGGGTGTTAAGATTTAAGTAGCACAGAGCAGCATCTGTAAGATATACAGATTTTAGAACACTTACTGCCATGGATTTGGTCCTTTCCTATTACCCATCTTAACTCTGGCACGAGTTTAGCACCTGTCTCCCCAGCTGCCAAAACAGGACAGTGCTTTTTTCAAAGTCTGTGATGGACAGAACAATGAGCATTATTAATATTAATAAATGAGTATTGTTAGATGGACATTAAATGTTTTTATTTCCTAGGACTGAATTGAAAGGACAGTGGGATAGGGAGTGGTAGGGCACTTGCCAGTGACCTTAAGCAATCAGGTAGCAAATAAAAAGCCCTAAAGGTGAGCCTCATTTCGATTACAGAACCTCTGTGTTTGATCCAACCCTTTCTTTAGGCCCATAGGATATTTTCTTAGTCGTGTGTACTCTCTGTTTTCAGAAACTTACCCCAAATCTGGAATTAACCATCTCTATGAACCCAGGTAAATGATATAATACAGTGGATCTTTTTTCAATATCACAGGCTATGTACTGTTTAAAAAGCAGTTGCTTAGTGATCCCATTCTAGTTAAATGTTCTTTTAATTTTTATTTATTTTTTTATTTATTTATTTTTGTGGACATATGTATGCCTGAGTGCATCCATGTAGGTCACTTTCATGTAGTACCTGCCTAGACAGGAAGAGTGCCTCCTATTGCCTAAGACAGGAGTTTCAAATAGTTGCGAGCCACCATGTAGGTGCTGGGAATAAAACCTCAGATTTCTACAAGAGCAGCCAGGGCTGTCAACCACTGAGCAATCCTCCAGGCCTATCATTTAGTGTTTCTTAACTGAGCAACCAATGTTTGCCTGTCCCACTGTTAGGACAACAAATGTTCTGCTTTTTTATGTGAATCTTCCATAAATACCTCATAGATGAAAAGCTCGCCCACAAGTAAATAATCAAAAAACTATCCTGATGAAACCTTCACAATTACCTTAACCAAAAATAAATAAATGAGAGAAGTGAAGGAATATTTGAAAATAAGAATTTTGTTATTGCCTTAAGAGAAAAAGAAAATCATTTTTCAGTAATTGTTTCTATCAAACAAGAACCTCAAACATAGATATAAGAAAATAGGACTAATTATCAAAAACAGAGAGAAACTGAAAATAAAAGGTTAATGAAAAAAATGAGTGTGAAAACCTTCAGTTTTTAGGGGACACTAAAAATATAAAGAAAATAACATTTCTATAATACAATAAAAATCATGAATACAAAACTAAAAGTCATGAAACATGTACTGAAATGTACCCTCTGTCAGCATAATCCCTTAATATTGGAGCATAGTAACATAACAAGGAATTCAAATAATCATAATGTAATCAACCATCATTTTTATACCATGTACCAGTAAAAACACTCATAGCAACATGTCAGAATTTGAATGAAATTTTTTCCAACATTAAAGATTCAGTCACTAGAAAACCAATACAAACATCTAATTCAAGATGGTAGTCAAATCAAAAAAAATCTGATTTTTTTTCTCAAAAATCCTAATAAGAAGATGAAAAGGATATACTTGTTTAAAAAAACAGAAAGGAAGAAAAGAAGGGAGGGATGGAGGGACGGAGGGAGGAAGACAAGAATTCCCCACACAATAGAAAAAGTGCCAATAGCACACCACAAATAGATTCCAAGAAGACAGAAAGCAGATGAGATTGCACATGTGAAGACAACAAAGCAGTGGAAACATTATTGTGAGACAATATAAGTAGGCACAGATCTTTGCAGCCAAATCCTACAGAATACACAATTCTTTACAGTGACATCCTATAGAATGTCACGACTTTAAGTCAACATATACAATAAGCAGCAATTGGGAAATGATCAATAAATGATTAAGGAATGCAAAACTAAACAAATTCAGTCCCTCCTTCTCCACACCTTGCCAGCACTGTGTCTGAACTACATCTATCCTACCTTAAGCTTCTTCTTCAGAAAAAAAAAAAGGAACAAGTTTCTAAAATCCCCCACGGCAACACCCAGGGATTTCTGCCAGTGGTAAACGCTGTTTTGAAACATAAAAAGTCAGCTGGTGAGTAAGCAAATGATACTTCAGAGAATGTGGTTCTCTTCTGAGAAATCTTTGTAATCCTGTTCATTCCAGTCTGGTTTTTTAAAACAAAAGTGCAATGACTTGGTCTCCTCATGTTCCCAGTGTATTCCTAGCAGGGCAAGCAAAAACCTCTGTCAGCCTTCACTCGTGTTATTTACTGCAGAGAGGTAACTCTCAAAGTAATTTGTCCAAGCTCCACCAAAGCACAATGTGGGTACCTTGAAGACACCGCTCATTTAAAACTCATACCAAGTCTGACTTTATTTCCAAAATGAGCGGTTCCCGATCCAGCAAGGATAATGTGGTCATGAAAAGGATGTCCAAAGCCACCAATTTACATTGGTTTGGTTTGGCACAACTTTCAAAGTTCTTGGAGTAAAAAGGGAATGACACGTGAATAACTGCAATTGAGATAATGCTCCCAGGATTTTAAGCTTGCCGTTCTGCAGCCATTCAGGGGAGACCTAACCAGCTTCAAGACGGTACCTACATAATTTATAATTACTAAACCTCACTGATAGGTTCCAGATTATTTTTCGAAAAATGCAATGCCCTCTACTTTAGTATACACTTTGCCATTTTCACCCTACTTACACAATTTAAAACGTATGATTGCAGCGGCGGGGCAAAACCTGCTCAGAGAGGGAGCTACTAAGGTCGAGATTATTATAATTTGCAAGATGTATGATGTTGCTATCTCTGCATCTAAAGGAGGGAGAAGCTGTGTCAGTAGATTCGTGTTGCAACTAAACGCTTTATTCGGCTCCCTCTTGCTTTCTGGTTGCTAACTGAAGCCACAAGACAGTTTTTCAGCTATGACTCAGTCACGCAACCACAGCAGTGGCTCAGGTCTGCATTACCCTCTCCGTCTCCATCAGCAGCACACCCTGCCTTCGTCCCAAAAGAAAATAGGTTATTAAGGTAGAATAAGGTTGTTTTCTTTAAACGCTGCCATACTTTCATATTGTTCAGTTGTAATATATCCAATCCAGCTACTCTTTCGAATGTTTTTGATTATTGAACATTTAAAAAAAAAATTCTACAGAAATTTTCAAAAGACCAAGGCCATTGTTTCTTCTGTTGCAACTTCAACTTACACAAGAGACAAACAAAACTTGGGACTCCGAGAAACTGTCGGGGTTGAATATCCGTCTACAGCACAAGACAACGTAGTCACTCTAAATACTCCAAAAATACTATTATGAGTGTTAGACAAAACGTAAAAATGTACTTGATTTTATGGTGTATTTTAAAAAGATTCATATCAAAATGAGGCTTAAGGAAAGTTATGATTCATATTCTATTGTTTGGGATTTGCCTTCACGTATCTTTGACATCTCATAAATCAGCCAAACAAACAAACAGATAAATAAATACAAAGTCAGTGTATTCATTTTTACGAGATACAGATTGACTTTTCATTTTTAATAATTCTTTTAACTGAGACTACTTTGCCTCTTTTAAAGACAAATTGAAACCCTCCTTTACAGAACATAGACTCACGTTTTTTTTTCTAAAAATATTTTCTCTCTGAATTCGTTTCAAACAACTGGTAACCTATAGAATAATTAGGGCACTTTGCATTTGGTTAAATTTTATTTTGGGAAACAAGGTGAAACTGCTTATCACTCTTCATCTGAATGACATTGGTCTATATCTGAATCCCAATTCTTCCAAAGCTGCCCCAACTTGCTGTCCTGAACTTTGTTCTATAGATACTAGGGGACCACCAATAATGACTTCAGAAAATTCAAAATCACCATCTGCAGCTGTTTATATGTTCATAAAAGAAAGAAACGTTTTGGAGAGTACACAACCATGTACAAATTCTAACCTTTAAAATAAATCATATTGTTTTAGAGTTTTCAAATTAAGACAAAGTGCCAACTACTTTCTGATAAAGCAATGAGAAAATTTAGTTATATTAGCTAAAATTTGGTCAGTAAATCATCCTAAATTAATCTTTTAAACATTCAGACTTAAACGCATAAGTGTAAGGACAGCTGGATCCTGCAGTGAAAGCAGGAATCATATATTAGAAAAGTGTTAATTATGATTTTCACATTCAATATGTCAAGTTTTCATTGTACTTTGGGCAAACACAGTAGGTCCCTTTAAGTCAACAGAGGTAGTTTGCACATTGGGAAGAAAAAAATCGTTTGATGTTTATAAAATGGACTATGTCTTGGGTGGTTTTTCTATTTACAGATAGGTGTCTCACTTCATCCAATTCTTCTGTATTCTGAGACGTTTGTACTTCTCAGAAAGGGGAAGCGTCTCAGTAATGTATTGTTCATTAGCTTACTCTGCAGCTCCCAACCCATAACAATTAAGACATTTGCTAATAGCAACTCTACTCCGCTGCTATTGTCACAAGTTACTTTAGTTCATTACTTAGAAGAGTTCAGGGCACTGGCAATAGTTGCTCTGCATTATGTCACTGATGCCTGTGACATAAATTGCATTATTTTACTGAAAGCTAATGAAGAAATATTTTGCACAACACAAAAAGTCCTAATTTAAAATGTGTAGAAGTATAGAAATGGCAAACCAGTGGGATGACATTTCGTGTCATCAAAGATCTTTGTAATGTCTTTGTTACAAAATAAAATGAATTTCTTTCAACTTATTTAACATTTATTATCATGAATCACCATGATTAACAATGATTTGACACCACCTCCTTGGAAAGGATGCCGGGATAATGGCCCATGCACTTGGCCAGTAATCTCACCCAGACTTATCTGTCTGATATCCTAGATATATGATATTCCTAACACAAAAATTAAAACATCAACATTTATTGGAGAGAACAATAGTACATGAATAAGTATCTCTATATATTTTCTCATTTATTAATAATCCTAGAGACTTAGCTGTTAAAATGGCTAGATATGATAAGCAAATATGTCCAAAATCAAACAAATGATTATCCAAGTTCCCTACAATATTTTGAAGACCAGTTCCAAAATGATCTGAAACTCATAGAGCAATAGGCCAGGATTTTCCATATTTTCCTTTTATAATATAATATCTTATTATATGAACATGCTAGAAACTAGTCATACATTGAATGACCTTTTTACTCTGTAGCTCAAACATTAGACTAATACATGCCAAGTGATAGTGATTGCAAGAGATGCAAAATGGGGCATGGTTGGGAATAGAGAGAGAGAAGGAGAAGGATGGGGGATAGAAGGAGAGCAACAAAATGAAAACAAAGAAGAGAGAGGAAAACAACTCATACATGTCTAATTATTTTATCTTCCCAATAAGGGAAGTTACACATACACACACACATACACACACACACACACACACACACACACACACACGTTGTTTTATTCCTAACTTTTTTCTGCTTGTCTTAAGAATCATCTTAAATATGCCATGCGATTGCATGGGTTTTTGTGTTTGCTTTAATGAAAGTTGTATTTGACTCCGATTGTCTCAGAACTTTATGACAAAAATTGGGAGATTAAAATTTTGAGCATTGCTTTAGTTGAAGTCATAGGAATTTGTCTTCTCTGTGGAGAAGGGGTATTCAACATTCATGTACAATACACTTCATTATTGTTTGTTTATATTCTCAGTTCTTCTATGTGCTGATTTGAAATATGCTATTTTGTTTTCAGGCCTAGATGTTGACGGAATATATCGAGTTAGTGGCAATCTGGCAACAATACAGAAGTTAAAATTTATTGTCAACCAAGGTAAGTGATTTCTTTACTTCAAACACTTTTCAGAAGTCACATCTCTAGTTGTGCTCAGGCAGCTGTACACAATGAACAGACAGTCAGTGGCGAATGTTTTGAGGGAGGAACACAAAATGCAGAAATTAAGGAATTATTGAAAAATTATCAGAAAAATAAATCATAACCAGGTACCTGAAGAGACATAGACTAGAAAGCCAAACTAATAGCTCATATAAAATCAACAATGCATAGAATAAAGAAAGGGAAAATAAGAAATAGAATAAATAATAAAGAAAAATAGCTCAGCTTTGAAAAACTGTTACTGGGTTATAAGAGATTCCTGATATGTGTTGATGAAGGGAAGAATGGGCACATTGATGGAAAACATAAAAACCCAAATCACAAATGCTCAAAAAAGAAAACATGAAATATGTGTATGTTGTTAGTGAAATGCAATCAGGAAACAAGATAAGGTTAACACCCATTGAGGGAAAACATAATGGCGCGTCTCTTTGGGTACTTACCAGCAGATATGGACTCTCTGTGCTGGCTGTTGTTTCCATACAAAATTCCACACACAAATATTTATAGCTTTATTCCTAATCGGAAAAGCTTGGAGATAGGGTCAGGATACTGCTCAGGAGTGCTATGTCTGCCTCACATGCATGATGTATGAGACCCTGGTCCAACCCCTGAAAGGGATGAATAAAAACTTGAAGGTAATAGGGTATGTCTCAGAATGTGATTGGACTAAAATATGTGGTAAATTCATATAATGGAATATTACTGTGATGGATAGAAACCACCTATTGAGCCATGAGTAGACTTGGGAGAACCTTAGATGTATATTGCTGAATGGATAAGGCCAAAAGCTACACACGGAAAACTATATAGCATTTCAGGAAAACAGTACAGATAGGGAAAGATTAGTGGTAACAAGGAATTTGGGAGAGAAGAGTGAGCACAGAATGTGAGAGCAGTTAAAGAATTTTGTGTAACATCAGCATTGTGCATTTATGTTGTTATAGATTAGCTGAACCCATAAAATATACAACACAGAGAATAAAGGCTAGCATAAACCATGGCTAGCTGTCAACAGTAATATGTCAAGCTCATTAGTTGTGACAAAGTTACTTTGTTAATACAAAGTGCTAACACTAGGGGACTCTCTGGGAGGTTTGAGGGAGCCCTTGTTAACTGTATGTGCTGGTCAACCTTTCTAAGAGCCTGAAGCTACTCTTAGAAAGTCTATTAATGAAAAAATAAATAAAACTAAGAACATGGCCGGGCGGTGGTGGCACACGCCTTTAATCCCAGCACTCGGGAGGCAGAGACAGGCGGATCTCTGTGAGTTCGAGACCAGCCTGGTCTACAAGAGCTAGTTCCAGGACAGGCTCCAAAACCACAGAGAAACCCTGTCTCAAAAAACCAAAAAAAAAAAAAAAAAAAAAAACAAAAAAAAACAAAACTAAGAACATTAGGAAAAGAAGAATAGGAAGCCTAAATGACCTTAGGATGATATTTAAGTAGTTTGTACATTTCATAACCAGACAACTAGGGTGTCTATCTTTTCTGTGTTCTCTTCACACTCTTGGTAACTGAATTTATAATAGTATACTCATATCTACTGTCTAAAATTTCATCTCTGCTAAGACCCATTGGTCTTATTTTTAGAGAGAATGTAATCAAATGTACACATGGGCTTTATACATTAAAACATGAAGGTCTTGACCTCAAAAAAATAGGATAAAGGGTTTGGCAAACCTGCCTCTTCCACAAATCTCGATATGAGCATGGATTTGAATTTTTTTTGCGTTTCTAAAAGAGATAAATTTTGTTGTTTTAATTATGTGGTTTGTGTGGGCATGTGAACGTGAGAGCTCATGCCCACAGAAGCCAGAAGCACTGGATCTTCTTGGAGCTGGGGTTTATGGGCAGTTGTGAGCCACACCCAACGTGGATACTGGGAACTGGACTCAGGCCTGGGCCAGTTCTTCTGCCTATTTTGCTGATGTTCTTGTTCATGAACCAGTGCTAGTCTCGAGGCATCCCTGTATTAATAACTGTGGAATAAGTATGTATGTGTGTGCTACCTATGTATTGTGTATCTATTGTGTGTATGCCTCTGTGTGCATATGTGTGTGTGTGCTTCTGTGTGTATGTGTGTGTATGAGTGCATGTGCTTCTGTGTGTCTGGGGGATGTTATGTGTGCATTCTCTACATGTTGGTTCCTGTGAATGCTGCAGGTAGAGAGGCATTAAAACTGGTAAAAATTAAACTGTTTCTCTATAAGTTCAGGTGGAAAACCTCTTATGTGTGTTGATTAGTTCTTTGACTAGTTGTCCCATAAGTTTTCTTTCTATGAATCTTTAGGGGCTCTGATTATTGACTAATTTGGCTAGGCAAAACACAAAATTCAGTTTTACATTACTTCATGTAAGTCCCATTGGTCTAAGCCACAGTGTCCTTCTGTGGGTAAAAATTTGCATGAAATAGCTCAGTCTCATTTTTATTCTGTTTGTAAGCAGCTAAAATCATTCTTGTAAGATAGCTCATGCTGAAACCATATCCTGACTGGGATTCTAGACAGCTGGGCAACACATTTCTCCTACAAAGAAGAAATCTCAAAACAGAAGCCATGCTAGAAACAAACACTAGCTGTATTTCCTGCCTTTAAAAAATTATGCTCAGCAGTTTGTTAAAGAAAAGAAAAAAAACAATCTGCAATGAAAATACGAAATCTATCCATCTCATCTTTTACAATCCAGACTTGAGGATCCTCGGAGACGACGTTGTAACTGCTCGTGTTTCTGTGAATGTTGACAACATAAAGCTGGACAGAGGCCTGAGTTGGTATCTGGTGGTATAAACTGTCAGCAAACAGTTGTCCTGTTTTACAGCACTCTGAGAATTGAACACAGTCAACACAAATGAGGCTACACTGGGACCTTTGATACTGCTGACTCTGTGTCCTGGAGTCTCATAACTTACATATTGAGGAGACAGAGAGATGGTCACCAGTCTAGAGCACTTGTTTTTTTTTTTTCCAGAAGACCTAGAGTCAATTCCTAGCACTTCTGTAGAGGCTCAGACTATTCAGGTTATCCAGCACCCTCTTCTGATTTGTGTGGACCAGAAGTTTACATACACATAAATGTAGCTAAAACGCTCATAAATATAAAATTTAATACCCTAAAAATTTCATATATCTATATACATAGATATATGAAATGTATATTTTTGTATATATACACATGTGTATGTATGAATGTATATACATACTATACACACACACACATATATATGTATATAATCCCCTCTCAAAATTTGATGATTGGAATATTATTTGATTTGTGTTTGGAACAAGGAGGGTAACACATGCTTGTGTGTGTGTGAATGAATGATGAAATAAAATGCTGATGACATAAATTTTCCATTAAAGTATGCAGAGCTATGCAAGCATCATACATTCATTTTAAAATTTCATGCAGGACATTGAAGAACTTGGTGTCCTCTCCTTCCATTAGCATCTTTTATCCCCTCTGTGTTCAACTTACATGATGCCTCTTTTTAAAAAGGTTCCAAATATATTTTTTTTTAAAAAAATGAATAAGCCTTATCCACTGTTAGACTACACAAATGAAAACTGATTTTGGAGATTTTCAAGAACAGTTGAATTGCAATTTCTGTGTTTCGCTGACTTTCTTGAATGCTATAATCATCAGCAATTCTAAATACACCAGTTGAATGATTCAATTTGTTTTGGTTTTCTGTTTGACTCACTAAACCAGAAAGAATTAGATACCCTTATTATACTTCCAGATCAGATGACACACACGTTAAATTCAAAGAGATCACTTTTGAAAAACATTTCTTAATTAAAATTAGTAATGCTGATAATAATTTTATTGTGTAGGTAGCTACCATTTTCACAATTTACCGTATCAGGCTGTGCACTGAATTCCCTACATATATATTTAATTTAATCTGTTCTTCAACCTTGTAGTGCAGATAGGTACAATGAATAAGCTTGTGATTTTCAGTGAGGAAACTGAGGCTCAGTTGTCAAATGTCCCAGGATATGGGGCTAGAACTAGGTCGCATATGTCTCGGACTCGAGTTTGTGCTGCTAACTACTGCCAAGAAGCTACACTGCCCCCATGCACTGATTCTTTATTATATCCTTCTTGCAAAAATAGAGAAGTGTCTCTTCAGGCTGGGAGTTCATTTGCACGTCCCTGTTTTCACTCTCTTTCTCAGCATTGGTTATTGGTGCTACTATTCAGTTTGGCTAAAACTATTCAAGAATGGGGATGTTTGGGAAAACATCACAGGAATGAGGAATCCTGGCACCTCGAATCTCTGTAGGGTTTATGATTCTATGTTTGGATCAAGAAGCACTCTGCAACCTTGCAGAAAGGCATTAGGGATTCTTGACTTCTAGGCTATTGGTGTATTAGTGAGCGATGCTCTGCCTTGTTTGTTGAATCTGGTGACAGCTTTCAGTGACGTTTTGCTGATGCAACTCTTCTGGTCTATATGGGCATCCCCAAAGAAAACTGGTGCATGACCCTAGATGTCAACCTGTCATCAGCCTGTGTCATTGTGTTGATTCTTCTGCATGATCTGTGACCTCCTGGTGGCTTTGCAGCATGGGTGCACGTATGCAAAAGACAGGCTTCAACATAGAGGATGCTCTGTGGCTGTCTTAAGGACTTTTGACGGTGGGTCTTGGAAATCCCACCAGACTTCCTCACATCAGCCCTCAGTCTCAGCTGCCGTCTGCACATATTGCCCCAAATCCAGTCTTACATGCATGTCATCTGGGTTCACTCTTTATATAAGAGACAGGAGAAGTTGGCATCTTCTCTGCAAAATACTACATTTGAAGCTGCCCCAAAGCCTGAGCCAATAGGATAGCTATAAAGCTATGTGGAGAGATAAGACAGGATTTTTCCAAGGACCAATGCTTCTTGATACATGGTAACAGATTCCCCCTGCAAGTATTTGCCTGGAATTGCAGGGAATAACTTCTCAACAGGATTTTAGAACTAATTTTCTGAGATAGAAATACAGATAAAAGACAACATGCTCACATTTTCAAAATATGTGCCTTACAGAAATCTACATGGCTAAGAATCTTCTATGGACATGCACACACATGTTTGTTTGTTGTTGTTGTTGGGGGAGAGAGTTTTTAAATTTGTAATCTTGTACTATCCCTATATTTATTCACAAAAATTTTATTGGCACAATAAGACATACTAGATGTTTGCTGAAAGGAATGCCTTTGCTTACTTTAAACTTGCTAATAATAGGTCAACCACACTGAAAATATACCACCAGAAAAGCAATCCTACCTAAACTACTTTTCTGCAGTCATGCTTCTTAGAGCAAAGCCTAAGCTTTAGTAGCTGTTCCTCTGCATCCCCTACCATTTGCAGTACCAAAATCGAATAAAGGAAAGGGAAAGTGGGAAAGAATGTGGACAATTGGCGGTTTCATCTGGAAATAAGCAAAGGATTTTGAAAAGGATTTTTAAGACTTCTAGTCGTGTTCTTATAAAATAGTCCTTGTGTCAAATCCATTCATTTTTCTATTAAGTGAGATTATGTTGCTCTCTTGTTATTTTTAAAATGAGTATTTCCTTAAGCCTACTTCATTTTCATTGGCAACCACAGCATTAACAAAACAAACTGTGTTATTTGCTTTATTTTGTGTTATTTTCTTTGTTTTGTTGTTGCTGCTGCTGCTGCTGGTAGTAGTGGTGGTGGCAGTGGCGTGTGTGCCATTTTTTGAAGGTGCACCTTTGTGGGTTCCATGTGACGAGATTTTATTTTAACAATGATTTATTTTTCCCTTAAAGCTAGAAAGATCACTTGATCATAAGATGGACAAACTCTAACAATGTTCAGGACTTTAGAAACTTCCCTAGACCTCATTTTTCTGCTCTGCTGAATCTGAGTGCTCTAAGACTATTGATGGGGAAACTCATATCGCTTTCTAGTTGCTTAAGGAATCTCATTGGCAGCAGTGACAATTCTTGACAAAGATGTCAAGACAATAAACTCTTTTTTTTTTTTTTTTTTTTGGTTTTTCGAGACAGGGTTTCTCTATGGTTTTGGAGCCTGTCCTGGAACTAGCTCTTGTAGACCAGGCTGGTCTCGAACTCACAGAGATCAGACAATAAGACAATAAACTCTTTGTATTTCTGAATACAGAGGCCAAAATCAACTATAATTTCTAGTTATTACATTTTATCTTATATTCCAATCACAAGCTTAGGTGTCCTTTCCATTTCTAATGTGCAAAAACTCTGGCCACTAAACTTAATGCAAAATTATATGCTTATTGTGGGTTATATTAGATAATTTACTACAAAACAGGTGATAAAAACTAACCTAAAAGTCAGGCAGTGGTAGTCGGGCAGTGGTGGCATATGCCTTTAATCCCAGCACTCAGGAGGCAGAGGCAGGCAGATCTTTGTGAGATCGAGAATAACCTGGTCTATAAGAGTTAGTTCTGAACAGGCTCAAAAACCTACAGAGAAACCCGTCTGGGTGTGGGGTGGGGAATGGCCTAAAGCTGTAATTGAAACAATTAAAGGCAGAGGCAGTCAAGTGGGAAAAGCACACAAGATAAGAATTCAAAGATCTTCTTATCTTAATTCTGAGTTATTCGATAAGTCTAAAAGGATCTGTTCTGATCTCTTTGAATCTCATATTCTTCATTTCCAAAATGGAAATTAATATTTTAAAAAGTGAGCAAATTAAAAAGTGAATCGGCCAACTGATAATTACTGTTTACTTTAATTATGATGACAAGAAGTTAGGCAAAATGAGTATTAGTTTTATTAGTAATACTGTATTACTAAATATTAATGATCAAATATGGTTCTGTTATCTACATGATGGAATTTTCCTGGATGGTAATTGGATTTGTTTCCTAGAAAGAGAAATCCAATATGTGAGTTTGAGCGGCTTGATATCCAAAGTTTTATCACAATACTAGCCAAATTCATGGACTTAGAAACTCCTGGACATAAAAGAGAAACTTAGTTTCCTTTTACAATGAATTTGTGATACAGGGAGTGGGTGGAGTCTATGGAAATTTTACAACGGAATTCAGTGTGGGTTTTCCATGGACATTTGGTTACTGAATCCAGAAATTAAGTCAGAGTTATTTAACTGCCAACCCTCGAGAACCCCCTAGGAGATTTATAAACTGTCTCATCATCATCACAAACCATCAGTACCATGAGAATTAATAGGCCGCTCTTAAAACGCTCGCTAGAAAAGCAGACCAAGCCTCCTCCCGCTTCAGTTACTCTGCGTGCACAGCATCCTTTCCCTCCATCCCGACACTATCACAGAAACGTACCGCTATCTGACAAGATCCCTGCCAGATCGGCTGCTTAAACGAGTACAAATTGATTACCTCACAGTTTCTGTGAGTCATAAGTCTGGGCACAATTTCGCTGGGTGCTCTGCAGTCAAGGTGTTAGCCAGGAGTGGATTTTGGCAGCTTGCCTGGGGACAGGTTCACATGGTCTTTGGCAAGCTTGAGTTTCTGGTGGGTTGTTGGCCTGAAGGCCTCAGTTTGTCAGTGGCTACAGGCCTGGGACCGCATGGACAGTTCTGTAGGCCAAAGCACAAAATGGTAGCTTGAGTCATCGGAGAAGTAGGGAAGAGAAAAATTAATAGCGACACAGAAACTAGAAACCCGAGTAATGCAATCATAAAATGCATATCCCATTTCTTTTACCGCATTCTATTGGATAGAAGAAAGTAGCTGTTCCTACCCATACCCTGGGGGAAGGATACACACAAGGCGTGATGCCCAGGAAGGAAAAATAGCTGTTCAGGACATCTATGAGTTTCTTTTGTAAGAATCAAGTGATGGAACTTTCCAAAAATAAAGAATTGAGAGTCATTCATAGAAACTCTCATTTAAACTCAGGTTGCTATTACAAATACATATTTGAAAAGAAGAGGGTTCATAGCCATATCTGGGAACCTCCACCACAATATCTGGCTAACTCTGTCTTGGCTTTCCAGGGAAATACAATTTATTTAGCCATAGGTATACAATATTGGAAATTTAAGAGAAGAAGAAATAGATCATTAACCACAAAAAATGTTATCTAGTTTTCTAACCCATGGAAACTTTTCTCTTGGATTGTTAACTGATAGTATTCACTACCACTTATCAGCTGAATCACTGTATAATTTTACAATGCTGCTAATATAGTATATATGTCGCTGCCATGATGAAAATCACTGACAGGTATCATTGCTGCAATCATTTTCCAATACTGTACACTCTGAGATGAATGAAAACGAAAGATGTCTTGCTTAATGGTTTTTGACAAAACTAAAGAGTGGATGATATTAAAAAGCATAACAGGATTAATCCAGTGCCAAAGACAGCCCAACCTTTAATTGAGAATCTACTAGGTGGCATGTTCTCAAAGGTAAATGTATCTCAAGCCCTCATTGTTCACATGAGAAACCTCTATGTCAGAAGTTTAAAGAGCCTTCCTAAGGCTGTCAAGTCTATATACAGCAAGGACCCAAGATGATCCATTTGAAACTCACTATAGAGCGTATGTTATCAGATTATTATATTCAATTTATCATCACAGACCCAAACCTGTTTTCTTCTTTGGGATCCCAAAGAGTCAAACCTTACTTCTTCTCATTGTAACGTATTTTCCTGGTTTCTAGCTAATGCTATTTTGTTACAAGAGAAATGCCTTTTGAAATGTCTTTCCAGTAAAGTCTCTCTCTTCCCGTAAGTTCGTCAGGGGTAAAATCTTGATTTGTCTGTGGGCGGTCAGCAGAGAAAAGCACCTGTTATTTTGTGGTCACTAAATAAAATTTTGTTCCTACTGAAGAAACTAAGGAATCAATGATTTGTTAACACAGACCGACTTTACATCACGCAAGTACCAAGTGAGCTCATTGGTTTCATTTCTATTATTTTTCAACCATATGAGCAAGTCCTACAGCATCATCTGTTTCTGTCTTCTCCCCAGAGGCCTTTAAATTTGCATTTAGTTCCTCATGAGTAAAATAAACAAGGGACAGAAAGAAACATTGGATAATTCCATATCCCTATGTAACTTCACTAACACCAAGGGGAGATAACTGATTGTCCATCAGCACAGTATGCCATTAAGAGTTGAACATAGTGGACAATGAGGACTGCTGAGAAGTCAAGAACAATGGCACTGGGTTTTGATCCTACTGCACGTAGTGGCTTTGTGGGAGCCTAGGCAGTTTGGATGCTCACCTTACTAGACCTGGATTGAGATGGGTGGTCCTTGAACTTCCCACAGGGCAGGGAACCCTGATTGCTCTTAGGGCTGATGAGGGAGGGGGACTTGAATGGGAGAGGGGGAGGGGGTGGCGGGGAGGAGGCAGAAATCCTTAATAAATAAATAAATAAATGAATTTAAAAAAAGAGTTGAACATATCAGATACAGTGTCAGAAGTAGATCCTGGCTTGCCATATTGACCTCCCACGTGCTGGAAATGATGAGTCAGGTGAATCAAGAGCAACTGAATTGCATTGTTCCTGTTAGCTAACCCTGGCATCTCGATTTTTGAATGTCTTGTTTTTGTTTTCACGCAGGAAATTCTCATTGTTAGTGATCACAGCTTTAACGAGCCACATGTATTTATACATCATCTCTCTTCAAGGTGCCCCACATCCTTTAGTAACGTTTCCTGACAAATGTGTGCTGTAGAAGGAAGCACTCTCCTCTTCAAAGCTGTTTCAGAAATGGAAAATAGTGGCAGGGTCAACTAGATCTGCTTTTATGCACAATCTGAGGATTTGCCTAAAATTTGCAAGATACAGGGCTCAAACCAAGATATGGACTGATGTCTGAATGATAGAGACACTTTTAACATAAAAGTCCATTCTCTTTTATGCTCTCATTGTCAGTGAACACCACGGAGGAGGGGTGGCGAGGAAGTCACTCAGTTTTCCTCTACGTTAGGAGTCCAAGAAGAAATACATTTGGGTAAAACTGAGAGGTGAGGTCTCTGCAATTGGGTGTCTATAGCATCCCCTTGACACGCACTTGAAGAGTTCCAACTAATGCAAGACATTATGTAGGATGTTGGAAATCCATCAATAAATGGCACAAGTAACATCCCCTAGGTCATAGAACCTCTATGTCCATGAACATTCCAATCTGCTGTGCAAGAAGATAGGACTAGAATAGAAAAATCCAAACTCTGGGGGCCTGCAAAATTCTGACCCTTTCTTCTCCTTAAAAAGCAGCAGGGATTGGTGACATCTGTCTTTTCTACAAGTTTACTATTTTTTTTTTTACTCTGGTCCAGATTGCTTTTGTGTGTGTGTTTTCATCCTTTTCTGCCACATTCGTCTTGAGTGCACCATTCCTCTTCTTACTATTATCCCCAAGGCCCCATTTTTTTATCATATGCTGGCAACTGTGTTTAGACTGTGAGAAGTGTGTTTTCCTTTACCTTTGGGGCTTACAAGTGTGTCTATTATTATATTGCAACAGCATATCTGTCCTTCTGAGCAAGAGGTATGCCATCATACGTTTTGCCTACAGACAAACTTGCCTTATGATTTTGGGGGATACATCTTGACAAGAAGTGACTACTACCATTGCTATATTCCCATAGTGCATTGCAACTGTGGCTCAGTGCAGAATGTGGTCTGCTCTATATTCTCTCTGTCTCTCTCACAGTTGTCGAGGTGATCCCCACTATGCCAATCATGTTCCATGCTCGTTGAAGTTCTCAGTAAAACTATGCTGTCTGGTTTCTGCTTGCCAAAGTGCTTGCCCTTCTATTTCCACCAGAGAACTATCTGGATTAAAACTGGGATAGATCACTCCAAAAACATGGAAGTATCAAGTGTGGTTTCTGGGCTTTGGGTTGCCACATCCTCAGCCCGTGACAAGGCCATGACTGTATATCTTAATGAGCTCACTTTGCCCATCCTCATACCACATGTATCCGGTTTTAGATTTCTTTTCCCTATCCCTTTGGCCTTGCCCACTGCCCAACATTAGCATAAAGAGATTCCCCCCACTCCCAACTGTCTGTCAAAGTGTCCAAGGTCATTATTTTGGCTAGAACTATCAACTTGCACAACTTACAATTCTGTGAGAAGAGAGTTTCAGTTGAGAACAAGACCATAGGTGGCTGTCTTGTTATTGATATAGGAGGACCCAGAGGATGGTCGGCAGGAGCATTCCCTAGGCAGACAGTACTGAATATAAAAAAGCTTTTTAAGCATGCCTTCTTCGGTTGTGAAATCAGTTCCTTGGTATGAGGTAATGCTATAAGTAAGTAGGGAGGCCTTCAAGTTTTCCCTCAGTGATGAACTGTCACCTGAAATTATAAGCAAAATAAACCCTTTTGACTCTAATTCTGTCTTTTTGTTTTGTTTTGTTTTTTGCTTTTGGGAGGGGGAATGGGGGGAGGGTTGACAGTATTTGTTCAGCAACAGTATTGAAATTAGAACAGACTGAATAAAAAAAGATCATGTCCTTTCCTATTTCTAGGAAGTATGTAGTCAGGTCAATGGTGAGGATTTTAGGTCATCATGAAAGGTATTTTTTTTTATACTTAAAATGTTTTATTTTTTTTATTAATTAATTTATTTAATTATTAAAGATTTCTTTTTGACAGATAAGATTAACCCACTTCAAATCACAGCATTTCCGGAGCCATCTTTCCTGAAATTGTGTTTCTGGTCCTCAGACTAGCCTGTCTCTCTTGTGTCTATTGATTCTTACTTCTGGATAAATACAGCTCACTTGAATTCTATGTCAAAGTGTAATTTCTGCTAGCGTTACCCTTTCTGCTAATCTAGTAGTCTAAAAAACATCCCTCCATCTTGAAAACTTAACATGCAACAAACTATAACCGAAAGACAAAAGACCAAAGAGAATCTTTATGGCACTTTAAGCTCAGCAGGACGTACCTGCTTGGATGAGTTCACACCCGCAGATGATACAGGTAGAAACTTCTTTAAAAATATATATTTTTTTTTATCTGTTTCTCCACCCTATGTTTGTGGAAGAAAAAGTGGCCAAGTATTGGTCATTTGGATAGATGACAAAGGGAAGTGCTGGCTACAGTCTAGCTTCTTGGCATGAAAGTCTACCACCGCTATAGATGAACTTTGCAAATGTAAATTTTCATGCTTACTCCAAAAGAAAAGTGTCTTAAAGCAAAACTATTCCATTTTTCTCTGCTAAAAGCAATCAGTTCCCATCCTTTACAAGATGGTCGAGCAGGTTTTTAAATGGTTTAAAGTTTCAAGGACTTTTTCTCCTTTGTTTATTCTTCTAGAGAAAAGGAATCGGCAAAAATCACATCCCTTAATGGCCCCTCTGCCAGAGAAAAGAAGGACCCCAAACATGTTCCACTGTAGGAAAATCAAAAATAACGCGGAAACTCCAAATATGTTAGCCTATTGAGAATATTTATTAACTAAATAATTTAATAATGAAGAAAATGCCTACTTGATTAATTGTTACAGAGTAAAAATTACAATAAAACTGTCTTGATCAGTGCTTTGCAGAAGCGCCATTACTGTCTGTGCGGTTGTTTAACAAGGATTTAATTGGAAAGATAAGTGAATGCACATTTAAAAGTATTGTTAATTTGCTTTATAATCACCCCATCCTTCACAGTATTGACAGCACAAGGCACAAACCCCTTTCTGTTTAACAAGTATTATTTTCCATATGTGCACAATAAATTCTGAAACAGTAATTGGAAATGTTATGAGTTCTAACATACCTAGTGCAGTGGGTTTGAGGTATACTTTCTTTACAAAAGGTAACCCACTTTAAATTCTTGAAAATGAGTGATAAACCTTTATCCGTTGCATCCCATCCAGAATAGATCAGAATCCATTTCACTCATTTCTTTAAAAAAAAAATTCAATCGTTTACTTTTTTTTTGTCAAATAACGTTAAGATTGAAAAGAGGGGAAATTCGATTATTTTTAGTCAATGGTTATATTACATATTACTTTCTTCAAGATGCTTAGAAGCGTGGAAGAGAATGTAACCATGGTGCTTTATAGAATGCGGCCACAATAAAACCACCTGGATCTGACAGTGATTGCATTTAAACCTATTGAAGGAAACAAGAAAGCTGTCAAGAGTATCCTTGGTTGGGGCCCACCCCTGCAGCCACATAGATGAACAGGGGACCCTACCCTTCTGAGAATCTAATCAGCATGGCTTACAAATTATTCCTGAGCTTTCTAAGTTACAAAGAATTCCAAATACCTGACTTGAACTGTACCTTGTCATTTATCTCATCCAGTGGAGAAAAAAAAATTAGAAATGTCTGGCCTATTGGCTGACCATGAATGCATCCTAATTCCTAGGCATAATTCCAAAGAGAAAGAGGAAGAAAGTGTGAGGCTTGTCTTGAAAATGGTGAGCTACAGTGGAAGGCTTTCTCCCATGGTCACCTTCCCAGCTTCCCAGTTATGACGAGTAGGCGTGATCTTTTTATGTCAAGAACTACGGGAACATGCTTACTGCCCTCCTTAACTACGGCTGTCTCTTATTAGAACTGGTAGAAATTCTTAATTTTCTTTAAATGGCTTTCGTGGTGGTGGTTTGTTGTTTTGTCTTATTTCTGTAGATAGGAATCATTTCAACTATCAAAGCTTAGAAATTCTGAATGTTTCATTAGAATACTTTTGGATATGAATGTCTTGCTCTCTGATAAAACACACATATCTTTAGTTCGGCTACGCCTCTGAGATTTACCAGCAAGCGAGAATTTTCAACCATTAATAGCAACCCACATGTCACAGAGTCCTTTCTTCATTTCTACATGTGACCCGTGTATTTTGACTTCTTTAGTCAGAATCCTCACATGCTGGTGTTTTGTTCCCCGGGTGGGGTGAAAACCATGCTATATATACACACAAATATTCTGCAAATATTACTTTTATTTCTTCTTGGAATTTCTCCTTTGAGCTGCGGGTTTTACAACCATTTGTCTTGGGTGAAAATGTGTTTGGGCCCAAGTGCTTTCCATGTACATTTCAACCAGACAGAGCTGAGATGGTCAATAACGAAGTGTCCAGCCGCCCTTTCATTAACCGAAATGAAAAAAAATGTAATGTTTGCTAAGAGAACCAGGATGCTGAGAAGGGGGAAGACTATATGTTTCTGTGCCTCCCTGTATATGAGGGAGCCACGGGGTGCAGGAAAGAGATGAGGCTTTTTATGCTCCGGTAGGGGGAGCATTCTTTTCCCTACTGTACGAACAGCATGGTGCATGTGTTTAAATATGCCATCCAGAAATGCAGACTTTTCATTTTCATTTTGCAAGTGGGAAATTTCACTATGTGATGGGCACATTACTCTTCTTAGCGACACATTTTGTGCAAACTCATTTGGGAAAGAATAGGAAATTTAGAATACTGCCTTCATATTTCTTCTGGAAATGTTAGCCTGAATCCATTATTTCCAAACCTGATGAGGATTACAGTTCATTTGTATTTCACAGCGACCCATATTGTATTCTGTTTTGTGAAGTAAATAAGAGATGATGCTGTTCTAATGGTGCTTGGGATTTGCTTTCCATATGAATAGTTTTATTTGGGGGGCAAGAGGAAAGGAAAAGGAAGCTAAGACTAAAATAGATGATTTAGCCTTCACTAGATGGAGTGTGTTATTCTGACAAAGAAATGCCCTGAATTATTTTTATAGATAATTTAAACTGGAGGAGGTGGGATTAAAAACTCACTTAGGTCACTGAGCACATCCATATTCAAGTGACATTATATAATGCACTGTTCGGGAACACCCAAATCTATCCCTATTTAACTTCATTTAAAATGCTTGCGGACTAATTTGATGGCCGAGTAGGTGGGTGCTCGGAGCCACCGAACGGCATTTTCTTCGACATGATCCCCACCTGTTCCATTGTGCCTAACACAATTAGAACTCTGCTTAGTTTGCTCAAATAAGAAGGGCAAATGGTTTCACCTTTTATAGCAAAGATGTGTTTATTGTGACCGATTAGGAAGTTGTGTTAAGGATACTGCTGTGGTGTCGTAAGTAAGAGAGGATGACTTCTGTTATTTACTCACAGCACGGACATTGCCTTTTTAAAGGGAAACAAGTTCTAGAGAGGTACAATGTCTATGGTGCCTAGTTTCTATTCCTGCACTGCAGCGCTAAGTTAATAAAAACTAACTCTTCCTTGTCGGTTGCTGTGCGGAGCTTACTCCTTGTGGAAGCAAGGACCCATGTCTTCTTATCAGCCAGGAGAGCACGCGAACTAGACAGGAAACCGTCAGGGGAAGATGAGAAACAAGAGGTGTTTTGGAAGAGTCAGAAGAGGTAAAGGTCTTGTGGCAAAGAATGAAGAATTCAGAAGAACTGAGAACTTTAGGGGGAAAATAAAAAGCCTTGATTTTAGCAAGGAGTTGGAAGAGGAAGTCATATCTTACTTCACCATTGCGCCAGAGCCAAGTCTGTTTTACCCACTAACAGAATTCATCTTTGGCATTAGGTATATAACTAGACTATTTTGGTCGAGTCCCATTCATTATGCAAATCACATATTTAGTTCATTCTCATCGGCATAAAAATTTTCAAAATAATTTTCCATAGGAAGAAAAAAAATTCGCTGTCCCTTAATGACTTTGGCTGATAATCACCAACATTATTTTTATGTCTGTAAAGTTCTCCTCAAACTACCACTAAAACTAAACTTTCTAAAGGGGAGAATTTTTAAAAATCATCTGTGATAGGAAAAAAAATCTCAAACCACAGTCTTCGAGAAGTTCCTTTTGCACATTATCCTCACTTACTTTGGATATAAGCTGATGGGCTTTGTGGGACAACCGTTACTTTCAATACTCTCTTAGCCTAAAAATAATTAATGTCAATGGGGAAAAAAAAAGAAATATTGACTTTTTAATGTATGTATCACGTCTTCCAATCTCCAAAAATTCTAAAGCTAAAACATCAGCACTATGAGAGAGGCAAACTAATAAATAGATGTACATATGATTATTTAGAATATTCCATGGAACACAAAGCTAATATCAGCTTAAGCCGAAATGAAAAAGAATATACTTTTGTTTATTACCTGAAAAATTAAGGAAAATGACGAACTTTAAGTACAACTAACCTCCAGTTTGAAAAGCATCATTCAGATGTTAACTCTGTCTCTAACCTTTTTTCATCTCCACATTGGGTCTGTTCTCAATTTTACATGACAGAAAAATGACCAACTGCAGGTCTGAATCAAACTCCCTGTTTCTGATCCACCCATAATCTCTTTCCCCCAAACACTTGACTATAGTACCCCAATAGGGTCCTTAGTCAACCCTGGAATCAACCGCTTTGACTAAGTTGAAGGCCTTTACCAAGGTACCAAGGTTCACACCTAGAGACTGAGGTCCCGGCCCATCTAGACACATTCGTGGGATGGAAGGCATCCCAGAGGAATGCAGTATTCCAGCAACAAGATGTTTCTCCACAACTGATCTTTCACAGTTTGTGGATGAGTACCACACAGGAGGGATTGACAAAGGAGATACGAGGCACCCCTGAGGCATCTCTTTTACATGCAAGCAGTTTATCAAATGCTTAAAACTCACCAAACAAATTTTGCAGGTTTTGGAAAAATTTTGAAGATGCAGTAAATTTGCTTGAAATTTGATATAATTGTACCTTTCTGTATTGATTTTTTTCAGGAAAGGGATAATTATGTCTAAGTTACACTGGCTAACTTCGTCAGACACTCAAGTATGGACCCTCCTGTGTCCTGACTCATCTATTGTTATGTAATATTTGAAGTGCTTTAGGGAAAAAAAATCACCTGCTTTCAGTCTTTTTTTTTTTTTTTTTGGATTTTTCGAGACAGCGTTTCTCTGTAGCTTTTTTTGGTTCCTGTCCTGGAACTAGCTCTTCTAGACCAGGCTGGCCTTGAACCCACAGAGATCCGCCTGACTCTGCCTCCTGAGTGCTGGGATTAAAGGCGTGCGCCACCACCTGGCTGCTCTCAGTCTTTTAAGCAATCACCATTTCTACCAAGCATACGATGACATGTGAACATCAGTAGTCCAAGATACAGAGAATTACAACTGAGAACTTAAAATAAGAGACACTTAGCATTGAACAGAAATGGTGAATGTTGAGGAATCAGAATAATGATGTAGAATCGAATCGTGTAGTTGAAAATATGGTTAACAGAGACAGTCCAGCAATTCAGCCTTAGTATTGAGACCCTAGGTAAGTGCTGACTCTCCTTACAATCCTGTGATAACTGGGACATAAATAAGCACCAGTTTTTGGTCAATGTTTTGGTTGATTGGTCCTGAGATTTGTTTAGAAAAAAAAAAATGAGCCTTCATAAAAGAAGGAAAAACTGTTTGCTCTTTTGGTTATATCAGAGACACATGACAAAGCATTCAAATATAGTGCAAATAATTGCAAACCGATGTATCCAACTGTTTAAAAATTGAATAAATAATTGAGCTTTTACACATGAGCAACCCTTGCTTAAAAACTACAAATCAGAGTTCTACTGTTTGAATCTATTTTATTTTGTTAATAGATGAGCTAATATGATAAACATTTAATTATATAATATATTATTAGCCATTTTTTGGCATATCATTAACTTTAAATAGTATTAATATTTAATATTTTATAATACACACTACAAAGTTCTTATTTTTCCAGCTGAACAGAAAATGTGCATTGATAGTAAATCTCTTTAAAGTGGGTTTTAAGAGGCCCAGCATGTGAAACTTGTCCCATTTGTACTGTTTGATCAGAAATACTCCAAATGCTACAGCATAATAAAGCAAATGGTAGAAGATGACGATGATGCCAAAGTTATATTATGATTTTGTATTTAAGTAGAATGCATTGTGTAATAGGCAAAATTGCATATTTAAATGTTTGAGAGAGCATTTAAAATGTGAGAGTAGACATCTAAGTGTATCAACTTCTTAAAGATGGGTAAGTCAGAAGATATAAAGAAATTACTATTTTTTATTGTGTGGGACTATAAAGCAAACACAGGCTATTCAGATGAAAGACACAGTTATCTCACGCTTATGGGGACAATCTTGGGCAGATATAGATCTATATGAATTTGACCAACCAGCTTTCTTTACTTTAGAAAACATCAGTAAATATCATCAGTATTTCATGTGTGGTGGACAGCTGAGCATCCTCAGTATTTACATAGGTCGATGTGATGTTCTTTGCTCCATGGGCAGGGATTGTGTTTTTAGTGCCAACCAGCATTCACAGAGAGGCACGCCTTTGTCATAAGCAGAACCGGATCAGAAAGAGTAAAAGGAGCGCTCCAACCTACACCCATTTTCATGGAAATCTTCCAACGGTATTCCAAACTACTTTAAAGCAGCCACATTTTCAGCTAGGGAGGGCAATATGAAGAAGTCAGGGCTTAAGAAAAAAATGAACTTTTGTTCCTTATTAATAAAAATGTTGATGGTACACTTGTAAGAATGAAATCTGAGGGTTTTTTTTTTTACCCTTTCCCACATGGAATTTTTCCTATACTATTAATAATTGAACATTGTTCCTATTTAAAAAAAAAGAACACTATGAGATGTCAAAATGTCTTGATTTCTAACTCTACCTGAATTTCCAATGATCTGAACATATGATCAGATGAGGCCTGTGGAATATCATAAAGTTAGAAGAAAAATCCACTTGGTTTGTCTCTGCTTCTTATGAATTTAGCTGTGATTTAATTAGGGGACTACTGGGTGACATGGTGAAAGAAGTTGTTTGGTTGATTATTCAATAAGTCAGTTCTGACAGAGATCAACCCATTTCAACAGAGTAAATAAAAAAGACAAAATATAACTAAAAGGTTGCCTACAAGTTAGTGAATTTTTCCGGAGATCACCATGGTCTCCAGATGCATACAACACCCAGCTATTTTCAATCCACAGCTGGTATGAAGTTTTGCATGCCTAAAGTGAATGTCAGTATGATAGGAAGAAATCAATAAGCTTGCTCTACACTGTGATCCTCGTTGATAGCACATAATTACACTCAAATTACAGTCTACTCAAAATACAATAATGTAGTTATAATAACTAATGTCTACTGAGGACTTACAGATCAGAACAGTGCTAAGTTTAGATCAGCAGTGTATACCTGATAATCAAAATAACCATGCCAAGCAGGTGCCATTATCATTCCCGTCTTCAGGTGAAAGTATTGGGAATAGTGAGACAATAGTGAGTATGGAGTTAGTAAGTAGGTCCAAACAGGGATTCTTGAATTGAGCCCATTTTCTAGGACCATTGACTGATTATTAGTTTCACAAAAAGGAAAAGATACAGGAACTAAGTGCTCTCTATCCCCAAACACTGGAACTGTGAGGAAGACATGATACCCAGAAAATTCACTTGAAAATTCTCATTTTATCAAACCGGCAACTTTCTCTTCCTGCCCAGTGCACACTGGAGGCCATGCTCCAGTCATCCTGGGATACAGTTCTACCCAGAGCCCTGAAAACACTGGCAAATTTATTTTTCAGCCTTTCAACTCAGGCTAAAATGCCATCTCTTCTCCAACATGAGTCTTGAGTCTGCCACATACAAGTTATTGCTTGCTTGCTTGCTTTTCTAGTCTTCCCTGATTTCATCTGTACTCTGGTCGGAGGACTAAACACCATAGAGTCTTTTACTTACATCCTTGCCTGCTTCCTTCTTCTCCTTTCAAAACCCTGAATTCCTAAAGGGAGAATGCGGCTTCTCAGCTCTACCTCACTACCTGGCAGAGGACTCTGGGCAGATATGTGATAAGTAAGTGGACTTTTCATGAGCCATTGTGAAAAATAAATAGAGAGAACAAATTAAAAAGAATCCAAGCTATCCAGGGAGCAAGCTGCCTCAACTACAGAAATGGTGTATTGTGCCCTGGCTTCACATTTTCAGATTCTCAAGCAGCACAAAACTTCAATTCTCCAAAGACAACTCTGGAAAGGCTTCCCAGAATTACAGCTTCTCTCACAGTCATTTCATCGGTGGGAGGGGATTTAAGAGGAAGGAACGGGGCGGTTTCTTTTCCTGAAGACATTCCATCTAGAGACTGAAAAATGATAAGTGTCATTTCGTTTTCCTTTATTTCTAGTGTTTACGAGATTTCTTTCTGCATGCTGAGCAGTCTCATTTTGAGTTTAATATTGGATGTGATATAAGACATGCACGTCTTTTCCATTATAAGACATTACATTTCAAATCCCCATACCTTGTGTCTCTGCACTCGACAGATGGTGTCCTGCAAGACAACGGCCAGTAAGAGGCATGATCGTACTAAATTGGAAGCATGAGGCAACAGGGTGTGTTTTTATTAGGAGGGCAGGGAGGAAATTTGAGGGGACTGGGGTAGAAGAAATCACCCACAGATGCTGGTCTCTGTCTACTGGTCGATGTGATTTTTGAATTGTGGTAATTCCTGTTTGTGTGACAGTTCATCAAAAACTGAGGGCACCGCTTTTGAAAATTGCCCATGGTTTCATTTCCAAACTAGATGCAGGTTCTGTGCCTTTGATTATTAGAATTCTTCGACTCACTCAGTGTCCCAATGAGGAGGGCCTTTGGTAAATACTGCCCCAACTGACTTTCTGCAAGAGATCCTTAACAGAAGGAAGAGGCAGCAGAGCAAAACCCATGACTTTTCTTCTTTTACAAGCATTGCCTAAACACACAGTGGCAACCCATGAGTTAGTCAAACTGACAATATAGAAAAACGTATTCGGGTTAGAGAGGTGAGCAAATAGGGAAATGTGGAGACTATTTTCTATATATCAAACTCTTTTCTACATGTATCAAACAATTTCATATACTTTGTGGAAAACAGTTCCATGTGTTCCTAAGGTTTAGCTCTTTGACCAAATACTTCATTTAAAACCATAAAGGATACAGGATATGCCAATTTACCTATGAGTCATGAAGGAATAATACTATATATTTTTTATACTTAATATCAATTAGGTAGTTCTTTTGGCCAAAGGTAAGTCTTGTTTTCCTCTCATTCTGTTAAGAACTGGATAGACTTGAGCCCCAACTCTCTCCTCATTGAATGGGGGTTACTCATGTAAAAAGGAAGATGGAAGATGGGGTGCTAATGAACATATGAGTGTGTGCTGGCCCCATTAAAACAGGAAGGTCATTCCTCTGCTGGTCCCATTCTGAGCTCAACCATCCTCATGATCTTGCTGAGGGCCACATGAGCACTGGGGTGTTTTAAGAAAAGAGGATGAGCCAGATAATGGATGGCACACACTTTTATTTATAGAATTACAGGCAGTAACAAGTGGATCTCTGTGAGTTCGAGGCTAGCCTTGTCTAGAAAGTGAGTTCCAGGATTGCCAAGTCTACACAGAGAAACCCTGCCTCAAAAAGCTGAAAAGGAAAAAGAAAAGAGAATGCTGACCCAGCATGACAGGGATTGAGTAGTGAGTGACATAAATGTTATGTACCAACACCAGTTCACCATAATTTTCTTCTAAAATAATTAAAAGCCCAGTCCATATGTTTCCTATTATTTAAAATTGTTCCACCAGGCTGTATTAGTCGGACAGAAGCAATGGTTCTTTCACTAGAGAAGAGTCAGAGCCGTTTCATCAGGCTTTTTGTCATTTGTTTAATTTGTTTGTCTCCAATAGTGGTTTCACGAACTTTCATAAACTCCTACTGTTACAGAAAATCAACTTATTCATGATTTCTGCATTCACACAGAAAACTAGTGAGGAGGGAAAGGGTCAGAAAGGTATCCAGCATGGATTTGCTTCATTGAATGTGCTGAGTAGTCCAAGGCTTCTGAATTGCAAGTTAATGTATATTCTGTTACGGGATTTTGTCTGAGATGACTTAACTATGAAGATTAAATCCTCCAGCAGCCTGGAAGATTTCTTGTGAGCAAAGGCAAACTAGATATACTTTTATCAAAATAATTCTTAATAAATGGGAATTTTCCAAAATGAGAGATAGATAGGTGATATAGGTAGGTAGGTAGATAGATAGATAGATAGATAGATAGATAGATAGATAGAGATAGGTAGATAGGTAGATTAAACTGATTACTCCAAAATAATGTTTACTACTTTATAGTTAAACATCTACTACTAATTTTATGCATTTGACTTCCTCCAAAAATTTAAATATTTTGATTTATATTCACTAGCTAGTCAAGTTTTATTTTTAAAAAAAAAAACAAGAATAGGAAACAAGAAAAGAACTGTTGTCCACATATTTTTATCTATTAGAGACACACTTTGTTGACATCAGACATTGAAGAAGCTCCAAGTGTAAAAACCCAGAGCAGCCTGAGCGGAGCTGCCTACACATGTGCAGGACTGGCTGGAGAATCAGCAGGAGTCAAATCCCCCATGACGTTGGAGCACCTGTACTGTGCAATTGCTCACACAAAGCATGCTGGCAAACATAAAACTCTAGGAGGATAGCAATGTTGCTGCAATATAATTTGGACGAATAGAAGGTTGAAAATTGGACCATGTAACACACACCACAGATCTGTAGAAGCTGATTCAATTCAAACAATAATTCAGTGAAGCACTTGGGGTGAATTGAAATAAGCAAAGTCACACGTTTTACTCTCAAAACCTAAGTCTACATTCCCAAAAAAAAAAAAAAAAAAAAAAATCAACAGACAAATACAGTTAGGCCAAAGTTTCTGACAGAGGAAGTCCTTAATTCTAAGCAGACCCAATTTAGCTTTGTTTAATTCTGAAATTTCTTGTAAACACCTCCATATTAGTGCTTCATTTTTTGCCACCAGAATAGTTTGACATATTTCTGTTTTCAATGCTGATAAATGTATTGAGAGTTCACAGGTCTATTGGACAATGATTAAGATTCCATCCTAAGATTTAAAATGTTCTTTCCAAATATTTAGACCAACACAAAGAAAATCTGACTGGAAATTCCCAGTTTCATGAACAACCAAAATCAAAAGAGTACCGAGATATTCTTAGCTCTGTGACTTTTTCTCTTAATTATGTATCAAGTAAACAGAGGATAACAAACACCTCAAATCTGTATACAGCTGCATTGCTGTGTTAGAAGAATAGTATAAAACTTGATTGTGTTAAAGTATTAAAGACGTCTTATAAAAATACAAATATTATAAATATATGGACAGAAAATATATATAACATCTGGGAATTCCATATATTAAACACACCCCTGTGCACATGCAAGCACCCTGTAAATTCTAAATAGCCCTTTGAGTAGTCTTATAGACAGATGACAGTCTTAGAGGGAAAAATAGGTTTTGCCTTGGTAAATATCTTGCATGAATTTTGTTCATGTTATAAGAAGACAAAATGTAAAGAACAACCTCAAATGGTTGAACTTCAAATACATGTTTATATTCTAATTTTGATCTTGCATCCAAAACACAAAGTAGAGTTCATTTTATCAACTTTCTCTATTCATGGGGCTTTCCCAAAAATTTTCTGTAGATGATGTTTTCCAAGCATTTTCTTTTAGAGAAGAGATCGTGAACAGGGATCGTAAGCTTTATTTCTCCATCTTTCATAATGTGTGTGCATGGTTTTATAATCAATTAGTAGCAGGGAAAAAGAGAAAAGGGAGATTTTAATTTTTGCGATGTTCATATAGCTTTTCACCCGGCACTGAATGTTAAAAAATATCTGGGGCCAGTCTTTTTCCTCCTTTTCATATGATTTAACTGTCTGACCTTGGAAGCTCTGGCTTTTTCTTTATTCTTAAATTTTAGTATCTGTGTGAAAACAGGTAATGTCTATAACATTTCCGTGGATCAAATGTGCCCCTGCAGGCAACAGATTTAAGTACTCCATTTTCAAGGGCTTTTCTTCTATCATATCGATCATTTCTAGTTTGTTCAGTCTGCTCTGTTCACTTCAGAAGTACTAATTTCATTTGCCTTCCATACTATAGTTACCATTGCCAATGTACATTAATTATACTGGCATACTTTATGTCTCTGGTGTCTTGCAATCCTTTTATATGGTTTCTTCTATTTTGTATAGCATTCTGTGCTTTCAATTGTGTGTATTGTATTTTCGCTCTACTTTTACATTATAGGCTTTTAAAATTTCCTTTTATTTCCTGCTTTCTATCAACTTGTTTTTCATTAATTTTAAGACTTTCTGTTCTTTTCAATTTTTTTCTGATATTATAAGATAATGTCTTTAAAACTATAGATATTATCTGTTGAACCCTCTAAGTTCTTGATAATTCCTCTTCTGACATGTGTCCATGTTCCTTTCTACCTGAGGTGTTATCAGTGATGGTGTGATAATTCTGTAATCGCTTAGCTATGTCTAATGAGTAACAATTCTTTACTAAAGGTTGGTGTTTTTGCACTCAATCTTTTTACTTTTTTTAAAAGAAAACAAACTACCTTTTTCTATTTTAAACACCAATCTCAGTTCCCACTCCCTCCCCTCCTTGCACTCACTCTCTTACCCTCCCTCTCCTTCCCTGTCTCCCTCTCTCTCCCTCTTCCCTCCCTCTCCCTTCCTCCTTCTTTCCCTCCTTCTTTCCCTTCTGTCTCTCTCTCTCTCTCTCCCTCTCTCTCCCTCTCTCTCTCTCTCTCTCTCTCTCTCTCTCTCTCTCTCTCTCTCCTTCTGTACCTCCCTCTATTTCTCCCTCCCTCCTTCCTTCATTGCCCTTGTTTTTCCTGTTCTCTGGCAGTATTGGAAGTTAATAATTTCTGACCTGCCCTCCTTTCATTTAGTTTTCTATTTAACTTCCTTCTTAAGGCACAATTTAGAGGAAAGAAATAAAGCGGTTTTGCTATCAGGATTTCCATCTTTTGGATTTCTGAAAGTTTATAGGACCCTACTTACAGGATCCTGGAATTCTACTTAAACCATCAACTATCACTTTCAAAATTAAAATCCTATTAAGAAAACAAATTTCATCTTGGGTTCCCGACCCTTGTCTCTGCTCCTATATTCTCCCTTTGTTTTAGGGTGACTCCGTAGGATTAGATAGTACCTGTGATTATTTCTGGTTTGAGGGTTTTATTTTTGTCTTATGAAAAATGGAGCATTTTTTTTTTTTAGTGTTACTGTGGTTCCATTACTTTTAGTGACTTTTGCTTTGGGTGTGTTTTCAAGGAATTCCATGCTGCGCTTTTCAGAGAAAACAATCTGATCTGGGCTCTTGAAGGCTTTCAAAGTTTGTGTCAAATACATTCTTGGAAGAAAATAATGAATTTTTTTGAACAAAACAAATATATTACTCTTTTCCAAAATCCTTTGCCTCAGATGACATTATCTCTTTCAAATGAAGGCATCAGGCCTACCTTTCTTTAAGTGTTCGTTCTTTCTATATATTTATATTTATATATCTATATCTATATATATTTAATTCTATAATGCCAGTCCATCTATAGAGGTACATCAATATCTCTACCATGATAAAGACTTTATATAATAGTTAAACTTGACATTTGACCTTTACAGCAAGCCAGCAATTTGCTACTTAATTAAATGTATATTTATTACTTTTAATACGTGAGAAAATATTTGGTGAGGAGAGAGCAGAAGGAAAGTTTATGAATGTCCTCACACCAGCTGGCTGACTCTGTCCACACCTTTCTCCTAACTGGACTAGCTCTCTTCTGTAGGCAGCTGACTGATGTGTTCTTTCTGGAGGACTTCTAGTCCCACCAACCTTTCTAAAAAGCTTACCAAAGAACTTTTGCCAGTTTTTCACTTGAGAGCAGCTTTACTCATGTAAATCTTCCCTTTCATTAAACTGTAGGCTATGTGTTAGAGTCTATTGCATCAAACACATAAGGCCCCAGTGATAGCATCCCTGCATCCTTCACCACTTTCACACTTTCGGGGGAAGCCTTCTTTACTACTAAAAGTGCCCATATTTTTAAGTTACCTATTCTTTTTCTAAAAATTAGGAAAGAGTCAACATTTCCACTCATGGAAAAATAGCATAGCCTTTGCACTGCATTGTTTTCAGGACTGGAAGAGAAGGTATGGATTTCCAACTAGTTTGATTAATTTGTGTATGTCCCGGGGGTGTCCATCAGAAGGCCTCCCAGCAGATCACTTGGATCGCAGGTGATCGTTTCACCTGTAATGTCTCAAACATTGGCTCTGCAAACTGCTCTTTCCTGCCCAGTGTAATTCCACTGCTTTGGGTTTGGGCAAGTCTCCTATGCTCTTAATGAATATGCCTTAGTATTTTTTTTCACCAACTATCTGATACAGCCTTCTCTGGCTGTTTATATATACTTTCTGTTTTAAGAAATCGAGTCAATACTGAGGTAAACAAAGGGACTTTAAAATGTTTTCCCTGGTTGGTTCTCTACCCCTGTTCTTCCTGCTGAAGCTTCCTTATTTTACTGCCTTAGAAACTTAGCTATGGAACTTTCTCTATTTACTCCTTCCAAAAACTTGCAGAGTTCACTTTCAATTAAATTATTATCAAACCCACATTTTTGTTCCTTAACTCTCGGCTTTCAACATATTGTTTGAAGTCTGGTTTTATACATTTGCTTAAGTGATCACCGGTTATTAGTATGAAAGATAAATTTGATCTCTAGTCAGAGAGATTCCTTTCTTTGCAGTCACACTACTGCCTACAGATACTGTAGATGCTTAGTGCTCCTACTTTCCCAAGGCTCTTTCAGCCTGTAGATCTCTCCTTTTATTGTGTGTGTGTGTGTGTATCACACATGTCAAGATCAGGAGACAGCTTTGGGAACTCTGTTCTTTTCTTCTACCCTGTTCTGAGGTTAGAACTCCAGTCACCAGGTAGGCACAGCAAGCTCTTCTGCACAGCAAATCATCTTCCTGTTCTCAGAATACACAGTACTATCTCATTGTGTCCATGAAGCAATGAATGCCTAGAAAAGTTACCCTATCCAAGGACAGATACCTAGTATATGGCAAAGCCAAAATTAATTGAACTTAACAGTCAGTGCATTCCTCATCACTGTGCAGTTCATTATCTTAAACTTGATTTGTTTTTAGGTCAAGAATAGACTTCCTGCATTTATGGTCACTCTTTCTATACTATGTGCACCAGGTTTGGACAACTCTGTACCCTTCATGTGGAGGCAAGCACTGGTGTTGCTGTATCTTTTTGTTCACTTGATCCAGCATCCAATATAGTTGACAATGTCATTTGAAAGTTATCCATTCTCATTTTGTAAGTGATGCTCTTGTCTGGTGCTATTTGTCACAAAATTAATCAGCTAATCCTCAACTTTGTGCCACTAATAGCAATTATTTGAATTTAGGATGTCATGTGTACGTAGGAACTTATAAGTTATTACAGGGGCTGGGGAGATGACTGTATCAGAAAGTCAGGATAAAAGTTTGAGTTCCAGACTCATGAAAAAAAAATCTCACAGAGAAATTGCTTGTAACCCTGGCACTGAACAAGTTGAAGACAGGAGATTTGGGGGCTGAGAGGTTTCTGGCAGGTCAACATAACTGAATTGGTGAGACCCACATTCAGAAAAAAGACCCTGTCTCAAAACATAAGGCAGAGAAGAACTGAGGAAGACACCAGGCATGGTCCTCTGGCTTACACATGAGTGTGCACACACATGCGCACACACACACACACACAGACACACACACAGTCATACATTCCAAAGGTACGCATTTGATGAGCATGTATCTAACTCCCTGTTCACTCTCATGTTGTTAACTGTTTGACTGCTGATCTGTGACGACGTAAATGAATGCAGACAGATTATAAAAATATATACAGCTTTAATAGGGAAATAGACTTACAGGACCACAGGTTCCCGCGGAGAACAGGAAAAGCAGAGAAAAAGGGGCTGCTGGGATCATGCCCGGCAGATTTATCAGTAAACATTAGCCCGAGGCGAACACGCCCCCAATGGGTGGGGATATATCCCTACACTGATCTTTTCCTAGTAGCTTCTCCTACTCAAAAGAGCCATTTCCTGACTCCTCCACACTTTACTTTCTCTTTGTCTCCTGAAGAAATTCATTAATGTCCCAAATTAGACAGCGACAACCAGCCTCTTTCATTGTGAGGGGCAAAGCAATGTGGACTTTAAAACAGAGACTGTGCCATCATGGTTTAGGGGTCAGTTTGAGCCCCACTGTAAAGACAGGACAACTTTAAATGTGTTCAAGCAACTCAATGCTCTGCTTTTGTCGTACCTAGGGTTTTTTTGTTTGTTTGTTTTTTATTTATTTATTAAAGATTTCTGCCTTCTCCCCGCCACCACCTCCCATTTCCCTCCCCCTCCCCCATCAAGTCCCCCTCCCTCATCATCCCTAAGAGTAATCCGGGTTCCCTGCCCTGTGGGAAGTCCAAGGACCACCCACCTCCATCCAGGTCTAGTAAGGTGAGCATCCAAACTGCCTAGGCTCCCACAAAGCCAGTACGTGCAGTAGGATCGAAAACCCATTGCCATTGTTCTTGAGTTCTCAGTAGTCCTAGGGTTTTTATGGCTGTGAAGAGACATAACCATGGCAACTCTTATAGTGAAAACATGTAACTGGGGTGGCCTGCCTACAGTTTCAGAGGTTCAGTCCATTATCATCATGACGGGGAGCATGGTGGAGTACAAAGAGATGTGGTGCTGCTGGCTGCATCTTGCTTTGCAGGCAACAGGAAGTTGACTGAGACACTGGATGGTATCCTGAGCACAGGAAACCCCAAAGTCCACCCCCACAGTGACATACTTCCTCCAATAAACCCACACCTCTTAATAGTGACACTCCCTTTGGGGGTTGTTTTCTTTCAAACCACCACAGCTTCCTCTATTATAAAGAAGGCTGACAATGTTCAGTTCCTTAAAGTTTCACGTAGAAAAGCAGAGATTAATATCTTTTATTATCACCATTAGCTTCTGTAAATATGGTGACTGTAAAATTTCTTATAATTCTATTTTAAAGGGGACGATAGTTTGGTAAAGCTTTTCTAATACTTGGCCTGAGTTAAGGAGTATAGTTCCTAATTCTTTCTCAAATATTACTAAATTTAATATTTTATCAGAGATATGCACTAAATGAAGAATTTAGTCACTGAATAACTCCTGTTATATTTTTCTGTCAATCCTAGCACATTCTTGTGAGGTGTTCAAGGAATTTTGCTTATGAGAAATACACTTCTAAATAATTTCACATAAGTGAAACATCTTTATTTTCCCAGATATTTATTACTTTTATTGTGTTTAACTTTACCACTCAGGCAGAACTTCTGGTATCATTTTGTAAAATCTCCAGTCCAGCTCTAATGCTTGCCTCTGATGTATCTGGTTCTATTTAACTGAAATGAGGGAACTGAATACTTTGAGCTTTTCCTGCTATTTTTAGCTGACTATTGGACTTTTCTTGTGTCATTCTGTAAGAAACCTTGACAAGTTAAATTTATCCACACAGAAACCTATAGTTAGGAGACCTGTGAGACGACTGTAATTTCCTTCCCATTAGTTTCAATGAATTCCATGCACGGGGAACAAGAAGCTGGAGTGTGGAGCCTGTGTTTCGTGGGATGCAGGTATACTGGGGAGAGAGTATCCAGGTCTTCCTAAGTTGCTTCTCTGCTACCCGTTACCCTTAATCCTCCAGCAAGCACAGAATGGAACAGTGGTGCCGAGAACCAGACACTTAACTCCTTGAACACAAAAGACACATAGACACATAGCTTGCTCTTTACACACAACCTGTGAATATGATTAATAACAAATATGAGTGTCTTTTCTCTGGTAGCCAAGGTGAATGGGAAGAATTGAGTGATCACCAAGCATTTATTTAAGCATCATTTTGGCCATCTGGATTCTCCGTGGAGAAAGAAATATTTGAAGGGAATTGCCTTTGGTCACAAAGATGATTTGACTCTCCTCCCTATTTATATGTTAATCATACCATAGGCACCATTGTTCAAAGTTCCATAAAAGAGGCCCCCTTTTACCCCACTGCTGCTTGACAATTTAGATAGCATGGTGATCTCTAAGAAGGATAAAGACCATTTCTCCAAACAAATCTCACTGACCTATATGAAGGAAAATCAACTAAACCACTTAGTCCAGATAAAAATCATATAACCAATGACCTACAGAAGACCACTTAGCTTCTACGCATTGGCTTCTTTCTTTTTTTTTTTTTTTTTTTTTTTGGCCAGAGAATTTTATGCTGTTTTATTGTATGCTACAGCCAGTGTATATAAAATAGTTAAACCTTGTGAAACAGAAATCCATGAAGATTCAGAGAGGTAGATGTTAAGGATTGACAAGTAAAGACTGTGTATTATGGCACGTGTTAGAGAAGCTTCTGTACAGACTTCAGAATATCCACTGGTTCATGAAAAGTGGTTTAAGAAACCTCAAGATAGCTGACTACAAAAAGGAACAGACTTTCTGGGGTCTGAAGGGATTTGTACTGGAAGACACTCCGGTCAGCAGAGGGTCATGCTGAGCATTCTGCAGACAGAACTGTTTCAAGTCTGCAGCTGCCTGGGAAACCTTCACGCGGTTGAGCCCGGCTTCCAGCCGGAGCTGCTGAACCACCTTCTTCATGGCGGCGACGCTAGAGGAACCCGACATGGTGCTCGGGACAGCCGTGCCGACTCGTCGGTCCGGGTGAGGGGCGGCAGGTCACGGGCGCATTGGCTTCTTTCTTAAAACACAAGCTGCTTCATGGGACATATAATTTGCACCTCAATATTTAAAATCAAGTGCTTATTGGACACCAACATTATCAGCTGATTTGGCATTGGTTCTATCCATTCTTCAGCAATAAACCTAAAATCCAAACTATGGATAAGTCCCCTTTATCATCATCTCCAATTTACCTGTGACCTGGTGTAAAGTAGAGGACATCGAAAGGTGATAGTGAACCTCTTGCACAAATGTTTTGTAGATTAAGCCGGAGAAAACCGTCATTCACATATAGAAACTATATATTATTACTAGTAGAGGAAGAAAAGGGTTTGCATGACTGTGGTTAAATTTCTTTTATTGTTGTGTTTATAGGATTCAGAACCAGTGATTATTCTATATTTGTAAGACCAGATCATTTTTATCTCTTATAAGACCTCTTTAATAATATGTATTATTTAAATCTCTAAACATAATGACTTTGAGTGGAGCATTGAGCAATGAGGTATAGTCTGCTGGATCCCTAGCCATGAATTATTTTGAAAAGTCTTGAGATAAAACTATTCACTGACTCTTTAAGAACCCCTGGAACTTATATAAAAGAAGCATCCATAATAAAGCTCCTTCAGATCAACAATAAAGTAATAAATGAACAAAAGCACAATAGTATAAGCCATAGGAAGTACTTACGTGTTATTCACACACACACACTAAAGGATGATTGGGAAGAGAAAATTATGAGGCTATAATTCTAATATTCAGCGCCTAATAGTCTTAACTGGAAACTGATGCATTACTTAATTCTTTGACAGAAATGGATGATATTCACAAATTGGAAGCAAATTATAAAATCAGAAGGTAAATGTTAAATCCCGCGTGTGTGTGTGTGTATGTGTATGCGTGCGTGCATGTGTGTGTGTGTGTGTGTGTGTGTGTGCATGCATGGATTTATTCATCTCATCATTAGAAGGAGAAAACAGGGCCTTTAAAGTTCTCATTATCCATTATGTCAGGTAGCAAATATCTTCTCAATGTAACTCCAGACATTAAATCTGTCGAGAGGAATGCTGTAAAATAAATGTCTGGAATACCTTCATAAACAAAAATCTTATTTCCATAATTCATACAGCTGGCTGGCATTTATTGGCACGTCAGGTGCAATGGGGACATTTCAGGAACATTAACATGTACAGCATCATTTGTCAACAAAGCAACAATGTAAGCAAATCGTTCAGAACTCATACAGATTTACAGCTTTCTCTGCCAGCTGCTAATTACGGTGTGCTCGGCCTATTTGGTATGGTCTTTTTATTGGAAAATGACAAAGGGGTTATAGTATCCTGCTTTGGAATATAGATGTGGCTTTTAGTAATAATATGAATGTAATATGACCATGTAGCTTGGAGTTGTGATCCAGTTTTTGCCAGTCTTATAATTGATCAGCTTTGATTGATGAAGGAAAACGAGAAATGCACAAGCTATTTTCGTTCTGATATAAGTAACCTCTAAAACAAAGAAAACAGGGAGGAAATTATCAAAGACCATGTCATAGCACTACTTAATGTCTGCCTCTACGGAACATGACACATAATATTTACCTCTCAAGGAAAATCTGACATGCTGATTGCTGATGGGGCAAGTGTTACAGAAGCCTGCACATGTCAGAATTCTAGTTTGAACTTGAATGGTAAGGACACCCACTCATACATACACTTAACTCTCGGTAAGGTTATGACATAAGGTGACAAATGTCAGCAGTGTCAAAGTTACATCTATAACCAGCCCCCACCACATTGTTTAGTTTTAAGGAAATACACAGCTGTATAAGCAAACAATGGAGTGTCAACTTCACCTTCAGATTCCTATGGGTTCTGTCAAGGCATGTTATACTCTACAGAATGGATGGTGCTGCTACCTCATGCCCATAATGGAAATTTGTATTTGGAAATATCAACGTCTTCTAGTCAAGCAAAATATAAAGAACAAATTGGTAAATACTTTCTCAAACATTATTTAGATTTATCCCATCTCCAACCTTATTAAAGCCCATTAAATTCCAGAGTGAACAGATTTGACATTCAGCAAATCAATTGCTGTCAGAGCAGCTGAGTTGACCAGATATTAAAATTGTTCAGCTTTACTGGCACCAGCTCTTCAGCCATTCCTAAGCTTTATAAAAAGCAGGACAGCTAGGGTAGAGTGGGGTCCAAAAGGCAGCAGACCAAACAAGTACCGTCTTCATTTCTCTATCAGTGAAGGCTAACTGTAAAATGTGTTTAGAGACAAATAGTCTTTCTAAATTAATTACGACCCCTGAGGAATCAGTCTTCTCATGCACATGTGCCATTGTGCAAGATGGCTGGTTTCTATCTCTTATATAACAGAACCCCTAAAATGGAAATCATACTGTATTTTCCACCTTCGATGTCTACTGCCTGGTACCTGGGGGGATGCAAAATTAAAGCTAGTCAAATGAATGGATGAGCATGTGCCTGTGTAACCAAACCCAAATGATAATATGATGGAGGAACTCAGCTTACTACTTGTCCCATGATGCCTTTTTAACAATGTCTTTTCCAAAGTTTTCTGAGATGAATTTCATTTTCTATATAGTTTTTTTCTTTTTCTCATCTTCTGAAACTCATGTGAATCAAAACATTAAGGTGGAAAGTAGAAAGACCCACTCCTTAACTGAAATCGGGAATTAGCTTGAGCGTTCCAGACATTGCTCTTTACATAAAGAAGTATTATGTGTGGACACATCCGTATGTGCATCTTTGTGCATGTATGTGTGTGCACATGCATGTGGAGGCTGAAAGACAGCTTCAAGTGTCATCCTCGGATATGCTATCCATCTCCTTTGAGAGATCGTCTCCATTTGGATTGGCGTTCCAAATCCAATCCAGTTAGGACAGACTGACTCCATGAAGTGCCCCGTGGATCTTCTGGCCCCGTTCCCCGGCCCTGGGCTCATCATCACACAGTCCTTCTCTCAGCATTTTCATTGCCTCTGTGTGCATTGTCAGGGATTGTGATCAAACTCAGATCCCCATGCTTACAAGGCAGTCACATTACCAACAGAACTAAAGCAGTTCTTCTAAAGCGAAAGCACCACTTTGCTTCTCTGGAACGGACAGGATGGAAATTCAGCTTTGCTTAGGTTTAAACTCATATTCAGGTAAAGTTCCTTCCTGTCCAATCAACGTAAATAGAGCAACCTACTTGCAGCATCAGCTCGAAGCCCATTTAACCCACATCGTCTCTGGCTATGTGAAGTCAAGCTTGGGACTGAACCTAGAAAATTGCAATGGTTTTATTAATTTTTACTGTTCAAGGAATATGAAAACTTTCAGTGACTGTCAGACAATCCAGCAAACCCAGTGCTGATGGAGACAGACAAGTCTAAGAAGAGACACCTCAACTGTAAACGGGTACTTATTAGCCAGCATGCCTCACGGTCTGCTGTTAAAATATGACTGTGGAGGGGTGGTATTATCCCTGCGGGACTGTCACATAACATTGGTTTTGAAGTCACAATTATTTGAATAAAACCTACTATTCTCAAAACCACTGTTTACCTAAAATGAAAATGATAACCTCTGAAAATAAGCCACTTATATGTATTTATAAACTAGCATTTGTTTTAAGTTGTGCCTAAAAGTATTATCTTTTAAGAATCATTAAGTGAGTGCCGTAGAAGATTCTGTTTTATCCTCCATATAATGGAGGTTTCACTAATTAACAATTCATGCATGTTTGAAACATAATGATTTGATACTTATCTGCTTGTTATGCTGAAAAGTCTTTATTGAAAACATTTCCAAAATTCCAGGAACATTTTTAATAATTCTTAATTGCTTTAGAGCCACCCATTTGTCTCTTAAGTATGATATTATAACTATAAAACCTTCATAAGTGATCATGAGATTAGACCCCACTAAGAACTTCATTCATTATTGCCAACTGCAGAAGAACATTGTAGAACATTCTCTAATTTGACTAGAAGTTCATCTCTCACTAATTTAAATAAGCTTTTTCTTCACTTGTTCTTATAACCTTCCTCCTTCTCCTTTTTCCCCTAATAATAAAAGTTTGTCAACTATATTGAAGCATAGAGGATATAAAACTGGTTTGAGGTTTCATTTGTAATTCACAAGACAGCAAAATTCTCTAATTCTCTTCTTGGTAATTTGGTTCTCACAGTGGTTCTATTTTGACTGCTTAAATATCAAATCTGATAAGGAAGAGAAAAAGCTATAGAATTGATACTGGTTTGTAACAGCTATACTAAGTTTATAGTTTTTAGTTTGTATAGTGCATTACTTATGGAAGATGGAGATCAGGGCAGAAAATTCACCACTAATCTGAATATTCAAGAAAAAAATGCAGTGATCCTTCTGGACAGAAAGAGGAGTTTAATCCTTAGAATTACATAATCCAGGGAATCTTCAGTATGTTAATCTGCTATCTGCTTTAAAGACTGGGCAATGCTTTAAAGAGGGCATGAAGTGTTGAGAGGAGACTTCACAGGGAAACATTTAGCTTTAACCATGGTACAGAACAATGAGAAAGACATATTTGAAAGGTAAGTAGTGAGAGAATTACATATTTGAGAGAATATCCCACAAACTAGTATCATGAGTCTATTTTATTATATCTGTAAACAACTAAAACTTTCTCAAGCAAAGAAATATGAGCATTTCGCATCCACAGACTCTCCCGGGAAGCTTCTGTCTTTGTGTCTTGTGCCACTGGAACAGAATAGCTAAGGTCAGGTAAGTTTTAAAGAATAGAAATGTGGCTTCTGCTCACTTCCGGGGTCTGGAAAGTGGATGCCACTAAGGAGGCAGTGACACCTGGCAAGAGCTTTTGATTCTTTCCTATATGACAGAAGGCAGGCAGGCAAGAAAGAATGAACCCACTTCTACATGGTAAAGCAACATCAATCCATTCATGAAGATGATGACTTCATGACCTAAATACCCCCAGAAGATTCTACTGCTCAACCCAGTTATAATGAGGATTATGCTTCTTACACATGAGTTTTTGAAGATACATTGAGACCATAGCCGATATTACCAGGACACCATCCAAGAATCATTGTCATGAAAAGAATGCCAGCGGTGCAGAATGGAAAGCCAAGTACAGCACACCTGAACTAATGGGAAGATCCTGTCCAAGAAACCCTAAAACAACAAAGTGTGGGCTTTGTGTGGCATAAAGGAAACGTTGAGGTAAAGACCAATTTTTAGTCAAAAATAATATACGAAATGGATGAGGGACGCTCAAAGCTAATATCTCCAGGATGGCCATCCTCTAGAGGAATGAAAGGCTTACAGTTACCATCAGTGAGATTGTGTTAAAATGTCAAGACCCCTGAGTTCCACAGGTCAGAAAGTAATTGCAGAAAAGAGAGGTAGAGCTGGTTTGAGGCAGCAGGTATCTGCCTCATGGGGTTTTCTACGCCATATCATGTCTCTTTTTACCACACCCTGCCTGATCAGCATTGAGCGCTCCACCCTGTAAACACCCTTACTTCATTTTTTTCTCATTCTGAACTTATGCAACTTGGTAGTTTGGGTAGCACACATCTCTAATTCCAGCACTCAGGAGGCTGAGGCAGAATTACAAGTTCAAGGCCAGTCTGGACTCCATAGAGATATCTTGTCAAAAGAAAGAAACCAAGGAAGTGAAGAGAGGAGGAGGAAGAGCAGGGATGAAATGAGGAAGGACATTAAAAAAAAAAAAAACAGACAAGAGGAAGAAAAGACAGAGAAGCGAGGGAAGCAAAAAAGCTTGCCTGCTTGTCTGTAGAAGATGGATGTCTTAGCAAATATTCTAAAAAGCAAAGAGGAGACAGAGGTTCATTGTTCAAGGTTATGAAGGGACCCTGAGATTCAGAGGATGCAGAATGTCCTTAAAGAGAGAATGTCAATAGTAAAAGGGGCGTATTGCCTTCTGGAAACAATGTTGCCTGTGGAACTGATCATTTATTTCTCTCTTTACCCAATATCAAACTTTTACACACTTTCATCCGGGAGAATGAAAACTATTATAATAAACAGAGACTTTTGGATAGCGTCGCTGTGCAGAGATGACCAATGGAGGAGCCTTTCTCCAGACTATAGTATATATCTGTGAACTCCTATTAGTACACAGCAGGAAATTAGGCATTATTCATTTGAATTTCTCATAGAAAGGAAAAATTATTTTGTGTTAACTGAAATATAAGAAATTATCCATCAAAACATGTAATAAATGACACAGAAATAAAACTCTCACTATCAAAGCCAGAAAACTATGCCTTAAGGGGAAAAGATATTTTCTATCCAAATTAGAAAACCCAGTATTTTCATGCTGTTAAAATTCATCATACATGTCTAGTCTAACTGGCCATAATCTCTTTCCATTGCTATCGGGTGACAAGAATGATTTTCATCTCATTATTGTTTTCCGTTTTTGCTCTCTTATTTTGTGTATCTGCCTCCGTGAATTTGAAGTGGCTAAATTATTTGCTTAGAATTCAGGTGTTTTTCCTTGCATACATTTCTGACTGAAGCTGTTGAAGTCACATATTGAGGGATTCCAAATGCGCCCCTGAAACCTCACGAGGAAAGCAATTTCATTGCTCTCCTCATCAACAGTTCGGATAGTTAGTGCAGCAGGCACATGTTATAAGAGGAGTTGCTGGAGACAGAAACATGAAGCGAGCTTGGCATGGAGAAGTGGTTGGTACTAAACACATGGATGAAGTTATTTACTCAAAATTTTTTCTTGTCGGCCTGATTTGGCTATATCGTCACAATTGACACATACCGTGCCGTAGGCTTCTATTTTCACTAGCCGAGAAACAGAACGATTACAGACTTTTGCATGTTATGCATTTTTAAATATCGCCATGTTAAACTTAGATCTTGATTTTCTGCCCAGGACCAAGTGGAAAATCTCCATCTTCAATGGTTTCTATTATCTTTGAGTCACACAACCACATACTGTATTTCTTCCACAAGTGGAACTCTCACTTGGAATTCCAGGCACTTCAGAACCAGTGGAGTAATCATTAACTCAGTAGGCCTTCTTATTCAAATTAGATATTTAGAACAGAGCCGGTGTTTAATACATCCAACAAATATTTGTCAAGCACCTACTTCCTACCACTACTACTGCAGCATGACTGCCTCTTCAGGTAGTTTTCTGAGTATTTTAAATTGCTTTTATAAACCTCATCTTATTTAGTTGTTCAATGCCTTGAAGGAGCTTAAAGTCCCATAAAATATAATTACCATAAATACTGGGTCTCAAAGCTCTAGAATGGCATCAACCGCCACAGTGTTTTAGATTATTTTGATGAATTTATAGCTGATCTTGACCAAAAGATTTATATACATAAAAGTATAATTACATTCCATTGTATTATGTTCCTTTTCTATTACAGACAATATTTTAGGATTAAAGAAATGTGGTAAAACTATAAAATACATCAACTATGTGAATTATACACTTGTCATATTTAAAATATGATATATATTTGGGGGGGGGAGAGAAAGGGAGAGAGAAATCACATTTGCTCATAGGCTAAAATGTGGGCAGGTTTGTTCTTGCTTCCACTAGCACAGTAGCCCCATAGGTTTGAATGGGCAATATTAATAGCTTTAGAAATCCAGAGACTGGTTTTAATAGCTTCAAATAATAGAAATCCTAAGTGTAGAGAAACCTCAACATATTTGCTATTATTGAATTTCTCTTTATACTTTTAAATTTTGTTTTTCAATGTGATAATATTCACATTCATCTTGATTTCAGGAATTTATATTTTATGACAGCCTATCCTGCTATATCTTTCAAAATCTCCATCTTTCTTAAGTTTTTTCTGCAAGAAGAAGGCAAGAAAATTCCTAGTAGAATTTTCATACTGTATAGCCTTAACAGAGCTTCATATACAACCAGATATTTCAATTTTGTTGTTGTTTTTTCAAGACAGATTTCTCTGTGTAACATCCCTGCTGTCCTGAAACTCACTTTGTAGACCAGACTGGACTCAAACTCAGAGATCGTCCTGGCTCTGCCTCCCAAATGCTAGGATTAAAGACGTGGGTCACCATGCCCACGTGATACTCTTTTTCAGAGTTAAAACTCCTCAAATATAACATGTATTGGTAACAGAATAAGTAAAAAAAATAATAAATTCTGTTCCTCTGCTATAATTAATATTTATATACTTCAGAATAATCATTCTTCAGTAATTGAGTAAATGGCAGTTTCAGGCAGATAAAGGAAAAACGCCTGCCCACAGGATTCAACTGTGTAGAGCCCATGGTTATACAGTCAAGTGGTTAGAGACTTCATCTGTCTTTCCATTAGTCCGTCTTTGCCCATTTATATTCTAGTGATGAGGGCTGGGAACATAGCTCAGAGGTAGAGTTCTTGCGTGCCATGGGTGAGACCACGGGTTCCGTCTGAAAGACCATGATTAAAAGCTAGCATCCACAGTCATAAGAATATAATTAACCTTAAAAAAAAAAGAAAACTCAAAAAAATACCTTTTATCTTAATGCTTAAATTTTGTATGGATTTAATTTCTTTCAATTTCTCAAAAACTGACCTGTGAACTGCATTCTTTTGCATGTCTCACCTAAAAGAGGAAAACTGTTATGTACCTTCACTTGGATTTGTTTCCATTCCACAGCTGGTCAGTTTTGCATACCTTTCCCTGAGAAGGAATTGCTAACTTCACCCCTGTCCCAGTTCTGTACCTTCTTATCAGTGAACACTAACAACTGACCTTACGCTTGTGTAAGAGATCCATTTCAAGGGGCTGTTTTCTCGTGTAACATAAAACAGAAAGCTATTCATTACTCATTATTAAATCCATTCTTCTTTTCCTCTTTATTGAATTCAAAAGGGAAATCAGCTGGTCTTTCGTTTTTTGGCATGCATCAGCAAAAGTATGTTATTATGATGTATTCTTAAATCATATATCTTCATAAAACAATATAGGTGTGGGTTTAAAGAGAAACAAGGAAATAAATTGGAACCATCTGGATATCGAAAGCAGAGAAACGTTTTGCTAATGGTTGTCATGTCCACGTTATAAAAATAGTCCTGTATAGATTTCTAACTGGACAAAGTCAGAGCTATCAAAAAAAGTTTTAAAAGAAGCTAGTTTGGGAATGCAACAATTGAACAAATAAAAATCGTTTGTCAGACCTGGACCTAGAAGTACAGAGTCCCAGTTATTGGTCAGTAAGAGATAATTTAAGCTCCCAGATGACCTGCTGGGCATGGGCAATGGCAATAGAACCGAGTTCAGTGGCGAGAGGAGGAGATGCCCAAGGATGGAAGAGGAAGGAGGAAGGCCCTCTTGCATCCAAATCAGCATAAAGAATGGGGAAGAGCCAGTGTAAACAGTGATTCGAGGGGAATGTGAGAAGGAAGGAAGGCATGAAGGAAGAAGTGAGCTATGAAGAGATGTCAAACTCTTTCCGCCATGACTGTGAAGGAAGAAGTCATGTCAGGACTTACTGCAGTAGAGATCGAAGTACGGATATCTAAGAAAAGAACTAAAAATTGAGTTTGGAAAGGCTACGCAAGCAATACAAGCACTCTCCTTCCCCTAAGTCTTTCTTCTCTTTGTCATTTTACCAGCAAAAATCTATTCAGAATGTATATTTTAGTTTGGTGAAGGTGGCCCAATTGCTAACGGTAACTAAATAGGTATGCTCTAATTTTGCCTGTTTCTGCCTCATGTTGCCCAGCATGGTAGAGGACTTGTTCAAACAGGCACCTTGGTCTCAGAGACATAGCTGTACGGTTCACCTTGAAGTCAATTGAAAACAGAATATTTCTCATTGATTTTGCCTGCTTGGCTGCTGTTTGCTGTCAGTTCGCCCACGCGGATGTAAACAGAATGAATCAACTCTTGCTGGCCCTGGGCCTCCTCGAGTCATGTGAAGTGAACTTCTGATTCCTTTATGTTCGGGCACAGCCAGGGAGACAAGAGTGTTACTGTCTTCTGCTGTTGCACAGAGTCACCTCGGGCTATGCTGGAAAATGCTTTTTTCTTATTTTTAGACCTGAAACGGTCTAGGCCACTAAATGTATTCTTGCGAATACAGACAGCACTTTGTTGTTATGCTCATGGGAAGGCAGAGGCAGCAACCTGTTTGGATGCAGCTGCAGGCCACCTGTAGAGAAAGTCAAATTAGCGAGAGACCCCACTGTTCTTTGCATTAATGCTTTTTGTATTGCTGTTTGACTTTTCCCCCTCTGTCCATGTATCTTTTTCAACGAGGGAGATCGGGAGCACATTTTGAGGCCTTCTGTCCCTTTAAGGCGTCTGATGATTGAAAGGACTCCAAGATTTGAAAGGCTGTAAAAACTCCCCAGTTACCAATGAGTGATGGCGATAAAAAGGGTCTAAAAGCTGCTGAAGCTGAAGTAGTCTTCATACAGATTCGGGTTATTTGGTGACCTTCCACTCTTCAAATATTCCCACCTATCTGCACGGCTTCTTCTTGTGAAGATGTGTCGTATTCTCCCTGGGAAGCAGCCATCCGTAGTAGCATTAACTTTACCACGCTTGAGGATGCAAAAAGAAAAGAAATTCCGAGTTTAAAAGAAACAAACAAACAAACAAACAAACAAATGAGAGAAGACTTTTTTTTATCATCAGCCTACTTGAAGCTTTATAAAAGAAGCCCATAAATGAAATATCAGCATTAGCCATAAATATTAAAGGAGGGAAATGCGCAAATAAGACTTGTTTCTGGAAATCTTGAATTTGGCCGAACATCAAAAACCATTTCCTGACAATGAGATCCATTAGACTACAACATAATCTCCCCAGGAGTGGCTGTGTGGCTTACAGGACAGCATTTGAGAGTATACTGAGGACAACCTCAGTCATTGGCCTTGGCTGCACGGGGTTGTTTCATTGGTGGGGGACAGACTCTCGTAAGCCTGGTCGTTTCTCTTGCTTCGGTGACTTTCATTGGAAATTTTATTTTAGAATGTAGAATTGGAAATTTCTGTAGCCTCCTTCATGGCTTCTTGCAAGCTGCTGGTAGTAGCTAGGATCAAATTGCTGCACACAGCAACCTGGAGACAAGTGTTCAGTATCGGCTTCAAATAGAGAGGTCACCATTTACTGCAAATCCCTTTGGAGGATTCTGTTTGCCTTGGGTTTCTGGCATTTACTAAGCACCTGTATTATCTCCCGTAACACCCCCAGCTGTTACAAAATTTAAGCTTTGATCACCTTCATTTTAATACATATAGAATGCCTTGTCGAAGAAACGTATTATATCTAGCTAGTGACTGAGAATTCCCTAATAAAATCTCGCAGATGAAGCTCCAAGGCTTACTCCCAATGACTTAACTCTTGGATGTGTTTGTTGTACGCCCTACCAAACTCAATACAGTTTGAGCAGAATTTGTCACAACTATAAGGTGATGTTTAGGCAGCTTTACTTCCCTGGAATGTGGACCATGCTCTGGGAGCTGATAGGGCTCTCTTCTATAAGGGCTATACATTGCAGCTCTTCTCGGTTGAGGAAAACCCTAGAGCAACATACCTCTTTCATAACAATATATTTCGAATTTTTCTTAGCTTGATTCCTCTAACATTTTCTTTAACTCATGCTCACAATTGCTGGCAAGTCGGGCTAACATACGAAGGCCGAAACTCTGGCTTCCTGTGGCTCCATGGCTGAACTCACCCAGGAGAAACATGTTTCAGATGGCTATTTTTGTTTTCTCTGAGGCTGACGCATAATTAGCACTTTAAAGTATATACCCAGGTAAAGACTAGCAGGAATTCCTGTAAGCAGGAGACATAGCATGTCATGACTGAAAACCCCTAGCTCATAGTTTCTCGGACAATGGTTATGCAAAGGTCCCTCGTGAAGCAATTTCAGAGCGTTTTGGTAAACAGCATTTGACTTGCAGGGTAAAAGGACAGGGCTGTCCAGCCGTTGGGAGCACATTTTAAGAGCTTCCTTAAGATTACCCTTTCTGCATCCTACAAGTGACTGTGCTTTGGTCTTTATTCTATTTTTGTTATTCGATGCAGATCATAGTTTGACATTAATAAGTTTATACGTGATAATGAAAAGCTGATTTAAACGGCAACAAGGCTGCCACCAGTGGCACTAAACAGAGTGTTTTATTGAAAACTTTGGTTTACGTATTGTTTGCCCGAATTATAATACTGTGTGTATCTATTTTACAGACCCTTTGTTTCTTGTTCTGTAAAATAAGGAAGAAACTCAGACAGGCGTTTCCAGTTTGTCATGATTATTTAGAAAGATGCTGAATATCAGGCTGTTTATTTATCTCTGACCCTCTACCTCAGTCAGCATGTTCTATGATTATATTTTCTCGGACTCTCTACCTCAGTATATTCTGTGATTCTATTTTCTGTGATCCTCTACCTCAGGATACTCTATGACTGTATTTGTTCCCATTTGTTTGGTAGCCCAGCGAAAATTATTTCTTAAAACATCTAGCTAATTATCTCTTTAACACTCCAACTTCATCTCCGTGTGCACCCAGCCCATATCGAAGTAATTAAAAATGAAATGGGAAAGACATCAGCAGTTTATGACAATCTTGTTTTGAACCACTGCGTGGGAACTCCCTCTGTTTTTTGTTTGTTTGTTTTTGTTAGACATCGGCACCCAAACTTACTAGTTTGTAAAGAAATTTTCAGTACCAGAGAGGGGAGTTAAAACTGTGCACATTTCTCAGGTCAAACCTGAAGTTTGGACCACTCCCCACGTGTGAAAAGCTAAAGGACCCTGCTCTTACCTGCCATGGCCATGCGCCTTCCCTCACCATGTGCCTCACCCCTGTGCAGACAGAATCCTCCCCAAATGTGGTGGCTAAATGGCATCTAGAACGTTACTACCCATAAAAATACTAGAGGCTTTCGCTTTTGAAATAACTATACAAAGTTATAACTACATACGTGATTTGTGTGTACATAACTACCTCTGAAAGATTCCATAAGGTGATTTTGAATTCTTCTGAAATGTTGGCCAAAGTTGCCAAATCATTTGCCTAGACATCGGAAACAATTAGCGCGCACATGCTTTCGCTGAGTATTCAAATTTGGCAGCAGGGTGAGTGCCAAAATTCTGCTGTCTCAGGTAGCACAGGATCTGAGAGGACACTTCAAAGACAGGCTCGCTGGAGAGGCTTCTTTGGCAGAAACGGCCAGATCCTGCTCTGTTCCTGGTGGATTTCATAACACTTATCTTTGTACTCAGAACCCTTGCCAAAGAAACTTTCCTTCCTAGAGCAAATACCCCTGATAAGTTAGGATCCAGACATGTCTAAGGGGCTAGCAAACATCTCTGCATTATCAAAAGCTCTGTGAATTATTGGTCATTTAAATACCAGCTCTCTGGATTTTGTTTCAGATTGCTTTTTCATTTTAATTGCTCCCATTTCCTGTCTTGACCTTTCTGTTTCAGAGAAAAGCAAGCATCCCACAGAGGAGAAAGAGGGAGAGATCTTTTATTGTGAACGGCAGAGGTCCCAGTTTGGCCAGTACATTTGCTACGCGGTCTTGGAATGCTGTTTTGTAGTTTCAAAAGTGATCACCCTCAGTTTCCCAGAATTTCTCTTCTGCCCTGAGGGATGCCACTAGAACAAGGACAGCCTTGTTAACAAGTTGCAATCTCTCAGAAACAAAACGCGATTTGGATATAAGTCATCATTTCAGCTCACAGAACTGTGTTCTCCAACCCCGCTGAAGGGCTTCATTTACATCTAAAATGGTTCATACTGAGCTCCAGCAGAACTCCTAAGTGGAGGAATGCAGCTGCCATGTGCTTAGTGACTCCGAGGTTAGGGAAGAATGACATCACTAGCTTTAAGCGTGTTATCACGCTGACAGAGAGGAACCTTGTATTCTCTTCCACAGATAGAGCGAGGATTGTGCTCTCTGCCTTGTTTTTTTTTCCTTCTAAAGAATACCTTTCCCCCTCCTCTCTCAGCAGCTGCAAAATGAAGGGTTGAAAATGTCACTTCAACTCATGATGAATGATGCTTGACCCCTAGATGGGTTGCTCTGGATTTTATGCAGTTCTCAATTAATATGAAAGATCCCAACTCAAAGGACTTGGGCTGTTCCTGATTGTTTCAAGGATGGATTTGTGGGATGAGTCAGTAGCTTGGGGGTTTTCTGTTGTGGCTGTCAATCTGTCTTTTGTGGAGTAGAACAGTTACAGGGCTCGCTCTCTAAGAAAGGTAAAAGACTAGACTCTGCTCATATATTTTTTTTAATGTGTGCTCGCCTGTGAGATTAATATCTTTGCTTCCTAGAAATATTGTCAGGACGCAGTAAGGAGAGGCAGTTTACAAAAAAAAAAAAAAATTCTCAAAAGGGCAACTGGCCCACATGTCTTTGTTGTTTTGATTTGAATATAATTAATTATGTAAAGCAATAGTTAGTGGAAGATTAACAATTAGTAGGTTCTGTCAAGTGGTCGCACGGAAATTACTAACTAATTGAGCGACTGGTCCTCTATTGTGTCAGAACGCGATGCTGAGTGCCATCCTTTTCATCTTTTTACTTTGTTGTTTTCGCAGATCCCCTTTCTTCTAAGATGTATGTTTCACAGCAGACTAATAAATAAATAACCCTGGTTGCAATTTCATCACATGCAAAGGGGTTTGAAATAAAAACACCTGTTTTAATTAGCATTATGGTTTGTTCATTTAAAAAAAAAAAAAAAAAAGAAGTGATCATCCGATCATCCTGACGCACTGAGCTGACATTTCTTCAGCTTTGAGTTTCCATCTGTATCTTATATTATGATGTTTCAGGAGCGTCATGAGTTAATTATGTTAACTTGGGAAGCACTGCTTGCATTCCAAATGAAAAACTTCAGCTTGAATAGACAGAAAAGCAGATGCTATCTTTCTTGTCAATTGCTTTGTTGTGGGCTGCCTTGCAACTTTTCGTGTATTTCTGGATCTAAAGGGAAGTGTAAATCTATTTATTTTAAGTTTTCCGTAAACTACACAATTTCACTATTCTGTTTGGTCTGTATGTGTCTAGTGTATCTTTACATGTGTAGCTTTCCTGTCTCCCAAATTTAGCAAACCACAGTCAACTTACCTTCCCTTTAATTTGTAGTTTGTTTTGTTATGCCTGGACATTCTGGAGAGTGATGCATAATGAAATCTAAGAAGTGGGCAGTTCTACTGGCTCCATTCTCACTCTAATTTTCCTTTTTGTGTTTGCACATCAACCTTTTAATGGTTCAACAGCATCAGGGCACAACAAGGCACATTAAGAATGGAGTAAGCTTTCGAAGTAGGGATCGCCATGCTTTTGTGAGTTTCATATTCCCTTAACATAGAAGGCATCTGTATTTAGACCAATAATTATGCATAGAATAAATGTACACACATGTGTTTCTTTATTGGGTTAAAGATGTTAAAGATGGACACAAACAAATGATTTTTGTCCCCACCGCACCCCACCTACTCTGAATTGTTCTTCAAGATTCCTAACCAGTGTATACTGTTTTGAGATTATAGAATGCCTCTCTAGACTACTGAACTTTCAGATTTAAAGCGACATGATTTGGGGTTGCTTATCATGTCCTGTCTTCTTCTTACCTGACATCCATTCTCCGCTGTCTCTGCCCTTCTCAGTACCCAGACACTGAACTGCATGGATTTCATGGTAGACAGTCTCCACATTAGGTCAGTGAGAAGTGTCTGCAAGACAGCGAAGAACAGAGGCCAGTGTAAGACGATCATGACTGTTGGAGCTTTACTTTTAAGTTGATCCCATAACTAATAAACACATCCATTTACTGAAAAGCCATCTGAGGAATTATAGAGAGTGACCTGAGGTGTCATGGGTTACTCTAGGCAAGATTTTGGAAAGGCAAAATTTTGCTTTGGTCCTTGAGGGATTAATGGTCTCTCATCCAGGTATTCTGCTGGTGTAATTATTATTATGCATCAATCAAAACTAAAAAGTAAAACAAGAGGAAAGGGAACTGGTAGGGCAGGATAGGGCAATGGATGCCAAGAGTGACTGAAAGCCATGGGCTCTTTATAGTTGAGTTTACAGGTAACATTGCTCAGGCTCTGTGGATCAGGCTGTGGCCATGAAGTTAAGCCCCAGAATGGCTGAATGGAGGACTTATTCTTTAAAATGTGTGACAAAGGTGTATTTAGTATGTAAATGCAATCTATAAATGATGCGTACTGTGCCATATCATGCATTCAAATTAATGTACGGCTGTTCTGTCTCTTAAAAATAGCTCTGTTCATTAAAAGATCTGTAACCTACATTTTCAGAAAATTAAAAAATTTTATTCCTAAAATCATATTCTGCCGTTAACCAAGATTCATAGTTTAATGCTGCCTTCTTACACTTCTTGAACTAAAGCAGAGGCTTAAAAATCTGACAGGTTTATCTCTACTTGACCAACTGGTTAGCAAACTACTGTTGAGCTGGATTCTCAGACTCACTATTGTGCCTAGGAAACAACTGATGTATTTCACTGCTCTGAACTTCAGGTGGGTTTTTCTAAGCACACAGTCAGTGTTGGTCTCATTTCCACACATTCAAGAGCTTGGGTTAGCAGTTCTCAGGCACAATGCCCATTGTCGTTAAGATAAACATCACTGTGCTGGAGACAAAGTCTGTGACAGGTGGGCAGAATTTACCTGATCAACCAGTCTGGCTTGTCCTTACTTTGAGCTTTGTAGATACATTGTTAATACAGGAATCCCCATGGCTTGTTATTTTTAATGGCATACTTTAAAGAAGTTTGCTTATAAGTCTTAGTTAATAAATAGTTTGGGACTGGGTAGTGCTTGTTCATGCCTTTAATCCCACACTCAGGAGCAAGTGAATCTTCATGACTTTGAGGCCAGCCTGGTCTACAGAGCAAGTTAACAGCCAGTAGTGTTACAAAGAGAAACCCTGTTTCAAAAAAACTAAAAAGAAAGGAAGGAAGGAAGGAAGGAAGGAAGGAAGGAAGGAAGGAAGGAAGGAAAGGAAGAAGGAAGGGAGGAATAAATAAATTTTGGAAAGAAGGACTCAACCAAAAAATGAAATATGTAATGGAAATCCCATTTGAAAATGTCTTCCTTTGTTACTTTGTAAGCTAATTTTTATTTTATTTTTAAATTCATAGTATTTATTTCTCCCTTGCCTTTCCACCCTTCACAACTCCTCATATGATCTTCTCTTTCCTTCAAATTCATGGCCTCTTCTTTCATTAAATATTATTGCATGCATATTTGTATATACACATATATTCCTAAATATCCCCAGTTTGGTTCCAATAATGTTACTTGTATGTATGTTTTTAGGGCTGACCGTTTAGCACCATACAACCAATTAGCGTGCTTTTCTGTGGGGAAGACAGGCCCTCCTACTCCCAGTTTTCCTTGATTACCTATAGTTCTTCATAAGGCAGACGCCTCATGGACTTCCCCATCCATTTTGGCATGTCCATTGATGAAGTTCTTCTTCTGTCCATGTTTGAGTAGTCATGTTATAAGTTAAGTTTGAAAATAAACTTAAATAGAATAATTATGTTCTCCTTGCCAAGACTTAAATGCGAGTGATGTCTTCTCTTTCTTGTTTTCTATATTAAGTAACTTTTTCTAACAATGCAGCTCAGGTAGCTTTACAATCTAGTTTGAAAATGAGACAGATCAGGGTTAAAAAAAAATGTAGCTGTAATGCTTCTTTTGGGAACGTGGAGAAGATAATGTCTCTGTACCTTTAAACTCTTCAAATAACAAAAATTAGCTTGGTTTATACATGCTTTCAATATATTTGTGTGTGTACAATGCCAAGCACCATGGCAGGTACACTATAAACGTTAAAGATTTCTGGCAACCATTGTGGCCGACATCATTGCAACTCTGCTGTTATAGTTTAGATTTCACATGCCTGATAATTCTCAAATTCATGTGTCTGAGTTGTATTCCTTGGGCTTTGTGCCCAAATTTCCCTATGTCTACTTGCCATCATGACATAGACACGTTACCAGTATCTCTAGTCCAAACTTATTATCCATCAAAAGACCCAACATGAATGAAATTAAAATGCTAGGTAATCCTTTCCAGGTATCGGGGATGACTGTGCCAACACAGCGGCACTCTTGGCTACACACAGCAGAGTTTAGCTTGATGTCCTCTTCCCTTGACCACACCAGCTTGAAACTGGAAGGCCCCACACCAGTGTTCCTACAGTGTTTTCTTCTTCTCTTCTTCTTCTTCTTCTTCTTCTTCTTCTTCTTCTTCTTCTTCTTCTTCTTCTTCTTCTTCTTCTTCTTCTTCTTCTCCTTCTCCTTCTCCTTCTCCTTCTCCTTCTCCTTCTCCTTCTCCCTCTCCTTCTCTTGTTTTTGTTTTTTTGTGTGCTTTGTTTTTGTTTTTTTATTTTTTGTTTTTTGAGACAGGGTTTCTCTGTAACTTTGGAGCCTATGTTGGAACTAGCTCTTGTAGACCAGGCTGGCCTCGAACTCACAGAGATCCTCCTGCCTCTGCCTCCTGAATGCTGGGATGAAAGGCATGCACCAACACTGCCTGACAACCCTATGACTTCTTCTTCATTAGGCCATTTTGAATTCTACTTCTTACCTCCAACTAAGTTTTTACATTTCAAATAGATTTATCTCCATAATATACAACCTGATTAGTGCTGTTTTCTCCAAAATATTGAGGGCTCCCTAATTTCTAATGGAACATATAACTTCTGGTTATACTTGAGACTTTCACTGGCCCTTAACAAGCTATTTCCTTTTGATTTTTTATGACCTGCCTTCATGCTAACCTTAGAGAGCCTTCTTGCCAATAATCAAATTTTAATCCATTTCCCATCGTTCTGTAGATCATTGCTTCTCTGACTATGGCAGGCATCTAATTTGCCCAGAGGACTGTTACACCAGAGCCCACCATTATACCACAGAGATACCAGACTCAGTAAGATATCATTACTGAACAACTTTGTAATTTCCATTTTCAATAACACCCTATGTGACGCATTATACTGATCCAAGGCTACATGATTTTCTTTTAAACTTTTCGAGACAGGGTTTCTTTGTGTAACTTTGATGCCTGTCCTGGATCTAACTCTTGTAGACTAGGTTGGCCTCAAACTCACAGAGATCCACCTGCCTCTGCCCTCCGAGTACTGGGATTAAAGACGTACGCTACCGCTGCCTGGATTCCAGAATATATCTCAATAACTTGGGTTTAGCATATCCTTCTTAACTCATCTCAGTCCATCAAAGGCATATACATCATGATCAAGTCTTTGCCCAGGAGTCATTTTCTGAAGGACGCATAAAAGAAATCCCACACTAGCTCAGAATTGAGAATAACAGATGGTTGTTTATTTCGGGGTAGACTCACAAATCAGAATCCTTTGCTGGAACAGAGAACAGAAACTGAATCCCGCAGCTGGAAAAGAGAGCAGAGCGGATGTATGCTTTACACAGGAGTAAATAGTATAAGGGGCCACACCCCAGTGGGCAGGTAACTTGAAGGCTATTGGCTGTATGATTTCCTAGAGCACATTTCATCTGCCACTAGTGGGAAGAATATACTTTGTGGTGTTACAATGAATTAAGGGTCAAAATGTCTTAGTTCATGTTGTACACCTGTAACAGAATGTCATAGACTGCGGAAATTTTTTAATGAGCAGAAATGTATTGGCCCCGTATTCTGAAAGCTGGGAAGTCCAATACCAAGGCACCAACACCTGGCTGGGTTCTTTTGTGTGATTCCATGTGATCACATGGAATGCAGAAAGGCAGGTTAAAAAGCAAGACGGGAAAAAGGGGCCTTTATAATGGCAGTGTACTGGCTAGTTTCATGTCAACTTGACACCCCTCGAGTCACCTGGGAGGAGGAAACCTCAACTGAGAAAATGCTTCCCATAAGATCCCGCTGTAGGTAAGCCTGTAAGGCACTTTTTAAATCAACGATTGATGGGGTAAGACACAGCCCATTGTGGGTGGTGCCGTTCCTGTGCAGCTGGTTGCATATGCATAAGAGTAACTCATGAGGACTAAGCTAGCAAACAGCACCCATCCAAGGCCTCTGCATCAGCTCCTGACTCCAGATTCCTGCTCTGTTTGCATCCCTGCCCTGAACAGTGATGTAGAAATGTAAGCAAATAAATAAATAAACCCTTTCCTCCCCAAGTTGTTTTTGGCCATGGTGTGCCATCACAGCAATAGTAACACTAGCTAAAACAAACAGTATTCCAAACCAAAAGTATGGAGTCATCATGGCTTAACGGTGTCTTAAAGAATTCATCTTTTTAAGAGTAGGTTAAATTCACAATTCAAGATGACTTTTGAAAAACACATTAAGGCAATAACACAAAAGAAGTGAGGCTACGTGGACTTAGCCACTAAATGCCTGAATGAATTAGGACAAATTGTTTAATCATTGGACCTGTGTTTCCCTGTCACAAAAATACATAAAACATATGTTAACATAAGTATTAAATAAATAGCAAAAGAAACACTTGGAATAATGCCTGAGAGGTGTGCACAATTATTACTGTTTTTGAGAAAGTCACATCTTTTTTGTTAATAGTAAAGTATGTAAAGTTTTGATCTATTGAAAGTATTGATACTTTAAAGGTTGTATATAACTCTTTAAAATGAGCCTAATGGATTATGACAACATAATCCATTGCCTCTGTTTTTAAATGTAATGGATTTATTAATTCTTTGATAATTTCACACATGCATAAAATTCATTGTGATCTCATTCTTCCCTAACTCCTCCCAGATCCTTCTGACACCCCTCTCAGCTTTGTGTCTTCCTTTTATTATTATTTATTTTAATAATTCAGAGTCAAACTTGTCCTGCCTATAAGCTCATATACATAGAGCATGATCGACTTACCATGGACCTCAGTCCTTGAAGAAGAACAGTTCATATCTTTAATGGAACACTCTGCTCAGACATAATGATGTTTAGAGGTGTTGGTCTAACTCCTTCTCTATATATTAAGTTCATTGGAAGGAGAAATAACATCTTTGTGACTGCTCAGAAGTAACTCTGAGTTCAGCTCTTTATAGAAATCCAGTAAAAAAAAATGTTTTTAATTAAATTGAGATTGAGGAAAGATTGCAAAAGGATCTTAAGAAAGTAAAAAATCTACTAAACAATAAACAAACCATCAATTTATTTCTCCTTCATCATAAAAATGAATAAAAATGAGGTCAATCATTAATAATACATTGAAAGTAGGTTTGTCTTTCCCTTTGAATTTTCTAAACTCTATAATTAAAATGACTTCAAATTGGAAGATTGCAAAGAAGAAATTAATCTTATTGGTAAGTAAAAGAGCAAATGCCATGGTTGATGATAGATATGACCTGTTAGCAACCGTTGCACTTTCATACTTTCTTTTGTTTAAACAGCATGCGGAGACCAGCATAATCCAATTAATTGTAAATCCCCTTTGTAGAATCAGTAAACTGGCTCACGACACGAAAGCACCATTGAAGTCTTATCATTGGTCCGATATTCCAAACAGGTTCTCATTTTCAAACTGCCAGCAGGTCTTTACAGATGCCTGCACAATGAAATACTTTGACTTCCCTGAACTTGCATTAAATTCAGTAATGGTCTCTGAACTTTAGTCTTTTGTCCTTGCTAGCCACCAGTTTCCTGGATGTCTTGTAGTTTATAGCTTCAGAAAAACACCTTGTGTTCCTCCCTTATGACTTCAAAATTATTTTCCAAGGTAGCTATGCCCAGCACTCTCTTGCCTAAGCTATGTTCTTGCTATGACCAGCAGTCTCTCGCCTAAGCTATGATGTCCTTGCTATGCCCAGCACTCTCTTGCCTAAGCTATGACCTTGCTATGCCCAGCAGTCTCACCATTCACCTTCCAGACACGCACTCACCTTATCCCACGCCACACCCTGTGGCTCTAGTTCCTGTTTAGGACACGACTCCTTACCTGTGGTCATGCAGACTCTTTCAGGTCTTTTTAAAATCTCTTTTATTTTTGAGATGATAATACAGTTACACCATTTCTCTGTGCCCATTCCTCTTTCCAAACCATACCATATACCCCTTCTTTCTTTATTTCAATTGATGACCTCTTTTTTTTTAATTGATTGTTGTTATACGCATTTATGTATATAATCTGCTTGGTCTGTACAATGTTACTCGTGTGCATGTTTTCCCTTTTCAGGGTTTTCTTACTCTACCGCATCTCTCCCTCCCTCTTAATCCTCGATACCTTGAGATATGGAGCCTATCTTTTTGTGTTCTCTAGTGGCCCATGACTTACCAATGTGTTGTGCTCTGTCTTTGACATACTACTATTTCAACTTGGTTGGATCCATCTTCATTTATGTCTTGTCGACTCTCCCAGCCCATATTCCTCCATCCAAATATTTTCTTCTTTGAAACAGTTACAATGTAAGACTTCATGCACAAAATCCCCTCTGGCCACCACCCAGATGAAGCTGGCTAGCCACCTTCTATGTTCCCTTAACAGTCTACACGAAATATAACTTCCTTGTGCTGTTATTTTATCAATTTGCCTAAATTTCTTGTATATTGTAATATATGTAAGAGCAAATACTCTACATACTTTTGCATCTTTAAGTTCCACCACTAGCAACAAGACTAGAATAAAATTTGATTTCAAATAATTGATAGAGGAAAGAATATGTGACTTAATGGCTTACATGTCTTCAGCACTGGTTAAATTCTATGAAAAGTTAACCTGATGAAAAGAACAGTTCATCATGCTCTGTGAATATACACATGTCTGTTTTCATTGGCATATTTTTATAGTATCACTGCTAGAAGAGGTTAAATTAAGATTGATGAAGGATTGCAAAAAGATATTTTCGGAACTAATAAAAGGAATGCAGCAGGTACTAGGCTCTGGGGACAGGAAAATTAATCAGAACAAATGTCTTTCAGGGATAAGAAAGTTTTTGAGGGACAGACATAGATAGACAATTTGGTTCCAATGAGTAGTAACGCTTGTAGAGAATGGTAGAATTATCATGCTAGGATTAGAAATATCATAATAAAAAAATAAATAAATCTAAGCCAGGGAAGAGTCAGCTTTATCAGTGTATACTATGATTTGCTTCACAGCTACAGACCAAAAAACTCAGACCATCGGTCACAGATTTGTTTATGTTGGAAGAGAAGAAAGCCTAAAATCTCTCATAGTTACAAAAGCTTGTGCTGGCTTACATTTGATTCAAAGCTTACTGCAAGGACCTCCTGTGCTCTCCAACACTGGTGTGCATGACTTCTCTGCTCCTGAACTTCACAGGGCATTGCGACCTTAGCTTCCTCACTGACTTTAGGTGGTCTGTAGCATCAGTGTGCCTGTTAAAACTTGTTTTCTCCCCTGGCTTCCTCAGCTCTCCAACATCAGAGTGTGTGGTCAAGCTAGGTTAAGTAAGTTGTTTCTTCTTCCGTCAGAACAAGACATTTTTATATGCGTCAAACCTGTCTGCACTGCTTGCAGGGAAATCTTAGTGCCAAAAGGTACCTTGAGACGGTTGCAGATATTTTTCTAAAAAAAGAAAAGCAAGCTGTAGATGACCCGTTCTTCTTGAGAGTTTACCCAGTCATTATCACCATCATCATGATGTTAATTTAAAAGGAGCTGAGCATAGATTTACATTAATGAAGCAGATATAAAACTAAAAGGAGTAACTCTTTCCGCAAAACAGTACAATTTTAATAGAAACACTAACAAGAATCAGAAAATTCTAGTGACTTCCAGAGATTATAGATCTTCTTGTATGTCTTTCAGCCTCTGCTTTCTCCTACACATACTTCTTCCACTTAGTAGGACATCTGACACTTACTAGGTGTTCAGAAATTGCTTAATGATTAAATATGTCCACCTAAATACTTTATTTGATCTTATACTATAATGCTTATATTGGCTTACAATGAGAGAATAATGCTGATATTTTTCCATTTCCAATATACCATTTCCTTTTGTTTGTTTGTCTATTCATTTGTTTGTTTGTTTTTCTGTTTCTTATCTCTCAAATATTAACAATTCCTGCAAAGAAAATGAATTCTATCATTCATAGGATATTGCTGTTATATATCAAGTAGACATTAGTTGTATGCAAGCTGTTGAGCCGTTTTAATTTATAGATATCAAAAAGCCTACCACCAAATCTGACAAGAAATGTTTGAGAAGATGGGGCTAGAAAGGGGCCTTTAGTCACTGTATGTGGAGGTACAAACTAATACAGTTTAGAGAGTTTTCAAAAAAATATTTTAAAAAAGACCAAAATATTTAGCATTTTATTCCTAGAAATATACCCAGAGAACTCCATACTCCACAAAGATGTGTGCACCATATTCTACTTATGCTTTTTCACTATAGCAAACAATTTAGAATCAACCTAGTTATCGACCGAAAGAAGAATGAATAATGAAAATTTTACACACACACACACACACACATACACACACACAATAAATACAGACAATTGACATGACTTATAAAAGATGATATAAAATTAGTTGTTTTTTAAGTTCTAGCTCTCATGGATTTTTAGTTTTTGGTGGTAAATAAGTACAATATTTGATAGTAAAAATGTAAAATTCAAGGTAACACTACACAGCTTCTGTGCCAAATGATTAATTTAAGTGTATAGAAATCTACAAAGCTATAAAGAGCTTGGATCTGTTTACTTATTTTTAATTTTTAGGTTTCTTAATAATAAACTTTATACACAATTTTATAAAAAGAAGATTTTTATAGGAATCTCTTCTGGTATTTAACAAAGTTTATATGTATTATTACTGAAAAATCTTTATTTAGATCTTTCTGTATTTACTTGTTATTGTACATTTTCAACTATTTATTCACAGGTATACTTCATCATGGACATCAGAGAGGAGTGATAGGCAGCAGTGATAACATACATCCCAGTGGTCCACATGGTCTCAAACATTGTGATGTAATAGAAATTAGCTCAATGACTCCAATAGCAAGTTGGCAAAGCCTATTTAAATTTAAATATACATACAAACTTTAATATAGGAATTAACCATTTAGGTATTTTCTCTACTCACATGGGTAGTATATACTGACATAGATATCAAATTATGTTAGTACAAAACTATTTGCACAATCATGGGATTTATGACTTGTTAAGTGAGTCATTATACATCCGCAAAGATGAATACACATGCTGTAGTAATTCCTATTGCCAGTAGCCTTTAAGTTACCTGCCCACTTGGGCGTGGCCTCTTTCACATCTATTTATGCCGATGTAAAGCATGCATCCGGCCTCTTTTTCAGGATTCGGTTGCTGTTCCCCATTCTAATAGAAGATTGTGATCTGTGAGTCTACCCCTAAATAAATAACTCTCTATTATACTCAATTCTGAGCTAGTGTGGGATTTCTTTTAAGCATCCTTCTTCATATGCAGATGAAATAGAGCGAGATAACGTTAGTTTTGAGTGATTTCCAAGATATATCTAGTGAAAAATAATCAGGAGAATATATAAATTACATTTTGTTTCTTAAAAATGGTGGTAGAAGGTACTACTACCTGAGTTTAAAAAATGTCTTTGAAAGGAAACCTTAGAAATTTAGGAAATTCCTAAAGGAAAACTAAGACTCAGTTTTCTCTGTGTGTATAAATTAAATAACTAAGAGAAGATAAGGCAAAGTTCCCGCCATGTATGCTTTCATATACTATCAATCAACACTGTTTCAATACATGACATATATCAAATCAAAATAATAAAGTATTTGAATTACTGTATTATGTAATTCCTATTTTAAAATTATGTGTTTTTCAATACCAGATTATCAAGTGCTTTGACAATCTTAAATAAATTTTTATTTCATTCATGGTAAATTTTTGAAAATGATCTTGGGAATCATTTCCGTGAGTTATCTTTTTTTAAGTTTCAAAAGAGCAACAGAGCAACTTTATGTCCCACATCGGTGAAAGCGGGGTGACCAACCTTTTGTTTCATTTCACCAAGGAAACCTCACTGAAGATAAAAAAACACTCAAACCTTTCATCTATGAAAACCAAAACAGTTAGCTACTGAGAGTATACTTATCAACTAATTAATCTAGTTCATTATTCTGGACTTAAAGAATTATATTAATACATAATTATGACAGTTTTCTTCTGTAGCTTCAAAAAACACTGTTGCAGTAACCATGCTGTGTCTAATACACATGCTGTTGTGAGTGTCGTAAATCTCACAAATAGTTATATCTGTAGAGTTCTGATTATGATATGAAGTTGGAAATATGAGTTCTTGTGATATGAAGTAGAAAATGCGCTCTCAAAGAAATAAACTCATCGATACTGTTTAGGCAAAATAATTATTATTTTCTCTTCGTTTGGTAAGTGTTGTACATTTTATCTAGAGACAATGGCTTGAATAAATCAAAGTGGCAATATCTAATTCTACCAATTTCGTTTACCACTTCTACTTCATTGAATGATTGTTTCCAGAGTAGCTTCTAAATTAACAAGTTAATTTCTAAAGTGAGTCTTTATTCTCACCCATTTCTCACCCAACAAACCCCAAAAATATTGCAAGGAGAATAAAAGAAGTCAGAGTCTTATATTAGAGTCTGGGCACATTTGCCACTGGCAAAGAGACTAATATATAAGCTAACAGGCTGGTAAAGAATAGCAGATCTATACTGGTCCATTACATACTGAACCTCCCTTAACTCATATGAACTTAGGAATTGTCATCTGACAAGAGACAACACCTCTATGTTAAACAGCATCCCTGTATGCACATGAAACAGAAAGATTATCTGTGCATAGCTATTTACAGGAACTGAACCCATAGGTTGATATTAAATAACATAACAAGAACTGGATGGGACAAATGAGCAATGGTGTCATTTAGATACAACATGAAGCAAGCTGTTAAAAATGACTGTTAAATTTTATCCTACTGATTCTCTACCCTTTGGAGTCTATAATATGGGAAATAATCCATGGAATTCTAGCAAACTTGGAATCTATTTGGAGAAGACAATCATTGTGTACAATGTCCATAGAATACAAAAGGCCTTTTACTTAATGTAAATAAGAGCAGTGCTGAAAGCTCTAAGTAAGAAGGGCATTAAAGAAATACATATTGGCACCAAGAAATACATCAGTTTTTATGAGCTAACTTAAAAGAAAACTCAGTTTATTTTTGGCGTTGTGTTCATATTCTGTGTGAGAGCACTACTTTCCAGATGCCAAGAGGAGAGTATCTAGACACGCAGAGAGAAAGGTGATGTCAACCACCACTTTTTACGAGGTGACATTATGCATGGAGTTATGGTAATGGGAGGATGTTTTATGTTATGCCACTGTAAATGAAAAATGCACAGAGCAGTGCCACACTTGTTAGACTTTCCATCTGTGGCACTGGCTTCCTAAGTTCCCTCTCTACCTATTTGCTAGGTTGCTATCTCATCCAAATGAAGCCTGATGCTTTCGTGGAAATAAGCATCACATTATCTACTTGCTTCCAACTCTTGGTGTGGTAGAAGATCACTATGTCTCCTTCAAAGAGATGATCTTAGAGATGTCGTATCATGCTGTGACATTTTGTACATGGCTTGGGCATCTCAAGTGATTTTCAAAGGTATAGCTGAAATAGAAAGTAGAGAGAAACAAGTCAGCAAGGGCTGCTGGAATGCACTACTGGACAATGAAGGACTTGCTCTTTTGGTTTTTGAAACTTTAGCATCTCAGGAAGTACCTACTATCTCCTTGCTTCCTTCTTTTTTTTCCCCACTTCAAAAAGGCCAAATGAAATTGATCATGTGTGCCAAGTGGCTGGAGCATCTATTTTGTGTATAGGCTGAACCAATTTCAAAAGTAATACTTTTAGCAGTTTCCTGGGGATTTCTGTATAAATTATGAGGAATGAAAAGTCTTTGGGGGGTTAGAGTACAAAATTTCACATCCCAAACTAATTTCTTCCTTCTTTTTTTGATAGATGATATGGCCATAGACTATTGGCTTGACTTGGTATTTTTCACATAATTTTAAATGTTCTTTAGCTCCAGCTTTAAGAACAACATTGTATTTCTGCTCTAGTAAACATATGTGGGTAAAAAGAGCTGAGTAAGAGAATAGCGATTGTATTTTATTCCTTGGAAACCAAGTGTATCCTATACGTTAACAGTAAGGTTGAGTCCAAATAGGCAAGCAATTTTGAATTATGACTTCAAATTATTTCTTAAAACATAAATAATCAGTTATTTGGAATAATCTAAGCAGTTTTATCCTGTATTTCACAAGTGTAACATCTTGTTTGAGGATTTAATCTAGGAATACAGCACTGTCGTGCACTACGCAAAAACTTTAGGTGTTATATTAGCTTGGGCTACAAAACTTCCACAGGGTATGTTATTAAACCACAGTAATTTGTTTCAAAGTTCTAAATGGGACCAGGTTATTGTCATCCACAGTATCTATCATTATTTATTATATAGCTATATCCATCCCCGTTTGGCATCTCTGGAATCCAGTGTCTTCTGGTCTTCCCCTCAATATGTTCCAGTCTTTTGCTATAAGGATACCATTCATATTGGATTGTCATGATGTTTGGAGTTCACGTGACCTTATATTTATAATTACTTCTTTAAAAGGCATCTCCAAATTGTCATATTCCGAAATACAGGCATGAGGCTCTAAGTACAAAAATGTGTAAGTTTAAGAATAAGGGCTGTATCTCTGGGATGAAGCCTACTTGATCATAATGGATAATTTTTCTAATGTGTTCTTGGATTCGGTTTGCCAGTATTTTATTGAGAATTTTTGCGTCGATGTTCATGAGTGATATAGGCCTGTAATTCTCTTTCTTGGTTGGGTCTTTGTGTAGTTTTGGTATCAGGGTAACTGTAGCTTCATAAAAAGGAATTTGGTAATGACTCTTCTGTTTCTATATTGTGAAATACATTAAGGAGTATAGGTATTAGGATGAGTGCTCTAGCCTGGACTAACAGAGTACCTTTAAGTGGGAAACTTGAAGAGCAGAAACCTATTTTTCATAGCTCTGAAAGCTAGCATGTCCAAGGCCAGGGTGCCAGAAGCTCTGGTGTCTGGTGAGGGCTTGCCGTCTGCTTTGTAAACAACCTTTCTTTGTATTTTCACCAAGTAAAGAACAGAAAAAGAGATAAAAAAAAAAAAAAAGAAGAAGGGCTGTAGCTAGCTAGCTAGCATCATGTACACTTGGTGGTGGTATATTTGCTGATGAGTTTGTCCTACTGATCATCAAGGTCAGCAGAGTGTGTTGGAGAGGATAAACAGACGATGTGAAATGCTAGAACTTGGTCAATGTTCACTTTAGCAATGTTTCTGAGCACCTGGTAAAGCCCTCTCCTTTGAGGAACATAAGGCAGTCTGCCAGCTGCGGCTTCTGAAAGCACACAGCCTAGTGACTAGTATCCAGTCTGTGTTCAGTCCCTGTTTGCATAATAAAAATTAAGTGAACAAACAGATTAACTGGCCAACTGTCCTAGTTTCTCAGATAATATCCTCAGTGCATTTCTGCCTTAAACCAGTGTGAGTGGTACAAAGGGACTTCAATTAGGGCAGCATAGGAAGGCGCTGCCTTGGCATGGAGTTTGTATTACCAGCTATGAGAATGTTGACCCTGTCTAACTCACCAGAAATAAGAGTGAACGGTCACTCAGAAAAGGTAACAAGAAAGGTTCAGTACATCAATGACCCAACTGATTTCCTTTTGATCTAGTCCTTTAAATATAGTGGCCTAGATAGAAGCTGTATATTTACAGACAAACAGGGCCATTCCAGTCACTCGGATTTCTAACCTTTTACTTTTATTTTATAGCCAAACATTATATATAGATTCATCCTCTTAGGCATCTCTGGCATCTACGATGTGACATTCATGAACCCAGCAGGCTTTCCCAATAAAAATGTGGCTGTGTCGTGGTTCTTGGCACTGGGAGCAGATGCCATATCCTTGATGACAGGTTCACGGTGTCATCTGCTCTTATCGTTGCATTAATGAAATCAGAGCTATTCTTTCCATAACCTGGGCTGTCTTTCTCCCCTTTTCTATTGTGATATGAAAGTGAATGTTGGAAAGAGCTTTTGGAAATGTCATGGAAAGCGTTATAAAGTAAAGGGTGGGAGAAAAAAGAACATTTGATTTTTAAATATGTAAAGAGGTGTCGCTTTACACTTTACATTTATTCTATTCGAGATAATTCTAGTTATCCATGCCACATTTTAACCAACATTAGGTAAAAACGATTTAGTTAAGTTCAGACCTGATACAGCAACTTCTGCCTGTATTTATTTCTAGAATTCCATATAAATGTGTAGCAGAAAGTTGGTGATTAAACCTTCAGAAACACTTAAGTGTTCCTGCTTCCTTGAAGGCCACCATTTCCCATCTATACCGTCATAGATCCATCTTACAAGACTCCACTGTAAGGAAAATGGCCCCGAATTGTCTTAGAAATGATAGTAGATTTTACTCTTTTACATGCACAAGTACTTTTTTTTTTCCTAAACTACACTAAGATCCCTTCAAAATGAGACATTTCAAGACAGCCTTGTTTGGGTAAAACATTATCTTATATATTCATGATTTCATAAAAATCTCATAGTATTTGGATTCTCAATCTTAATCTACCTTAATTATATCATATATTTTAAAGACACCGTTGACTAGGGTGTATTTAAAATACCCTAAGTAGAGGGTCAACAGAACCCAGGACAGATTTTGAGTGTAACAATCATGAGATACCTGGAACCAACCAGACTTTCCCTGAGCATTAGATCCCAGTGTGTATAGCTATTGTTGACCCTGTATGGTAAGCCACAACACCCTGAAATGATTTCTCTAAACCAATTAGTACAGTTCATAATATTCACTGGTGTTTTCGTTGCCTTCACTCTTGATGTATCTTCCCCTTTGAGCCCTTGTTTGCCTTGCCCATCATGGTTGTATCTTGGATGTTTGTTTCTTTATAACTTCTAAATGCTGTGTGCATTTCCCCGTTGAAAGCAGCGTTTGTCTCTCCAACAGTCTTCACTTCACACACAAATGAATAGATATAAAATGTATCCGTGGTGAGCCAGGCCTAAAAAAGATATTTTATATATCCATGTAATTTTTTCAACTTGATCATGTTTCTTCAACACCCCTTCACATAATAATCCGTTCATCTCCGACTGTTTCCTACTGCTGTTTCTTTTTATGGCCAGTTTGTTTTATATCTGCTCATATAAGAATTGGGCTCTCAGTGATTGGGGAATTACTAAATATTGGAGTTAGTTTATAGATGAAAGCACAGTCTCAAATAAGATCCTTAGAGATAAAATGTAAAAGTCCCCAGTTCTGAAGTCAGGTCCATCTACAAGCACTTCACACTACTTATTTGCCTTTTGGCTTCTGCCAGACAAAATTGTATATAAATAAAATGATTTTAAACATAGTGGAAATGTATTGGCTCCTTATCTCAGTTTAACTACCTTGTCACTCATAAGAAAATTCCTTAAGCTAATCCCGTCCTTTTTATCTTCTCTATAAAACCGATAATCATGCCAACATCTACTTCATTGTCTTACCTACTTATATATAATTTAACATACATTTAAATTATATATAATTGCAAAAAACATATAGCATTGTGTTCTATAAGTTAAGTGATACATAATTTTCAGTTATTATTTTTGTTTTAAGTAGTTTGAATATCGATATATGAATTTCGTTATAGAAAAGGTATGATTTTTGTCAGTAATTAAGAATTACAGTGCTGACAAGAGAGTTCAGTGCGTGCCACACGAGCCTTGTTACCTGAGTTTGGTTGCCCAGACCTACAGCAGAAGCAGAGAACCGATTCCTGCAGCAGTCTTCTGACCTCGACATACATGCCACCGTCTGTGTTCACCCATACACCCACTCCCCGTCCACACACACAGTAGTAAGAACTTTAATAAAAACAAAGTACCAACTGTAAAGTTCATATATGGGAAATCATGGTGTCTACACATATATAGTCCATGGATCCATGTCCACATGAGTTAATTTCAGAAGCTCAGCTTGTAGAGGAATGTCCACAGACCTTTGCAGCCTCTAGTCTCCAGTATAGTCCTGTCAACCAAGAAGAGTTTGCAGCTCCGGAAAATAACTGGGAATGTTTGACAACGTTTTCTATAGTCAACCTTGGGAACACAATTGACCACGAGTGGGTGAAGGCCAGGGATGTTACCTATACATCCCAGAATACAAAGGACAGTCCTATAAGAAAGATCATCTTTGCTCAGGTGGCATGCTGTGCCACTGCTCATATACCTTACATTCTTGAAAAGGGAAAGTCGTTAGAACGCTCCTACAGATAATGCAAATGTATTTGAATGATGCCTGTCAATACAAGGAAAGTGTTACGATCAGTTTTTCTTGAGAATGGGCTGACTTTGTGAGACAGCAGATTCTTTGGGTATAATTATATGTTTAAATAAGCCACCATGGCCTTGAAAGCCCTACCACAAGACCCTCTGGATTACAGGGGATCTGTTGGTTATGAAATGCTGGATGTAAAAATGAGCTAGCATATTTCAAATGACAAATGTCAACTCTTGCCATTTTGTTTATTTGAGCTACTTATGGAAGTTTGCAAATCATAATTATTTTTTTCTCTAAATGATGACTACTGATATCTAAATTTATATTTCTATATTAGGAATTCTTGTGTAAATGACACAAATTCACAGTAGTCTGGCTTAAAAATTTTAAGCAGACACAGTGAAGTGGCACTCATCCATCGACACACTTCCTTTTCAGCCTACTGAAATGCTCCTTCCTCACCTTCACTAAAATTTGCTGCTGGATATATGAAAGTGACTAACATTAATGGCATTGCCCTCAAGTTGAGGAGCTATTTGTTATTATTGTCGGCTTTCTGCCCAATATGAACATGTTCCTTTTGACTCTCTGAAGGTCTCCCCTTAGCAGGCTCTAATCTACTCACCACAACGCCATCCAATGCTTTACTTCCCTAATAAAGTTGAGAAGTTGAGTGCATGTGTTTCCCTGCATGCGTGTGTATGTTTAGGTTTCCACTTCAAGATCAATGCCAAAGCTACAGTACTGATACATTTTCTAAATGTGTTTTAAGCAATAAGTTGTACAACATTTTTAGAACATGTGTTAAACTATTTCTCTAAGAATGAAGCTCTTAACAAAACATAAGCACTCTGCATGAGATCTTAGCAGCAAAGTGCTTAAAAGATAAAGTAAGAATTGGTACCATGGGAAGAACACCAGCTGTAGAGCACACAGGTCCATTATGAGAAGTATGGTAGTGGGTAGGGAGAAAATGATTTAATCAGGAGTAAAACCGATTTTATTATAAGGGCACGCAGGGGGTGTGGCACCATAGTGAGAGGGACATTTCAAAATATCTGACAGATTTCAACAATGTGAAAACCCCGTTCTTTAAAGTGACAGTAAACCCCATCAGGTCTCCCTTTTTGATGCTATTGTTAACAGTTGACTGTTTAAAGCTGGCCTGCTAAGATGCTGTCGGCCTATTTCAATAGTGTGCAGTCAAATAAAAGACTAATTGTTGAAATACAATCAATCAAAATGATTGCAGGGCAGGGAGAAGGTCTCCTCTGCTGATTTTTGTTGTGGGTCCTGTTGGTGTGTTATGATGGCGGCAGGGACAACGATCAAGAGGAAGAGGGAAAGAGTCCCTCTGGCAGAAACAGATCCACCTCATCCTCACTTTTTTGAAAACATACTACTGGGCAGGAACATCACTCACAGGCCCTGAAAATGATAGTCCATTAGAAAAAAATAGATCTGATAGCGATGTGGGCTAATATTTTTAAAAGGATATGAACACTCTTAGCAAAACAGCTCCTGCAGAGAATTCCTACCGTGACAGTTCTCAGCTTTTCTTTTCTTTCTTTCCTTTCCTTTTTGTTGTTGTTGTTGCAAAATGCTCCTTGGCATTCATAGAGCTCACACTGTGGGAGCATGTGACTGTGAGCTCAGACATCATCAAAATAGAGAAAAAATTCCAGTTAACCAAACACCTGTAAGTTTTTACCAGGATTCTTGAATTTTCAGTTAACTCCATGTCATAACTGATAAGCTTTTGTTCCTTTAAGCCCAGGGGGGAAAAAATCGTTTCTTTATAGCTTGTCCTATAGATTAGCAGAAATGTCATCGTATCTTGCTTCCTTTTAATTATATGTAAAGATGTCACTTCTAGACAGCCATCATCCCTTTCTTGTATGAGAACGATCCCAGATTTTCCTACTGAGAGTTAAAGAGGGGGTGATAATCACCTATCACATTCCCTCGCTACTGAACATTCGCTTTGGCACCTAAGTTGTCACGGCAGCAACGCGCTCAGGTTTCCCAAGCAAATATTTTTGTTGTTTCTAAAGAGGTGGTTAGCATTTGTGGTTTGTCTTCGGCGTGTTATCATTTTGGCAGCTTTGCATAGCCTGCATAGGCCAACAGGGGTCTGTCTAATATTGTTGCTGGGTACATTTTCCTCACTGAGATGAAAACGGAAGAAAAATGTTTCTGAAGCAGTAAGAAGGAATTAATATATCCCCCCCCCCCATATTCTATTCCTTGCTGACTTTAGATTTAGGCAAGAAAAAAAAAAAAAAAAAAAAAAAAAACAGAAGAAGAAAGCAAGAAAAAAAGTGTTAGCCATTATTCCCTTGTACATAGCAGGGATAACACATGTAAAGCAATAACTTGTTTTCTATTGCCATGTTTAGCATATGTCTCCTGTTGGCTCAGCAAGGCCTTCAGGCCGGTCCCTTGAGCCAGCCATCGCTGGCAACTCTTAGCCCCTCGGCCTCAAAACCAAATAGCTTTGAATCATGTAGAGCCGTGATGCTAATTTTCATACTGATGCATTATGGGAATAACTGTATCTGACATACTGTGTCAATGGTACTGTCTCTTTGTGTCCCTTGTTTTTTGTTAGCTGCATTCCTACAGATGGCATTCCATTGAAAATGTTCCCTTCCTACAGAAAACGAGAGAAGAAAAAAAAAAAAAAACCCATGCACAGCACCAAACCTCTAGGTGCAGAAGGCTGTTAACGGTTGCTGATGATAGTAGGCAAACATTAACATAATAATTAGTGTCTTGTAATTGTTTCATTAAAACCAGTTGTTCCATTTCTCCTCGTGTTTTCCCAGAAGAGAAGCTGAATTTGGATGACAGCCAGTGGGAGGACATCCATGTTGTCACCGGAGCACTGAAGATGTTTTTCCGGGAGCTGTCTGAACCACTCTTCCCTTACAGTTTCTTTGAGCGGTTTGTGGAGGCGATCAGTAAGTATACCCCAGAAAGGAGCCGGGTGTGATAGAATTAATAACAATAATGAGATTGATGCCGATCATGACAACAGAAAAACGGAATATGTGCCCCATGCTCATATCTGTAGCCTTAGGTTTTGTCATTTAGGTGGCTTGTTTTATATCTCACCCTGCAATATTATCTGAGCTTTAAAACCAAAATATTCAGACCAAAAAAAAAAAAAAGAGAGAGATAGAAATCTATTTAAGGCCACCAAATTTAAGCTTTCTCAAATGAAAATAGCTTCTTCTGCAATCTGCTTTAAAGGGGTCATCTCTTGTACTCCCAGCCCCTGCCTTTATATTTTCAGAATTGCACTGTTTGCAGACAAAGAGGTCTTGCAAGGGAACCTAAAATATTAAATATTGTGTTTCATTAAATATGTGTTAAATCATCAGCTGAAAAACCATCTTCTCTTGGCTCACTCATTTGTTCCCTCACCAGCAGCAGAAACTGTCTACAGTTGGCTTCTGAGCAGTGGGTAGGGTTAAGTGAAAGCGAATTTCTTTTAATGGGTGACATTCGGAATGATGAGTTACATCTCTCCACGAAGCTTCTTTCTCTGATGTGTTATTCTCTCATTTATAATACACAATCTAAAGTAAAATGGAATGAATGAATGATCAAAATCTTTTCCTGCATGGAAACTTCTCCTATAGACGCTTGGAAAAACAAATACTTAAAATATCACTAAATGTAGTATCATAGGGTACATTTACTCTAATTGTGACAGCTTGGAAAATGACCCCTGGCAAGCAGGCTGATATAAGAATGAAAGAGAAAGAAAGAAGAAAGAAAGGTAAAATTAAGAATCTTGCAAGCCTGGCAGGAGCTTAATTAAAGTCCCAACAAGAAAAATCTCCAAGGAAAAAAAATGCTCTACATAGGAGGTCTGGTCTTGGAGGCTGTGTGCAAAGAGTTCCCAGTAGTGGCAATGAGGAGCTGGGGGCCAGTGTTGGAAAACAGCCCATCAGTGGGCACTTTTATTCTGTTTTCACTGGGAAAACCCCTTCACATGCTCTTAAAACTTCTGCGAAATAAAATCGGTGGGATGAAGATAAGGGTTCCTCTCTCGGTCTCTGGTCTAGCCTGCTCACAATTTCAAATTGTCTTGTTGACTGGCTGTTATTTAAGGGCAGGAAGGTTACTCCTGTTTCGAGTTTGGGATGAGTCTGGAGTTGTTATCCTTCCTGGAGAGCAATGATTTATAGTTGCCAGGTTCTCTAAACTACAACTTAAAAGCAATAATGAAGAAAAAGTAAGTAAGCATGAATCTCATTGAGTGCAGTCTGGTGTTCTGTCTTAGCTTGCACATTTACGTGAACTGAGAGAGCAGCATTCTGGGAGGAAATTGGAAAGACTTTTGGACAGATTCCTATCTTAATTGTGCATATTTAGAAATATGTGTATCATATTGTGACTTCTCTACTCAGGTGGCAATCCTCTCATCTGGAAACATGCTTACATATCTGCTGGGTGGGGAGTGTTGGTTGTATAAGATTCCTATAAATGAGGCTTCCTACCTCCTTTAGTTCACACAATTCCAAAGATAGTAGCAAACTTTTCTCATAGGCTAAGCATATGGAAACCAGGCCCTTGGAGCTCATACGAGTACATGTCCTTTGAATCCCCATAAGAAGTATGATGGTTTCTGGGATGTTTTAGACTTAACCCAAATTGGACGTAGTTTCAGTGACATAGGCATGATCAGAACTGAACAGCAAAGATAAGGCAGGCAGCAAGCTCTTAGGGATGATTGTAGAGAGAGCCTCTGCAGATAGTTGTAAAATAGGTAATTTGTCCAAATGAAGAGGAACAAGTTTAATAAAGTCCTTTTAAAACTTCAAGATGTTATATACATGCTGGCAGTAGCTCTTCAAGTGACCTGTGTTGAGAAGGCAATCTGAAAATCAAGAGATGGAATATGTCCCATTAAAGCCATATGTTGCAAGGCCAGGGTAATGGTACTGAAGGGTGGGGCCTTTAGTGATTGAGTCATGAAGAAGATCACTTCTGATAAGGTTAACACCCTTATAAAAGAGGCCCAGGGGAGAGTGACGTAGCGCTGCGGGGAGAGTTGCTTGCTACCAAGCCTACAGACTTGATCCCGTATGATGGAAGGACAGAACTAACTCCCACAGTTTGTCATCTGACTTTCATACATAAACCACGGCACAATCATGCTGACATACACAGACACCAAAACAAACAAATACATATAAAAACTAAAGGAAGTAAAAACAAAATACAGCAACAACAACAAAAGAAAGCAACACCAAGAGAGATGTCTTACCTCTTCTAGTCATGTGTGTACACAGCTAAACATCACTGTCAACTGAAGGAGAAAACGGGCCCTCAGCACTCAATGCTATTGTCTTGGTTTTAGATATCTTAGCTACTACAATTGTTTGTATAAACTTCTATTGTTTATCATGTGTACAGCTTATGGTACTCTTATAGAAGGACAATTAGACTAAGATTCTCTGCAATATTGCTTTAACTAATCAAGAATGTCAGAACGTCACTGCATGATGTGTAACAAGTGGGTACTAAGCCATTGGATAGAGTGGTTGAGGATATGGTGCAATACTCAACAGAAGGACCAAGACACTCCAACTGTGGTGGCTTGAAAGAAAATGGCCCCCAAAGGGAGTGTCACTATTAGGAAGTGTGGCCTTGTTGGGTAGGTGAGGTCTTGTTGGAGGAAGTGTGTCCCTGTGGAGGCAGGTTTCGAGATCTCATTCTATGTTCAAGATTACCACCCAGTGTCTCAGACCACTTCTTGTTGCCTGTAAATCAAGATGTAAGGACTCTCTCTCCTGCTCCAGCACCATGTCTGCCTGCACACCACCATGTCACACAATGATGACAATGAACTAAACCTCTAAAAATATAAGCCATCAGCACAGTTAAATGTTTTCTCTTTATAAGAGTTGCTGAGGGCATGGCATCTCTTCACACCAATAGAAACCTTAACTAAGATTCCAATTATCTAAATGTATTTTCAGCATAAACTTAACTTTTATTTTTCCTCTGCTGGGTATAGGGCCTCGAGCATACTAGGTAACTGCTCTGCCATTGAGCAATACCCCAGTCCTGTGTTCTAAACTTGGGGTGAGCTCTAGATTGTAATGTTAGTTTAAATATCTTTCAGGGATGAGGAAGTGGTCACTTTGATATTCAGTACTGGGAGAAATAACACCAGAGAGGGTTCATTTACAATGCCTTGTGAAGCTATAATAGTTACAGGTTCACCAAATCCACGTAGAATTAAGTCTTTGCAAAAAGAGGTAAGCACTTCAGGAAACCCACAGAGTGTGCTATGTGTGTTGGCTGTATATGGGCCCTGTTGTCCACAGAGCCTTGCCCGGCTCTTCTCTGTGCTTTGCACCACTGTAGGGTTCACCTTACACAGAGCTATTTCACAGGTATTCTTGGCAGCCAGCAGCTGAGGCAGAGAGTGGACAACCACTGGCAGGAGATAACCAGGAGAGGGATGTGATAGCTATGACTCTCACTTTATAACCAAATGCCTGACAGAAGCCATAGAGGATGCAGGGTAGAAGGCACAGTGCATCATGGTGGAACAGACTTTGCAGAGTTTATGATGATAAGAGTACATGGTTGAGGCTGGCTACCTGGACACAAACCTGAAAAGAGAGACCTTGAGCTGAGATCAAAGCAGGCCTACACCCAGTTTCCCACCTCCTCCAGCTAGACACTCCTTCCTAAAAGTGCATATTTAATTTAGTACAAAGAAATACTTATCCAAAGGTTAAGTACCATGTTTTGGTACCATAAGGTTGGGTACCCTGTGTTCAGGCACATCACCTTGTGAAGGCCATTTTTCATCCAAACCATGACAAGGAGGGAGGCCAAGTCCAGCTCACGTTATCAACCTCACTGCCTCAGTGGCTTTTCTACATGCAGCTTTGGTAGACAGAATCACTCTAGTCCCAGCTCCCACCTCGTGGCTCAGACCCTCCTGTCTTTGCCCTTCCACTTTGGAGGAGCTAGTGGCTTCCTGACGGGACTTCTGGTCTACCTCACTCATACTTTAGCTCGTCCATCTCTTGGATAAACATTTCTTTGCACTAAACTAATTTTGTGTTAGCAGAAAAGCTTAAAATGGTTTTTGCTGTTAGGTTAGGCATGGACAAAGGCCCGTTCCCTTCACTGCCACAGTTCATGTTATCATAACATTATTTCCATTTTCTCTTCTGCCACTACGAAAACCAGTTTATGAAGACTTAACATTTGTATTTGGCCCCTAGCTGAGAGATATGTTTTCATGGAAAAGTCCCAAAGCGAATAGACCAAATGGAATTTTACATCTGACTGGAATGCTTTGCATGGAAGAAAGAATGTTATTTCTAGTGGAAACAATTGACCTGACTGTTTGTACTATTTGAATTATTTTATTTCTCATTATAAGTTTGAAATTCATCATTGTGTATTCCAAGAAGAGTAAACAGAAATTTTTTTTAAAAATAGAGTTTCATTTGGACCAATTTAATATAGTTTCTTTCTACAAGAACCTGCAAATGCTATGATGATGATCCCCATCTGATTCACTGGGGCAACAAAAGTCCCAGATTTGGTTATATATTTCAAAATCTAAATGTCCCAGCTATTGATATAAAATTCTGTACCTGAGATCAGTATAACTGAGTTAGTAGCACATTTTTTTCCCACAAGGATTTAACCCACTATCAGCAAAGACTTAATTTCTCAGAGATGACTTATGCTAAAGGAGTTATTAGTCCTATAAATGTGACCTTGTTAAGCAAATGGTGCTATCCAGTTCTGGGGAGTGGTATAATCATGTGTTAGACCAGAGGGCATTCTAGGTCTTTCCAGTAGACCTAAATCCTGGGAAATACACTGTCTGTGATTACTCCATTTTTTTTTAATTCTTATAAATACAGATCCAAAGGAAAATAGTGTCTGTATTTTTTTAGCCATCTTGCAAAAGTAAATGAGAAGAAAGAAATTCAAAGGCACTTCTGATGTGTTCTTGCTTAATCCTCAGGATAGCTATGGAGATAGTGATGGAGTAAAGAGATCATATAGAAAATAATTTCAATGTCATAAAGGTTCTATGGGAACTAAATATATTAACCCTTTTCCCTACAATATGGGTATGAGGTACTCTATATGTGATTTTAAAAGAAATTGATTTTCAGGGAAGTCCTGAGCTCACATAACTAAAACAATTCAACTTTGCATTCATCCCCAAACTCCAAAACCTGTGTACTAGCTACTTTTTCACACGTAATTGAAAGATAACTAACTAGCTGTTGACAAACATATGTGTATTGCATTAGTCTCTGCAAAATCGGTATGGTCTAAAACATTCTTTACAATATTAATTCCCTTTTCTTTTTAAAGGGGGTTTCAAATTACCTGGATGTGGCAATGCATGCCATTAATCCCAGCACTCAGTGAGGCAGTGTAAGGCAGAGTTTTAAGAGTTTGAAGCCAGCTTTGTCTACATAGTAAGGTCCAGGACCCTAAGGGATGCACAATGAGACCCTGCCTCAAATATTAGGTGAATTCGGAATTAAGTGAGAGGTTAGAAATGTTCAGTATTGGAATTTAAAGATAGTTTTAAAAGTATAATTCCACAAGAATACGCAATGTTTCAATATTTGTTACATGGCAGTGAAAATATCAATATTTAAATCATATTCTATGGGTGTATTTTTAAAACTTTTCCAAGTTTTTGCTTGTATCATTTTATGACATACAATCACACACTTATACACACACACACACACATACACACACCAAAATAAATCAAAAAGTCAGAAAGAATAGTTTAGACAATATCAGAAGCTTGTTTATGAGGGAAAACCTTATCCCTGTTAGTAGATTTTTAATCATTTAATGATTATTTTCTTAGTTCTTTATGATATTTTTAGTATATCAACAATTGATAACAACATCCTTTACTGTGCAATATAAAATGTTACCTCATTCCACCTTATGCTCATTATATTTAAGTTTAAATAGTACATTTAAAATGTATTTATTCCTTCACTAACATTGAGCAATATCTGATAACTTCCCTTTACAAGGTGGGGACATTCTTCTTCATCTCTCATCTTTTATGGTAACAGTGGCCATTGACCCCTTTAAGTTTCATATGCTGTCATAAGCATTAGGAAAATAATAGCAATATTTACATTTATACTACTACAGTGCCAGAAGCATTGTTAACTGCCTTTCATGGTGGCTGTACAAAGGTGTCTTCTTTGGCATTCTCTCTCACAGCTCAGTGACTTCTCAAAGGAAATTCTTCAGTGGATGAAATATAATACACATTGTTATGCTTCAAAAATTGCTTAAGCACTTGGCCATATTTTACTCTCTTTGTAGTTAGACAATGGTTTTCTTTTTCTTTTTTTATTTATATAAATTTTTATAAATTTATTTATGACAGCAGTCAATTAAAATAGACTATAAAAATGGCACCCATAAAATTGGATAGTGTTAAAATTTAATGAATCAGACACCAAAAGTAGAATGTTCCCACATGTATTCCTTAAACAAAACTCATACACCTGTGTCTGTGTCAATACCACCATCCTTATATAAAAATGATTTAAGACATTGCCCTATGACCAAAAGTACCTATTACATGTTTCCATGGCTTTGCCATGGATGGTCACCATGCCATTTTGCTGATAAAGTGTATTTTCAATAGGTAATTGGGGAGAAAAACCAGTCAAGTATATTTGCAAATATTTTCTTTTCTTGACTTTCTCTTGCCCTTTGGTCAAGCTATTTCTAATGCATCATCAACTTTGTGATTACATTCCTTGGGAGAGAAGAAGCAGAGCTTGGAGAGCAGTTGGCTAGACAAGAATATATGATGTAACACAGTGCTTTAAATCCAGAGAAAGAAAAAGATGTTCTAAAGATTCACAGCAAAGAAATCAAAGACATAAAAATAATATGGTATAAAAATATTCTTGATCAACAGACTTTCAAGAAAGTTTTAAATTAAGTAAAAATAAATTTTACTGATGTCTCTAAAAATTTTCACTGAAAGCAAATATTCTCACAGGCTACGGATTTATTTATTTATTTATCTTTATCTGTGTGTGTGTGTGTGTGTGTGTGTGCGTGTGTGCATGCATACTCGCTTGTGTATAAGCACAGTGGAAATTTTATAGCTGATGCCTAGCCTGTCTCCTAACTCATCCTAATTATATTCATAATTAAATTGTAAAAATTATAGTTGACTAGAGCCAAATGGCTGGTACAGGTGTCTCTTTGTAGGAATAGTTTAGTGCTAGATAATAAACAACCGGACTTCTATCTACTTAATTTGACTTTAATGAAAGTCCTTTATAAAAAACACTGGGGAGGTGATTCAGATTTAAAATCCAGCCTTGACACAGAAATTGAGTAGTAAGACATCAACTCCATTAGAAAGCCTCAAGCTAGTGTCCAATGCTAGTCTTTTGCTTTTCATCAAAACCTTTACACATGTATAAACTTCCACGTCCTTTAGGTCACTTTTTCAAAGCAGGGATTGCTTCAAGCTGAGCAATCAGCCATATTGCCATCAAGAGTCAGTGCCCTAGACACCCCTGCCTTACTGCATTGACACGCTACCAAACATGGGTAGCAAGGTGCAGAAATTCTTCCTAGTACTCAGGGGAAAGCAGTTAACTTGACCAATTCCTCTAATGATGGACTTGGGTGGCTGGGTTTCACTGTCTCAATAGAACATGATGAAACTGAAGTTTTATGGCCTTTTGTTCCATCCTGCTTTACTTCACTTGCTTCAGTTCACACTGGATTACGGCCATCACCACAGAACTTCCACAATCTTCCACCCACCAACCGCAGCTCTGAGTGTAGCCCCATCACCAAAAGGACATCCTCCTCTCCTGGTCCAGTAACTTCCTCAACATATCCATTGCAAAAAAAGCAACCAAATTACTGTAACTGGCTTCATTTCATTTTGAGGAAAAGCTAATACCTTTGTAAGAGATTCAAAGTCCTCTATTTTCTGGTCATGCATAAGCTCTCTGACTTCATTTTTCTGCCTCACCCTTCACAGGAAAGCCCTTTGAGCCAAAGGCTTTCCTTCAGATATCCAAGGTCCATTGATCTTGGTTCACTCTCTGCTGAAACTCACTGCTGAATATTGCTGCTCAGATGCCCCCTGTTAGGCAAATCTTCTAAGGCTTCAACTGCATCCCTCATTGTACTACTACTCAATTCTGCCTCTACCATTTACGTCCTTTAAAACCTTGAACAAAACATTCTCTCCAGTCTATAAAAAATTTTGCGAAAATGGCACTTCCCTCCTGAGATTTTCAAATAATTTGGTGAAATGCAAATTGTATTAACTCACTTTTTACAGTTCCTGACACAAAATGTTGAGTAAATGTTAGCTAATTTTATTATGTCAACCTATTGACATACTACAATTTAGATAGTACAATCTCAAGAGATCTTCCTGCCTGTACCTACTCATCTCTCTTATGGTATGGTTATCTCAAGTGATGCACATGACTATCCTCATTCTGCTTTAATGTTTTGTTTCTGCAATTTGTGCAGCACAAGACATGGCTAAGATAATATTGTAAGACATTTTCTTGTTCAAAACCCAGTGAATTCTAGTTTCTTCATCTCATGACATGCTTTACTCTGAAGAACAATCTGACAGATAATCAAAAGTATGTCCTTTTCCTGAAGAGCACACATCCTTTTCATAAACTGTAGGCTATCGCAAATTCTCTTAATTAATACTCTACACAGCAGCAAGCCCATGGTATTCACTATGGTAGTAAAAGTGACAACTCCAAAGTAATTCATCTCCAAGTTAGGAGATACCTATGTTGCTGTGTGTGTATCCTGATGATGTTGATTTGTGAAAGTTATAAACTCTCTGTAGGTGGAAGGTGGTAGTCTTGGGGTATGGGAGAGGAGACTATATAGTAGCCTATGAAAATCTGTGACAGTGTAGATTCTGTTCAAAGTTAAAAATGTTCAAAGGTGTACCAACTAAACCATATTCAACAAATAATCCTTCCTCACACAGGAACGAATACTTGTAGGTACAAACACACCGGCATTCACCAAATCTGAGGTGCTTCGCTTGTCACACATTATACAGTCTACCTTTCCAAAAGAGATTTTAAAAAGATAATTTTCCTCAAAAGAACTTCCATATTAACTTCCCGTGTACTATTTATTTTCAAACTTTTCATGGAGCGACAGCTGTCTCTGTCCTCTTGCTTGCTGGTACTAGCGTGTAGCTGGGAATGTTAACCTTGACGGTTGACTTGACAGGATTGAAAGATAGCTGTGAGTTTTACTAAGCATATCTCGGATTGTGTCTGTTGAGCCATTTCCAGAAAACAGTATATCACACAATCTCAGATCCAATCAATAATTTAATCCATAGAGAGGAGAGATTCCGAGTCTGAATAGAGAATTGAGAGATGGTGGTCTAGCGAGAGTAAGTCACTGAAGGCATTTGAATGGCATACTTTGTCTCCGGCCTTTCCTGTGCTCCCTGGCTACTGAGAAGTAAGAAGCTCTACAATACTAAGCCCTTCCATCATGATATTCTACTACATGATAGTTGCGGAAATAATGAAGCCAATGACCAAGGGCTAAAATGAGCTTGGGAGAAGGCTTTCCTCTTTGAGCTGCTTCTCACAGCAGCAAGATGCTAACACCGACACCTACCTGCCCAAGCACTTGTCCCTACTCTAACTCTCTGTGTTTCTATCAGTAGAAGGATGTTCTTTGAACATTTTCTAGATATACCCTGAGTTCCCTGAAGTGTGGCATTTGTTCAATGGGCTCCTAACTGCTCTGCAGGGTTAAACTCTAGATGTGATAGTTGCTAAAGTACTATCAGTTTCCTGGGAGAGTTTTGCTTATGCTGGTACAGCTGATCATAGCCATGTGGTTTAGAGTAGAACATTTTCCCCCCAAGGATTTAGGCAGACATTTCTACCTACACTTTGGGAAACAGAAGCATAGAAAACAAATACACTGTTGTTGAAAACAAGTCTCCTTACTTCTTTATAAGGAGAAAAAGCAATGTTCAGAAAGATGAAATTACATATATATGTATATATATGTATATTTTTAAATATTCATGAACTACAAAAATTATGTAGGCTATCTATGAGAATTTTCCCCTTCACTAATCGTAATTTTTTGTTTAAATGTGCAGCCTCCCTCCCTTTTTCTACCGTCTCGTTTTCTGCAGTACCTTTATTTTTCAAAACTGCAATTCTCAAAGGTCAAATGCCCAAGGCCTGAGCTCATGATTACTGTCTAACCAGACAATCAGCTCTTGGCCCCTTGCTATTTTCCTTCTCACCTTGAGTGTCCAGCATGTGAAAGGTTCACCCTTTCAGATCTCAGTTCCATTCCTCTGCCAAGTAACGGATGGGCAGACATAATTAGTGCCATCTGTCCCGCTAGATGCAGGTGGAGACTATCTTACCAACAGATGAAAGCGTGATCTCTCGAGTTCCTTCTTCAGACCTCTGACTCGCAGCACAATGGCAAGCTTATTCTTTGACATTTTGTGCATTATTCTCTGAATTTCCAAGCAGCACCTATGGGAGATCCATTTTTCCAGTGCGATATTCAAGGGGATTTTCTACCCCTTTGTGTTGATTGTGAGGATTGCTTTCAGCAGAGTCAGAGAAATGTGAGGCCATGCCATATCAGACCTAGAAAGACCCCAGAAACTGCTGTCTGTGATGTTGTGTCTGATGCTCAAGACTTCTGAGATCTGGTTCCTTTGATAAATATAGAGTAGTGTGAGCTAAGCAGAAAAGCATGACCAGAGAGAAAGAAAGGACACCTGGAACATAATTAGATGGACCACATTGCTCAACCTCAGGCCCCCAGCAGCACCTTTCCCCAAAAGCATTACAACTCAAGAACAAGCATTCCATAATCTCCCTTTCCCTCTGCTCTTTCAGGAATTTCCCCTGCATCAGTTTTTCCAGATCTTTCATTACCAAAATCACACTCCTCCATGGTTGACCTTCCAAAATTTGGAATTTGTCTTAGCTGGAGCTTCCATAAGAATCTGTGGCTTAGGACAAAGAAATTTATTTCCCACAGACCTGGGTTTTGGAAGTCCTAAATCAGGCAAAATCAGGACCTCATCACTGTTGAGCTCTGATAAGGAACTTAGCCTTTCATATTCTTGAGCCGTCTGAACCTGGTTTCTTTCCCAATGGCCTCACCTCTGAGTGCTTTCGCACTGGGCCTTCAACTTCACCATACCAGTTCAGGACAGCACACATCTAAATCTACAACAGATTCCTACTTCAACAGAATATTTTAGGTGTGCAAATTTGTCAGCACAAAATGGTTTCCTCCTTTATCCTGGCAATGTCTTCCTACTATTGTAACACAAGATTTAATTAGTTCTTTATTTATATTCTTAATTCTGTTACTGTAATCTGAAATTGAATTTCACAGTCCCAGGCATCACTTTTACCCATATTCTCTCATATTGTTTACATGCAGAACCGTCCGAGCAACCCTGCAACATTTTTCCTCCGAGCTTGACCTGCCAAAACAATGACACCACCAGGAGAGTTTGTTTTCAGTTCTGTAGATTCATGAGACTAATCTCACCTGAGTTTGTACCAGCTAGAACTGGAGCCAAAGCCAAGTGCTAAACTATAAATTCTTCAGACACTATCACTCAACTTCCTGCCAATATTGACAACTATAAAACTGTAATACAAACTCTAAGACCCTCTGGAACAATCGAGCTGCTAAAGATAACAATTCACAACATTTTGAGAATTACAAAAAGAAAGATTGCAAAAATAGGCAACTCTTTAAATTCAACTAATTTTAGAAGTCCAGTCAGAAAAATAGGCATAGTTTATTTTCTTTTTCACTTTAGGTATTGTGGGGGAGGGGGTGTATGTGAGTGTGTGTGTGTGTGTGTGTGTGTGGTGCTATATGTATCTGTTAGTGTGGCTATGTACACTTCTTTGTAGCTGTTTGTGCTTGTAAAGACCAGAAATCAATGTCAAGTATCTACTGTTCTCCACTTTGTTTTTTGTCTCTCGCTGAACCTAGAGCTCCCTTCCCTGGTACTAAAAGCTGAGGTTACAGATGTATTCCACCACACCAGGCTGGATATTGGGCTTTCCTTATTGAAGATTTGAGCCAACCTTGTCTCATAAAAGTCTATTGACTATTTTATAATACTCTGCACTCAACTTGAATTTCTGGGATATGAAGTTTTTTTAAAATATTGTATTTATCTCTTGTATGTCCTGTCATTAGTTATTTCTTATAATACAATTATAATTCTATTCAGGCAACATGAGCTACATCCACGTAGGACGATGGATTTCATCGTCATTAGAATTATTTGTTTTATGACTATTGCAGTGACTAGTCATTCCCCATCTTTGTCTCTCTTCTTGGATATCCCTAGTTCCTGAACCACAAAACACAAAAATTAGACCACTTAGTAACACTTCAATGGCCCCTCTGAGCTCAAGTGAAAGGAAGAGTTTCAAATCTCTCACTTCAAACCAAAACCTGAAAATGATTTATCTTAGCAAGGAAGGCATGTTGAAAGCCTTCATGGGCTAGAACATAAAAGCTTCTTGTGCTCTGAGTTGTAAAGGTAACTAAAAAGTATAATCCTACTAAAGAAGAAATAGTTTATTGCTAATATAGAGAATGGTTCTGCAGCAAAGAACCCATCAGCTACATTTCCCTAAGTCAAGTCTATTTTTACTTTACGGAAGGCGGGAGGGCTGCAAAGAAAAGATTGAAGCTAAGAGGTGCTGGTTCATGCTGCTTAAGAGAGGACATCATCTCATCGTATAAATTTAAAGAGAAGAGGAAATGCTGGTATAGAGACCCCAGCAAGTTTTCCAGAAAACTAGCTATGACAATGAATGAAGGTAACAATACTGATCTGAAGATTTTCAATGTAGGTGAAACAGCTTGATAAAGGAAGTAAATGTCACCTAACCTGGAAAAGTCAACTCCTGGTTTCAATGGCCATGCTCTCTCCCTTATCCAAGACTAATGCAGCTGGTAACTAAGTTCAAGTCAATGCTCGTTTATAATTTGACAAATCCTAGGACCTTTAAGAATTATGGTGTCTAGTTTTCTTGTGTTATGTGGATGGGGAAATAAAAACATCAGGATAAGAACATATCTAATTACATTTCAATTTCTAGAAACTTCTAACCATTGGTGAGGTCAGGAAAAAAGTATAACTTTCTAAATATCATTGTTCAATGACTATCCCATACTCACCTAAGGGCTCTAATAGAGATGAAAATTAAAGTAAGTTTGCCTTCTTCCTTGCTAACACAACACCCTTCCTGTAGTCACTGGGCTAAAGGGTAATCTTGACTTTTAGGTCTCATTATTTGAAAAGCACATTTGATAAAGTTATAGTGGCCAAATACCTTCGCATTTACTCTGGAATTGGGCAAAATACTTTGAAAGCCCTCCAGAAAGATCTATCATGCTAAATGCAATGAAGAACCTTTGCATTTCTTGGGAGATGGTCAAAATGTTAACAACAATTGGAGATTGGAAAAGTCAGTTCCCACTTTTTTGATGATGTTGAAAGGCTGAAGACACTGGTTGAAGCATCCCTATAAGGGAAATAACAAGAGTCCTACGGTGAGAAGTGGAGTCTTAAGATGTAGCTGCACTGCTGTGTTTTCATGATTAAGTGACAATGGACTAAGAGTGGCTTCTCTTGTGTGAGCAATATTCCATCTTGAGATGAAATGTGTCAAAGACATCACAAACATTATTAAAAATGGCAATACAAAATTTAGAATATTACATAAATGTGTTGATAAAGCATTAACAGGTTTGAGAGAGCTGACTAGTTTTGGGAGTTCTGCCATGGGAAAAGGAATATCAAACAATACCACACAAACAGATCTTTTATGAAAACAGGGACAAATATATGAAAAACTTCATTGCTGTTTAAGAACTTGTCATAGCCACTGCACTCTGCAGCAGCCACCATTCCAATTAGTCAGCAGCCTTCAACATCAAAGCCTTGCTCCTGCCACCCAAAATACTGCAACTAACAGCTCGAATGTTCTTTAGAATTTTTAGCAATCGAACTTTTTTTGTTGACGTGAAAATTCAAATATTTTTAAGTGCTTATTTCTGTGATATGCTTGAGAGCAAGCAGTATAAGAAAATGACTTCAAAATATAATCCCTGGATACAATATACCGCCTTCATAATTATACAAGTGTCTAGGAATACACACAGACAGTGTCTTAGTATTTCTGTTGCTATGATAAAATACTAGGACCAAAGAAATTTGGGGAGGAAAGGGCTTACAGTGTGTCTTACGGATCACAGTCCATCCCTGAGGGAATTCATAGCAGGAACTCAAACACAGGAAGAATCTGGAGGCAGAAACTAAAACAGAGGTCATGGAGGAGTTGTTCACACTACCTTGCTCCATCTATTTTCACATACACATTCCCAGGGGTGGCACCACCCACAATGAGCTCGTTCCTCCATATCAGTCATTAATCAATAAAAGGCACTATATACTTGCCTACAGGCAAATTTGAAGGGTCATTTTCTCAATTTAGAATCCCTCTTCCCAAATGATACTAGCTTGTGTCAAATTGATCAGAAGTATTCAGTGTGGCACTCTTTTGGTACAGCCAAAGACTCAAGGGAATCTACAAAGAAGATCAATTCCTTTGCCATCTGTAGGCATGCACTGAGAAATGAGGACCAGACATTCTGTGGGCTCACTAGCTGCCAAGGTATTCCTAGTAAAGATGCTAATGTTTAGAAAAAGTTTCAGCCAGTATTACAAGAATAAAACCTGCAAAGCAATATTTATAACTACAAGCAAGGTAGATTTTTCCTTCTATAATCATCTCCAAAAAAGTAGGGGGAGGGTCACACTGCGGCTATTTTTCTGACACTAGAAGCTGTAGGCGTGTGTTAAGACACAGAAGACCTGCTGATAACCTTCTCAGAGTTTTCTTTCAAGGCTCTTGGACTCAGCTTGGTCACAGAAAATTTTGGCACCCGGTTTGCCAAACAGACTTCTCTATGGGTCCACCAAGTAGAAAATCTTTACTACATGGAAGTTCCCTTCTACAATGAGTCCCAATGGGAGGCTATGGCTGCTTTCATGCTTGATGACACCATTTGATAATCATCAAGAGGTCCCTGAATGCATCACCAGGATCTTCCAACAGCACACCATAGTACCAGGCTTGGTTAGATTCGAGAAGACTGCGGTGCTCATGTGACCCAAACTGTCATTCTTCCTTGGCAAACTGATCTAGGTAAGATAGATAAATTCAGAAACCATTAAGATGATAACCACAATTTGCATTGTGAAATTCACTGACTTTCGCTCTAAAAGCAAGTATATCCATAGATCACACAAGGCAAAAATCCAAAGAATAGAAGAAAACCGATAGGAAGTGTCTACTTTAAAATGCATTAGCAAATAGACTTCAATGTGCTCCAGACAGAGTGTGCTGTTGAGAACTCTGAGGGGAAGAAACCACATAAACATGAATAACTTTCTTGATCAGTCTCAGAATCTCAGAACCTTGCTCTTTGTTTCTGTCCTCAATATTCAAATGAAATTCAACAATTATTTTTATTGCTTTCTGTCTCCAAGGCAACATTACAGGTTTTCATTCCTTTGCCTAGGTTTCTAGGAAAACTTTTAAAAATAAAATAAAGCACCAGTGAGATTCAAATACCCCTAACAGATGGAGAAGGTTGGAGGGTACGCAAACGTATTCATAAGGAACATTTAATTTATCTTTTAGGAATGTTGGCTAAGAGCACCTATTTTGTGCAAAATGCACCAGGAAAATACAACAACTGTGTTAGCAGTGAGCTCCTCCTTGTATTGTAAATACTTAAAGTATAGATTAGGAAGAGGAATCACGCCCTCACTACAACCTCCCAAAAAGTGGATCGGAAACAGCAACGTGGCATTTCTATCATACGCTGTCAGAGAGAGAAAACTACAATAACGGCATCACTTTATGCCCGTTTCATGTGCTTAAAAAAGTCAGCCTGCAAAATATTTCATCATTTCAACCTTCCTACCCAAACTGCAAAAATTAAAATATAACAATGTCTACTAACATCAGATGATAACGCATATCTTAGTTAGGGTCCCTCTTGCTGTGATGAAATACGAAGACCTTACCAACATGTCTCTAAAGGGTCTATTTGGCTTACACTTCTACATCACTATTCATCCTAGAAGGAAGGACAATAACTCAAAGAGGGCAGGAACTTGGAAGCAGAAGCTGATACAGAAGCTATGCAGGGCTCTATGACTGGCTCAGCCTGCTCCCTTAGAGACCACAGGACCACCAGCCCAGCAATAACACCACCCACGAGGACTGGACCCTTCCGTATCAATCACTACTTCAGAAAATGCTCTATAGGCTTCCTACAACCTGATCTTATTGTAGGCATTTTCTCAACTAAATCTCCCTCCTTTCTGATGATTCTAGTATGTGTCAAGTTGACATAAAAACCAGCCGGCACAGTGAGCTTCTTAAATTCTAAAATATCTGTGAATACAAAACAAAACAGAACAAAAAATACAGAAAAACAGCACACAGATTGCAAGGATACTCTTAATTGGAAAATTTAAAAATAATAAAATTTGTTTTCTAGGTTTATAAGTTTATGGCTTTCATTTCTGACAATGATTTGTATATGTCTATTGCATTTTTGTTTTTCTATTTGTGTGTGTGTGTGTGTTGGTTTTGGTTTTTTTTATTTTGTTTTGTTGTTTGTTTGTATGTTTGTTTTGAGATGGCATCTTGATTGATAGCCCAGATTGGCCTAGAAATGAAACCCCTATCTCACTCTTCCTGGTCTGGTTGGGATTACAGACATGCACTACCACACCTGACTCTCTATTGAGATTTTATGTGTAAAACGGAATAGAGCCTGCCTCGTGCACACTTACAGAGCAATGCATTACAGTTTTCCATCTCATTCTTTCTGTGTTCTGCGAGGTGAGCCAGGCTTCATACATACCATATACACACTCTACCAGATATAGAACCCAGACCCTATCCCCCATCTCTGAATCTAATTGAAGATTCTCTGGGACAAGAACCATATCTCACTCTTATTCGGGGCTCCAACACAAGATGAATATAAAAGTCACCACAATTTGTGGCAGTTGATCTATGCAAGTCCTCCTGGAAAAGAACCTGGGAATTAGTAGCAACGATCTTGAACTGTCCCTGTGGAGAATGAGATCTGGTGGTAAGGAAATGAAGGAGGTGGAAACTCTGCTTAATTCAATCTTAATTCAATCACAACAATTTCTGATGTTCACAAGTAAGAACTAAGTACTTAGTTTTCACCAAATGTTCATCTGTGTTTATGAGCCCTGCAATATACAGATTATCAATGGACCTTGCAGATACTAGCCCTTACATTTTCTATATGTCAGTGCAGTGAATTTAAGCAATCAATATACGCATCTATATCTTTTATTTTTATTTTAACTGACTGGTGAACTTTTGCAGCCTTCAAAGGGTTACCTGAACTCCTGCTAATTCAAGTTTCCAAGCTTAAATGCAGAGCCGTGGTACAGAGGACAGTGAAACTGTACCATAAAAATAAATTACTGTCATGAATATTAAGCAAGAAGAATATAATAAACATGACTGTTTACAGGATTCTGATTTATTGGTATGGATATACTTATAAATTATGACCCTAAGTGTTTATTTTAGAATTGTTTCAGAATTTAGGCCAAACAAAGCTGGATAGACATTTCCTGTAGAACAAGACCATCTGCCAACAAATCTCACCGATGTTCCTTGTGCCAGTGGCATTGGGTCCATACATGCACACAGCTCCCTTGAGTTTCCTCTGCAGACCGAAGAGGTCACCTTGTGTGGTGAAATGCTACAAACACCACCAGGGAGCCTCTGTGTTCACCAAAGAATAGCCCCACCTACAAAGTGGCCCAGAGAGGTCTCCCTCATTTGCGCTGGGACTGGGGTGCCCCAATGTAGAACCGCCCTGTTTTAAATGTTTACACAGCAAGGTTTGTGCCGATCATGAACACTGAGAGATGGGAGACTAAAGAGAAGCATCAAAGGTGTCAGAAAGAGCTCACTCACCATAAGAGGACTACAGGACAGCCAGGCCCTAATCTTTCTGATGTTCACAAGTAAAAGTTGGAAAATTTGTCATCCATCTTAAATGACATTATTTGGAACCAGTGATTTATTCAACAGATGGCTAGAATAAGGTATCATACTAAAAATAAAAAATAAAGTAGCATTCTCCTGCCTTGGGTTTTTAGCTCTTATGTTACATCTAATCAAAAGTTACTTCAGGAGACTAATTATTTTGATGTTTTCTTCTCTCTAATGTTTCTGGAAACTTCCAGGGAAGAGAGCCAACAAATTTATTATCCTTAACAAAAGACACCATTTCCATGTAGTAAAATATGCTACAAAGTGCCTGTGAAGGACTATGCATGTATATATATATGTGTATGTATGCATATATACGAAATGTAAATATTATGGTGAAGCAGATTCTGTCAGCTCCTTGGCATTGTCAGTCTTAAAAAGTCTTTGAGGGCTGTGTGTGTGTGTGTGTGTGTGTGTGTGTATGTATATGTGTGTATATGTGTCTAGGAAAAGCCTTGAAATACATATAGCATTTTAATGGCAAGTGCACATCTAAAAAATAGCTTAAGAAATGTTTTTAGAGGGACAGAAGAATGTGTCCAAACAGACCCCTTGAAGTATCATTTCTTTTTTTTTGGGGGGGGGGGGGTTGGAGACAGGGTTTCTCTGTGGTTTTTGAGCCTGTCCTGGAACTAGCTCTTGTAGACCAGGCTGATCTCGAACTCACAGAGATCCACCTGCCTCTGCCTCCTAACGGCAAAAGTATAGAATGCATGCATGTGAAGTTAGAGAAGGTAACTAGGTGTGTAGTTAATTAATTGAATGCTTGTCTAGGATGCGCAGACCCAGGATCTGATCCCCAACATGGCAGCAACAACAACAAACAAAACAAAACAAAGCAGCAACAATGTAAAGAAACCCTAGGGAAGCCTAAACCAGGGCCCATTCATGTAACAATGGTTAAATTTTTCTATTAAAACATTACATAGCAAGTCAAAAATCCTCCTTGATATTAAGAAAAAGTGTAAACTTAATGTAGCATTGCACCACTATCCTCCTAACAAACAGCAGAGACTCAGTAACCTAAGGGTTATAAGTGATGACTGCTGAGAGGTTTAAAGTCAAATGTCCTTCAGAAGGGCATCCTGCTGTAGGACCTAAAGTCGGGTAAGGAAGGTCATAATATGTGCACATGGGAGGGAGAAAACTGGACAGCAGAAGAAAGAAGTGGGGAGACAGAAGAGTAGGAGGGAAGACATGGTGGGGGAAATGCACCCCATATCCAGATAACGGCATTCATTCCTGCATGAGGGCAGAGCGCTGCTCTCCTAATTACTTTTTTTTTGGTTTTTGGTTTTTTTTGTTTGTTTGTTTGTTTGTTTTCATGACAGGGTTTCTCTGCAGTTTTTGGAGCCTGTCCTGGAACTAGCTCTTATAGACCAGGCTATCCTCAAACTCACAGAGATCCGCCTGCCTCTGCCTCCCGAGTGCTGCGATTAAAGGTGTGCGCCACCACCGCCTGGCTGCCTAATCACTTCTTAAAAGGCCCTATCTGTCAACCCTACACTGGGGATCCAGTGCTAACACATGAACTTTGCAGTCCATATTCAAATCGTAGCAAGTGTGAATATGTTCTTAAGTGTGGATGTGAATGTTCACATGAATAGAAAACGCAATGTAAATTTCCTTCAGAATATTATCTCTTACCTATGAATGATTATATAAGCCTTGAGGATTTTTTCTTCTCTTTCTGCTTTGATATGATCTGTACATTTCTGAAGTAAGAATAATATTCAAGGAATACTAAGAACATGTAATAAAAAGTATTCAATGTGAGGAGTAACCCGTTATACTAGGAGCTTCCAATGTGGTTTTAATTCAATCACTTCTGTAAAAACAGATTTCTGGACCTAAAATGATAGCTCTTGCTGTTGTTATTGTTTGTTGCACTTGAAATAAAGCATAAAACTTTTTACTAAAAAACAATGAGGTAACTGGTGGGTGGTTGTATTGTGCAGTTAGCTCAGGAAGTCGTTTGTTTTCTTCCTTTTTCTTGATGAAGCGACCCAGGGAGAGTGAAACTCTCCCTTCTAATATTGATGGATGCCGCAACATCTTGCTCCAAGCCAAGGTATGTGTACTTTGAAGAAAGTACTGAAAAGTGAGAGGTATAGTCCCTGACTGAGCAGATAATGACTTAATGTGATCCAGCTGGACAGTGGGCAACCAAGACAATAAATACTCCGCAGCAGAGACATATGATAGAGCAGGACTTGCCTCCTAAAAGAGGCGGTGGGGTACGTGCCACTCGATATATCAGCCAGAGAATGAGCATGAGACCCCCACCCTACGGCAAATACCATTTAGGGGAAAGTGAGCTATCTGGGTTGAATGAACCAAAGAAATAAATAGTAGGAGATGAGAGAGAGAGAGCAGATACTGTGAATCCAACATTATAAATTCGAAGTAGACACACCCTGAAATTATCTAATTAGATTCTCCATCTCGTTGCCTAGCAGAGGACTTTCCATAGGAAAGGCAAATATTTGACCAACAAATTAACCAGCCAGTTACAGAGACTTTAATTGTATATATGGTTTAAATCGTATCTAACATACAATAAAAATCTTGTTACAGATTTTTGAGGAAAGTGGTCAAAAATGGAAAACTATGCTTTAGAGAAAATAATCTTAATGGTAACTGACAGAATGGTTTAATAAGGTAAAGGAAACGCAAAAGCCCAGAAGACACTCTCCTTGGTTATCATCCAAAGATGACTTAAGCATAAGTACTTTGCACACCACAGGGACAAAATCGCTGATAAAAGCACCTTTTTAAAGAAAAGAGTTACCTGGACTCACAGTTCATGGGTATAGAGACTATCATGATGGAAGATCATGACTTTAGGAGCATGAAGAGACTGGTCCACTGCACCTGCCGTCAGGAGCAGGGAGATAAATATATTCATCTTGTTTTCTCCTTATGTGGACTAGGACCACAGTCCACTTGCATTCAGATTAAATATTTCAGCCTCAAATCTAAAACCAATCTAGAAAGTTCCTCACAGACATGCCCCAAGTTTTGATCCCATGCTGATTCTACATTCCATCAGGTTGACAACCAATATTACCCATCACCCAAGGTGATTTTATTGCCCTTTGGTCTATCCATGCGTTCGCTTTATAGGATTCATATACAACTCCCCGAAGCAGTTGCCAAATGTGTATATGTGTTCATAATATGTCCTGGAACAAGATACTCAGATATGACTCAAAAAATTAAAGTAATTTTAAAGTAAGTGCCATGCCAACTATTGCAGGATGAGAGCATCTGAGTGGTAGTCTTATTGTACATGTGTATTCTAGTGCCTAACACCACACCTCTTGAGGGAGACAGTCTGTAGAAACAGAGTTCAGGGATTGGTGTTTGTTCAAGCTCTTCAGATTATCTTAGGCAAACGTTTAAGAACCATCTTATTTCCAAATGAGTGCTAAGCTGTTCACAACTTTATGTTGACCACCTTGACTGGTCACTCTGTCTAGGGTCTGTAACTCGCCTGGCTGGTCAGTTATTCCAGGGTCACGGAGAGGTACCACCTGAAAGACATGGCCTAATAGGAGGAATGAGGCTAAGCATATTTGTCGAAGCCTTCGTTTATTAGAGTCATGGTTACAGCTTATATAGCCCCTGGATGAGGAGCTTGGGGGGCTGGGGCACGGGATCTTGCCACGTGGTCCACGCCTGTCACGTAGGCCAAGAGGTTACGATAGGTCAGGTCACGATTCCTTGGTCAGGAAGTCACAAGTTGACCCACCTAGTTCTCTAGATAGTTTGGAATGTGAGGCGGGTTCCGTTAACAGATAGCTCTCTATTAACAGTTAATTTAGGTGTGGGATAGGCTTTGTCAATAAGACTATTCTCAATACAATTGAGAAGTAGAGCTCTCTGCAAAACTCCTCACGGCGGTGCTTCCTGTAAATTTTGGGGGGACATGGCTCCTGACAACTTTAAAATCTTTCACTATTTTGAAAATTAAGAATTATATGTACATAAAAAGTATTAAGTATATACGTTATATAACGTATATACGTTATATAAAGTATATATAAAAAGTAAGCATATAAAACATGATAGAAAATAAAAGTTAAGATGGCTTAACAAAATTTGGAAAAAAAATCACAAAAGAGAAACATAGATGAGGTCTTGAAACTGGATGACCAAGAAGAAAGAACTCCTTAGCAGGAGTTAAGAAACTGCAGTACGAGTGTTTTGTATACAGCAGAGTATGGAACCAAATAAACAGCAGTCATCAATCAGTCAGTTTTCCCTACTCTTATTGTTACTGTATGCTAAATCTAGACAGTTCTAGAAATAAAATAACATAATATCTTTTCTCCACCCTCTTCAATGTCTACGGTAAGCACCCCTAAATAAAGATAAGTATTGACATGTGAAAAACAGATCACATTTATTTCATCAAAATTAAATGAGACATTTGAGCCTTCAGAAATGACGACACAATCTGAGGGAGAATTGCTTCCCCTTATGCTTCTGTTCAGTAAGAACTGGACAGCCACATGGTGTTGTGGCTGGAGTTAGGATCTCATGCTAACAGGTTATTGGGTCAGATCCTTCTCTGTCTCCTGGTAGAGGGACTGACAGACAGAACATGAGGGTTCTCTAAGGGAGAAGGAAGAAGAGGCAGATTCATTCTAAGTTTGGGGGTTGGCTTTAGGAAATACAACATGAGGAAAGGGAATTTCAGGACTTATGACTTTCTTTGTTGGTGAATATAGGAAGGGAAGAAGAGGGCAAGCAAGAGCGAGGGCCAACATTTTGCTTCTGAGGTTATGTCCTATACATTCAAGTGTTAGATTGGGTGTGTCCTGAGATCGGTATTAGCCACTAAGCCATCATTCTGAGCTCAGTATCTTCTTGCTCCACAAAGAGTCACTCCAGCGTCACTCAATGGAAGTTTTGTAGCTATGAAGATGTTGGGCAATCAGCAGTCAAATGTTATATGAACAATGGTTTTGGAAAAATTAATGATACTGTGATATATGAAGCTACACCTTCATGGCAAAGCAGTGTTTTGACATGAGGTAGGAAAAGCCTAAAACTGAATTTGTCCATAAATAGCTATGCACCTTAGAGCTATGTGAGACTCTGTCCTTAAGTGTCTGAGTATGAAAATATAAACAAACTGCACCCTCACTGCAGCACAGATGCTAATCTTGTGTCTCCATGACAACTCCATCCACCAGTCACATGTTAAAAGCCCAGCATGGAGAGCCACATGCTGAAGGCCACCTCTGCTCTGCAGTAACTCCAGTTCTTCATGCACTAAGGACATCTGCAGGAGGTTGTCGTGGTTTGATGGGGGTGTATAATGGAACATTCCTATTTCACTGGTGTGTAGTTTTAATTATTATTAGAACATTAGGGAGTAGCCAAAAATGCCCAATAGGATGGAGAAAATTGATCCTTGGCTAATTTTGAGAGAAGTTTTCCAGCTCGACAAGCTAAAAGACACCGTTCCAGGAACTGCAACCAACTCGTTTGATTCAAGAAAGTGAAAAGATACGCAGATTGAAAAGCTCTTTTAACTCTAGGTCTACACTATCATTAAGTATACTTAGATTGGTACCATATAATTATTATGATTGTAGCAATTAATCAATCAGCTGATTAACATGTAGGGTCAGCAGGATCCAGTGATCTTATCTTAAGCTTGAATTAATTAATTACACTTCCTTCAACATTGCTGTTTTCTGTTTGTGGAGCCCATTTGTGCAAGTTGCCCTGTTGATAAAATGTGCTTGCGGCTCTGTACTTAGCCCAGCAGGTAGGGCCTGCGCTGAGGTATTTTGCTGGTGTAGCATCAGAAGTGTCAAAAGACTGAAATGTCTTCATACTTCCTGGAGTAACTGCTTTGGCCCTTTCATCTGTGTTTTACAAATTACACAAGTGCATGTGATTCTTTCAAATGATTTTCAGCATGCAGCTAAAAAAAACAGTCTGGAAAAGTAAGTCAAATTTAACACTACTATTGCATATTGAGCAATAGTTATTCAGAAATTTCAGTTTTAGTGCAACCAGTACGAAAACCTGTACCTGACAGACACAGAATGTGCTCTCTGAAAAGTATTCTCTCTCTCTCTCTCTCTCTCTCTCTCTCTCTCTCTCTCTCTCTCTCTCCCTCCCTCCCTCCCTCCCTCCCTCCCTCCCACCCTCTCTCCCTCATCCTGGGAATTAAATCCAGGGCCTCACATGTGCTGGCCAAGTTCTCCACCATTCGGCTACACTACATCCCCGGCATTTATTTTCAAATACCAAATCTCTTGTGTTAAAGTTTTTGCACAAAATGTTTAAAGCTCCATTGTTCCCATTTATTAGTGAGGAACCTCAAGCAAAAACAGTTTGTCCAGAGCCTCTGAGGGAACTAAGATCAGGGCTGGAACTCAGCGACTTGTAATGAGTACGCTTTGAAGAACTTCTTAAGAAATCATTTAAGGAGAGGAGACGCAATAAGACAAACAGTCCCTGGTGCTGCTCTCAAAGGATTCAGAGCCCAGCATGGGAACAGGCGAGGTATTGAGGGCTGTGAGCCAAGCCAGGTAAGAATACTGGTGCGCTGGGGGCTCCTGGTGGCGGGGACAAGGTTCTCGGTGGAGTTGTTCCCCATGAAAGATGGTCGCTAGCAAAGGGAGGAAAGAAAGACCGTGATGCGACTGACCTGTTGCATATGCTTAAAGCAGCCTCTCTTCTTTCTTTTTTCTTTTTTTTTTTTTTTACTTCAAGCCACTTATTAGCAGGGCCCGGCTCAGCTGGAGGCCCTGCCTTTTTGCTTACAGACTGTCTGACGCCTTTATAAAGTGGGCCACTGCATTGTTGATTACTGCACACCAGGGTGGTCTGCGAGCCGATGTTTTCTGCCATCCCACAGTGAGGCAGCATCTTCTGAAGTCCTGGTCTCATATGTCCTTAGAGAATGGTTTGTGTTTCCTCAGCAGCTTAACTTGGGATGATTTACACGTGACACTTTAAACTCCGGTTGTGTAATGCCTGGTCTGGGATTTATATACGCTGCGCGCAATTTTTCAGGCCTGTATATGACAGCTAGCTATGCATTGTATTGTCTATCCAGGAAGCTGAGGGAAAGACAACAGTCACCCATGGACTGCAGGGGGACCTGGGACCTGTGTTTCTACTGAAGAGCAGCATAATTCAATAGACACACTGGCCACACACTGAAGTCTCAGAGTCTCACGATTATTGGCCAATCCAAATTAGATGTGTTTGACTTTGACTTTAAAGGGGAAAGAGAAGCAATTGGCATAAGATAAGAAGTAGGCAGCTTCCTCCTTTTGAATCCATTTTATCCCACCGACTCTTCTGCTTTTTTATTTATTTTCAAGTAAAACATCATCTCTCGGATGTCAGAGTTTGTCAAGTAATTTCTTAAGACTCCAACACCAGATTCAATCTGCAAAAGAAAATGTGATACTTGAATTCACCTTCAGGAATGTGAAAAGAACATCACAAAATGGAAATCATTACTAGTGCGAGCCACGCTAACCCAAATTTGAATAGCAAGAGCACGCTCCAGCCCAGCACACATGCGTGTAGCTGTGCCGTTGCCTTAGCATAAAAGAGGAGAGAGCTCCCACTGCACTAGATGAGAAACCATGGTCCTTCCTTTAAAACAGTCAGTTGAGCTCTGTTAACTAGGACATGACAACATAGTTTTTAAGAGAGAAACAAGCAGCGGGGCCCTGTAGATGGTGAGCTTTCGATCTACTCCCACTGCAGTGCTGACTTAAGGATTACAAGAAGAATGCACCAAAGCCCTGGTTGTTAGGTTCCTTCTGCACAAACACATTTTTCTCCAATTACAACAAATGATTGTTGCTATTTGATGTGGCGCTGCAGTTGCTGCCTGTATGTGAATCATTGAGTTGTAAACATAGAACGCATTCCAGTCCTCCAAGCAATAACTGAGAGAGGGCAAGCCGAAGAGAACTCATTTGGGAAAAACAATTAATCTTTAATTCTGCTCTTATTCTGTCCATCAGAGCTCTTTTATCTCAATTCACTAATGTACATCATGCTTGTGTAATGTTAACCTACAATAAAATCTCTGAATAACTGGAGATAATAAGCATGGCCAGCCAAGATTTACACTGTACTTTTTTTTTTTTATGTAAGGTATAACTTTCTTTTGAAAGACTATCCACGTCACAAACAAGTTCACTGTTCTCAGTAATGTAAAATGTGGAAATGGATCCCATGTTTTCATGCACATACCCTCTTCATTACCTCCCTGTGTGTGTCTCATTGTTTTCAAGATTGTTCCAAGAATCTAACAGCCTAAGAGGACTAAACATTACTCCTCCAAATCATCCCTCCACTCCGAGGATTGGTGCTCTAGAGCCTACATGGCTCCCTCCAAATATTAGAAAGCATGATGAATTTTCTGTTCCTGCATAAGGTTAGACAGTCACAGCACGTAAGGCTTGGAAACAGAAGGACAACAACAAAATCTACATTTTGCCCTACTACTCAGATGGCTTCCTGTCTCTTGATTTCTTCATTTGAGCTTCCCTTCCACATTTCTTAAGAGTTATTGTGAAACAACCATAGAATGCAGAATCTGTTATATAATTTGCACACTCTCATGCAAAAAATGTAAATGCTAAACTTTAAAAGGCATAGCCTGATTTTTTTTTTTTTTTTTTTTTTTTTTTGGTTTTTCGAGACAGGGTTTCTCTGTGGTTTTTGGAGCCTGTCCTGGAACTAGCTCTTGTAGACCAGGCTGGTCTCGAACTCACAGAGATCCACCTGCCTCTGCCTCCCAAGTGCTGGGATTAAAGGCGTGCGCCACCACCGCCCGGCCATAGCCTGATTGTTTAATTGCATTATTAAGAAAAGTTTGTGTGTGAATAGCCTTTTTTACATATATTTAATAAATATGCTAGCTTTGGTGATACATACCTATAATACCAGCACTTGAGACACAGAGATTGGTAGATTTGGGGGAGTTCAAGACCAGTCTGGTACACAGGGTGAGTTTGTGGCTAGTCAGGATTTTCTCCATTCAGGAGACTATGGGGGTTTTTTAAGGGTGATCTATTGGATGCTGTTATGTCAAGGATGAACGTCACCCATTCAGCTTCTCATGTTAGAACCTGGGAAGCATTTGATTCTGCTGAGACCCACATGTGGCATCTAAGCATGAGAATGCTTTGTGTTCTGTGTCTGTTGTGTCCTTGGGATAGTCTTGGGGTTTGCTTGTCTTTCTGGTGCATTTATTGTACAAAGAATTCAGCCCCATGGAAATAAATGAGAATCTAGATAAGAATTATGCATCATAAAACAATAATAACTTCACATTTCCAAGTTGAGGCTTTTGCTTTATACATAGTGTTACTGCAGAGGCTCCCACTAACGCCTGCAACTGCACAGAATTCCCTGATTTCCACCCAGTTTCCAAAGGGAAATCCTTCACTCAGAACGATGCATTGTCCACATCTTTCTCGAGAATCACTTCTTACTTGTTTTCGTTCATGTTGTAATTCTTGAAGTGAACAAAAAGGCAGTCTTTGCGATCTATCTTTGTAAAAAGATGGACGTTGTTCTGTTAATATAACAAGATATATAGACAGCTGAGTCAGCCCACTCAGGTCACCGTCATGCCCACACTGGAGTACAAACAAGATTTTCAGTCCCACCAAATCATTTATTAATAAGTCAAGGAGTTTTTCTGACCTTAGTTAATACCCTTAGTCAATGTAGTCACTATGTTTTGACATAGTCAAGATCATGGAGTGGAAAGTATTTCTTAATAATTGCTGCCCTTTCCTTTACAAATGCTTCATAAAAGCAAAAACCTCTTTGTATTGTGCAATGAACTTAATCCTCTCCAGATCTAATTTACAGCCGCCACTGCCACCACCACCACCACCACCACCACCACCACCACCACCACCACCATCCATGAAACCAGCTAAGGAACCAGCATGTGGCTCTAAATTCTAATTGTAACTTGTTGATGGGGCAAAAGGATGAAATTCTTGTTTGCTTGTTCATTTCAACACAATTGTCAGACTACCCTCTGGAATGGGAGCGACAACTGGAGGAACTGACATCCCTGTCAGTGGTTAGGAAGTAAATATGGAAGTGCAAAATGGCATTTTTAAACAGAGCTGCTTTTCTGACCATAACTTAATTTTCACATTGTCAGCACTTCCATTATAAACTCTTTTTTTAGTTTGGAGTTTAGAACGAGAATGTAAAGATTTGCTAGAAGCTAAATCTCAACCCAAGAGCAAATGTTTACAGCGATTCTGAAAACAATCAGCTTGCCCGTTTGTAGTTATGCATGTGTTCATCATCTGTTATTGCTTGTCCGATGCTCTCCAACTTCTGGGAGAAAAAGCAGACATCTGGAGAGAAGAAACAATGTTTGCTTTCCGGCAGCTGTAGTCTGGTCTCCACAGTCGTCCGATAAGGAAGGTACAATAATAATGTATGTCCTTATTGGAAAGAAACTAAACTGGCAAGATTCTTCAAGCCTGATGATACTGTCAAAGACTATTTGGGCAGACTGTGGACTGCTCGCCTTAGGTAACTTGAACTCAGTTTTCGACCCATTTTATAGATGATAGTAGCATGCATAACAACAGCAAAACACCCTCACCTTTTAAAAATACATTACACTTCAAGCATTGCCAAAGTAAATGAAGAACAATCAGTTGTGAAAACTGTCACTACAGGTGATTAATGATTTTCCAAAGATCACAGTCTATTGTTTCAGTTTTGGTTCCAATATTGCTGGAAAAGTTTTTCCTCTTTATTAAGTTCTTCAGCAAACTAGTGAACAAATCTTTTATCAGAACCAAATTTATGTCCAGAATAACTCTAACACTTTTCTTCCATCTAGGAACTGATGGGAAAGGCAAACAGGCTGGGTCTCCGAAGGCTTCTTTTGTGTTCGTCATATGGAACACTTCAGTTGTTTGTCTGGGTGGTTTACATGGATGGCATGTGGTCAGCAAAAGAACAGAATGGTTTGCCAAGGGCAGGGGGACTCTAAGTGGATGAGTTCTCTCGGTTTATTCTCTAATTAGCATTACCACATCAAAGTCCCTGACGTTTTGCCACTAAAATGAAAATAAGGTTGTTGAAGTAGGAAATCTGTAACCATCTCTTCTGGTTCTAAAGTTCTGTAGTTTCATAGTAAAAAGTCTTCAAATGCCTTCCTTGGATGTTCACAGGGTCTGGAATCATCAAGACTTTTGTCTTTTCTTCCGCTAGTCGGGACACTCAGGCCAACAACTGTTGTTAAGGTCAGGAGCCCAGGCAAATACTTTGAGGGAGGGTAAAATGTAAAGCCCTGGTTTATGACAAATGCTAATTGTAATACAGCATCTTTGGTATTTGTGGGGTTTTGGTAATACACAGGATAAAATCAAATCCTTAGTACCATTTGTCTTATCTCCACCATGACAATTGATGTAGCTATTAGATAAGTTTTGAAATAAAATTAATTATTTTAATTACCACAATGCTTACCATAGTACCTTCAACTTTAACTATTTGAATGGCTGCTTTTGCTACAATAGACAAACAGAATGTCCACAAGACTTCTGTAGAAGAATTCTGTTTTTATACACCAAGTACAATTCAATTTTCATAAAATGTATTTTTGAGACTTTGACAGATATGTCCAGTAAAATTTGCTGTTATCTTCCCTCCCCAAGTCAAACTCTCTCCAGACCCTCCCCTTCTCAATTCCATGTTATATTTTTCAAACCCACTACCACTGGCACCATTTAGTGTCCATGGCTGTGTGGCCATTCACTGGAGCATGGGCATCCTACCTGGAGCCAAATAGCAGGGAGGGGGAAGGGAAAGACTTCCCTGCACTAGTAGCCATCAACTTCCAGTACCCGGAAGTCATCCTCAGTGCCATTGCAGTGGTTCATTTTCAAGTATTTGAGAGAAGCAAAAGATTCTTGAAGGTTCTTCAAAATGTTCCATGGCCAGGTACAGGACTGCTTCTGACACACTGATAAGTCATTCCTATACCCAAATTTCCCAGTGAGTTATCAGACATGAAATCAATTGATTTTTAAATCTTTATTTATATAAATTATAATGAAATACACACAGCTGCACCTATAAAGAATTGTCAAGCTTTTCTTTCTTTGACAGCCACTCTGGTAATAAGAAATATTAACACCCACGTTTTTCAATAAATAAATTGTAACTCACGGTGTCATTTCTAATGAAGCTTTTTTAGTTCTTTTCAAAAACATTTTGATTTGTTCTTTGAAAATTTCAAGCAGGTATATAATTTATTTTGGTAGTGTTCACCCTTCCTATTACCTTCTTATCCTCCTCCCATGCCATCTGAACCCCTTTCATTCCCCAACAAGTTCATCATCTTACACTTTCATGTCTTGTCTATGATCCACTGAGTTTAATAAAGGTTTTTCACATGAGTATGGACATAGGGTTATTTATTGAAGCCTGAGCCAGTTATCATCACCAAAGAAAAATGGCTACTTCTCCACAAGCAGCTATGAACTGCCAATAGCTCCTTATCTAGGGTTGGGGCCTTATGATTCCTCTGTAATCCGTGACGGAATATTAATGGGCTCAGTCTCGTGGAGGTCTTGCGTGGCTAGCTACAGCTGCTGTGAGATTATGAGTGTAGCAACCGTGCTATATCCGAAAGACAGCAATTCATAGCATTTATTTCCATCCTCCAGCTCTTGTGTTCTCTGTGCCCCTTTGTGCCTTGCAGTAGTTGATGAAGGTATTTATCCCGTATGAGTATTAGCATTAATTAGCATTAAAGTCAGTTATTCTCAGCTCTTTGACCAGTCATGAGCCTCTGGACTCATCACTTCAAACTGCTAAAAGAAGCCTCTGTGACCAAGGTCGAGATGAACTCTAATCTAACAATATAGAAATAAACTTTTAGAAGGCAAATTTGACATGATCATTTAACAAATAGGGCTTGGACTTCTATAGCCATAGGCTTGTGTGTACCAGTGTAAATTCCCTCTTGTGGAGCAGGGCCTCAGATTCAAGTAGAAAGCAGCTGGTTGCTACCATAACAGCTGTGCACTGCTGCACATGTGGACACATCTTCCTAGAGGCCACCTATCAGCCTTAAACCCAGATGCTTTTATTCTAAGTCTGGATCCTTCCCATCGTATTGTGTTATTTCTGTACATGCTGTCATGGTACCCAGGCATGCATTCATAAACACAAATGAAAAACTACAAGTCACAATCAAAAGACAAAACATTAATTCTGATAAGCTCATGGTTAAGGTTATAATCTATTTTCCTACAGCAACAAATTTTAATGAAGGTATGAACAGTGCATTACAGGAAAAAGGCTTTGTCATGAAGTCTGATAAGATTAAATTGAAATTTGGGTTGTATTCCAGACTGTGGACATTTATAGTAATCAACAAAACTGGATCCTCAATGTTCTCTTTAAGATTGTTATGTTACCCAGCTGACAGGATTACTACAAGAATTCACGTAACTGCATTACCATACTAGGTAACTCTGATGATATGAAAGACAACAAACGTTTTTTCAATTTTTTTTCCATGAAGTTCAGAAATATTAAGTGTATGCAATGAAAACATGACTGAGTTTCTTCCTGGAAATCAACACTTGAACCAAAGCCGTTCTCAGTAAAGTTGCCCCAGCTTGACGAGTGAAACAGGAAAAAAGTTTGTGTGGGAAACTCAGCATTCACGATGGCTATTTTCTGGATTTATTTCAACAACTAGTGAATATTCTTTGATTTTCTTCCAGGATCAAAAGACCACGGGCCTCTATGCCACGTGTGGTTTTACAGATCTCGTTTACGCATGCTCTAATTCTGAACGGATTGAGGGTTGCTCGATTTCTGGGTTGCAGTTGTTTATAAGTTGAAAGGGTTTTCTTGGTTATGGTGCAGAATCCGCAGTGATGCATCATGCATACAAGATGATGTCTTTACAGAAGTCATCTTTGACCACACTACCCACAGACCCAGAATAAAAAGATACCACAAATGGCTGAAAGTGTCAGCATAAATAACTATCAATAAATAAGGAATGTAGAAAAGCACTTGGCTTGTATCTCCCTACCCTATCAGGGCTAACTACATAGCTATTATACTTGCAAGAAATGCTCCCAGTTCAGCTACATACAGCATTTATAACATGTCCATCACCATGGTATCGAAACACTTGGGCAATTTAATTAGGCTGGCTCAATTACTTTTGGAGAAGTAGAAGAGGTGGCCTTCCTTATATCCCACTCCACTGGAACCAATTTGATTACGTTTTTAAAAGCAAAGAGAGCCTTCTGTGAAAATAGCTTTCTGGGCCCCCTGTTCCAAGATTAAAGGACTGCCTAGGTAAAGAAATGACTGCTTCCCATTCCTGAAGGTGATAATGTTTGAAATCAAGCAACTCTCCAGTGGTAGAAAACACCACAGCCCGAAGATCTTTACTGAGAACATTTGAATCCTTTTCTTTGAACTTCACTCTGGGGGCAGGTAACCAGGAGTACTTTCTAAAAGCAGTTCACCTGAATGTGAATTCTTTCCAAAGACATTCATGATGGGGAAGCTATGTTCTCCGCTGGCCTGCTAAAGCACAGTCATTCTCCTATTTAGGAAACTTTACTAGGTCAGGCAGGAACTAAAGCTTGGTAATGAAGGCCTCTTCTGACTTTCACATTGGACAAATCAGGAGAACTTAGGCTGTAGACGCTGTTCGCTCTATGCATGCAAGTGGGTTTGCGTTTACATAACAACCCAGGTTAAAGGTGCTTCTGTCTGAGTTGGAACCGAATTCTCCGTCTCTCACCTGTGCACATGTGTATGGATGGCACATGTGTTGGGGTATGAAGAATATGTTATCCTTAAGTGAAATCACTAACAACCCTTTTTTTCCCCAGAAATTTTGGTTGAGCCAAGGTTTTTTAAAGCTATTTTTCTGAAACTAGGAACTGTGGTTGAATATTTCCGAGGTGAAGTAAATATTTTGGTTACATAAGAAGGTGCTAGTATTTCAGGCCACAGAAGGGCTATCTTTTTGTAGTGGCAAGACTTTTCCCCAGAGTTTACCAGGAATTGAAGCTGATACGAATCTAATTTATCTAATGCTTTACTTTTTTATATTTTCCATAGCAAAGTAATACTCAAGCCAAGGTAACCAGTAATATTTCAAAGCACAATTTGAAATTTCGTAGAACTGGCATTTACCCTGAAAACGGGTATCCCATTTTCTAGGCAGCTCCTTGGATGTTCTATCAGTGTGATGCATCTCATGCTGTCAAGGGTTCGATTCCATTTTTAAACTCTTTGGCTTCCTCCTGTGGTCCATCCCTTAGTGCCATGTGTACCTGCAACAATTCATCCCTATTATGCCTTTTGACATAATCACAAGATGTTAACTTTTCTCATTTGAAACACCCCATGTAGCCCATCAGCTCTGATTGACGTCTCCCTTCCTTTCTCATCAGGTTCATCTGCAATTTTACTCTAAGGGTTTCATTTTAGAGCACCCAGATGTGTTTATGGTGTCTCCACCCAGAAATTCTCACCAAGAGATCTTAAATAATTTTTTCACTTGCTATTAAAATAATGGCAACTATTATTGAACATAACAGGATTTGTATGTGTACCAGCTCATTTATCTCTACAACTAAATTTGGGGGTCAGTTTGCTATTCTATTTGTACTCTGGGTTTCAGAGAAGACAAATATCCCAATAATAGCTCAGGATAAACTTTAGGGATATATTTGTCTGAAAACACTGTACGTTATGTCTATCTATGGTACCCCAAGATCAAACTCTCCTATTTTATCTTCTCCTAAAAATTGCTGAGTGACTTACACTGTCCCTATGTCAACATCAAATACTGTATGAATTGAATTCGACGTATCTATTTGACAGAAATTAGTTCAGAGGTTGAAGAGAGGGAGGTTATTGGTCCTAGTAGCTAGGGATTCAAAGATAGTGTGAAGATCAGAGTGTGTTTATCCAAGGAACCAAAGGTGAAAACCAGAATGTGGTTCCCACGTGGTCCACTCTGTTTCACCTGGGTGCGAATGAACTTCCTTGTATGAGACAACCACGTGGACTGAGTCTTTCCTTTGTCAGAGGTAGAACCAGATTAATTTAAATTACATTACATGCTCATTTCTTAATACAGTCATGAAAAATATTTAAATTAATCAAAGCTGAGTCCTAGATCAAGCATCAAAATCTACCAGTCTCTGGACACTACCAGAACGCTCTTTAAAAACTGGAAAAGAAGAAGACATGGAGACTAGACAATTGGCAGTGTCATCTGCCTCTTTAGAAACTGGAATAGAAGAACACTTGTAGACTAGACAATTGGCTGTGTCATCTGCCCAATGCATTGGCCACTTGGAATCTGCATGAATCCTGCTTTAGCATACCTGGAAAACTCTGGCATCTTCTCAAGCCACTCACTACTTCCAAGCCACCTGCAGTTTCTCCTGCTAGATCCAGTCAAGCCTGTGCTCATTTTCTTTCCTGGGTATCCTGTAACTTCATTAACTACAGGATTGCTGTATGGGGTGAATGGGGGGCTCAGAAGTGTTAAAGGGAGCTGCGGGCTGCGTTCCTGTCACCCAGCTCCCGGCCGCCTGGCTAGCTTATGACCCAGAATAACAACATACAAATTGTATTATTTTAAACACTGCTTGGCCCATTATATCTAGCCTCTTCTTTGCTAATTCTCATGTATTAATTTAGCCCATTTCTAATAATCTGTGTAGCACCCCAAGGTGCGCTTACCGGGAAGATTCTAGCCTACGTCCATCCTGGGTCGGAGCTTCATCGCGTCTGCCCCAGAGAGCAGAGCTAAGGCGTATGAGCTCACTTCCTCTTCCTCCCAGCATTCTGTTCTGTTTACTCCACCCACCTAAAGGCTGGCCAATCAAATGGGCCAAGGCAGTTTCTTTATTAGCCAATGACCTTCCTCCATCACAGAAGTACAGAAAGAAAGGATACTAGCATCAAATTTCCTTTAATTAAGCATCTAAGATACAATATGAGCAGTTATCAGTGTATTAATTAATTATATTGTGATAGTTAAAATGATGAGAATGACCCTGATAGGCTTATATATTTAAATGCTTTGTTCCCGCTTGGTGGAACTGCTTTGGAAGACTGAGGGGAGGTGGCCTTGGAGGAAGTGTATCCCTGGGCTGGACTTTGAGGTTTCAAAAGGCCAGATCAGGCACAGTCTTGCTCTTCGCTCTGCTTCTTAGTTGCCTCAAGATGTAAACAGCATGCTGCTGATCCAGCAACATGACTTTCTGCTGCCGTGTGCCCCATCATGATGATCAAGGACTTACCCTCTGAAACTGTGAGCAAAACCCTAGCTAAATGCTTTCTTTCATAAGCAGCCTTGATCGTGCTGTCTCTTCACAACAATAGTAAAGTAACTAAGACATTGGTCATCATTACACAACATATAATCACCATATTAATCTTTATTTTTTTAAAAAAAATTCCATTTGTAAGAGGAAGCAGAAGAAGTCCTGTTCTAGTCTTTGACCTATAGGATATATATCATTCTGCTGGGTAGAAAAAGTTTATGTTCTGTGCCCTAGCCATCAAATAGCTCCCGGTTCCATTTCTGAAAGAATCTTGGATAACTTCATTTCCGAGGTCCCCAGAGAAAGCTAGAGGACATAGAATGGATTAATGTCTTCCGGCTCACACTATCAGAGGCCACAAGAAGAAAACATCTGTCCTTCTCAGCCAGACATGGGTTCATGTGATTATAAAACTATTCTTAAAAGTTTTAACACCTCTGATTTATTAGTTTCTAGTCAGTCATCAGGGCTTCCAATAATTCTAGTGTTCTTATTCTAGAGATTTCCATCTCTTCATAACTAGTTTCTACCATAGGCTCATTTCTGTGGCATTTGGTTTAGTGAGCATTATTTTTATCTTGAAGTTTTCCTCAAAAGATTTGGAATTAGAATAGACTTACAGAAGGTGGACCCTGGGGGTAGATAATGTAGACCAGTATTCAGAATGTTGAGTTTTCCACAGTAGCATTACTAATATGGAAGTGTGGGTCTGAACGTGGTCTTTGTGTTAAAATGATATACGAGGTCTAAGCTAAGTCTGTTGCCACACGACAATGACAAAGGCAAGTTCTAGGGCCTGGGATGTGGGTCTCAAGGCCCCCTATGCTGGCTCTTTCCCTTAATCCTATCTTTCTGTAGAACTTTTGTATAAAGTATAGCATGTTTGTTTTTAAACATATATGTAAGTATAAGCCTTCCTTCCTTTCCCATACTCAGCATAGTTCTCTAACCCTGAGATCCCAGGAATTCTAGGAGAGACATTGGGTTTATTCATATTACTTCCAAGCAGATGTCAAAATTCTGGTTTCTGATCAGCATTCTGAAAATCAGAAAAGAAATCTACATATTGAGACATTAAAGTAGGGCTAGTTCAATCTGGCAAATGATTGAAGGTTGGGACAATGACCATTTAAAAATCACAAGAACGAGGATCAATTATAAAATGTACAGCTTGTAAATAATTGAGAGAAAATGTTTCAAGATTACTCATTTAGATAGAACTATACAAATCCCCACACCCTGTGTATAGAATGCTCTGCCATTGGGGTTATCTTCTTATCTTCATTTTACTGTGGATATAACAAATTCAAATGGAAGGTTAAGATTGTCACAGAAAGAGAAGATTGGAGTCACCATCTATGTTTCTTGATCGAGCTCTCTTCCTAACTGCTGACCCTCCCTCCCTTAGAGGAGTAGAACCAAGTAGACTGTATGCAAAGGCAAGCAGGCCACAGTGCTATGTCCCAATTTCACTCCATACCTTGTCCTATTAGTTTCTATTGCTGTCGTGGAAACTACCATAACTTACTGACTCTTACCTTATGATTCTACAACTGAGAAGTCTTAGGGGATGAAAACCTAAGTGCTGATGAGACTGACCTCCCTTCTGAAAGCTCTAAGGAGCAATCCATTGGCTGCTTTTCCTGTTCCAGAGGCTCCACCCCTCCTTGGCTGGAAACCCTGTCCTAATTACATTACTATTGCTTTGCTAAAACTTCATGACCGAAAGCAACTCGGGGAGGAAAGGGGTTATTTTGCTTACTCTTCTGTATCACTGTTCATCATCAAAAGAAATCAGAAAAGAAATTCAAACAGGGCAGGAACCCAAACAGGGCAGGAACCTGGACACAAGATCTAACTCAGAGGCTGTGGAGGGCGATGTTTATGGGTTTGCTCCTCGTGGATAGCTCATTCTGTTTTCTTATAGAACTCAGAATCACCAGTCCAGGGATGGCTCCACCCACAATGGGCTAGGCCCTCCCTATGAATCGCTAATTAAGAAAATGCCCTACAGGCTCACCAGAAGGAAATTTCTCAATTAAAATGATTTTCTCCCCTCAAATGACTCTAGCTTGTGTCAAATTGACATAAAATTATCCAGCACAACCTCCTGCCTCCATTTCCAAAACCATCAAGACTACATCTGACTGACTTTTCCCCATACTGTATTTTTCCCCCAGCCCAACAAAGAAGTATCCTCTGCTTATGAGGAAGCTTGTGATTTGACTGGACTCAGTCACATAATCCTGGACAGTTTCTTCATCTCAAAATCCTTCATTTAATCACATTTTCAAATTCCTCTTTTCTCAAACAGGTGGCATGTTTGTAGGTTCTAGGTAATCAGGACAGAGATGCCATCGGAGCCCACTTCCCAGCCTCCCATATATGCGAGCTAGAGGAGATGAGAGTATAGTTTTGTACAGAGTAATGAAGAATGAATGTTCTATGAATGCCAGTTATGTGTAGAGGAATAGCAGGAGATAAAGTAGAGCAGCTATATGCAAACTTATTAATAAAGTAAGATTGGAAGTAATAGCTACCTTGATACAGATATTTCACAGAAGTTTGCTTATTTAATCTTCAAGAAATTTTATTTTTCATAACTTGCTATAATAAATCATGAAAATGATTCAAACAAGAAAAATGTGTGGAAGAGAGAAGCAAGAAGGAAGTATTTTAAGCACTTTACTTAGATTTAGCAATTTTCAAATGGGAGACAAGGAGTGCCATTTATAAACTCTATAAAGTATGAGTTTAAATGTCACAGCTTGGAAAAATACTGTGCGGATATTCAGGTTCAACCATAACTTGACAGTGTACCAATGCAGCATTCTCACCCCTGCCTTAATTCTATTCTCCTTTGGTTTTCTATTATTTCATTGTTTTCTGCATGCAGTGCAAAGTTTGGCAACAGCTTCCAGTTCTGAATGACTAATGAATTGCTCATCTGTGAGCAGAATCTCCCTGGTGCAAGCCCTGTATGAGTTTCTATTCCTCTCTATTCAAAGATGACATCGTTGATTGTGGCATTATTGCCCATGTTCACAGACCCAGCTGAAAAGATAAATGAGAGACAGGCATCCTTTTCAAAGTCTCATGCCTTAAACTATGTCCTTTGTTTGCAGGCGCAATTAGCTGTTTGACAAGCCTGCACTGACTCTTCCTTTGAGTGCAGAACACATGGTCATCTCAACACTGAATGTCAACCCTGTGCCTTTCTCTGTTAGTTATTTTTGTATTAAAGTAGTTAAGAGATTTGTTATAACTGTCCTTCAGGTCTTTTCCTGCAAGGCCACCTTGCAAATTCCAACTTTCCAATTAGAGTTGAATACATAACCAATATCAATGAAATAAATGCCATAAGAGTTCTCCCATCAAAACAATGATACAGGATACATAATCCAGAATTGTGCTGCTCCAAGTATAATCCAGCACAGAAATAGTGTCAGCTTGAACTTTGGAGCAACCCTAAGAGACAGGACCTACTGTTCTTTCCATTTGTATAATAAGAAAAAAAATGAAGTATTGCTTCTCTTTTTTCTTGGATTCTGTATTTGGGATCCCATGAATATAAATCAATCACTTACACCAGGACAGAATCCAATAAGAGAAGCACACACTTGAACTCATGCTTGAATACAACAGTTGAAGAACTGAACGGAGGAGTGAGCTAAACTACCATGTCACAAAGCAAACATTGGAAGTACAGAGACAAGTGCAAGTCCATATAGGACTTATCATATTATGATAGCAATAATGACTAATTGAGGACTAACTATGCTAATGGGTTTCTGTGTGATCAGCACACCTCTTAAATAACACTGTGAGCATGAGCTACCACCATCCTTGACAAATAAGAAAACCAAAACTTAGGGAGGTCATGAGGTGTATCCAAGGTCAGACTCTTAGTAATTAAGAAAACTGAGCATGAAATGCAGGTCTCTGTTTCCATGGTCAGAAGACATGTCCTCTTCTGAACGATGGGCTTTATGACCACAGGAGTCCTGACTTTAATGTGATGTATATTATCAAGAGGAATACAGGGGACTCCGAGATTTGCTTACCATCTTAGCACTATTAGCTTGTACAAAGCAACACAAGCATACATCTTACGATTTCTGCTAAGGAGTCCAAGTTTAAGACTTGAGTCGATTCTAGAGTTGTTTTTCCAAAATGATAGATTCAGGGCTGATACCATAGTTCATAGGTATGAACTTTTCCAGTATTTTCATAATAGTGGAAGGGACAAAGCAGCTTTTTGAATGTTTTTCCACAGGAGTGCAAACCCCATTATGTCCAAAAAGAACCTCGCCTCAGATTCAATCACTACCACCATACCTGACCATAGAAATAAATTTCCAGTTTAAGAGTTTTGTGGGAATCCAAACACTCAAATCAAAGCTGCTATGCTTTATAATCCAGATTTAAAAAAAAAAATTGTTTCAAGAAACAGGAAGGTTTGAGAATAATAAATTTCCCAGACTTATAGACAAAGAAAAGACAAGAATCCTATGGCAGAGGGACCCAAGATCTGATCATTAGCATGTGGACACAGGCAGAAGGAAACCTAGGTTGAAAGAAGATGCAAGGCTCCCTTGCTGGCCACGTCACATGCCCAAGGCACTGAGACTAGAGCTGTAACTAACACCTCTCCTGAAGTCTGGCTTAGACTTTGAAAACCAGGAAAGGGTTGAACCTCTGGTGAGTCCATAGGGGTCCCATAAAGAGTATTCAGAAAAATCCTAGGAATCAGGATTAATTATATACACAAAATCTTTTCTGCTTCTCTGTTCTTACAGTAAACCTGATCTCTGCCCCTAACCTTACTGTTAGCACCACCGTTTGCTGCTAACTTTTCCTGCTTTCCCCCTTCATCATGCAGTCTGCATCTTTTTCTCCATGTTTCCAATACTGTTGCATTCCCTCTTGGGTCAACATATTTATGACACAAATTATACTTTATGTTAAACTCAGCTCTGCTAGATGATGGCATCTGAGTTTGAAGACTGGTAAGACTGAGTACTCATACTTTTATGTCCTTCTAAATTAGCCAAAAGATGGAGATAAGAGCACCCAACATAAAAAACAAAATCCGTTATCAGTACACTTATGCTTCCATCTGACACATCCAACCCAAATTCCATGACTTCCACAACCTTCAGGAACTGACATACTGGTCTTGGTAAATTCAGCAGGTAGTGGTGGATACAGTAAAATTTAAGTCCAGGGTACAAATATAAAAAATGTCATCTTGTATCAATGTGATATCAAATGCAGAGAATGTCATGTTGTATCATAATTATATCTGCTGACCTTCTTAGTGTCTCTTATTCAATGATTTCAGTTGACTGAGATGATCCAGCCTCACAAAATGCTACAGCCAAGACCTTACCATTTTTCTAAATTTTCTCAGGGTCCAAAGATTACCAGCACCCCCAAACAACAAGCAGTCTACAGAATGATGCCCACATTCCCAAACATGGGTTATGGATATTTATTATCATTTAAGGATGTTGTTTAAAAGTTGTTATTAGTCTTAGTCAAAGAAAAAAAGACAAAAAAAGGTAAAAAAGGGAGATATAATACAGAAATATAAGAGGTAGATTATTGAATCTACTTTAATCCAAATAACAACTATTAATTTCAAAATATTTTGCATTGTTATGGATTTTGGTTATTGATAGAAATTTAAAGTCAATTTTGTTATACTATATGTATGCTTCTACTCTTGGTTTAGGGTACTATGTTTATGCAACTCATTTAAAAATATACTATATAATTAAAAAATACAGATTAATAGTCATCTATAATAGTCAAACTTATAGTCATGTTAGGAGTGTTTTCAAGGTCATAAACAGATATATTAGATAAGGTCTTCAAACATTAAATGCCTACAGACTATGGCATTTAATATGTTTAATAACCTAAGACTTTTCATGACAGTGAGACACGTCTGTTCCTGGCAACACCAATATACTAAATAGAAGATGATGGGCATCAGAGAAACTCTATATGGAGTTTTATTTATTTGTGATAAAAGTTAGCCACTAGGTAAGAAACTGCCTTTACCTTGACTGCTTGACAGAGTGCCATCCAGTTTGAACAAGCAGGACATAAAAGAAAGTGACTGCCAAACATTGCCAAAAGCAAGGTAGGATAGTCCTTCAAAATTCCTGGTTCAGGGCTGGAGAGATGGCTCAGTGGTTAAGAGCATTGCCTGCTCTTCTAAAGGTCCTGAGTTCAATTCCCGGCAACCACATGGTGGCTCACAACCATCTGTAATGAGGTCTGGTGCCCTCTTCTGGCCTGCAGGCATACAGACAGACTATTGTATACATAATAAATAAATAAATATTTTTTAAAAAAATTCCTGGTTCACAGAAAGATCTGTCAGATGATCTAGGACTGTAGGCCAAGATGGATGCCCTATTATTGCAGAGGAACCTAGAGTAACTCTCCAGGCAGTCAGATGTTCCTATCATTATATAATACTTCACCCTTCTGGGATATTTGATGGAGTTAAAAACAATTATTTAAATTTATTTGGTAGAGTTAAAGATGAAATAGTTAAATTTATAGTTTTCTTAGTTACAATAAAAAGTAACTTAGGTATAAAATTTTAGACTCACAAAGACAAGATAAATAATACAAATGGATTGAATATTATAACTATAATTCTTACTTAATAGCTGTTTTGTTATATATAGTTTTACTATAGTAGTCAAGGTTAAAACCTTTCTTTTTAATTAGACAAAAAGGAAGAGATGTTGTGGAATAATCATTCTGTGCACTGTGAATATGTATTACTCTCATTGGTTAATAAAGAACTGACTGGCCAGTAGCCAGAGAGGAAGTATAGGTGGGACAACAAAACTAATGATGATGGGTTAAAGAAAGACAGAATGAGAGGAGACACCAACAGATGCAGGGGAAGTAGGATGTGTAGAAAATGAGGTAACAAAACATGAGCCACGTGGCAAAGATAAGAAATATAGGTTAAGTGTAAGAGTTAGCTAGTAATAAGTCTAAGCTATTGGTAGAACATTTGTTATTAATATAAGCTTTGGTGTGTTTATTTGGGAGTTGTTGGTGGTCAGAAACTTTCTCCTACATAGGTTTTCAAATAGTTTTTCCCATTTAATCAGCAGGTAACTTTATATATAAGGGATCAGGTGCATTTTATTTTTAACAGCCATAATAGAAACCATTGGAAGAAGTTACTGGAAAGACAATCTTAAGAATATTCATTTACTCTTCTGATTTTCACTATTTGCCTTCCTTTCTACACAGTATTTTCTTTGAATTTACTCTACTCTTGCTTGGAAAGCCTACTGAAGACATGATGTTTCAGAAGGTTAAGTGGGAAATTATGTAATGGTTTGCCATTAGATGTTTCTGTGGACACTGTTCATGCAATATAATGCAATGCTGACTCAGTCTTAAGGTTTTTGTTGATAGATCCATTTTAGAACTTACTCTGATTCAGCCATTTAAAAGTTAGATTCTACTTACCAGTTTCTTTATATCAGTAAGAAATTTGCTTCTAGGAATACATTTTGTTGGTTTCTGAGTATTTCTGCTTCAGTAGCTACCTGAAAGGAATCTTCTTGGAACCTGGCTTTTTTTATCATAGCAAAATGATTGGATGTGGCATTTTTTTCTTGGCTTAGAAGATCACTCTGCTTTTAGTTGCAAAAATTGAAGAAATACTGATTTGACTAAAACAAATTAATCTCTTGTATATCTCAAATGAGATTGTATTAAGAGGAGATCATGTAGCACTTTGGGTGATTAAGCAAATAGCACATGTATAGACATCTAATTCAACCAACAGTCATGTCATTCATCATGTTGTGAATGTTCTTGCTCCAATTATCCTAATATTGGCATGGAGTACCAGCTAGTTAGGCATATAGTAAAGAAGGTAGAATAGAGAATTATGAACTCTCATCATCTTCAGAGATTTTCGTGTTGTACAAATCAAGTTTGGAATCCATGATTGAAGTATCTGGTCACTGGCATTTAAAGGTGAACAAAAATCCTTGGTTACTAGAGTCCCTACCTCATTTACAGGTAACTGCTTTGGATTCCCCCAGACACATGCAACACTTGCCTTCCTCAGCTCTTCCTGTGTCTTAGTTAGGGTTTCCTATTGCTGTAAAGAGACACTATGACCACTCTCATAAAGAAAATATTTTATTGAGGTGACCTGTTTACAGTTTCAGAGGTTTAGTTCATTATGATCGTGAAAGGGAGCAAGGCAGAGTGCAGGCAGACATGATGCTGGAGCTGAGAGTGCTACATCTTACAGGCAACATGAAATTGAGTGTCACATTAAGGGAAGTTTGAGAAAAAGAGACCTCAAAGCCTGCCCACACAGTGACACACTCACACTTACATTTTCTTTTTCTTTTTTTGGATTTTTGAGACAGAAGTTCTCTGTGTAGCTTTGGAGCCTGTCCTAGAACTAGCTCTTGCAAACCAGGCTGGCCTCAAACTCACAGAGATCTACCTGCCTCTGCCTCCCATGTGCTGAGATTAAAGGCATGCACCACCACTGCCCAGCGGCCATTTTCTTTCAAGCCACCACAACATGGAAATTTGTGGTTCTTTACTATGCTTTGCACTTCATTTCTGTGAGTCATGAGTCATGTTACTCTCCCACCTTTACTTGCTATATCTAAGAAACAAACACAACAACAAACAAAACTGCTTACCTGTTTTATCACCTATCACATCCAGAACATTCTCTAGGTAAGACAAACAAACAAACTTAGTGAAGGTTTTAAATATTTGATGGGTTGAATTGGCTAGACAGTGTGGAATAATCTTTGCAGCTAATGGAGCCTTAAGTCTGGAAATATTAACAGAGACTTAAGGAATTGGCTTCATTTGTGGCTTCTTATGCTGAACAGTCTGAGTGAGTAATTACCATGTATAAAACACTGAGCTAAGAAATAAAGAAATAAAGGATAATTGAAGATAAAGAAAATAAGTTTTTGTATAAAAGAACTGGGTTTTCAGGGAAAAGACAAACGTAGAACTGATAGGACTCAATAAAAACACAAAATCTCATGACAAAAGAAAGGATTTGGTGCGTTGAAATGACAAACCAAAAAAGTAAAAAAATATCTTTGTCTCTATGATTACTCCCAAACAGGACAGTCCACTTCCTATTGGTCAAACTTCACTTCTGCTCATCTGGGAAAGTAAAAATAAATGCCAGCAAATAGTTTTGGGAATCTTGTCTATGGGCAAGGAGAAAACTCACCCTGGGAGAATGTATCCATTCTCCTTCTGGAAGTCAAGTGTGAGTGAAGGGCAAGTGACTCCAGGACGTCCAGCTTAGTTCCTCTCCCTCCCTCCCTCTCTCCCTCCCTCCCTCCCTCTCTCCCTCCCTCCCTCTCTCCCTCCCCCCCTTCGTGCTCCTCTTCCTTCAGAAGCAGCCTTGAAGCAGCCAGGTTTCTAAATCCACTTTAGCCTACAGTCAGTCAGTAACTTCACCCAACCCCTTGCTCACAACTTTATTATCCATAACATTAAAAAATAGAACACAATGATTTCGAAGGTCTCCTCCAACTCCAAAACTGTCATGATTCCATTTTTCTGTGGCTCTGTAGTTCCTGGTGCCTTTTTTGTTCCTTGCAAAGGCTGGTGAGGCAGGGCCCAGCGGAAAGAAATACTAAGCAAGTACTAAACACTACTCCTCCACTGGACTGTAACCTCGCCTCTTCTGGTGAGTGGGAAAAGGTTGCTGTGTTTCCCAAATTCCATTTATTCACATACTCATGTCACAATTTTCATTTTCAGTAATATTACTGCTAAATTTTTTCCTAAAATTTCAGACTTAAATATACTTAACTTTCTCCTAATTAATAGTATGCCTGACATCATAAATATTTGTTTTACTCATGCCTTTATATACTATAATAAAAACACATGTATAAATTTTAAATAAACATATAACCATTATTTTTTTTCTTTTGTACTCCCACTTACACAAGCATTCTATTTTAAAAAGCACTGCTTTACTATATTAAGAAAATCTTTTTAAATTAATCTACTGGTTGACTAGAGAGGTTGATCACAAATATTATAGAAACAGGTCAACCTATATGCATGAATGTCTATAAAGGTTCTCAATATATATGTTCCACTCAACCAGAATTTTCTAATATCCTCATCATCCACTCCTAAATAGATTTGTGCATTACCTGGAAAACAATTTGCCAAGCAGATTTCTAAAGTTCAGAGTAAATTGGAGAAAGGGCTACATTACATTTGAACCTTAATAAATACTTAATAACCCATAAGACAAATAGTCATGAATTACAAGAATGGTTTTAAGCGCAGGGCTCCTATGGAGTCAACCTGCCCTTTTGTTTTTGGTCATTATAAAACCAGAGTTACAATATGGTCAAGTTTATTAGCACCATTGATTTGTGTATTTTATAAAATGAGACGCTTGAATAATGCGGGACCAGGACCATTAAGAAAATCTATTTCCTTTCTCTTCTTTTTCTCCTCTGTCTAGTCTCCTCTGCCTTTAAAATGTCTTTCTCATAGAAGGAAAAAGCGTGAAGATGGCTCTAACTGTGTCTTTTTTTAAAATAGAGGTTGTTTACTTCTTGAGTGTGTGTGTGTGCGCGCGCACGTGTGCGCATGTGTGTGCGAGTGTGTGTGTGTGTGTGTGTGTGTGTGTGTGTGTGTGCAAGCTTTGGTCCTCAGGTGGAAGCAGGGTTCCTGTGCTTTCGTCCTCGAAGCTGTTTTTCTGGAAGGGAACGGAGGCAGCTGTGTTTACAGCTCAAGTCTTGGCATACATTTACCAGAATCTATTATTCATATCATTCAGTATCAGGGAGAGATCTCAGGCCACCTGTCTATCTGACAAATTCACCCTTTTGTGAGCTTTCTGTTCATAGCAAATTATGTTCACATTGATGAATTGAGTTTTTATGAGCATTGCTAACTAACATTCTCACAGAAGGCCAGGGGCAAGAGCCTGCAAGTGTTTCTGGTCTACAACTAAATGATTTAAAAAAAAAAGAAAAAAGAAAGAAAAGAAAAAAAGAAAGAAAGAGAAAAAAATGCTAGTGTTTAAAGACAGTTTGCCATTGTGGGGTAGTTAAATCTTTTGGCATTGATTTAATATTTATAATTCCAAGAATTTCCATAAATTATTGCTTATGTAACAAATAAAACATGGGGGGGAAAACCCACGCACCATTTTCCTTGGTGGCACAGAGTATCCTTGATGAATCCTACATCTTGATAGGTAACTACTGACCAGGGCAAAACAGAGAGTTGGAGGATTGACCGGCATCAGTAAACCCGGCACTTTCACACTGTGACGTGGAAAAGTCACCGCAGTTCCAGCTTGAATTCCAGCTTGCTATTTCCATAGATACAAAGCGGATTTCTCCAACCTCTAGGAGCTCTGGTGGTTATGATGCTAAGCCATGTGGCAAGAGTTAAATAAACGAGAGCAGTCTTTCACAAAAGACTAACAGAATGCAAGCTCCCTAAATGGTGTGTGGGAGAGACCCAGTGTTCATGTGGAAAGAGAGCTTTTCTTTCCTTCACATGGAGAACGGCTTCTCCCTCAGCCTTCTCCGCCCCTCCCACTTATTCTGCCTCTTCTTTTGCATTTCATTTAAAGCAAGAGGAGGGGGTTGAATAAGAAAGATATGTTCTTTTACTATACCCACATGTCAAAGCTCTCATTCAGAATTTGCTCACAATGATCAGCCTGCTTAGGTGCCAGATTTTCTTGTCGGTATAAAAATTTTTTTAGAGCAACAAAATGGATTTTTTTTTTTACAAAGTACAGTCATGAGCAATATCAATAAAAATGATTTTTCGCTCTTTGCTTCACAACCGTAATCCTTGCTTCCCAAAAGGCAGATCATCACCTTTGGTCAGGTACGATATTATTCTGTTAAATGATAGCCAAAGTCAGTGGAAAATTCTACACCTCCTCACAGCAGCCTGCCAAATGTGCCAGACACATCACCTTTCAATGCAAAGACACCATAGCACAAAGAGCGCTTGGCGTCATCCCCTGAAAAGGCACACCTTTTCGGGGAGCAAATGGCAAGTGGAGCCTGTGAGACACCATATGGGAGGAAGCGGCACCAGGCTCGCTTCTCCTTCCAAACGCCACAAGCTGCTACCTCATGGTGGTGTGTGTGTGTGACTCTCCCACGAAAGCAATGACAGCCAACTGGCTACCTGGTCCCAGTGTCAGCTGGACTGCTGACCACGCAGGAATACAGCTGAGCATGACACTGTGCTTTCACGGCCTCTGAGAAACAAGACATCCCGTCCTTTACATTTATGTAGTCGTGGGGATGCAACTTTTACAGCCTTCCTTGTAGCTGCCATCGCCTTCAGCTTTCTGAGCAGAATGAGAAAACTGGGTTGTGATCTTCAAAAAAATAAAATAAAATGAAGTTAGAGGCACTTTTTACAGTTCTTCTGGACTTTCCTGTTCATCTCTAAACATATTAGAGATAGATGCCTCTGATAGTTCTTATGTGTGTGTGTGTGTGTGTGTGTGTGCGATTGCGCATACATGTGCACGCACACACAACAGCATGGCACCTGTGTAAACGGAGGACCGCTTACAGGAGAGGGTTTGCTCATTCTACCACATGACTCAACTTTATAGCATCAGACTTGGTGCAACCTCCCTACCCCCTAAACCATCTTGTCAGCTGTTAGGTTGTGTTTTTACATTTTTTTCTTTTTATTTTACATTTTTATTTAAAGTGAATTTTGGAGGGCACATGACAGCACAACGCTGCTATCGCAGGTTTGATCAGGATGTTCTGTGGTGAGCATAGTGACCATTCACACCGATTTCTCCTTGAGAGCTCAGGTGTCACAGAGCATCCTTGTGTCCAACCATATGTTCCTCTTTTAGTTCAGAAACTGGGGTAAATGCCACTAGAAAACAGGACCTGTTTTCCTGTAAATGACTTGTGAAAAGGGACACAAGAGACAGGGAATGGGGGTTTCATCTAAAGCTAAATACTTTCTGGTAGTGCACACTCTCTGATAAAGCAGCCATGCGGGCAGCACCCTGTAGGTTGGTGTCAGGCAGCTGAAGGACCACCATTTTGCTCCCTGGAACTGCTACAGGATTTTACAGCATTTCTAGAAGCCTGAGAGTTGGCTGAAGCTGGCAAAGCATTGTTCCTTTTTTTAACTCATGTGATAGGTATCTTCAACAGTGTCAAACAAATTTGTAGAGCTGGTGATTAGCTGCCCAAAGAGCATAATGTATGCATTATTAATTAAAGAAGGTAAGTTTGGCTAATTGTCATTTCTATACAGTAGCTGTGCACGAAGATACATTTTAACAATCTATAAATAATTGATAATTTTTTTTCTTTCATCTTCCTTCCTAGTTTGCATAAAACTAATGACTTGGTAAATGTTACTCACTTCAAAATATTCTACCGCTTCTATGAAAATTAAACTAACACTGTAACCTTAGCAAATAAGGAGATTTTTCCCCCTTTTATTGCAAGTTTTTTTTTTAAAAAGATAGGAATATAACACTTGTAACAAAAAGTGATTCTGTGAAATCCAAATGAGAATCATAAATAATATAAAATCAGCATTAAGAATGTGACTGTAAGTCTAAGAAATGGGAATGACTTTATAAATACCAGGATTCAAAACCATAATTACATATACTCATGCATATGCTCACATGCATGCATATGAACCTACATACATGTATGTATGTATATGTATGCATGTGCTTAAATATTTGTATATCCCACCATGCTCAGACACTTGCTCATTACCTACCCAGGGCTTGAACTCATGTAACCCAAAGGCAGCTCTGAATCTCTTCCCAACCTAGTCCTAATATTGTGGTATTTGCTGATTAGTCTATGAATAACCCTTAAACCCCATTAGTTTAGGGGAGGTGCCAAATTTTCCCAAGTGAAGGGTTAAGTGTACTTCCTACATGCTATGTCACTTTGACTACAGCACCGAGCTGGATCCTCATAAGCAGAGATTGCTGCAATAGTAGCTACTTTTCCTGTTTGGAAGCGCTCTATTATTTCTGCAAATCCACAATCTGTCAGTCTTGGATAACAATTTAAGAGCTTACTTCTTCATTTTCAGTGCAACTGCAACTGAATACTCTCCTGGATTTGTGGAGAGCACTATAATGTCTTACATTTATTTCGTTGGGGCATACATTCTGATTTTTTTTTTAAGAAAAGATGACCTACAAAGTAAAAACTGCCTAAGTGACATATTGTTATTTAAGCTTCCGTCTAGTCTTACATATGCTTCATTATGATAAAAAACAGGTTGTAAGGACTGATTCCATGACCTTTTTTTCTCATTTTAACCCTACTGATATGTCACCCATGGCAACCTTAAACTGATTTTAATAGAGTCAATCCTATTATTCATTTAAATTGAGGTGCAAGAGCACTTAGACCAGGGAAATTTGCATTCAGCAAATGGGGATTTGATGAGCAAAAATGATAAGATATATGTTGTATAACATGGTCTATTTTACCAGCAAATAAACAGCTCTTGAAATTGATAAACTTCGGAATATTTTATCCTCAAATGTTTATACATAAATGATTAAAATTCATTAGCAATTCTGCTTTTGAAAAAAAACATATTGGGAAAACAACACAGTTGTGTTGCTTAAATTTGTAATTAACAAATTTATTACTAATTCTGTTCAGTTCTTTAATATGCTGCATTCCTGAAGAAGAACATTAATACACAATGGCAGGAAGAAGCTAATTTTAAGACTTTGGAGAAATGAATGTCTTTTAATGCTGTGTGTTTCTCTTATCTGCATGCCACATTATTGTAATAAGTACATTCAGGAATAATTTCTTTTCAAATATTTTTACAAATCTTGCTCTTATTTGCATGCAAGTAAGTTGTCAGCTTAAATCTTTGAAATGCAAAATATATCTCATTTCTATATTTCATCAAGGAGCCTTTCATGTTTAATAAATTACAACTTAGATCCTCCAAGACTTTGTTTTTCATTAACTAAAAGCAAAAGGATACATTTAAAATCTTAATCACAACCTGCAAGAGTATTTGCATGTTGCTGATATTTGTCTTGATGGGACTTTTAATATTTGCACACTAATCAGGAGAGCAAGGTTATACCAATAATTTCTGAAGACAAAAAAAACTTTTGGCACTATTTTCTTTATTATATTCAACAAGAACTTTAAGTTTAAAAAAAGAACTTTCAGTGGCTCAGCCTCCGCAGGCTCTGTGCTTTTGTGTACACCCACTTCTCCTAAAGACTTGCTGTGAGGAAATGGGCATTCTCACAAACACTGCTGAGAAATATGTAGAAGAATGTCACACCTCTGGGTTCCGTCTGGCCTTTTAGGAGGACTTGATCGGCCCATATTAGTGAGAATCATTGACAACCCCAAAACAAGCAAGGTAAATTACCCACTCCCTCCCCAGGCACCTCCTCTGGGTGCTAAACAGAGATGGGCATTGAGAAGAAATCAAAGGGTGCTTCCTTTTCTTCTTCTGCTTGACCCCAGTTCAAACAGGGGATAACGGAATCTCTGCCTTTTTGCTTGTTTGAGTTGTTGTTTTCATTTTGGCCCAATACCCCAGCTGATCTTATAGAAAGGGTCTGGGCTTTGAAAATGGGATGGATCATCTCATCTCAACAGAGAACTCCCCCCAAAAAAATGCTTTGAGAGCTCAATATCCTTATTAGGGGTGTAGGGTCCCATGGGCCACTGAAACACAGTGTCACACAAGAGGCGAACTTCTGCTGAACTTGCTGCCCTGAGACCTTCCCTTAATCTTTTACACTGGAATGAAAGATCAAAAACCCCAAGCAGTTTAAAAAAATATGCAGCTAATGTCACGCAGTTAAACTGATGTAGCATGCATGTTGTTTTGCAAGCTAACAGGTTAAATACGGCTTTGCTTTGAGATTCTCATCAAATTTCGTTTTTATAGAGAAATCTCTGAAAGCAGAAGGGGTTGCGGGAGGGTGAGGTAAAAAGAAATAAATCATTGTAGTCTCAGGAACAGTAATCCTTGTTGAGGATTTTGGCTGATTGATATAAATAACATCGTCCCCGCCATCTGTCCGAAGAGGGACCTTTCCAGTCAGTGTTAAGCTGCAACGGCAGAATAATTAATGAATGGTGTCCTTTGTGCTGGTAATAAAGACAAGACAAATTATGTTATAATCCAACTGCTGCTCATTTGTCACAGCCAAATAAAATGTCAAATAAAAGTGAGGGGGGCACGGTGTTTGTTTAACGGACTGCATGCTACCTGTTTCTATTGTTGACAGACAACTGGAGTGTAAGTTTTGAACGTTACGGAAGAGGAAAACCTCTGAACTCAAATCACATTTCCTTGAGAGCTGAGGTTGGAATGTAGGGAGATACGGGGGCGGGGGCGGGGGGAGCCTGGCAGAGAAACACTGAAGTAAGTTTTAATTAGGGAGCTGCTATGCCACCCGCTCCTCTGAGGAAGTCGCCCGCGATTACAGAGCAAAATCTCTGCCTTGCAAAGTCCAAGTTCAAAACACAGCTGAGCTATCTGTAAATCTGCAAGAATTCGGGAGGGCTCTTGTCTTGCATTCTCAGGATAGACACATTCATCCAGTTGCTCGGAAAGCCAAATCATGAAAACTGAGCCGGGATTTAGCAAGTCCCCGCTGGGAATTACCTCTGACGGAGGGCAGGGCCGCACCTCCTCAGTACATGCTCCTGCTGTAAAGATTCACAGACCTGGCATTCAGACAGGCATCTGTCGCTTGCTCTAATGCCAGTTCAGAGTATACATACAAACATCTGCTTCCGTGCACAAAGGGATACAGAGCGCTTGACAGGTCTGTGTTAGCCGGGCTTCGCAATGCCAGTTCTTTATGCAAAAACCCTAATGCTTCCCGGCAAGCCATTAGAAGTGATACAATCAGCCCAGGCCCCATTAAGCCATCAGTGTCCACCTGTGATAAAGATGGCCATTTGTTTTCTTAAAGCCCACTTAATGTCTGCTTAACTCAATTTGTCAGGAAATGTAGAACAATTTCCTCACAGTCTGAAATTTGGTAGTGGTTCAAGTCAAAGGCCAGGTCTCGTCCTATTCAAATGATGGAATAAACAGTCTTCACGTCCCATCTCCCTGAGGAGCCACTGTTTACTTTTTCTAAAAAAATTATGTTGCTGGAAAAGGAAAACATTTGCATCCCTTTCCCATTATTATTTCTCTTTCTGAAGTCCTGGAATATGTCTAGCAGGGAAGCGGGCTGTGCTCGGATTATCTAAGAGACTAACTTTATTTTCTTTCTAAATTCAGGCAAAAAAAAAAATGGTTTGAGGAGAAGAGTCCTTGCAAAATGTCACAGCAGGAATCACTTCGGCCTCTTAAAAATGTCCCATTGTCTTAGAACGTTTCTGAATTGCTTACATTTACGGCTTTTTTATAAATTGGAAATTGGTTTTGTCTTTTTATATCCTTTAACACCGATAATTTTAAAACCATTTTTGAGGAAAGAAGTTATTAGGAGCTTATGTTAATCAAATATGGAAGTTTATGTTGGTTCCATCTGAAATCATTTTCAGCCACGTGGATCATCTACTTGAAGGCTCCACATGTATTTCTGTGGTTAGCCAATAGGGGGCTCCCTTAAGTATTTCAGCTATAGCGGGGCCCTAGCCCAGCAAACTTTTGCCCCATATGAAATTAACAAGAATTTTGACTAAATTTTAATCAAATATTTACTGCCCACCCAACAACTTCTACATTCAAAGATTTGATTTTCAGATCCTTGTATCTCTGCTTAGTGTACATAGGAGTTAGCTACTTATAACTAAAGGTTTTCTCTGCTTTCTGCTTGTGTATAAGATCCACTACATGACTAAATCAATTATCTGGATAATTTGATCAGTGGATACTAACTGGGCATCTATCGTATTCAGAAAACTGAGGCAAACTTGAGGCTTTAACTTATGTGTGAGATGAATATATTTTACAAATATAAAGCCGTGTAGTAGGTAGGTCTTTCAAAGAGAAGAGAAGCCAAGGCTGAATCCGGTGGTGAACTGTGTGCTTGTTTACAAGTGAGCAGCTGCCTTTTTTTTTACCTTGGCAATATTCCCACAGCTTTGCTTCTGTGTGGTAGTGTTGTATGTACACTGCTTACTTGTGTCGTATTCCACTATTCCAAGGTACAGTCCAGGAGGCAATAGAATTCCCTAAAAGCTGATATGATTGGGGAAGAGCTGGGATTTAGAATCTAAAACTAGAATGCATGTTCACACATTATAATGCGGGGTCCTTGTTCCTTCAGATTGCAAACATCTATTCCTCTGGGTTTTCCGCTTTCTGCACTTGCCTTGCAAGGGCCCCTACACCCAATATGTTAACCCAGAAGAAGAAAGTGGCCAATACAAACACTTTATACTTGATTCTGGAACACAGTCACCAAGAAAAATGTCAATAGCGCCAGTAATACCTAGAGGAAAGTCAGAAAAAAGGAATGTTTTTTTTTTGTTGTTTTTTGTTTTTTGTTTTTTTTTTTTTTTGAGACAGGGTTTCTCCGTAGCTTTTGGTTCCTGTCCTGGAACTAGCTCTTGTAGACCAGGCTGGCCTCGAACTCACAGAGATCCACCTGTCTCTGCCTCCCGAGTGCTGGGATTAAAGGCGTGCGCCACCACCGCCCAGCTCAGGAATGGTATTTTTCTAAGAATGGTTTGACCTGTGTAAAGAGTTTGCTTTTCTGCAAAATCAACTAAACTAATGATTCTCATATTGCAAACACGGAGCCTTAATTTTACTGTCATAAACCCATCCTGTCACAAATGTTGGGAAATATTTTAAAATTTAAAAATACATACTATTTATCCTAATTAATATTTGGGTCTATTTCTTACCAAGCTTTCTACTTAAGTGTTTGGATGGGTTGTATGATAGCTAAACAATTATACAAACTCATGTTGAATTGCTTCCTTAGCAGATTTTAAAAAGGGAATTAATATATATTAAAATTAACTTGAAGTCTACTCAAAATATAGAGAATATAAAAATGACTCCATATTTTATCCTGGTTTAGAGATATTTCCTTCCAACCTGTTCATACTACGCTTGTATTTACTCCTAACATTCATAATTTTAAAGCAAGTGTGATATACAAAATTCTATATAATACCTAGAATTATTTCATTTTTTAATCTTCATCACTTTAACTATCTTTCACCAACTTACTCTAAAACAATTATAGGAAAACATGACTACTAAGAACTGCTTAGCATCAGACGTCAACACAACTACTGCCCTCTCTCCAGTACTGAATATTACAAGCGGAAGAGAGAACAAATGTAGTCTCTTTCCAGTACAATGTCTCTGTAGACATTTGTGGCTAAACTCCAGAGTGGTCAGCGCAGACTGTCGTTTTGAAAGACTGCTGCCTATCTCCAGAGCCTTCACCTCGGTTGTGTAGGGGACACTGCCAGGTATTCCTGGTACCATGAGAAAAAAGAAGCCAAAGATCAGCAATACAAAGAGTTTCTAGGCTTTAAGATCCAAGCCGAGTTTTTCCTGTGATGTGTCTGCTCTTGCGATATAAAGTCTGATCCTTGGGTGAGCAGACATCGGAAGCTTCAAGTTTACTTTATAGAAGGAAGATGTGCTATTATCAGTCTTGCCTGGAAGACAATGTCCTTCTATTGACTTAGCAAACAAATGACAATATTTAAGATGTAGATAATCTCCCCTGTAAACTCATCAAGTGTTGCGTTGGGTTTTTATGTTTTTGCTTTAATTAGTGTTTCCACTGGGTGGAAAGGGTCTCAAGAAAGCCTATGATTTTGTTTATCTAGTCCTGTTTTTAGATTGAGCATCTGTAAGAAAATGTTTTACATTCATCGAAGTTTTACTAAAATATTTCCAAATAGTATATCTACTCAGTTAAATTTTGTTAGAACCTATCACCTTTAATATTGACAAAGGTTTTTTTTTTTCCTCATTCGCTGTTTTCTTTAATTTCACTTCTGATCATTACATTTAGATTCCTGTTATTTTTTCAAATGTTACAATTTTTCTAGAGCCTTTGCACACATAGAGCTCAAAGAGAATTCACCAGCTCTCTGATATCCAGCATATCTTCTTCACTGCCACTTATTTTTCACATTCTCAGGAAGCTTCTCCAGTTTGTGGTCCAAATCACCTACCTAATTTTCGATAGTAAAAATAGGATTTAGTTTTTATTTTACCTTTGGTCCTCACTCAGCTTTTCCCAGTATCTTTCCATCTTACCATATTTCCTCAACATTTGTTGAGTTTTCAATGCATAACTTTCAGAAAAATCCAATGGATGCTAAATTGCCTAATTATCTTGTCGTCGGGAACCTTCTAGAGTTCTCCAGGCATTCTCCTTTCATCTGAGCTACAGTTTTTCCTACGTGTTGAAGACTTTATGTTCATTCTCCTCAAAGGGCAAACATGGATCCAGCACCCTACGCATGCTTGCTTTAACCTTCTGCTTCTATTCGAGTCTATGATGTTTGTCTCGGTGATTGGAGCGTTAGACCCACACTGACAGTTCTTACTCTTCTCCACCGAGGTTGCTAGGCCCTGTTGTGGTCTGGTACTCTAAAAGGTGCATGGCTTGCTTAGTCTCCCATCTCTCTTGCACAGTGTCCTGGTTATTTCATAGAAATCACCATCTCTGAATTTTCTCAGGTAAACCAAAAACCTATTGCATAGTTCAAAGGGAAGGCAAGGATAAGAAAGGGGACAAGAAGGAAAAACCAGTGAGAAATACCATTAACAGAACAGTGCCTCACTCTTTGATGAGCTCAGTTGAAAAAGGTCCGGGCAGCTTCTGTCTGAATTCAGAGAGCTGGCCCAGGTGGTCCCAATGCCTGCACTTCCCGGTTCTTACATGTCTTCCAGTAAGCTGTTCTTAAGCCGTATGACTGTCCTGACTGTCAGTCTCTGTTTGACTTACTTTGAAAGGTGGAGTTTGTCTCTGAGCACCTTGAGGGGCAAGTCCCAAGAGGAGGTTTAGGTGTTGCCAGCCAGATGCCATTTCAAACCAAAAGTCACAGTTTGCGTCAGTTCCTCATAGAGGGCATCACACCGAAAGTTGACATTCAAATTTGTCCTCTGCTGCGGTTACTCCACGCTGTGTCTTTACAAAGAAGTGGTGACCCACCCAAGAGCACGGTGTGTGCTTTAGTCGTGTTTTGACCCTTTGAGCTTCCAGTAGGACACTTAGGATCACAAAGCTTGAATCCGTTATATTTAATCATAATGGCGGCTTTCAGACTATTGTTTTTTCCAGTTGACTTTTTTTCACTCATCTAAAACACACCTTAGTTCTTTATAGAAAGAAAGTGGGATTTATATCATAGAAAAAAAAAGTTCCTCTTGGCTTGGATCCCTGGAAAGGAGGTGTGTGAATGGCCTCAAGTCATACATTGCAGAGGAAATACCATCCAGATGCTTCAGTGAGCCTTTTCTTGGCAGACGAGTAAGAGCCATACTGAAAATTTTAACAAAAGAATCCTAAAGACCCTCCCTGTTGGAATGGGCACTAATTAAAAGGAACAGTCACCTCTCCGCTGACCGAAAAGTAGCCATTTATGATCAGAGTCCACCACGCAGTTAACACTTTGAGTTCATCAGGAAACTGGATTACAGCAAGAATTTCGGGAAGTGAGATAGCAAATGGACCACACTCACCCAAGCTCCCGGGCCCCTCCTCTCTGAGATGGAGGAACACACAGGGTGGCCCCTCGGCTCTAATGAACTGGACAGGTTTTGTTGTCGGTGAGGTGTTTGTCATTACATATTGCACATAATGTATGGCCCTGTTAGAAGGGAAAAATTGGAGTCAAAGTGGCTGGAAAGTTAGGTCTGCTCCGCGGCTCTGCGAGATTGTTGACATCTGCCGAGGTTGGAGCGCTCAGTAAGCGGGAAATGGGGTGTCACTCTGAGTGGTAGTTTACCATTATCCTGGCATCCTAATGAAGTGTCTGCAGTGCACAGAGCTTCTGGATGGCATCTTAACGCACGGCTAAGCAAAAGCACTTCTCTCCCTGTCACTGCCATCCATCTGCCTGCACCCTACTGTAGCCAATGGGATGGAACCATGCTACAATGTGCTATAAGCCATTTAGAGTTGCGCATTGCATAATCAGTCCCATCAAATATGTTAAAAATGGCTATTATTGGTTATTTTCCTCAAACTCTGGCACCTGGAGTTTGAAACATTAAAGTTAAACTTTCTCGAGTGCTATTTTTTTGTTATTAATTCCATTTCTCCGCTGTCTATTAGAAAGGGTTGCATCGTCCTTTTGAGTCTTGGTAATGGATGAAAAGAGTTATATGCATCCTCATTAAAAACTTCCTTGTACATCACACTTGGTGAATTCAATTTACAATATAAGGGAATGGCCATCTTTGAGATAACCATTTTTAAAGCAAGGACAACTCCAATTGCCATCAGCTTGTTTTCGTCTTAGAGCACAGTCCTTGGTTGCTGTGAGTTTGTTTTTTTTTTTTTTTTTTTAAGAGAATTCTTTAAAGACACGGCACATTTCACCAAAATCATTTGCATCTTAAGCTACGACTGCCAACACCAGCTGACTTAGTTTGGTGCTTTAACACTACCTAGGATAAAATTCAAGTGCACTGAAGAAGAAGATGGCTGTACTGGGTACCTCAAGAGTGGGCTGTGGGGTGTGTGTGTCTGTGTGTGTGTGTGTGTTCCTCCAAAACTTCTTTATAGATAGGCTTTTCAAGCCAGGCTGCAAATCAACTGGGCTCTTGTAAGTGGTAAGAGGGCCACGAAGTTGAGGAGACAGTTTTCTGTTAGAGACAGGGGCAGCCACAACCAGAATCTGTTAAAACAGGGGCAGCGAGTGGCCAGGGAAGGGTAGGGTTGTGTAAACAAAAGGGCACAGCATAATTCGGTTGCATCAGGAATTTTTTCACAGACATTAAAACTATGGTAAACATAACAGCGGGAAGCGTGCACTGCCGCACAGTGGGAAGCTCACAGTCTGCGGAGCGGTGCCTGGCTCAGCCACTGCTAGAAGTCTCTGACTTTCATTAGCACTCAACAATCCACCCAGCTCCCCAGAAAGGGGGGAGATTCCAAGCAGCAAAGCTCCTCACTAATTATTGTAAATGCTCCCAGGATGCGGGAGTGAGGGGGGCTACAATGGCAAGATGGTGGCAAATTCAAACAAAAGCACCATCCTGAAATATAAAAGAAGATGAGAGTGTTGGTTGCTTGCTTGTTTGTTGGGAATCACTCACTCTTTCATTCGGTTGCAAAGCGATACGCTGGAGTATTAGGCCACCATTTTACAAAGAAATTTTAGAAGATTGAACCGAATTGTGGGCAGCTGCTTGTGAGCAACTGAAGTACATACAGGTTGGCTTCACAAATGACTGCCTCTCCCGGGCCTCAAATTCAGCAAGCGTATCTCTCAACCTGTCTCTGAAACAGAAACAGATCTCTTTGGAGGACATCCGCAATAATATCGGTTTGATTCCGGGACCAGGGACCAGTGTGGCAACGCAGGCAAAGTGTTGCCTGTTCCTACAAAATGATGCCCTCCAGTTAAGTTGCTATTGTTTCAGGCTTTGATAATGAAGATTGGGCTTCTTCAATGGGACAGGGCTCTACTTTTGATGACGATAAGCATTTAGAATAACTAATAAATTAAAATAATAAAATAAAAGTGACAGGTTGTTATTTTTTTTTTTTTAGTGGAGATGATATGTTTATTTTTGCTCGATCCAAACCTAGAATCCGGGTAGTTCATTTGTGCTCGGCAGCTGCTGTGCAGTGCGGCACACCAGCTTCCCTTCATGTGTGAATGTTTCTCCAGAACTCATTTGCAAAAGAGCCATAGCAATATTAAACACCACATCCAAACCACTTTTAAACACACAAAGAAATGCGAAAACACATCAGAACTAGACCATTGAGAAAATCCTCCTTTCAAATTTACTGCCTGCCTCACGTGCTAGCATAAAATACCCCACCAAGTCCCGTTTGTGATCCATTTGCAACAATCTTGATTTGCTTAAATTGTCACATTCTTCTCGCACATTTCTTCCTAAATGTAAAACGGCAAAGGAGTCTCCTCCCTCTTCATTATGGAAGTGCAGAATTTCTGGCTTGTTTATTCCTAATGGAACACTTGAGAAAGAAGAAAAATATATAAATATCTCTTTCAGAAGATTAGTTGCCTCAATCTTTCTTAAAAGAGAGGGTTTGTTTGCTTCTCCCCATGGTAAACAACTTAAGCTGTGCGTCGGAGTTTTCCATTGTTAGATTAATGCACAGTTCTTCGCTGAGTTAGTCCTGTGGCTCTAAAACATCAGACCTTCCATGTCTAATTTCCACCACATTCAATGCCCATGCATTTCATTAGGACGGTGGTAGTTTGAGACAAAATCTAAGCAGCTCCGTGGACGAAGTGTTTAGAGGAATCTTCAACTCCACTCTAGCCTACTGAACCAGAGTCGTTCAAAGTTCTAATTGAACAAAACAAAACTCTTCTCCTGTTCTTCAAGCAAAGTATTTGGGGTCAAACAAGGTCTTAAGTCCTATATTTTAAAGCAAAAGTATGAAATTTTGTCTGACCTGCTGGTAAGCATTCTTTGGTAAGAGCCAAAGCGTAGGATGCTCTGGCCAGCAGGGGTAAGGGAAGGATCCTTTCAAATAAGCAGTTGAGCACCTGCTGGTCACTGCACACCTCAGGCACCTGTGCAGTCCTTATACAGAAGGCTCCAGAAATCCCTCTGATTATAAACTGTGTCTCTATGAATTGTTACCATATAAATGCCTCCATCAAAAAATGTGTTTAAGATTCTAATAAAAAAAAAGAGGAGGTCCTGTTTTTGAGAAACTAGAGAGAGAGAGGAGGAGGAAAGAAAAACCAAGCTGTAGCAAAAACCCTAGGCTCAGCAGCTTTCTGGGTGAAATGGTGGGATGTGACTATGTGATTTATAATGAGTAAAGGTATCTACAACATACAATTTTCTACCTAGCTGCAAATAATAATTCATAGTGATGTCCCTTCCAGATAAAAGACCTTTGCTATGTAGGGACCCATGTGGTAAAATGATCATGATAAATGTCAGACCAGCGCAGGTAACGGCTTTACAAACCATTAAGATTAGCTGCCTCTTTCTTCCGATGATAACAGTAACCACGCTGTGACTGTACGTGGTAATAATATCTCAGTCCTGATAAATGCCGGGGCAGGCAGAGGTGTTTATCATTCCCAGCTCAGAAATGCTGACTAAAGTTGCCATGTGTTGCCTGTTTTCCCTCTTTCCCCGATTGTTCAATTTGGAGGGGAGGGGGAAGCTGAATCATAAATGATTTTATAAACCATTTCTTAAAGGATTTTGCTGTTTGTTTAATTCAGAGCTGCCCCCCGGCTCTCAGTATTGCTGTGAGTCCAGGTCAAATAAACTGACAAGGAAGCTACTGTCCCAAGAATTCTCTCATCTTCAGAGGTTTTTTTGTTTAGCACAAGTGTTCTAGATAAAAATTTAATATGTCTTGCCTAAAAAGCATCTTTAAACTCCAAACAGACGAGAGTTTCTAGGATTGTGTTTTCTTTCTCAGATAGAGTCTATTAATTTCATGTGAAATTTTAAATCCCTGTAAGTTTATTCAGTCTACCAATGGAAATAACCAAATGTAAGACACTTGTATGAAAACCTCAAACCTAGAAGAGTTGGATTTCTAATCTCATGAAATGTACAAAGAGAACAATTAATATAAACGGCCTCTTAAGTATTTAGAATGTTACTGGTTTACAATGAGAAAGAGCTCAAACAACTCACAGTACCAAGACTTTTTTTTTTTTTTAAAAAATATTTATAAAACCAGATATACATAAACATAATTTAAAGAAAAATTACACAGACCTGAGTTTCAAAGCAATAAACTAGTGAGCTCTTTTGTTTTGTTTGCTTTGCTTTCTCAGCACAGCTTCTCCCCTAAGAATGACTTAGTGTCATTGGTAAGTTACAGAAATGTGCTTGGCCGCCATGATCCTCCCAACATGACTTTGAAAGCAGCAAATCTCTAGCAGACTTCCGCTCTTCCTGTAAAAACCACTGATGGAGGTTCAGATGCCACTTCGCGCTCCAATTCGGACAGATGCATTGCTGTGAAAATGAAGGGAGCAAGTTTAAGGTTCAGCTTACTCAGTAAAGTGCAAGGACCTGAGTTCAACACTCAACACATGAGATGAAAAACCAAGCTTGGTGGTATTCATGTCAAACACCAGTTCTGGGGAGGAGGACGGCTAGAGGCGCATACCTGGGCTTCACTAACCACTCAGTTTAGTCTGAGTGGCAAGCTCCAGAGAGACCCTGTCTCAAAGAAGCCAACAGTACCCCAAGAATGATACCAGTTGTTGTCCTCTGGCATGCACACACGTGCACACACATGCACATACACACACACATACGCACACACACACACACACGAGTCAATTTTAGGTTGATGAATTTTAAGAAATATAATCATTCTAAAAGTAATTATTCTCTTTAAAAGTTACTGAGAGTCTTAAATGTTAGTGTTCTCCAAACTTCCTTCCCACATAAGGTCAGTCCACCAGGAGTATCAGAATAACCAATACAATTCCAGGAAAGAAGAAAAGAGAGTATTTTTACTTACCATGAATGTATTTGAGGATACATAAAGTAGTTAATCGTGGTAATCATGAAGACCTTCCGAAATGGATTTAAATAGAATTTAATCTCATTGATTTGTGAAATTCTAAATTATTTTGAATTTTTTTCGCCAGGCAAACTAACACCTCAGAAGCTGTTTTTACCTCCACAATTGTCTTGGATAATTCCCTGAGTAAGAAGAAAGATAAAATGTTCATTAACACCTTTTTTTATATGCCTTATATTTAAACATCGGTTATGGCATATTGTTTTTTGTTGGCTCTCTGGGTCAGAAATTGACAAAGACACAGACCAGATTTGTACTAACCATGGACTGTACGCTTGCCCTGCTAGGTATTACTTTATTCATTTGTATGTATGCATATGTTTAGCCCACTATAAATTATTTAAAAGATAAATTTACTTAACAATTTCTGACTCTTGATTGCCAAGAGGAATAAAGGGAAGATAAGAGATTGATCTTACAATGCCCATTGGCAAGGCTTCTAATTGCATGATGATTTTCACTTTTGTGATATCTGTGGTCCCTAAAGCACCCCATAAACCAAGAAATGTTATATTTTATATTTGAATAAGAGGAAGGTGTGCTTTCAACATCTGCATCTACCTGGCCAGTTTGACTGGAGATAGCACTAAATGGCTACCTCCTCCTGCATCAGGACCAGAAATGACCTCTAGCTGTGGTAATGAATCAGCCAGTGAGCAGTTCCTGGACTTAAGGAATCAGTGAGCCTACGACAATGCCCTGGCTAGAGTGTTCTGGATCTTAACATTGACGGATGGTGGAGAGTTCTCATTGTTTAAATTCTTTTTATAAAAACTAGCTTATTTCACAAATGGGCAAAACCCTGATATTTTCCAGGTGAAACAGTAACTACAAGGAGATCTATGTGATTTGTGGAAATCAGTTGGCCAGATCTAGTTATCAGGGATGCCCGCTAAAGAAGGGAACAGTCCTACTTACGTCACATGTATTCAGTTCCAGATAAACTGTTTAACACAGCTTATCAGTACTTCAAACTAAATTTGTCAGGTGTCTGAAGATGTCAAGAATGCACCTTCCTTTTAATTAACTTGCTTTCCTGGATTCTAGAGGGGTCTATAAGGAGCACAGAATCTCACAAAAGTGAGAGTTGTCAACCACAGATCAATTTCCAAGCCATGGTAATGGCTTGGTGCTTTACTGCAATGCTGCTCCTGCTTCCATGAACTCTGCTTATGAATTTTAACCAAATAAATTTTGATAGCAGGCATGTTTTCTGATTATAGATCTATCATATTCTGTGACTTGTTTCTGTTTTTAAGAAAGTACTAAAGGATAGCATATAAGAAAAAATATAAATAAATAGTAAAATACATGACTTCGTATGATTTTAGACAGGATCTTGGCTAATGAGATTCCTGTCTCAGAGCTGGTAACAATCTAAGAAAGTTTGTCCAAGTGAAAATTACTCAGTGAGCACTTAGCATATATGAATGTGTGGTAAAACATTTGATTCCATAGAAAACCTGCAGCCTATATACATTTTGCTGTGTTTTAAAGACTACGACCCTTCCAGAGTATAAGCAATTTGCCCATCACTGTAAATCAGAGGAGAAATTCTCAGTCACTTTTGTCAGTCTGCGCAATGATAAACCACTTCTCTTATTTACAACGTAAGTTTGACGCAGGTGAGGTTTAAATCTCCCCCTTAAGCATCTCTTCCTAAAGTGAATGCATGTTGCTTTAAAATATTGAACAAGCAATTGTTTTAGTTTGGTTAATTTCTCATCTTCATCTAAAATTTGTCATTAAAAATGTGTTATAAAGGATTTGTTTTATCAGTAGGATAACCTGAAATGCAAAGGATGTTACCTGATGATATTTATTGCTGTAAACGGCAGCCTCTCACCACATTCTGAAATGACCACAACACAAAAAACCTAACTCAACCGAAACTAGAGGATTGCCATACTCTAAACACAGCCTGACATATAATGCTTTCATACAAGACATGTTAATGTGCCAGAATACACTTCAGAACAGCTGTACACAGTGACCTCTTTAACACACAGGGTTATAACTATCTTTTAAGAATTATAGACAGTCAGATAAATAAGACTTATGTGAATTATGTACTGGCAGAATCGAGACTTTTCATTCCTTGAACCTATATAATGTAACAGAATCTATTTCAAAATGTGATTTAATATGCATCTATAAATAAGTTAAGAAAAATAAGACCGTGGATGATAAGGCCAGAAAGTGACTGGAGGTTATCCATCCCAAGGTTCTTTACTGAGCCAAACTCTTTCCATCATTGTATAACTTTATCTTATCTCTTTTCTATAAAGCATTTGATTGTAAATGTGTTTCAGTAGTAACCTTTCGTGCAGATAAATGCAAATGTTACTTTCATAAATCATTTTCTTATTTTTAAAAAAAAAACTGACCTAAGAACCATTAATAAGGTGAACATAAAATCACATTCTTACCATAACATTGAAGTCTATTTCACGTCATGAAAGATGTGACTTCTCCAAGGAGCATAGAAATGTGTCTGAGAAAGCTGATTTCCTGCTCTAGTTTGTTGGAGTTTGAGAAGACGGGGCTAGCAAGTCAAGAGTTGACAGAAAATTCTTTAGAATTTCTGTTAGATGGCGAAAATGAATGCAGAAATGTCTTGTGTGCGGTTGAAGGTTCTCAGTTTAGAGACTGGAAGCACGAGCTGGAGGCGAGGGACTAAATAAAGATAATTGGAAACATAGAGTGCATCTAAAAATCAGGGGAGCTAGAACAAACGTAGAATTAAGTGCAGCAAAGGAGAAAACACAGCTATTTCCAAAAAAAAAAAAAGTTTCTGATTCTTAACATACAGTTTTGCTAAGAGGCCTTCAAGTCTCCATAAAGAAAATGTTCCTTTACTTTCTACAATCTTAATGTTAAATAGGGAGAGTCAAACAACACCATAGCCTCAGATTTTGAGCACTTCACAAGTAAGAGAAACTACGTGCTAAGAGAGAAATGGCAGAAAATCCTGTCATTTGTGTGTTCGTGGAATCAACTGAAGACGGTTGACATGGTCTTAGTAAGCTGTGTATGAGTCGTAGTTCATAGGAACCACTCCTGGCTTAGGGAAGGTGATCCCAGAGCCTAGCATGACACACCATAAGTCCGAATGAAAAGGTGTTATTTTAATTTTAATGCTTCCATTGTGTTTTTAGATGCTTTTCCACTTAGGCATGTTTATATTATTTACATGCCATGAAAGGGTTATGCGGTGTTGATTTAAATGGGAAAACGTTGTTTTCTTCTAGTTCTCCAAAAAGATTTTGTTCAGACTCAGTTGTCGGGATAAAGAGTTGTTCCTCATTCATGTTTCAGTCTTCTTAAGTCCATTGTGCATGTTTCCCTTGGTATAACTTAGCCACAAATATCTACATAACTATTCAATTGTCTGATTCCTCAAAAGTAGAAAAAGAAGAAACATTTTATAAAATGCTTTTAATGTAAAACGTTTCTTATAGACAAAAACCACCACAGTTTATAAACTTTCCTATATATAACCACTCTCCAATTATATCAATCTCTTTGGCCATTACAAAAGTATTTAGCATGTTACCTAATGCCTGGCTAAGAGAGCAGTTGCACATGGACCAACAGACAAACAAGCTGAAGAATCAGTAGCAAGGATTGGAGAGGTGACTCAGTGGTTAGTAGTACTGTATAGGATCTGAGTTCATTTCCCAGCATCCTATTCGGCAGCTCAGACAGCCTGTAGCTCCTGCTCTGGGGGGTCTGATGCCCTCTGCTGGACTCTACAAGTACCAGCATTCACTTGTGTACATAGCCTTCCCCAACACACACACACACACACACACACACACACACACACACACACACACTATTTAATGGGTACTGCACGGAGATAATTGCTATGTGCTATAAGCGGGTGAACTGAATCTCAAAAGTGTTTTGATTGGAAGATGAGCATTTATAGAGTACTTAGTTTCACTATTGTTTGTGCAAAGCATGCTGAATACTAGAGCCTATTCCATAAAGCTCCTCTTTTGGATGCTTTGGAGAATAAGAAATGCGTAGATGGTCACAAAGCTAATGTCCTAGGTAGGGTTACTATTGCTGTGATGGCCAAAGAAAGCTGGGGAGGAAAGGGTTTAGCTGACTTCTGCTTCTGCATCACAATTCACCATCAAAGGAAGTTAGAGCAGGAACTCAAACAGGGAGCTGCTGCAGAGGCCGTGGAGGGGAGCTGCTTATTGGCTTGATCCTCCTGTCCTGGTCAGCCTGCTTTCTTAAAGAACCCAGGATCACCAACTCAGGGATGGCATCACCAAAATATGGGCTGGGCCCTCTGCATCAGTCACTAATTAAGAAATGCCCTACAGGCTTGCCTACAGCACAGTCTTAACCAAGGCATTTTCTCAGTCGAGGGTCCCTCCTCTCTGATGACCTCTGCTTGCTCCAAGTTGACATAAAACTATCCAGTACAGCTATAAGAGGCTATTAAAGAATTTAAAGGAAGATCCATCCATCCTAACCCATGCTCATGGCTTTCATTCACTAATTCATTTCTTTCTCATTGAATCCATTACCTACAGGTAGAGAAGTCACTTTGCTTCAGAGAAAAATGCAGTTTGATGGGAGGGGGGATTGAAAGGCATTTGTGCAATGAAAATGCAGTAAGTGTTGCACAGGTGACTATACAAGGTTAGCTACAAGGCATAGAGCATGCCTGGATACTTTTGCCCGGGTAACTAGACCAGCTTCCCTGTCGTTTTTCTTGACTTCATTGCACCTACAACAATTACATGGCAGATTACAAAGAGATGTGGTAACCACTTTTTTATTCTCTTCCTTTTTCCTCTTTGTATTCAAGTCGTATACTATTGGAACTCTTAAAATTAAGAATAATGGTAATTCTGAAAGTTTTGACCGTGGGAAGCATTATTTATAGACCTTGGTGGTTTTAAGAGGGAAGAGTAGAACTTTCAAGTAGGGTACCACTAGGAAGATGGCCTTCATTCCACTTTAGCCAAATACTATCTTCAGCAGGACATTCTCTTATAATGCCATTTAAAATGTTTGTTTTGCAACATCGCATAAGAAAACAGCCAGCTTCTGAAATGACTCTTCCTTAACCTACTGTATAAAATCCATGTATCTATTAGCAAGAGATTAAGTATTAGGGTTTTGGAAGGACATCTTTATAGGAAGAATTTGCCTTGGTATCAATGACCCATCTGCAAAGGCTTTAGTACATGAGGGTTCATTTTTATATGTCAAAGAAACCCAGGTCTTGCTGCTCCATGGAGCCCTTCCTTCTAACACGTGTTCCATGTTCAGAGCCTCAGTTCTCAAGCTCATCTCACAGTGAAGACTTCCTTCCGTCTGCATTCTCAACTTTTGAGAACTCCCAAATGACTTTGGCTCTGACTGGCCAGACTTGGTCATATGGCCACCCCAGCTACAGAGGATGTTGGGAAAGGGACCGGTTGACCAGACAGACATGCTACCTTCCTATGCACATTGATATTATCATGCTAAGGAAGAAGAAAATGGATACTGTGTGGGTGTCCATGTCATGTACTACTTTCCCATATGTCATGAGTCCAGAAAAGAAGTCTTTGGAGTTCTGAGGATCATGTGCTGGACGTGAGAGAGAGTTTATGAGCTAGGGAGACACCCAGTTGAGTGGGAAGGAAGTGCTAAAGAGGAGTAGATATTTACACCTCTACCCTGGAAGGCCTTGGCTACAGTGACACTTTTACCAAAGAGTGAGGTTCATTTTCCACACGCCACCTCTCTCTGACAGGAACAGCATGGGGGAAGCAATCAGTGGGGTACACACTTTTGAACAACTACCTCCTGACTTTTGAGAGATTTGTAATGCTCTTGTTTTATCAGCAAAAACAAAATATATGAAATTTAAAAAACACAGATATTATTAAAAACATATTTTCTGCTCTTTCAAACGTATCCCCCACAAAATCAAAACCACAGTGGAATATCTAGAATAATTGCAGCATATTTATAATTAAGTCACATTGTGGGTTCTTATGCCAACCTGTGACTTCAGATGACATGAACTCGCTATCTTCCAATCTTGAAGGATAGACATCTGCTGTCAGCCTCACCAAACATAACTCTAGATATCGACAGGTCTGTTTCCTCCCCAGGTTCTGTATCTTTGTCTTTTCCAGCAAAGGCAGCTTCTCCTGCATCAGACACCCCTTCTGTGTTCTCACTGTCCTATTACCTTCTCTCTAATTTTCATCCCCTCGATCGCCTGTGATATGGAGCTGAGAGGTCACATTCCAGAAAGGTCTCCCTGCGTCAATTCCTAACCAGATCGCACCTTCAAAGACTCTCTTACCAAGGATCGGAGGCCATGAGTGTCTTGGAACGCATTATTCACCCCATGCCTTGCAAATAAAAATATAAAAAAGTAATTCCATATCTAATCTCAACAGAAAGATTGTACCAAAGTCACCCTGTTACTGTTTTGATGTGCTTATAGTCTAATTTATCATCAAATCAAGAATCTCACTACAAGAGAGTCAGGAGCTAATGATCAGTACTGTTGCTAGGTCATAGGCTAAAAATCTCATCAGAAACCCTTTCATATATCAGTGGAATCTCTGTCTTTCCTAATGTTTCTTTTCAATTTTGTTTCAGAAAAACAAGACCATAATGCAAAAATTGAAGCTATAAAGTCTCTGGTAAAAGATCTCCCTCCACCAAATCATGACACCATGAAAATCCTCTTTGGACATCTGACTAAGTAAGTTATGCAAGTTTTTGAGTACGTTGTATTATAGTTGGTACTGACACGGAGAACATTTGACCTTGTATCTCTAAGACAAAGGTTCCCCAATGCGTCCATCAGAGATCTCTACTCTATCTGACCTCAGTCTGACTGAGGAGCCTGAAAACATACTCAAGATAGGAAGAGAAACCTGAAAAGGGAACTTCTGAAGGCTTCTATTTTTCCTGCATTTTTTTAAGCATGAAACTTTTTGCTGACCGACTGTTAGAAACATTGCCAGGGCTCGTTGATGGTTCACGTTGACTTTTGCTATCAAAAACCATGGGCAAAACATGAAACGATTCAGACATTGGGATACAGTTCTACTATGTACCAACGACCAAACTTACATGACCTATGCTCTCTGCATTCCATTTAGTCAAGGTGCTAGTCAGGTAGTCAAGCTAGAGAGGAGTGGTCCAGGGAAAGGGAGGCAAATAGAAAGATCCAGAGGCCCAAATGTTCTTGATACCCATGAAAAGCAGAAAGCAGACAGGAAAGGCCAGCACCAAGTGAGCAAGGAAGGTAGACTTGAAAGCGGAAGTCTCACATTTCCATGTTAAATACGAGGAGCCACTGAAGAGGCTCAGCTGAGGGAGTACAAGGTTTCTCTGACTGCCAAGCAGAGAATAGAGAACAATTATGAAAGCAGGAATGCTACTAGCTACGATCTCTAGTAGCCTAGTTCGAAGATAGAGGCGACGTAAAGAAGATCTTAGAGCCGTGGTTCTCAACCCATGGATTCCAACCCTTTAGAGATAAAAAACCTTTTCATGGGGGGGGGGTGCCTAAGGCCATCAGAAAACACAGATATTTACGTTATGATTCATAACAGCAGCAAAATTACAGTTATGATGTAGCAGCAAAAATAATTTTATGATTGGGGGCGTTCGCCACAACATGAGTCTTAAAGGGTTGCAGCACTAGGAAGGCTGAGAACCATTGCGTTAGAGAGAAATGAGTCAAGAAATCTTACAAGTGGGTCAAGTTGGGCATGCTGTTGTTTGTGGCATAGTGGTAGAAAGGAAAGAGAGACCATGGGTGCCCCTTTGGGTTTCTGCTCAGGCAAGCTGAGAAATGATAGTGCCACACGTACCAATGGGCAAACCTGATGGAGGAATGGGAAGAGCAGGCTTGAAAGCTCTGTTTGGGCTATGCTACATCTGAAATAACAGCTCTTGCCTTCTGTTGATATTCAGTAAGGCACAGTGTGATACACTTGGTGACGTCTGAGCTCTCTACTTGCGTAGCGTCAGCGCACTGCTCACCGAGCAGTGAACCAAAACTGCAGTTGTACTTCGTGAGATTAAAGTTGCTTAATCACCTGAATAATGCCTGAAAACTATTCAACTCGTTCATTCAATCATTTTTAAGTGTGAACGCAATACATGCAACTACACGCAAAATGTGCAAGCAACAGTGATGAATATACATTAAAAAGTGACATTCGTCCCCATCCCCCACCCCACCCCAGTCACTCTTAGCTTGCTGAGCAGAAGTAGCTAACATTCTTCCATGGATCCTCTCAGACCTCTTTTTTTTTTTTTTTTTTTTTTTGGTTTTTCGAGACAGGGTTTCTCTGTGGTTTTGGAGCCTGTCCTGGAACTAGCTCTGTAGACCAGGCTGGTCTCGAACTCACAGAGATCCGCCTGCCTCTGCCTCCCGAGTGCTGGGATTAAAGGCGTGCGCCACCATCGCCCGGCTCTCAGACCTCTTTCTAAGCACATGCAGACGTATGTGTGTGTGTTGCTTCTGGTGCTATCGTAGAGCCCTGCACACATGACTCTTCAACTATTTACAACCTGTGTGCTGTCTTCTACTTCGCTAAGCAGACCTGTCTTATCACTCTAAGGATAACGCTCCAAGGTTTTGTTATGTCATGGCCTGCTAAAGTCGTACTTGCCTTAGAGAACATATAAGAACCTAATGCATCGTCTTAGTTGTTCTCTCAACGTTCTGAGCTTCTTTCATAGATAGGATGCAGGATACAATAGGAAAAGATCTGGGCTCTTAAATGAATGGAAAAAGGAAACTTAGAGCCAAATCGTTGGTCTATACATTGTCTCAGGTATGGTCTCAGACATCTACAGCTAGATTAAATAATATACCATATGTTATAGTTATGAGAATTAAATAAATGCATAAAACATCTTACACAAGACTAAGAATTCCTGATACGTTATTATTTTCCTCTTAAGATTTTTATCCAGCATGGAAGGGGTTTTCAATTTTCAGTTAAAAACTAGAGTTCCTAGTAAATCTAGATGGACAAAGTCAAAAGGCAAATCAAAATTACATTATTTAACTAAAATCCAGTCTTAGTGTTCTTGAGAAATAGCCATTGCTTAGTCTCAGATATTTCTCTTTTTTGACTGAAAGAAAAAATAAGAATAAGATGAATAGTAGAATTTTTTTAAAAAAAATAAAGAAAGAAACTAAGAATTGGCTATAAAACTTCCCTCCAAAACACACAGACTCTATGTGTTTTGGAGGCACAGAGATGCAGTTCCTATATAAGCATGCTTCTGATATCTAAATGGATTTTCTAACTTAGTTAGATCTTTTGTTTAGTTCAGTGAAGCTGGAAATAGATATTTTAAACTAAGATTTTGAGATCAGACTATTCTGTTACCTCAAAGCATTCACATCTTGAGATTTATCTTTATGGGGGAGGAAAATGTGTTATTTATCATCCACCAACCTTTCTTGGGTGGTGTAGCCATATTCCATCCAGTACCAAGTTATAAACTGACTTTAATTATGCATAAATGTGTGTACACAATTATATCTTGCTAAGCATTTTTCTAAGTTTTTGATAAACAGCCAGTTGTGGTATGTCATCAAAGTCTGAGAAGACTAAATAGAAAGATTGTTTAATCTAAGTTTAAATATATTCGCGTTTGAAAGAATCATTAGGATGTTTTCTTTATTCTTGATGCATTTGGTAGTCCTTCAGTGAATATACCATCCATACTTGTGTGTAGTGTTTAATACAAAATATGTGTGTGTCTACTAAAGTTTGTTTAGTGAAGGGGAGGGATCATTATAATGTGCCAAAATTCCACTTGACCTCTATACTCTACAGTCAACGGAGTAGAACTATGTTTTCAGAGCTGTGAATTAAACACTGCTCTCAAAGCAGAAAAGCTACCAACTGGGAAAACTTGCTACAGCACAGCTGGACTAGAAAGTGGAGGGAAATCTTCCCATAAAAGCCAGAACTTTTACAGGGTTGTGATTATACTAAGCATAATGTTATTTAATGACTGCATAGGCTCAGTAGTGTCAGAATCCAAAGTCCTCTTTCGTAGTTGAACTCAAGGTCAGATTCTATGCTCTGACTATCCTATCCTAATTGAACTCAAGGTCAAATCCTATTCTCTCTCTGCTCTTGCAAAATAAAGGAAAGAATGTCTTCCTAAATCGTACCAGAAACAGTTTTCACGATTATTCAGCATTGCAATTTCAGGGTTCTTTTCCCCATAGAGAACTGCATATTTCTAGGATACAGAAATGAGAGGGATAAAAATGATGCGGATGCTTTATCTAAAGACCTTAAGTTTAGGACCAGTTCCTACTGTCAGAGCCAGAGACCGAAAATTCAGAATGAACAGTAATCTGAAAACACTATCAGTCAGAAAATGCATGAGTAGCTACTTTCATGAGTTGACATTATAGTGCTGGGACCAGGAAGGTCCAATGACACTTTCTGAATGACCATGTGAGAACCAAGTGCTCTCTCTGTAAAATATGTCATAGGTGACTAAAGTTGAAGCTAACAGGGGTGAAAGTTGTAGGAAAATGGCCTTTTTCTTAGTGAGTAGCAGTTGGGGTGTGAGCCAATTAAAGGAAGGGAGAAGAAGAGAGTCACAAATATATATGCAGCGCACAGTTGCACCGTGATCCTCCTGTAGGAGAATCAGCTCGCGACAGCATGTCTGATGGCAGAGAGAGCAGGAAAGAGACTCTCAGAGACCTGTGATAGCATAGTTAGACTTGAGTACCAGGAAGAATTCATCCAAATCTTAAGGGAATAAAGAAAATGAGCTTCGGAGTTGGGCAAAATTTAAATATTTAGCCAGATTTACTTTGTGGCTTGCATTTAGGAAATCAAAAGTAATCTCTGAATTTTTGGGGGGGGTTGGGAGGGGGAGGTAGGACAAAAGAACATTTAATTCTCACTTAAGCACACATTATTCAGGAAAAATAAAAATCTTTCAGAATTGGGTATTTTTAACAATAAATTCCAGTACTGGAGGATCCTACCTAAGACCCTGGGTTCAATCTCCAGCCGAATAAATAAATAAATAAATAAATAAATAAATAAATAAATAAATAAGAAATAGTAGAATTTAAGCATTTCTGAAAAAATATCCTTACAAGAATATAATTGCTGCTAACTTTTAGATGCAAATAAGTTTTCTTGGGGGAGATTTGCACATTATAAGCTAGATTAAAAGGAGAGTTTTAAAATCTTCCCTTTTGCATTGACTCTAAGAAAATTGCCCAGCTGTTCATAGAATTCCAAGGTGGAAAAAAACAAACGTTTTCAGCGAACAGGCAGATCTCAGGGAAGCATGCCAGTTGAATGCCCTGTTAAAAGGAGCAACTGTGAGCTGTGGCTACTTTGTGAGAGAGAGAACTGATATTTAAAGCCGTTGTGGTCTTTATGGATATTAAATAAAATATTCTGCAAAAGCACGTCTGAGGTAACTAAGATGGTGATGACCTAGATAGGTGGGTTGTGTGTAGAAACCAGAGTGAGGAAACAGTGCGTCCATTGGTTCTTTACAATGGCACTGTGGGCATTTCTGATCCCCAGTGGAGGTTAGATAACGATAAAACACATACTTCAAAACCAGGGACCTCCTTCTCTCTTTTGTCTGGTCCTCGGGAGCACTGTGGGTGTGACTCACTTCTGCCCATCCAGGCCCGGGACTGCTCTGGTCTCCTGTGCTTTGGAACTGGATGTGTTTTTCTGTGCTGTCTCTTGGCACTACACTCTCTTTCTGTACACTTTGGTCTTCCACCCAACCACAACACCTGATAGCCAAGGATTTGCAGACTATGGGTATTTTTACTGGAATAAGAGGAACGTGTACAAATTGTTATTCTCTCCCCCCGTCTCTCTCCCTCTCCCTTCCTCCCTCCTCCCCCTTCTTCCATCCATCCATCCATCCCTCCCTTTCTCTCTGTCTTTTTCTTTTCTTCAGGAACAAAGGTAGCAAGTAGTTTGCAACAAGAAACATGGTGGCTTTTTTGCCTGTGTGTGAGAAATGTCCGCCATTTGGAATAGCTAACGTGCTTCCAATGAGCACGAAACTCCTCACCTGAACTCTTGTGGGAGAAGATGATCTGAGCATTAAAACTATTATTCAGATTGTGAGGTCAATCAACAGTTTTCAACTCCCCATAGCGATTATTAAAATGTCATCAACTTAGGAGACATCTTGGCAAAGAATTTATAAGATTTGTGAACTGGGGACCAAGGTGCAATTACCCTTCCCATGTTGTACCCTTCTCCTAGAAGAAGGCTTTGGGAGATAAACATTCAAAGCAGGAGTGAAATGATTCCTGGGAATCTTTAGACTTTGCTTCTCAATAAAGTATAGAAAACAGTAAACTTAAAATTGTTACTGCCCCTTCTATGGCTGTCTTCTGTTGTGGACCAAGGTTCACGCCCACGATTGGCCTTGTCCTAAAGAAAGGAAAGAACTGGGAATTTGGAACTTGGAATAGAAAAATGGTTACAGCCCCAATCTCAGCCCTTAGAAGCATATACCATTGAGAAAATTTATCCTGAATGTTCCTTTTATTCCTGTTTGAAATATGTGAATAAATTCTTACTTATTTGTTTGTCAATTGTAACACCCTGTCTTCCAACTCCTTTATAAGTTTTCAATGAGTATCGTTTAGCTTCTAGGGCCTACAGGAACTGGTGGATTGACAAGTACTCAGGCTTAGACAAAATCTATCCTGCTCCCTGTTCTTGTCAATAACAGTTTATTGAAACACACACTTGCTGTTTATATATTTCCTGGAAATTTTTCATCCTACAATGCCGGGAATTAAATAATCGCAGCGAGTTGAACAAGATCCAATGCACTTATTCCTAATTTGTTGCAGAAGAAAAAGTGTCTATCCACTGAATTCAAGGTTCGAGGCATGAAACACCAGGCAATAGTGGAAATTTAGCTTAGAAAGCTCAAAAGAACACCTTCTGAGCGCATGACACAGACTAGCTTTAATTGGATCTATCCATTCGGGAGGCACTGTACAAAAGCTAAAAATGATCAGGTTTCTTACATAAAATGAGATACTATTTGTACATACCCAACGCTATCCTTCTAAACATGAGTTTAAATCTCTCTGGATTATTCATAACACCTAATATAATGTAATAGTAAGAAAATAATTGCTATTTGCTACTATTTAGGAAATAATGACAAGAAGGCACATGCTCAGTAAAATGTAAAACCAGTTAAACAGTTTTAACCAGCAGTTATTGACTCCTCTAACATAGAACTTGTGAGCACAAATGGCAAACTGTACTGTGTACCAGGGCATCGAGGACCACAGTGTGAGGGAAAAATGTCCTCCAGCATAAATAGACTTATGAATTAGAAATAGAAATAAAAAATGTAAACTCAGAATATTGTAGATAAGGTAAATTGTGAAGAAACCCTAGTATTATAAAGGAGTTTGAATTTCAGGTCAACTGTGAAGGACTCCCAGTATGAAAGTAAAGCAAAAGAATTGTATTGGAAGGTCTAAGCAGAGAAGAAGTGAAACAGTCTGATAAACGAGGAGTTAGATGGCCAAAACAGGATGAAGTTAGGAGAACAGGGCAGGTCAGTTCCGAGAGCCCCAAGGAAGCACAGCCCATAGCACTTGCTCTCCAAGCGCGTGAGTAGTGTGACATTTCCAGGAGGGTTCCCGGGCCTTGAACTAGGTGCAAGGCAATGCCTGTAACTCGTGCAGGTAAAGGAACAAAGCGGATGCACAGGAGGGCCTGAAGTTAGGGCATCATGTGATTTGGTCACCGCTTGTAGTCCACTAGCAAGCAGAACCAATATGTCTTTCCATAAGTTTGCAAAGCATCACTTTGAAGAAGGCAATGGCACAGAGCCACAAATAACCCCAAGAGCTGAGTTGACAGCAACATCCTCGGAACTTCTCACGGAAACACGGCCGTAGAAGCTCTTGGAGATTGTCAAGCATGTTACAGAAAGAAAGTGTGGCAGAAGCAGAGGTGTTACATTTCGTGTGTAAGCCTACTAATTCCTTAAAAGAGGCCTAGAAAAGGCTCAGTGAGAAAAGTATGGACCAAAGCTTAAAATAAATAAATAAATGAAACAGAAAGTTCTCATGATAACAGACCACTGGGCAGATTTCTAGCCATGAGCAGATACTGTTCTTATCTTCACCCCCCATGTCCAATAAATAAACACAGCATTGAGCAAGCAGGAGGGAGATAGCCTGTAACTCAGCCTCTTGAAAATGGTGGTGAAAATAGTAATTAAAAGCAAAAATTGACCCCTTCTGCCATGAAAGGGTGGACCACAGGCTTAAGGAATGTAGCTCCTTGAGTTCCTGATGGCACTGTTTGCAAAGACTTGTAAATACAGTGTCCCCACAATTTTGTGCAATCAATGGAATTCCCTGACCTCGTTGAAGATGGCAATCACCTGTGAAGCGGTGAGTGGATCCAGGTGAGATCTTAGGTCGAAATCTGACATAGTTCAGATGAGGACTAGGGAATACCCCACTTTAAGTAACTCGTTCTTCTTAAATGCCTGGCCTCATCTGATATACCACCCTTGCCGTGATGAAGAACACCCTCTTCTGATGACAGAGGGGACAGCGCTAGCATTCCAGCATCAAAAGTGAGAAGGCGACATGCACAGGGCTAGCAGGTTGCAGTCACACTAGGACACTGTGACCCTCCAGATTAGCAACTCTAATACTACATTATAAGGTCACCATTACTTGAGATTTTTTTCTTTAAATTTAGTATTACCTGGAATTAGTAATAGGTCTTAGAACATGAGGATTTATTTTTACATCTTCCTTTGACTCCTTGCTGAGAGAATGTTTTTCTTTTTTCAGATCTTTTTTTCATACAGTACATTCTGATTATGGTTTCTCCCCTCTACTCCTTCCAGGTCCTCCCTACCTCCCCTCCCCATCCAGATCCACGCCCTTTCTATCACCATTAGAAAATAAATACGCATCTAAGGAATAATAATAAAATAAGTTGACACAAATCCCCAAAAGAATTGAATATGAAAATATAACCAGACAGGAAAAAGTCAAAGAAAAAGCACACACAGGAATCCCGTGAGAACACCAAATGACAGGTCATAATACACACACAAAGGACCTGTAAGGTGGGAGAGGGGAAAAATATCCCTGACTAAACATTACGAGACAATAATCTCCACAGATGCCTTCCAGTTCAAATGTGCCCATTGCTGGGCTGGGGGCCTGCCCTTAAGAGTGGTTTGTTTCCCCAGTGAGACTCCTTAGGAGAAAACTAATTTTTCCTTTGCAAGTGGTTACCAATTGGAGATAGCTCCTGAGTTAGGGATGGGGGGGCATGTGCCCACGTCTTCCTTCAGCTCTCGGACCACATCTGGTGCAGGTCCTGGGCATACTGCCTCAGGCTCTGTGGGTGCGTAGGTCTGCCACTCCCACTGTGACCAGAAAGAAGGCCTTGTGTCCTTAGTGTCCTCCACCCCTTCTGGCTCTTACGCTCTTTCTACCTCCTCTTCCGCAGAGTCCCCTAATTCTGGAGGCAAGGGATTTGATGGGGACAGGTCTTTTAGGATTGAGTATTCCAAGGTCTCTCACTCGTAAGAGAATATATCAATCCCAGCTCCTGTTATATCAATCGCAGCTTCCCCATTGATCATGTTTTTCAATTCCAAAAGACTTCATACTATCGTCAAATATTAAGTATCAGGTGAAGAAAGGAGAGAATAAAAGAGGAATAGAGGGAGAGAGAGAAGAGAGATTGGGTGGGGGGAGAAAGAAAATAATAATAAAAGCAAGGCATGAATGAAAGAATAAAGACTCCTCATTGCAAAGCTTGCTCTCCCTTTTGTTGGATAAACAAATGGGGTTTGTCTATGCTGCGCATCAAAGACAGGAAACTTCAAAGTGGAAGGAGAAAAAAAAGTCACCCAGACCTCAAGTCACCTGATTTCCAGTCTCCCAGCTCACGCTGTGCTCTCCTGCCAACACCAATACTCAACCTTGTTTCCGGAAACATGGCGGGGATACAGCCTGGAGAGGCACTGTCCTTCAGTCAGTTCCCCTAAATGCGACCATGTATCACCCCAGTCATTCAGATAAAACCCCCTAAGAAATGAAAACCCCCCGATGGTCACAGGAGCCTCTGCAGAGCTGTGACCGTTTTCTTGTTCTTCCTCCCCCCTTTTTCTTGCTGTGTTGCTTTCTGCCTGCAAAACAAGGGGGATGCTGCAGCCTTCAACGGTGTCTTTGAAACCAAGTGCCATGTCAAAATCCCCGGATGCCTCGGTGTGTGTTTCTCACACTTATAAACAGCACTTTTTGGAAGGGCAGCCACTTGCCACCACCTTTCTCCTCTGTAAATGGAAAGCGCTGAACCCAGATGCCCAACCACGGAAGACAGTCTTCCAGAAGCAGCATCTGGCTTCCTGGCAAGCCCTTCCAGGGAGCTGTTTAGGGAGTGTTGCCTTGTCTCTGGATCTGTCACGTGTATCTGACACCATGGCCTCCCTGGCTGGCAAGTCCAGACAGCTGCCAATTTCTTTCGGTTCACCTTTAATTCTGAAAAACTAGTTCATTCGCTTACATTCTCACTGAATTTGTTTTCCTCCACTGTGCCCACAAGAATTCCAGGACAGCCCTAATACCTACTGCTTCCTGCCTGTCCCTGTCTTCTGCTTGATTGTGTCTCCTGAAGCTGGGTGAGATTCCCCCCGTCATTTAATCTCACGTAAAAATGGGTTAGCTTTAACATACTTCTTAGCCACTTCTTATCAGTGAAGCTCACTGCAAACTGTGGGGTTGTTGCCTGAAAAGAGAAGCAAAACATTCCATCCAAGTAATTTATTATGGTCTGTACACAACACATGAAAGTATTCTTGACATTTGTATATTATTTCATTAAATCATATTGGCTCCCACACATTCTTGGTCCACGTTACAGCAAGAACAAAAGACTACCCCAGGACTAGAAGATGCAAAACATCACGACCACTCACAGGAGCAGGGAGGCTTTACAAACGGCCCCCACTAAATTTTTAAAAGTAGCTTCCTTTTCCTACCTATTAGTATATATATATATATTTTAATTGTGAAGGACTTGTGGGGTTTGTGGATAATTGTGAGGAATGCAGAGTCCAATGGTAGCCCACGCAACAGGAAGCTGTGACAAGGTGCTGACAAGTCCAGCAGCAGTCCCCAGAATGCAGAGGAGAAAGCAGAAATTAGAGCTGCAGGGTGACATCCAGGAATAGTTAAGATGGGGTAGCTGCAAATTCCGTGTCGTTGGTTCTTTTTTTTTTTTTTTTTTTTTCTTCATGCAAGAAAAAAGTGAAGATTGTGTATGAGTTTTCAGATCTCAGGGCTAGGAAGTCTGGGCTGGAAACTGACTGCTGTATAGTGCTGGGCAGGCGGAAATCTCAGCCGTAAATAAGAGCTGGCCTGGGGCCTGTAGAGGCTGGACCCACTCTTGACTTTGAAGCACTTTACAACTAAAACCTCATGGGCTTAACTGGACTGAGAGCCTCTGGGGACAAGGGCTTGGGTCATGCCACTGGAAAAAATGGCTTTGAAATCTTGTGCAAGAAAGTAAACTCTGAGTTTAGATTGGACTTTGAGGGTGGAGAGATTCTGCATTCTATCCCTAGCTAATAGATAGGTAGGTAGGTAGGTAGGTAGGTAGGTAGGTAGGTAGGTAGATTGATAGATAGATAGATAGATAGATAGATAGATAGATAGATAGATAGATAGATAGATAGATATAATAGATTTTAAGACTATTTTCTCTTCAATTCAACAATGTCCGTGTCTATAATTCTCATACAAATTCCTTTTGCTAACATGTGGAAAGGAGATTCAAAACCATATAACACACAAGCTTTGTACAGAGAGTCTCAAGTCTCACATCTAGTAATTTCATCTCCTTTCTTAAATCCTGCCTACATTCTTGGTGATTGAGCTTTTTTCCCAGCATTCCTCTTTCTTCCCTAGTGCTGACCCTTCAGCCATCCAAGGGCAAGCCTATTCTCTCTTCCTCCTGGTTAGGGCCAAGCAGTCCCTGCAGACATAGTGAGGCATTTGATTGGCAGTCCTCATGTCTTGCTAAATTTTTCTAACTGGGAGAAAGGAGAAATAGGGTGCATCTTCTGTTTTCGCTAACCTCATCCTCCATTGCCATCATAATGGAAATAGGCATTTCCTGGGGTGCCAGACTCCTAAAGCAATTAGTGCTCCCCTGGCTATCACAGGACCTTGCTCCACATCTTGAAGGGAATTTATCTTTCCTTCACCTTCCTTGCTATAGGCGTCAGTAGGAAGCCTAATCTCCGCCCCTTATCATATTCCCACCCCCACCCAATGATAAACTAGGAGAAGGTGGCCACCAAAAGAAGCTAAGGCAAAAGTCGCTGTCACATCTAGTAACGTCTGACCCCAATGCTCTTTAACCCAGGAAGCAGAAGCCCAGAAGAAGCCTGCACTTGGGTAGGGCACTGGAGAAAGCTGAACAGAAAAGAAGATGACCAGAGGGCGGCGTTCTGGCCATCATGCAGCCACTCGCAAAACACAAGCTAATTAGCAGTCTGCCGCCACACAGCACAGCGGTTTAATACAAGAAGTGAACAATGCTTTACCTAATTGAAACTACAGAGCTGACTTAGGTAGGCTGTATGCAATTACACAGATTGGAAGTCAGCCAGGACACCGAGGTTAACAATCTCTCCTTTCACAAAGGGCACCACAGGACCCTTAATGACCACAAGTGGTGAGGGCCGCCATCCTGCATCCTATCCAAGGAGCTCACCTCTCAGCCCAGAATCCATCAGATGGACTTAATGGTGATGACTAATTGGCTAGAAGAGCGCCCTCTGTTGGCTCAGCTGTAGTGCCCTGTAAGTAACTCGCCAGACTCAGCAAACAGGTTTAGAAGGAGTAGAGTGGAGAGAAGGTTCAAGAGGGCTGAGGATAGTGAACAGGTCAAGATTCTAGATAGGACCCACAAGGCCACCAGTGCCTACTGCTCCTGTGGCCAGAACTTCTTCCATGAGCACCTTTAAAGGAAGATGTTATAAAGTAAGCCACCACCTGTAGGAATAGATTTAAAGAATATAGATTCTGTGTCAGGAGGTTTAGCACAACACCTAGGAATCTGCATGAGTAGCTTTCCAAGAGAAAGTGCTGCTGGGCTGGGGGCTGAACTGTCAGAAACCAAGTTCTGCAGGAAAGAAAAGAGGCTCTCTGTAGACAAAGAAGAGACTGGCAAAGGGAACGCTGTCTTCAAAATGAAGTGTAACATCCAGTCATCCAACTTGCTGCATTCGTCCTAGGAACTGAGTGAAGCAAAAATTTGGAGAATCCAAATTAATAATGGGATCTCAACTCCACTCCACAATAGCTTAATAATGAGGATGGGGAGAAATGAATCTGGTCCTTGAATCTGTCTCATGTATGAGATACCTTCCTGGCTATACCAGCAAGGACAGCCAACAAGAGGCCTGTTAGGATGCCCTGGAGCTGGCATCACCAGGCTTCCAAAATGAAGCAAAAGAAGACAGGGTAGAGGAACGCAGGTCCTCAAAGCTGACTTAAGCCATGGTCAGTGGAGGAAGGGAAAAAGGACTCAAGAGCTGCTAAGAAACAGTAAGTGAACGGGCCACTTTTTAAAGCTTAGTAGGCAAACATGGTTATTACTGTTAAAAGGCTTTTATGATAAAGCATGGACATACTACTAAGGATCCTAATTGTTGGTGGGATTGACAATTATGTTCCTTAGTTATTTCCTAAGTGGTTTTTGGAGTAATATCTGCATATTTCGTGACTTTTTAATGATAGAAGCCACCGATATTTGAGAAGAAATGCTTATACTTGAAAGGAAATAGCCTTTTACCCCTAGTAGAAGCAACACAGCTCTCTCCATTTAGACCTACTACAAACCGCTGTAAATGAGGAACGGGAAATATTAAATATACATACATCCTCATACACGCTTTCGTCCTGTAGCTGCCAAGAGATACCACTTGTCAGATATATATGTATGTATGTATCTATGGTGACATTCAAACAATAAAACATTTAGAATATTCAGCTATTTAAGGTTAGCATGATAAGCACCTATTCCAGAAGAATGCAATACGCTCAATGAATCTGTATTATCGAGCATCTATTTTATGAGTTATCATCAAGTAAAGAGAGTTGAGAAGATAACCATAACATTTGAAACTGGGGGATACATTCTTGCCTAGCTGCCAATCTACTGGGGTAAGAGCTTAAGAAAAGATGTGAGGTAATTTACTGCTAGGTAGAACCTGAAGTTGATGGCACAGATGAGGAAGTCAAGTGGAAGGCCAGCTTGTGGCCAAGAGCACTGTGTTATGAAAGAAGGACAAAGAAGGAGCAATTGCAATGTGGGGAGGGACTGGAGTTGCGGGTGGGGGTCGCAGGGAGGTTGGAATTTGATGCCTCTGTCCATGAGGAAGCAATACAGGTAATTGAGCATTTAAAGCACACAAATTCTAAGGCGGATGAAATGGCTCAGCGGGAAAGAACATTTGCTGCTCTTGCAAAGGACCAGGTTCAGTTCCCACCACCTGCACAGCAGCTCAGAACCATCTGTACCTCCAGTTCCAGGGGATCTGACACTTTTTTTTTTTAACTTCTCTGGGAAGCAAGCATGTACATGGCACACATGCATGCATACATACATGCAGGAAAAAAATCTCGTACACAATAAATAAATCTCATAAAATTAAATGAAGAATGTAAGTTGGATTTATGATTTAATTATCTCAAATGATCCAATATAACTGTAAAATGGATGTAGGACCAGAAGGAGCAAAGCTGGAAACCCAACGTTATCTAGGCTAACCTTTGTTTCTGGTACTGGCTGTGAAAAAAACAAGAAGGCAGCTTCTGTAAAGGCTCTGAAATATATATTTTTGCAGATCTTTTCTTAATGGTATGTGGAGGACTGGAGACTCTGAGACTGCCAAGGTGCCCGCCTATAGGCTACAAGATAGTGAGGCCACCAATAAAACTGAAGTATCTAGAAATTGATATCGAGCACCCACTATCGCTTATGTGGAGTTCTAGAAATTTCCCATCTATCTAGAAATTCACCTTGCCCTTGTGAAGGCTATAATACACCTAACCCAGATAGAATAAAGAATTGAGGCGAATCTGCAGGAGAAGAAAAGCACTGCCATTGCATGCTTCAGATTTAGCAGAATGAAGTGAGATGATGATGAATGAAAAGGGTTAAGAGAGATGTGGGGACTGTATGCTGCCAAAGGAGAAACCTAAACGCTATCTCAGCCACATACGGTTGATCTACAATAGTATCCTGCCTGTAAGATATGCTAGGGCATGGTGCACAACGTCTGTGGGAGTAACCAACCAATTACTGACTTGACCAAAGGTCCACACCAGGAGATGGGACCCATAACTAACATTGTTTAAGTGGCCAACAACAAGAGACTAGATGGTCCAGGAACCTAAGGCAAGACCAAATTCTACTCAATGTTCTAAAACAAAGAAAAAGTAGCAACAAAATGGCTCCTAATGCATTCTGCTATATTAATAGATCAGTGTCTTGGTCAGACATCATCAGAGAAGCTTCCTCCTGCAGCACGTGGGAGCAAACAGAGATCTAGAGCCACATAGTATGCAGAGAGTGAGAGACTTTGAAACACTTGCTCAGCCTGTCTTAGTTAGAGTTTTCTTGCTGTGAAGAAACACTATGACTGTGGAAGACATTTTCGTGGGAAGCTGGCTTACAGTTCAGAGGTTTGGTCTATTATAATTATGGAAGGAAATATAGGGGCATGCAGGCTGAGATGGTGCCGGAGAGGTGGCTGAGAGTTCTGCATGTGGATCCACAGGCAGCAGGAAAGGAACTGTGTACCATGAGCCTGAGTTCACAGTGTCACACTTCCTCTAAGAAGGCCACCCCTCCTAATAGTGCCACCCCCGTGGGTCAAACATTCAAACACAACAGTCTATGAGGGGTTATTTCTATTCAAACTACAACTTTAAATGGAATGTCTCCATCAAATTCCCCCAGGGGTCAGGGAACCCACTGGAAGAGGATGCAGAAAGAATGTAAAAGCTAGAAGAGATGGAGGACACACATGAACTCATGAAGACCGAAGCAACATACAAGGGCCTCAGTTTGTACCAGCTGGGGTCCAAGAGCTAAAAGAAGTAGACACATATCTCCATCCCTAAACCAGAAGTATTCTTCACTTGATAACCTCTTGGAAATGAAATTTTGGTTTCTTTCAAGGGTGTCTCATTGGAGAAACAAACTATTCTTAAGGGTAGGCTGTATGCCCAGAAGTTGGTGGCCACAGAAAAGTACCTCAGTGGCATCTTTAGAGGTTCCTTGTCTCACAATGTCATGACAGGGCTCTTTCTTTTATTAAATTTTATCTTTTTTATTTTTATTTTGTTTATATATTTTTCTTCTCTCTTTTTTACTCTATAGGTCATATATATTATATGCATATTAAATATATATGTATATATAATGACTTCCAGTTTAATGTTTTTATGGGATTCTGGACTGTGCAAATTAGTAGATCTCTGTTTCCTGTGCCTTCTCATGGTTCTCTTGGTCTCTCTCTCTCTCTCTCTCTCTCTCTCTCTGTTTTGTTTTATCCAACTCCAGAGTGTTAACTTTTGTTTCATCTTGTTATATTATATTATATCCCTTAAAAACCTGTTTGTTTTCTAATGAGAGACATGAAGGGAGTGGATCCAGATGCCAGAGGTGTGGGGGGAAGGATATGGGAGAAGTAGAGGAAAGGGAAACCATAATCAGGATATATTATGTGAGAAAAAAATCTATTTCAATAAAAGGAAAATGCTGTGGGAAGCAGAAAAGATAAGGTCATTAGAGCATTAAAAAGGTGAACTATGCAACATTTTAAATAAAGCTTTATGTAGGGATTTTGTTATCTTGGGGAGACCTTAGCAGTAGTCTCCCTAGGAGACTGAGGGTGAATATCCTGTTATGGGTTTTGACACAGTTAAAAATTAAAGCAGCAGCCAGCCCCAGCACTCAGCACTGCATGGAATCCAGGGCCTCAAACGGAGAAAGTACTGGATTCACATCAGGAACACCTGCTCCTTTCATCCGGGTTTTCCTCTTTCCCTGTCATACTGGACAGCATATCTTCTGGTAGCATTGATTTCCTCTTGTATTTTAAAAGATATTGCAATACCTATCACTAAAAGGACCTTTCTGGGATTTAGAACTGGATGGGAAGAACAGCCCAGTAGAAACTCTGAAGCCCCAACAACTTGAGTTGGTTTTTGCAAGCTTACTTCCCCCCAGGCTCCTTTTGCAACCATAGGTAGATCTGTTCTGCCTGTTACAACATACAACTGATCCTTCCTTGTACGTAGTGACTTTGTTCTTTGAGAGCAGGACTTTTTTCTTCACAGTTGCAATATCCGGTGCCAATGACAAAAGATAGGACCTTAAAGGGAGGGATCTGAAAAAAACACTTTTACAAGTAGGTGAAGGAAGGCATTATGTAAAAGAAAGAGACTGGGATGTATCTGTTTTAGAGTGAATGTTTCAAACCACAAAAGTGAACGCATTCACCAAGACACTTCAGAATCAGCCAAGAGGGAAGGAATTCAAGGCAGCCTTGGATTAAGCATGGTAAGAACCACTAAGTAGCAAACAGGAAAACTAGGAAGGAAACAGTGAACTCAGAACAAGCTGCCTTACCCAGACTGGAAGAGTGTCATCCGATAATCATTGCCCACTAAATAGCGTCTGCCCAAAAGGATCCAAACAAATTTCAATTAGCTACCATTTCGCCAGTCGGAGACTTCTAATAGCCACCCATTTATCTAATAACCACACTCTAGCCCAGCGATAACTCCAGTTCTTAATGAGAGCTTGAAGATTCAAAAGTTCCTTGTGAATTATCAAAGGATGCTAATTCTGTGTCCTTGTAATTTTAGTATTAACTGTATTATTTGATTACGGCTAATCCGCACATGATGATAAGTGTTTTCCACCAGAACGTTCGCTTAATCAGAACTTTCTATGCCCCCTCTAAGGGAAAGAAAGTTGCTGGAAATGAGTGAAAATGGTATGTTAATCCATTTCCTGAAGCTGTTCCTTAATAACACATGTAAAAAGCCACTCTTACAACATACCTAGCCAATAATATAAAATCCACCTCCTCTCCAATGCCCGCTTTGTGTCTTTTTAATTGACATTTTGGAATTCACCTGAAAACATCAAGAATTTGCCAAGACGAAACTTGGCCTTGGAGAAGACACCATATTCAACACCAATCTGGAGAAAACAACATATTCCATTCGTTTAATTTGATTTTTAACTGTTATTTTCCTCATTATTACTATTTGAGCACCATAACTTGGTGCTAATAAAACTAGACTGTGGACAATGAAGAGTTAAAGCCAGAACGCTCGCTCCATATGCCCTATGCTCTTGCCACCTCATCTCAACCCCTCCTTTCCTTTGGTATCACAAAATGAATAATGCTTTAGACACAGTGTTTGCAATGCTAATATCTAAACAGTAAAAGATACCTTAAGACCTTCGTCAAGATTTTTTAAGGCCTCATTTAATGTCAGTGTCAAGGTTCTGTGAAGAATAATTAATAGAACCGAGCAAGGTCTATGTGGCCATCGATTGCTGGGGAATTTATGCAGGTAACTCATTAATGCCACAGGGAGTTCGGCATGTAAATCCCAAAGCCTTGATAGGGAAATGGGACCCAGTGATTCCCCCCGCCCCATAAAAAACACAAACAATGACAAGTGCAAAAGCGAAAAACCTGAATATCGGTACCAACAACTCTAGGGCCTGTAAAAGTTTTCCATTTGCATCCTGTCACCTCTTCTTTGCCCACGTATAAAAGATGGGGCAATTATTTCAACAAACCCACCCATATAAATCAAGGCCGTTTTTGCTGTGGGAAGACTGGGTGTTTAAGGCATTTAATATTTCAGCATCCCCAGATTATCACCAGGATCCATTTCGCTCTGTGGTCAAGGGCATGATGAGCCCTGTGACAGGATATTGGCCATTTTCTTGTGAAGATCTGAGACCGCCGGTAAACAAACACCAGTTGGAAAAGTAAGAACAAGTCTGCGGACTGGAATGCACCCTACTCGTAATGGGAACAAAAAGCTGGCAATCAAATCTAAAGAAAAAGCTAAATCACAGCAGAATGACCTACTTTAAGGCATTTGCCAAAGGAGCGGTGTTTTCAGACAGCTCTTGTGAAGCAGCGTCTCTCTGTCTATGCCATCTGCAGATTTATTACTTCGCCTGAAAAAAACAACCAAGTGGGGTGGGGTGGGGGGACTCTGTTTGAATGATACAGGAAAGATTCCAGTATTGTGGGCACCACACCCACACCTACTGATGTGGTCCAAGGTTTTGCTTTAGAAGCACCTAATTAAGAAACCCTGACTCATTTACATGGAGACGTTTGATCTAAATTACACTCCAAACCGCACCAAATTGGGAGCATCTGGGAATGTGAAATGTTTGTTCCCTGTGACGGCTAGAACAGGGCCAGCTCTGGACGGCACATGTTCAAGTGACGAAAAATATTTCACATGTAACGTACTTCTGAGACCCACTTTTCCACTAATAATTCATAGCAAGCCTAACCAGTATCTGTACTTCCACAATTATTTCAGGCTGTGAAAAATTATGTCACTATTTTTCTTCCTACAGCTAGAAGGAGGTAGACCACCCACTTAGCTTGCTGTCATTGATAAAAGGGCCTTAAATGCAGCCAATAGCAAACAGGCAAAGCTGGACAGGGTAGAGGCTGGTCATTATAAATATCCAAGCTGCCTCCAAATATGCCGAGTGGCGATCTCAAGGGCTAAGTCCCAAGTATGAGCCCTCTCTCACCACCTGATCTCCTCCAGCCATCCCACTTGGCTTGCTGGGGTCCCAGCAAACACTGCCTCCCAGTTCAGCGGAGGCTGCTCTGTGCCTGGAGAGGCAGTTCATGCAGGTGGGGCTGTCTCCAGGACAGAGGTCACGGTGTCTGCCACGGGATGGCATCTGAAGGCAGTCCAGCTCATTCCCACCAGGTAAAATGTCTAAAAAACTCAAAAGGAAGCATTTCTGTCTTGGATTCTGTGAGCGGTCCTTGGACATGATTCATAGAAAAGAATGTTGTATTTCAAGTACAATAAACAGAGTTTTACAGATAAAGTCAACCCAGTCCTTCAGCACCTGACGGCCACTTTACCTGACTAGCCTGTACATCGCCAATGACTCAGCAGGAGTCTGAGAAACAAGAGAAAAGTTTAAAAAAATATACTGGGGTCTTTTGTCTTAGGATGATATTAATGCATTTATCTGATGTGCCGTGTTTTGCAGTAGCTGGAATGAGATTTGAATATATTAATATTTTCATCAGCCGAGCCCAGGGAGCCCAGTTAATAACTTATGCATGGGATACATAGATAAACTTCAGACAGACGTAAGGTTTTCAGCTCTCATGTTGGTAATACTTGGCGAGATGGAATGAAAGGTTCTGCTCTCCCTGAGTCTTTGTTGTGGGCATGCATTGTGACAGTATGGAGCCAGAGTTCTTCTGCTTGTCTATACAGCCTGGATTCAATAAACTGTTATGTATGCATATTATGACAATGTGGTCAAGGAAACCAGATTTTTTTACTCTACCTTCAAGTGCTTATGTAGGCTGAATCTGGTGCTTATTTTTCTTGTCCCCGTTCAATATGCTAACGCATTCATAATTTGATACAGGTTATATTCACTTTATAATTAAAGCTATGAACTTAGTTGAGAAAGCATTTGAATCCTACAGAATGAAAAATATTTCTTTTGTCCTACGGTGTACTCTTCAGTATGGTGCGAACCCAAAGCCCAAAGAGGTTTTATGCAGTAGGCCTGCCGTGAGAAACACCGCAGGCAGTGGTAGCACTTAAGCAATGGGATTTTTTATGTGGCCACTCTCCGTCACTTGCACACGACCTTTTGCTAGCTCCCTAATGACCTCATGGCCTTGCTTCTATGCCTGTGTGCTCCTACTGTCTCTGTGTGTGCTCAGACAAGGACACAGTCAGACCCTTAGAGCCAGACTTAGCAGTCTCATTTTAACCTAGTGACTTTTTTCTTGCCCTAACCTGCTTGCAGCTGCAGTCTGAGGAACTGGAAGTTAGGGCTTTACCGTGTACCTAGAGGGGACCTACGTCAACCAACACCACACGAAGGGGATGTGCTTCTCCAGGTTCCTGGTGGGCTCTGTGTCACATATGTGCTTATTTGAACACAGAACTCACACCCAAATTCCTATTTCTAAATCGTCAGTGTTTACCCAGTACAAGTTTCAGTTCTATCCTCCATCAGTAAGAAACGGTGATAGCTTCCAAGGTTTAGGGGAATAAGTAACAGTCTGAGCCTTCTCACACCTGCTAGATTGGAAGGAAGTTCTCCACATACAGTAAGCATTACCACAGGTCTGCTCGAGCCCCACCCGCCTTCAGGGACCAGGTCTCCAGGCCTAAGTGCCTCCTTCTCCATTATGCGCCTCCATTAGATGCTCATAATGCGAGAGACATCACTTTCAGTATAAGGCATTGCACTTACACCCCACCTTTCAACTCAGCATTTCCAAATGCTTTAAAAATCATTATTTCTTTATTATTTATTTGTGGAGTCCCAGCGCTCGGAAGTGCAGTCAAAGCCACAGAGCTATGGTCTTTAGTTACACAGACTTAAACCTATCCTCAAGGTTCCCCCTTTGGTGTGCCAGGAAAAACCTGAAGTGGACATGTGCGTGTGTGGGAGTAGAGAGAAAAGGGAACAGATACTTAAGTCCAAGATGTGCTGTGGCTTCCACACCTGGAAAACTTCAGAAATGGCTCATTTGTTAGTGCTGTCCCAATAAACTACAACCTAAGCAAGGAGAAAGCCGGAAAGCAAGCTGAGCTTTTAGATGCTAAAGCTCAGAAAATGGAAATGAATTATACTAACCAAGGTCACTCATGCACAAGAAGGCATTTAGGAAGATTACTAAGCAATGCAGGAAGTCGAAATCAACCATAACCTGCTTATTGCTCCCTGGTCATTCTTTCCTGGGTCAGTTCTGCTTGACACTGAATTTAAGTCTTTCATTGAGTTGAAAGTTTCTTAGAGAAACCACTACTGCTGGTCCACTCTATTTTATTTTCCCAAGCTTTTCTTCCCTGGATACTGCACCTGCTTTGTTTGAAACAACTCTATTGTTTTCTTATACTTTGATGGTATAAGAATGTATTGTCTATCCCTTTGATGCTTGAACATGGTCCAACACCAGTAACACAGTAGGCTGTCAATAAATGTTGGTGAGATGTATGACTAACAAATTTTCATAGTACTCCAAAAGGCAGTCTCAAAGTGAATTTGACACATCTTGTTCACTCCATGAAGTCATATGACACATCAGTGCCAAGGCATGGCCATTACAGATGCTAATTAAAAACCTAACAAAATAATGGATTAGAGCTGGCTTTAAAACAAAAATAACCAAAGTGTATGTCTCATCCTATCTTGACTACCATTGGATTTAACCAGGAACACTTTCCTGGAAGAAGTGTGAGTCTGGAACTTTGGGGACCGTGAGAGGAAACACAATGGTAAGTGTTCTGAACGGGGCTGTGACCAAGAAGAAACATCCAGTTGACAACTGAGCTCCAGGAGAACAGGGTCGGCAAATAAGTCGGGGAAGCACGTCAGTGGGAAGGAGAGATGTCCAAAGTAGGCAAAAGGCAAAGGCCACGGGGGCACAGAGAGCTCCTTTCAGATGTGAAAGCCATATTGTGAGCAACACAGTGGGATTGTAGCCAAAGTAGAAGTTCAGAAAACAATTAACAGCATAGCTGAAGTGAGGAGCATGTTTCTTCTGCCTTGTTTTGGTACAAACCCCTCCCTCTCAGTTCTGCCTTGTCCCCGGAGCTGGGGGTTCAAAGGGGGCTCGGAAGCTGTCAATCGATGCTTGCCTTTCACAGTTTGCATGTGGTGAATTATGAGAAGAGAGCCACTGTGCTTAGAGACAGGTATTGCAGCAGCTCTTCATCTTCCCCGCTTCACACTGGTGATCCTGACTCTCCAGGAAGATAACGCTACAAAGCAGAACTAGAAGTGTCTTCTGAAAATGAGTAATCAAAACCACTGGAGAGCAGCTGGTGTCATCCCGAAACTCACCGAGAAACAGCGGCAGGGCAGAAGTGAACTTCAAAATGCAGATGTGATTTCCTGCCCTAAATTAAAGAGAAAAGTTTCCATTGCCTTACCTAACTAAATGCTAATCTATTATATTTTGCACTTACCATTTGACACATTCGTGCACCAAAGTGCGGTATCTATCTTTAAAATAAAAATGACCATTGAGCTTAAAATCAGGAATGAGTAGCACGGCATCATGGGTGCATATGAAAAGATTTTTGCCTGAGAAGGTTTGGGGAGAGGTTGGTTTTGGTTGGCACTGAGGAATTTTGGTCCAGTCAACACCTTGGCCAGAGGAAGAGGGAAAAGGAGAAAGCCTCTTTGAAAGTCCAGTGCCATGTGCTAAGCCTTTGTGTAGACATCTCGGAGTTGAGAGACACCCAAAACAGGCAGCCAGAGGTGAAGCCACCATGAGAGCAACAACTGACCTTTATTCTCATTTTGGGTCAGCAATGGCATCTAGGTTTTCCCCCAGCAGAACGGAAGCTGTGTAATCTTCTGATATCAAAGATGAGTAGACTTAGGACTTCCCCAAGTCATCGAACAATGCTACAGGGCCCCTAACCGAGGTCACTGCAACTGTGGGAAGAAAATGGAAATAGAAATAGGTTGATAATTCTAAGCCATTAAATACAGTTAAGGTTTTACATTTCAGGTTCCAGTAGAAGTAATTTCTTCCCCTGATCCGCTTTCTATAAAATAGATTTGATTGCCATAGCTCTCCTCGGCACTCTGAATTCCACATAAGAACTGCTAGGTGTGTAAACGTGGCCAACATTATGCCTCATTCACCCTAGCTCACCGTCCCCTTCCCACTAAGATACGTCCATATGCTTTCTGCCTACCCAAGACTGTGTGACATCTACAGAGGTTTTGACTCAACATCCAGTTCTTACCATAGAGAATCTAGTTAGGGAGTCTGTCCTGTATGTGAACACCTTCCTCTGCCCTGACTGCATGGCCTTGCCGAGAAACAGCTGTAAAGGCGCATTGGAGACTCCATGTTGCGTATGAAGTGAATGTAGGCCAAGGCATATTACTCTTTTTGTAATTCTTACAGAACGTCTGCCATGAACAGACACAATTGTACATTAACTGCATGTCCCATACTTCATCAAGTGTTTAAAAATACATCATCTCAACTTATCACCACATAAAACAACCAACCATCTTCTATTTATGCAACCAAACTCTTAGTATCCAGAGAGAATATATTATTGCATAGGTCATTAAAAAAAAAAAACCACATACACACACCAAAACAGAAACAAAACTGGAATAGCTCCAGTACTTGGAATGCAGGTCTAACTAAATGATGCAAAACCTTTAGCTATAACTTCAGTGCCCAACTTTCCCCCTTTTTAGAGAAACGTCTGTGCAAAAGTCATTACAAGTATGTGATTCTGACAGATGAATAACTAAATTACTGTACCCCCCATCCATCCATGGGTTTGTTTTCCAAGTCTTCAATTATTCTCAGTCAACAATGGCTCAAATGCATATTAAGTGGGAAAAAAACTAATATGGAACATTCCATAAATAAATAATTCATAAGTTTTAAGTTGCATGCTACTCTGGACAGCAGAATTTTCTCACTTTCCTGTCCAGAATATGAGTCTTCACTGGACCCAGGCTGTAGACACTACCTGCTCCTTTGTTATTAACTAGCTTAGGGCCAGAACTACTATTGCAGTTTTGGCATTACAATTCCAGTAGCTCTTATTCTTAACAACTGCCACACAGTCCAAGAATATTGATACAAGGGAGGCATTGATAGACGTGACAGCCCAGATGACTTCTGTCGCTCCTGGTGTACTAGGCTGAGTATTTGAAAATTTGTAGCAGAGACAGAGTTTGTCGTTGTCTGCAACACCAAATCTCCACTAGGGATCTTGGTAAGAGATGTGTGGATAAGGAAGAATTCTTGTGTATAGAAAGGGAACACAGTACCGAGGTAATTTGCAAAAAGGAAAAGAATAAGGAAATCTGAGTCTTGATAGCTCTGGGCAGATGTGGTCTGATAAGACAAGGAAAGCCGGAATAGTCTTAGAAGTTAACAGTAATGTTAATCACTGAACACCCACCCCCAAATAATGAAATTCAAAAAGCAAGAAATTCTTTTTTTTTTTATTTTTTTTATTAATTAATTTATTTAATTATTAAAGATTTCTGCCTCTTCCCCGCCACCACCTCCCATTCCCTCCCCCTCCCCCAATCAAGTCTTCCTTCCTCCTCAGCCCAAAGAGCAAGCAAGTTTCTCTGCCCTGTGGGAGGTCCAAGGACCACCCACCTCCATCCAGGTCTATTAAGGTGAGCATCCAAACTACCTGGGCTCCCACAAAGCCATTACGTGCAATAGGATCAAGGACCCATTGCCATTGTTCTTCAGTTCTCAGTAGTCCTCATTGTCCATTATGTTCAGCGAGACCGGTTTTGTCCCATGCTTTTTCAGTCCCCGGCCAGCTGGCCTTGGTGAGTTCCCGATAGAACATCCCCATTGCCTCAGTGTGTGGGTGCACCCCTCGCAGTCCTGAGTTCCTTGCTCGTGCTCACTCTCCTTCTGTTCCTCCTTTGGATCATGAGACTTCAGTCCAGTGCTCCAATGTTGGTCTCTGCCTCTGTCTTCTTTCATCGCCTGATGAAGGTTAATATTCAGGGGGATGCTTATATGTTTTTCTTTGGGTTCACCTTCTTATTTAGCTTCTCTAGAATCACGAATTATAATCTCAATGTCCTTTATTTATGGCTAGAAACCAAATATGAGTGAGTACATCCCATGTTCCTCTTTTTGGGTCTGGCTTACCTCACTCAGGATAGTGTTTTCAATTTCCGTCCATTTGTATGCAAAATTCAAGAAGTCATTGTTTTTTACTGCTGAGTAGTACTCTAATATGTATATATTCCATACTTTCTTCATCCATTCTTCCATTGAAGGACATCTAGGTTGTTTCCAGGTTCTGGCTATTACAAACAATGCTGCTATGAACATAGTTGAGCATATACTTTTGTTGTATGTTTGGGCATCTCTTGGGTATATTCCCAATAGTGGTATTGCTGGGTCGAGAGGTAGGTTGAACCCGACTTTCCTGAGAAACCGCCACACTGCTTTCCAAAGTGGTTGCACAAGTTTGCATTCCCACCAGCAATGGATGAGAGTGCCCCTTTCTCCACAACCTCTCCAGCAGAGGCTATCATTGGTGTTTTTGCTTAAGATCGTGCTCAACTTCCTTAGCAATCAGGGAAATGCAAATCAAGACAACATTAAGATACCATCTTACACCTGTCAGAATGGCTAAAATCAAAAACACCAATGATAGCCTCTGCAAAAAGCAAGAAATTCTTGAGCCAAACCTGACTGACATTTAGCAAGCACATGGATCTTCACAGCATCAATCTGGGTCCTTAAACCTGTTTTCCCTTCACTTTTGTTTCTTTCTTGCTTTAAACGTATTTGAGTACTTGTATTTTCAAGGTGTTTTAAATATAATTATTTTACTTAATAAGGTAGGAAGATAAATCAAGTAAATAGCTACACTTTAGAAATCAGCGTAGGGCTTAGGTTTGTAGTTTATTCAGATATGTTTACTGAGAGGGCTTCTAGGTAGTAGATTTGTACTATCTTTATGTAGAGTAGGGAGTTCACGGTTTCACATAATAAGGTTCTCTAAATAAAGGACCGTGATTGGTAAGTTGTGGGATAGACAAGATCAGCATCAACAATACAGGCTGATCACTGTTAAGGCACAGAGAAAGATACGAGCTATCCATAGAAGGAAAGAAAGAGGAATAATTCTCACAAACCCAGGAACATCTTAGTTTGAAAACGACTTATCTCAGCAGTGGGACAGCAAAGAAAGGCCTGATAGAGAAAGACATTGTTTTCTCGCTAAATTAATACCAAGGCAGTGAGGACAAGCTCTCTCTTGGTTTCTTTTGTTTATTTTTCTTCTGATTCTGAGCTCACCAAGTGGCACGCTCCTTGTTGCCTTCACCAAGCACAAACCATGCTTCCTAACGGAAGGCCTGGGAATCGCTGACTCCTCAAGACATGCCCCAAGGATACCAACCAGGATACCAAACCTAATAAAGAACGCCTTTGTCTGGCGGACCCCTAGTTGGAAAGGAGAAATGAAGTAGGGGTGACTGTTGACTCGTGGGAACAGACTTAAGTCAGCAAATGAGACAGGGGCAAGAAGTGAGTTAGGAAAAGGGAAATGGCATTTCTTATCGAATGGTCACCGGTTGCTGCTTCTTGACAGTGAGCATCATTGTCTGAGACACGCTTTCAAGGACCACTGAAGAATCAGAGTGAAGCACTTTCTAGGAATGTAGAGAGGTTAGGTATCTGATTTGCTTTGAGTGCGGGCATGTGTGTGACCAAATAAAGCAGATCCCTGAAGAGTCTCTTTCCAGATGGATATGCGGCATTTGTAGTCTATCTGAGCCTATTTGGAGAGTAAAGGCCTTCAAAGTGATATAATCCTTGTGGATGGAGGGCTCAGTACTCAGGAACGGAGGCTCCAATCCCCAGCTACGTCGACGAGCTGAACTTTCATTGCTAACTTCAACACTGAGCTTTAAAAGAAAAAAAAGAAAGGAAGAAAAAAAGAAAGGAAGAAAAAGTTAAAACTGCCCAAATTAATATTTTAGAAAAGACAGTTTGAACAAAACTATTCTCTGATCCACATTTGCCAAGCAAGGCACCTTAAATTTTCAGTCAGAAACTGCGTGTTAATTTTCTCTGAGATTAGAGGAATTCATTTCCTTGTCTTCATTTGTGCAGCTGACAAACAAGAGTTTCCTCTCTGCTACATGTGTTGTCACGCACCTGCCTTGGGGAAGACCTGGGGAGCATGGAGAATATTTACGATTGAATGTGGGGATGTCTTTACAGTATTAAAGTCCCAACTTCTATTATAATATGTATGATCTACAAAAAAAAATTGTTGCCATTCTAAATCCACATGCTTTTATGTCCGCTAATGTTCACGCTCACAAACATTTGAGCTTGAATCTTCCTGAAGTATTCCATCTAGTCGAGGATGTGAGGACAGCATCTACCTCAGTGTAGATGTGCCTAAGCAATAAATTCCCCTCAGACAATCACAGTCCTTTTCTCGTCGGCAATAGCCAGGGGCAGAAGCAGAGGGTGAGGGAGATCCATCATGAAATGTCCAGTGTCAATGTGTTCTTTCAATCTACTTCCTGACCTTCAAGCTTGCGGCCACACTGCTGACCCTCATGAGTTGGAGCCTGAGGGGAAAATGGCACTGAGTACTGATTCCTATGTCCTGTTGTTCTGTGGTCTCAATTAAGTGCTAATTAATTACCACTGGCATCTTTGGCATTGCTTGTCAAATTGCATTTAGGAGTATCTTTTCACTGTTACAACATCAGTGGCCCAAATCCTCAGCTAAAATTCCCATGTGTGAGTACAGCCTCTTTTTTTTTCCCTCTCTTCAAAATTATGCTTAAAAATTTTCAAGAAATATACCTATAACCACTGCAGGAATCTTACAAATACAACAAACAGGAGTTGGTATTGTCAGTTTTGATGAATAGTTCTTCATTAATAAACATCCTGTTATCCCATCTCCACCTGCAGTTGCTGATGCTGCCTGGAATCAATTAACTCATATAATTTGATTTATTTTACAAAGACATTTTTGGATGTGCTGTGTTGATGATAAAGGTTCTATTTGAGTAGTTCTTGATTGCAAGTTAGATTGTACCTGAATGGATTTCTCTTCCTGTGTGGATGTATAAACAAGAGCGTGTGTTTTGCAAGAGAATAAGAAGAAAATATTACTCAAAGAAGTCTTGATTTTTAAAATTCATTAAGAAAGCATCATGGGGGGCATTTCTCCTGAATGCTCTTGCTTTATCTGAAGACTCCTAAGGAACACAAATACTAAAATGCTATAAATTCTCTCTCATCATCAAGTCCCTTTACTTAGCAGATTAGTGACTCTTCTTTTAAATTACAGAACAAAGTAAAACTATGAAGCAATGAAGCCAAAGCATCAGCTCGCACCGCGATATTGAGGCTGGCTTGTGCAACTTTTTGCTTTGCTTCTCTTACATGTGATTTCTTTGGCTTCTTCAAATATTTCCAAGCTACTACTCTAGGTCAGTATTCAGTTGCGTTAGGTAAAATATGAAATTGCATCTAGATATACAGATAAGCCTTGGTCCAAATGACAGAAGCCCAATTCAAACTGTTTAGGCAAAGGAGATAATCTGCTAAACTACAGGAATGAAGATTTCACTGTTAGATAGGACTCTGGGCTCCAGAGCAAATCCCCAAAGGGTATTGACAGAACTTGTTTTTTCACCCCTAAAGCTGCGCATCACAGGGCTAACTTTGTGTTAACTTAGAAATCTTTTTTTTTTCCTGGCAGCAAATGGTAGTGCCAGGATTGTATCATGTCAACCCCACCTCCTTGGGGGCATGAAAGCTGCTCTTTTACTGTGGGAAGAGAAACTTCCAGGAATCATTCTCCTTGGCCTGGCTTGTGTCCCTTGTTTATTTCTTGTTTGTTCCTGATCCCTTCTCTATAGCAAAAGGATGCATGGCTCTCATTAGCTGGGTTTGGAAGGCAGGCCCACCCTGGGTTAGCTTCACTCAAAAGCAGACACCCGGGAATGGGGGAAAAAATAATTTCTCCCAAACGTGATCTCACTCAGAGGAAGAAAGAATAATGACTGGAGATCAAGGAGAAAAAGCTACCAGTCTACAGTTGTAAATTATTACTGTGATTTCCCCCCCCCAAAAAACTCGTCTACCTTTGATGAATATAATAGTTCAATCAATGGTAGTGAATGAAGGCTAATTGTCATTAAGGAGCACTGATATATAATTAGGGAAAGTTGACTATATTTCCCATTTTCTAGCAAACTGACGTAGTTTTATCAAAAAAAAAGAGGGAGGGGGAAGGTAATAGTCATGTAACTGTGCTTGTCTTCCCCCACGTGACAGGAAAGAACACCTGTAATGAAGCACACACTGAACTCTGCGGAGACTGCAGAGTCCCTACGGACAGTCCATCAAAATTAACGCACGGAGGCAGCAGAGTTTAATTATAGGGGATATAGGCTTCAACATGATGTAGTGCTAGGTTCCAGTCTCAGGAGTCAGTGTGCACCAAGTTCTCAATCCTTCTACCCTTTCAGGTTTATGCAAAAAAAAAAAAAAAAGGTTCAATATGAGGATTAAATGGATAATATACACATACTGTGTTCAGCATAGCACCAAGCACAGAATGTCATTTTTTTCAAAAATTGATCGTGATTATCATGGATAGCAAATGAAAAAAAATGCAAGAAAATCACTGTACAGTGTGCCTGGCACGAGGAAGCCCTGAGGAGACGATAACTAGACGCTACTGACAAGAGATGGAGGGACATGTGGACATGTGGGTAGGAAAACGTGGAAGCTCCAGTAATACCAACTGTGATGAATTTAGAAAAAAAAAAAAAAACCTTTGCGAGTTCAGCCTTACCCAGCCCCTTCCTCAGAGAAAACCCTTGGTAATTTTAGATAAAACGAGATTTATCTTCTCTCCAAAGAAAGTGTTCCTGGAGCAGCTCTCTTCCTTTTTACGCTCATATTTCATCAGCTTACATAATAGCTAATTAAATTACATAATTATAATAATAAGTACAACTGGCATAAACTTGTTTGGGACTCTCTCCTGGGACTTTCCTCTAGTGGGAACAGATGTGCACAGTTGAGAGTCATTAGCTAGCTGGGAACATCGAGTGTGGTGTGGGCACTGGTCAGTTGTTTTACGGGGGAAACGGAGCTCCCGATAAGTAGAATCAGACATGAGGGCCTCTGCCACCTGTCAGGAATCTTTTGCACTCTGCTCTACCTGAATTCCCCTCACTCTTGATATTTGACCACAAATTTGGCCTCTTGCTTAGATTTCTTAAACAGCTGTCCATAACTGATATGCTCAACACTCCATAACGAGAATTTCAAGCATGTCTTCCCGAATCAGCGTTGTTACCATGTAGTCATTGTGCAGTGGACGGAAAGCCACAAAGAAGGAAAATGGGAGAATATGGAAGATGCCTACTTGGTGCCTTTCTAAATCCAGTAGTCTTCAATCGTAGGCCATATATTCATTTCTAAGAAGGACGCAAGAGAAGCGTGTTTCACAGTTTCAAAGACTCTCCGAATTGGATAGAATCTAAAAGGACATTCGGAGTGTTTGCTTAGCAATGCCTGGTCTTCTGACCGGACAATTGTATGAAGGGAGCGATTGTTTCCATCTTTGGGGAGATCTCCAGATCATTGTTTTTTGTTTTTGCAATTTATATGTTTATTATATTACAGTTTTCAGAATTAAAATGCTGAAAAAAATAGTATTGGCAACACGTATATTCTGCTGAAAAAATACTATTGACAACATGTATATTCTGAACTTGGGGTTTTGGGAAATTGGTGACTGTTGTTTGGGGTGCTGCAGTGCCTGTCACCACCAAAATCTAAATTTTCACTAGTGAGTGGGTGCTGTTATTGAGAAGGATATTGTATCTAACTTACTGTTTGCCATGGGAAGCCAAATTTTTATGATTATAATACTTCAATGCTGACTTTTGGAGAGAAAAAGAGATTTATGAGTAAACTCACCATTTTGCTCTGTTTTTATTCCTTTTTTTCTTAGCTCATGATCAAATTAGTTGTCTAATGCGAATCATATGTTCTGCTTTGTAAATAACTTAAATGTAATAGTGTTCTGATTTTCTTCATATTATTATTGATATGTCTTTGTTTATTATTAGGCAATTTCAGATAAGGTATTTTTATATAATATATTTTCTTCACATTCACCCCCATTATCCTCTTTTATTCCTCCCTTCACTACCACAGAATGAACCCCTTCTACTCAACAACATTCTCAATTCAAAGTGCCAGTAGACTGGCTAGGCCCATTCGTTGGTTCAAATCCATTCACCCATCCCCCAAAAAATCTAAAACAAAATGTGACCAGGTCTACTCATTGGGAATCAGGGCAATGTGTTGTCAAGTAATCATGAAGAATATTGAGTAGCTGCCATCTGAAAGGAAGTAAGAATAATAGCATGCTGTATTAAGGGACTGGAATTTTACCTTGTAAATGAGTATATTTTTGAGCAGAGATTGACCCACATGAATCTACCTGGAAGTGTACTGTCCTGGAAGGCTCTGTGACCTATGCTTGGGGGTGGGCAACAAGAGCAGCTTAAGTATACTTGAAAGGGCAGGAAAAGGTCATCTATCACTTTGAAAAAGGAACTAGCAAAACTTCAGTAGGAGAGCCAGGCTCCACAGCAGTCCAAATGGGGCCCTGGACTAGAATCTAATCCTGAAGGGGAAAGGAAGGGAAGAAGCTCCACTTGTGAAAACTTACATAGGTAGCTTACTATTGCTTCATCTTGGAACCAAAGACCCGACAGAATCCCTGAGGCAGAAAGCTATAGCACCAAGAACCTTGGGCAATGCCTTCTGTCCTGCCACACCGTCATTCCCTTAAAAATAAAATAAAATTTGTTCAGCCCTTCCACTCTTTCAAAATTATGCATTTCGTATCTCTGACATCATCATGAAGGGTGAACACTTCCTGCAGCCATTCCTGATGCTGGTGAGCTCTCCACTTACCTGTGCCTTCCTGCACGAGGGTCCTTATCTTGACAGTTCTCTGTCTTGTTTTCCAGCATTTCATTCCCGGCCAAATAACGGGCAGAATTTTACCAAAGCTTCACCAGGGATGGGAAGCCTACCCAGCATCTAATCCAGCAGATAATTTCCACTGTGGAGAGGCACAGTGGGCTTCCCAGGTGCTGAGAGCCCCCTCTCCTCCTGCCTCCTCCTCTAAGAATTCCTATAGATTTTCTAATTGGCCTCTGCTGTCACCATGCCACCCAGCCACATTCTCCACTCATTGTCCACAGCCGTCAGAAGTCCATTTTTCTGCCTTACACAGAAAATGTGGTTCTCGTTTTTCTCGCTGTGTCCTAAGGATTATCTTTTCACGACCAACATGCCCATCAAAATGTTTTGCTAAGCAAGAAAGAAAAGCAGATGATTTTCTCGCTTAAGTGGTATCTTGCTGCCAGCTATTAAAATAACATTTCCTTATTATACTTGAATCTATAACTTGAGCATAATTGTACATCAGATTGATAGACCCAAATTGATCTACACATAGTCTGTTGGGCTATCCCTGTCTGTGTGGAGCCATCTGAGTACCACATTTTGACCGTGCTTAGGAAACACGGACTTGTCAAGATCTACCTCCTGACAGCCCGTGGCAGGTTAAGATAGAATCTTACCAGAGAGGCAATTCCCTTGAGCCATTATATGCAAAATATTTCCTCAATTGAAAAACTCAACTGAAGGATTTCTCTGGGAACTGGGGTCCTGAAACTGCAGCGTGCAGACGGGCAGAAGACTGTGCAATAAGAAGCAATGTTCTCACCAGGCTGTTCACATCATTTCAGAAAGTTACGTCTTGAAACAGTGTTGCAGTGATAACAAACATAATGTCAAATATCTGCCAGGTCTGTCTATTGATCTAGTCCCAAGTAACACTGGGCACTTTAAGTCTTATTACAGGATAAATGTGGCCCCAGACTGTCAGTAGCACAGAGATCTTAAGTGTTGCAAAATAATCTCAGGAAATAATAACTACAGAATTCATTCTGCTTTCTCTTCCATTATTTTTGTATTTGAACACTGTCTTTAACTGCTTGTTGAGCCTCCAATACTGAAATAATCCTCATTTACTCCTTAAATTTAAAGTTGTAAATAATTTCATTTACAAAAAAAAAAAACAGGCAAATATTTAGCAACTACAATCAACCTACAATGTTAGTGTGATATGTTTCAGCATCTTGTCAGTCATCCCCTCCTCCACATTGGTCCCGCACCAAATCACGAAACCAAATGATGACAAAAATATAAAAGGACCAAAGCAACTCACTGGCCTTGCTCAGAACTGGACCTGGAAAAAACATGGGGAAACCGCCCCAGGCCAGTAATGAACACATGGGCCCTGGCTAGAGCATTAGTGGGCATCATTTGTAAGGTCTAGTAGATAGCCTTTGTTGACAGAAAACAAAATAAAACTGATCTAAAGAAAGTATTTTCAAGTGTCTTATGGAGCATGCTCAGAAAGAGCATTTTGACATCTTTTATTTTTTAAAATGTTCAACCAATTTTTTCAAAAATTTGGCTTGCTCTTCCCCACTTTGTGATAACTGAAGGTATGCCAACTTTGATATTTTAGCTTCAACTGTTTGAGAACTACATGTGATCCCCCAGAAAGGTTGGATTTTTTTTTTCTGGGTGAAGAAGGAAGCATATGTTTTAACCCTCATGTGCCTTTTTTGAAAAGGATGAATTAACATCTTATAGTATTTTATCGCTAGACTTAAAATACAGAATCTAAATCAAAAGTCGGGGGGTACTTTTTTTTTTTTTTAGAAATAAAATAGAGATGCAGGCCTTAGGAACTAACGCTACAAATTTTTAATCTATCTCATTAAATATAGAGCCTTACACGTCTACTGTTATTATTTTAAAGATGGCAGCTGAAAGGAGGCAGTTTGGATACATGAGTGAGAAGGACCACACACAAACCAAATTTCAAAACATCAAAGGACATAAACTAATGTGTAGAAACGCTGAAGCATCTTGAAAAGATTTCTCTCTAACCAGATATATGATACTAAAAAATGGGAAGTAAAAATGAATTTAGAATGCTCCTAGAGGCAGGAAAAGAAGAGTATAGCTGGATGGTTCAAAATATAACTAAACCCACTGAACAATAAAGTATGGAGGAGAAGTCTATCCGGGCGGCCGCTGAAAGCCATACCTCAGTTCCTTCCTATATCGCTGATGTTGTCACTGGACCGTCCGAGTCCCGTAAGGATCAGCTGGTCATTGAACACCTAGGAAGTAACGAAAGGAAGGCAATCAGGATGTTGTGGCTCATGTATGAAATACCCCCTGTGTGTCGAATGCTCACTTTCCATCAGAAGCTCAAGAAGTAAAGGAGGAAGCCTTGGGAACTGGAGTCCAGCTTCATTGTGGGGAGGCATACCTCAATGCTATACCTGGTTTTTCCCCTGTGTGTTTCCCTCATCTCTCCACCTCCTGCTTACCCCTTCACCCATATACTCTCACTGTGATGTTCTCCCAGAGTACATGGAACCAAATGACCAGGGGCTGAACCCTCTGAAATCATGAATCAGAATTGGCCTCTCTTTCATTAATTTGCTCTGTCACATCCTTTGACCACAGCCACATCACAGCCGATAATACACGGGAGAATTGGGGCAAATGCAATCGTTACTGTACTTGTGTCTGCCTACTGTGAAAAGAGAGACTAAACAGAGCTAGCCGTGCAAGAGCAGTGTGTCTCATGTGGCCCTAGCAGAGCTATTCATGTAAATCTGATCTGGGAAGTGGCTGCTGACTTCAAGAGGGAGCCTGTCCTCTTACAGTGAGTGGAAACATTGGCCAATACCCTCCTTCCAGATCCCGCGTAGGGTGTTTTCGAGGATGATTATGTACAGGCAAGTCTAGCAGTCCAATAATGGCAAGTTCAGTCTCTCCAAGTTATAACTCCCACTGTACTTTGGTATGTAGTCAAAATTCTGGAAGAACACAAAAGGAAAGAATTGGTTAAGAAATGACAAATGTCTCGCTCTCTCCTAACGACAGAAGAACGATTGGCAGAAAACTCAAAACCAGAATACAAGAAAGGTTTCAAAGGAAATTGAGTCTCTGTTTACAAAAAGGTTCCAGTTCTGGGAGGACTGTCCAACTCAACCAGTTGCTGCAGAGAAACATGATTAACGTGATGACTGAGGTGTTTGGTGGCTGAGCCTCAGTTTACTTTATTCCCTTCTGACTCCGGTGACAGCCAATCAGAAGGCAACCTGGCCTGGAGGCTTGTCAGTGATAATAATTGAAAACATCTGTCCATGGAGCAAGTGTGGGAAGCCCATGCCGGTCCCTGACAGAGTGAGCTCTGAGGCAGCAGAGCCATAACCGCGACCATACTCATATTCTCCTTAACAGACGTTTTTCGCTGCCAGCTGTCTTTATTCTCCTGCCAGGAAAGCAAGGGGCCTGGGGCTCTGAACCCAGGCAGGGGTTAAGTGAGCTGAGACCGGGAAAAGGGAAAAGGGACAGGCTACCTCCGAGCTCGGGTACAGAGACGAGGAGTATCTGGTTAGAGACTAAAAGACAAACAGGAAGAGAAGAGCCAAAGAGACTGCAAGTCGACTTGGAGCATGGGCAACAGTAGAAGAATTGGGGTTCTAGATCCGGGTGAGCTGTTGCCCTGTCCCAGGCCTGGACAGAGATTTTAGAGTGGTTTTGAATGCATCAAGAGGATATTTAAAGTGTGCATAGGCGTTCTTTCAGTCACTAGAGAAGAGAATTTCAGACTGCAGACTAAAGAAAAGCTCTACCAACCCAAGTGGGAGTCTAGAGAAGAAAGACAGTTAAGTTCTCAGGAGAAAAGTTTAGGTGTTTCCTTGCCTGTAGTAGGAAATAATTTAAGGCATAAAAAAATGCTTTTTGAGAATACAATGAGCCAAAAGATTGGGGGGAGGGTAAAAACAAAATTATGAATTATGTTTTGAAATATTGACTTATCCCGATCATCTTATTGTTTAACATCTTCTCTGCATGAATCAATCAGTCCTGGATACTATACTAACAGTTTTGTCATGGCTGTGCCCAGAGCTACCTCACAGATGCTTGATGTATGATGTTCACTTGAACAGAAAGAATAAATCCAGCTTGCAACGAAGCAGAACTTGCCAGTAGGATGGGGCTTGGGTCCTGAGAAAATCTTGCTCAGCGCATGGGTGGCGAGAAATAATACAAAGGGAGAAACTTAGGGAGGCCACTCTGTCTCATTAGTTAGGAACAGTTCTGTATTGTATATGTAGCCAACATAAACACTTGGCTGAGGATGTTATTCAACTGACAGTGTCCGCCTTTCCTTATGGTCATCAGCTGGGTGACTACCGCTCCTTGGCTGAGAAACCCTCATCCATAAAGAAAAGTTCCATAAGTAATAATGAGCGTGAGTTTGTGTTCACTGCATAGCAAGGATTCATACTCAAAAGGAATTTTTCTTATCCAACTGAAATGAATCAAGCTGTTTAACCTAATTGAGCTGCTATAAATCAGGCGTGTTGTGATATTAGTAATCCTCTCGGGCCCTGGAGTGAGGCTCCACACAAGACGCAGGAGTGTAGGCGCAAAATAGGAATTCCATCTACTTTCTTATACTCACCAGTTTTACACATCTGTCCTCACTCTGGAATCATAGCAGATCCCTGTGTGCATGCAGTGTGCATGTGTGTGAGTGTGTGTGTGTGTCTGTACCATAGCACACGTATAGAAGTTAGAGGAGAATCTTGGATGTCAGTCCTTGCTTTCTGCCTTGGTTTGAGGCAGAATCTGATACTCAGCACAGCATACGCCAGACTAGCTGGCCAAAGACTTTCTGCTGATTCTTCTGTCTCAGTCTCCCATGTCACCTAGGCTCACTGGGTTTCAGACACAGGATACCACATCAACTTTACGTGGTTCTAGAGAGGCAAGCTCTGAAGTTCATGTTGCATGGCAAAAACTTTTCCACTAAGCCATTTCTCCAGCCCTAGAACATCATTTTAACTACTGAGAGACCATTTTCCCTTCCAACAGTGTGCTCTTCTGTATGCATGGATAACCAGAGAGAGGCTTGGTTAACAACAAGTGAACAAATGGTTGGGACGAATGTCCATCTACTGGGAACTGGGCTTTAAAATAACATTTGAAAGACTGCAAAGTTGTCTTATGAAAAGGAAGCAGGTACTAACCTGAAAGGATCTGTGAGATACATTGTGTAAATACTCTAAAATTCTCTTTCAAATATCTATGTAGAAAAATTGCTTCTAGTATTCCTTAAATATATTTTTAGGAATGCCTAAATATTCCCATACTGTGATTCCTCTATTTTCCTTCTTCTTAGAAGGTTAATGGTAATGTTAGGTTACCACGATTCAACACTCACCCACCCCACCAGTCCCAGTATCTTGCCTTTCAAGATCCCAAATTCCTGACCAACTGGGAGATACAACACCACTCATTGCTTCTGTATATGTATTGTGTTTCCTTTTGAAATTGCTTTTGCAATGAATGGCATGGCCCTAGCACATAGGCCATCATTTTCCAGTTCCAAGCCCACGTGGACATTATTGGTTGATCATCTATATGTTCCTTCCACTCAGTGGCTTCAACCACAGAGTCCTTACCCAGAGAACAAGCAGGTACTCTGAGGGAGATGATGCTCACCTGTGGGTCAGGCCCTGCCTGAGCAGGTCAGTTCCTCCAAAGTCACCATTCATTCCCAAGCACTCTAAAAAAACAGTTTCCAAGAAAACAGGAGGTTCCTGGCTGATATTCTCTTTAAATCCATAGTGTCTGCCTTTCTGTTTCATTCTTCATTTTAATAAACAGACACATATCTTACTCCATATAATGACTTATGCATAAACAAGCATTTAAATTGCCTACATATATGCAAGACACTATTACAAAACCTCACGTTCCAGGTTCAATCTCTGCTGTAATTGGCGATAATGCCTTCAGTGTATTTCTAAGCTCATCAGACTTCCTTAAGTCAGGATCAAAAAGCAGTGCTTAGATGTGTTGGGAAATCAAATCTCCAGCACAAAGAAATAAGTAAGAACTCTTCTAGACCAACTAACTTATGTTGCAGACGGAGAAACTGAGGCTGAGGAAGGCTAACTGAGCGTCCGTAGTCATTCAGGTAGAAGAAACATGCAAACAGGAGAATAAAACCAAGTTTTTTTGTGTTCTGGTGAGGCAGGTCTCCCACTTCCACAGCGTGCACTCATGAGGGTAGCCTCGGTGCATTCCTGAGTTTCTCCCATTTCTGGGTTAGCTGCTCTCAGGAATCACCACTTAATCCCATAGGTCTGAAACGGGTAATTTAATACTCTTTTTTGCGCATCCTATTTGATTTATAAGCACTCACCTTCTTAACCTAGACAGTTCTCTTTTGAATTATTTGAACACTTTCGATAAGCAACCATGGCTTTTGGAAACAAACCTATATTCTATGCTTGACACTTTAGCCGAAAGAAATTTTACACCAACTCATAAAAATGTTGAGAAGAAAGCATATTTTACATGTACCAAGTTCTCCTTTCCCTCAAAAAGTTTTCCTTAATGTTACCCTCTATTGCTGCATACCCAAAATATGTGCTCTAGTTATCCACTGTAATTTGCTTTTGGAAAGAGTGAAAAAGAGACAAAAGAGGCAGGTGAAAAGTGCTGACAAGACCCAAACAGCTCACCTCACTGAACTTGCCTCTCTCATCTAGACTTAAGAGAAAACCTAAAAGGAGTATCTGTGGCTGGCTTTGTTATTCCACAGAGAAAACCCAAAAGGAGTACTGTGGCTGACTTTGTTATTCTACATCCAGAAAAATATTTGGTTCAGTCCAATTCCTGGCTAGGACAGCAAAAGCAGCACACAGCTAAAGCAAATGCTGGACCACCACACACAAAGCAAATGCTATAACAACAGAAAGGTATGGAATGCCCCAGCTTTTTCCTGCACCTGACCTAGGGGTGAAGAAGAAAGTAATATACCACCTAAATGAGCTCACTGAGAAAGATAAAACATGTGAACATGGAAGAGAGATAAAACTCAAACATGTCAACGACAATGTAATACAGTCTGGATGTTTAAGTGCCAAGAAAGCAAATAACAAAATGTTCAGAATGTGATGTCTGAATACGTCCTAGCAGAGGCATGCTTGACTATGCTTTGGCGTATGGAGCAGAGCAGAGATGTTCCCATTGAAGCGGCAGTGATGTAGGGTAAAGCAGCTCAAGTAGATGTGACGTAAAGTTAGATGAGCAGGCCAGCAATCTCTGACCCCCGATGGAAGCAATCCGGCTTCAAGACCACCTCTTTATTTTCTTTTTTTGTAAATAATACAGTTTTTTTTTCTGAACGTATTTAGTTTTGCAAAGAAATTGAGCCTTTGGTTCAGGGTGTCCTCATATACTCCCATTCTTCTGAGTCCACACAGTGACAAAGTTTCTTCTGTCAGGGCCATCCTATTATGGGTTGATGAGCCCATATTGAAACTTTGCTAACTAAAGTCCATAGTTATATGAGAATTTACTCTTTGTTTTCTGCCTTCCGTGGAGTTTAGCAAATGGATAATGGCATACAAGCATCACTGTAGTGTCATACCGAATAGTTTCATATCCCTAAAAGTATCCCAATTTCCCACCTGTTCTTCCCTCCCTTCCCTGAAATTCCAGTTAAGTAATGATCTTTTCTTCCTCCATAATTTTGAATTTTGCAGAATGTCAGTGTTCTGGTTGGCTTTTTGTCAGATTAACACAACCAGAGTCATATGAGAAGAGGGAATTTCAAATGAGAAAATACTTCATCCCACTGCCCTATAGGAAAGATGCCGAGCATTTTCTGGATTAATAACTGCTGTGGGAGGGCCCAGGTCTCTGGAAGTAGTGCCCCCTCCAGGCAGGTGCTCCTAGTGTGTATAAGAAAGCAGGTGAGCAAGCCAAGGTGAACAAGCACTCCTCCATATTCTCTGCCATGAGTTCCTGCCCTACTTTCCCCTAGTGATGGCAAGTGACCTGGGCCACGTAAGACAAATAGACCCTTTCCTCCTGAAACTGCTCTGTGATCCTGGTGTTTATCTTAGCAACAGAAAGCAAACAATCCAGGACTGGAAACATTGTCTATTTTACTTGACAACAAGCATTACAAGCTCCCCAAACATTTATGTCCTTTCAGAACGCATTTCTTTTTGCCATTGAATCGTAATCTAAGTTTGTTTGTCTCCTCACCTAGTGGAGGATAGTTTTGATCCTTGTTAGTTGAAAAACAAGTTTTCAAACATAAAGTCTAACTTATGTAATCAGTGCATTGCTCAAGTGGGAACTATGTTCTCAGATCATGCATTTGTCTGGTGGCAAGACTCCTTGATCTGGCTGGCTATTCTGTGACTTTCCACCACACGATGTAAACTTATCTTTTCTATTCTTAAATCTAAGTTGATTTGAAACCAAATTCACTCCCCCTTTTCTGTTCACTGTTGACGAGGGAGAAGATAGTTTTATGACATACATTTGAGCAAGGCGAGCTACTAAACTAGGCTGTGAATTTTCAAATGGATGTGATTCTTCTTAATCACCCATTGGAGGTGTGTCTTTTCTTGCCTTCCTCAACCACAACAAGGTGTCAGCTTCAAAACAAATCATAACATAATTTTTATTCTAAAGTTATGTGTATTTTCTGCCTTTTAGTGTCAATTATATCCAATAAAAATGTGCAATTCTCTAACATTTTCAAAGAGACATATAGGCTGTTGTGTGTTTCTAAGCAGAAATAAATGTTACCTGGCACACCTGTGCCATTTTCGGGATACCAAATAATATTTATATCTGACTTATTCTAATAGGAAAAATAAAGGCTGTTCTGCCATTTGGAGGTCCCTTCCAGGGAGAACCATTTGTGTCCCCTGACTCTGCGCACATGGTGTTTGTAAAGCAGCACATAGGGGGGCTTTGCTAGGGAGATCTTAAAGCTCAGGCAGAAAAAAATAATCACATCTCTCAGCCATTGGCTGCCGTGTTTGTTTCCTTAAAATGCACAGCTAAATGCTCTCTCCGCACAGATACTATTCGGTGGGTGGGGTATATCTTATTACCGGGTTATTTTCCAGTACATTTGGCCTAGTTAAGGTAAAGTATATTAACTTTCTCTCATACTAAAGATGAAAACAGAGTTGCAGCCGTCGCGAATGCTTCAGCCATTGTCAGAAAGTTCAGAACTGACAGGAGATCCAAATAATCAAGCCTGCCTGGTGCATATACCGTAGTTTCCCCCTGGGACATCTGCTCTAATCCGACAATGTATCTGACTGCCATGAATGTAGAATTACTTTCAATAAAGATTTTATTTCAAGCTTGGATGACTTCCTCCAAAACATCTTGTCACTAAGGCAAAGTATATCATTGAATATCTGATATTTTTTTTTCCTCCCCACAAGTCAGCTTTTGAGGGGGAAAGAAAATACACATTTCAACTCAAGTACTCCACTCAGGTCAACTCACTGTAAAAAATCACATTTTAACATATCTAGGCTGATTAAAGATTTGCTGTGTTAAAGAAATCAGGGAGCTGTCAAGAGAGCTTCCCCTGAAGTCTGGAAATGGGAAGCCAGCAGCACGTTTGCTCAAGTGCCCTGCACACTCTCCCTGCGGCGGCCTCCCATAGACAATGCTTCTGGTGAATGCTCGGCTTCTAGAATATTTGTCCTTTGGCAAGCAAGGAACGCTTATAGGTCATATCTTCCAATAAGCATGAAAGTGTTCCCAGGCCATAAGAGACATATGAATGATGATCTCTGGGCTTCGTGTGTTCTTCTGTCCCTCCACTCTGTTCTCCTCCATCATGATCTCACCGTCAGTGAGTACGTTCACGGCAGGGGGACAGCCGGGAGCAGGGAGCTGTGCTTTTCTGAACTCACTTGCAGGCTTCTCTTGGAGCTGCTTACATTATTTCAGCCTCCGTGTCACGTTGTTTAGTTTACGCTTAGCTCATGTAATCTTAAACGTAGCTTATGCTGCCTACAAGGTTTCGCCCTCACTGAAAGAGCACAGATCAAATGGTTTAACTCTAACGGGATGGGAGTCATTATTTGAACATTTCATAATCACGGCAACATTGTAATGGCAACATTTTATCCCTATTGTTGTATTTTATGACTAAGGGACAAGACTAAGATAAGAACTCTGAGCACAAATAAAAACAGCAGGAATAGTAGCACGAAACAAGAGGAATGTTGGGACTTCAGCCTGCTTCTCCCTTCATCAGCTGTGTAACTTTTGGGCAGTTCATTTGATCAAAAAGCACAGGAGCCAAGGGGCTACACGTGAGCTTTCCTGGGAGGACTTTTAGACACTCCAAAGTCTGTAACTAAATCCGTTTCCTATGTCAAAGCTCTTTTAGTGCGACCTTCTCTCCCTTTCCCTCCTACAAAGCCACGGTCTGCAGAACCACAGAAAACACATACGATGAAGAACGACATTTCTACTAATTTCCAAAGGTTTTCACAAAGGTTTGGATTTTAACTCGCAAAATTTCCATGGTGTCACGTTTGCCATTACTTTCACTTTTTAAGTGGAGTCTGAGGCTCAGAGAACTGCTAAAATGTTTCTCTCACATGCTTAGCACTTGGAGAGCGAGCACTGTGGATTCGGCATCCTGATTATATTATCGCTTTTCCCACGGCAATGATTATCCCCACCCCCCAGCACCAGGTGCAAGGCACTATGAGCTTTTGAAACACGTCAGCCTACTGCAGACGACTGTAACAGGGTTGCTGTGGACGAGCCCCAGACATTGACATACTTTTGAATTGTCCGTAGACGATGGTAACAAACAAGCCAGATGGACAATATGTTCTCTTTGGTGAACAAGTTTGCAAAATATAAATTCTTTATGGATATAATAGTTGCGCCATTTTTGCTGATCATAAAACATGAGTTCGGTGTGGAAGTGGATGATTCCTGAAAGTTCAAGTCTTTTCTTTGGCAAGTTTCCTTTCTATCAGAATATCTCTGATTCCATATAGCTCATGGTGACTATCATAAAATGGTGTTAACATGGTGATAGCTACCTATTGCTACTAATGGAAAGAGGGTAAAAGAAGGTGGGAGAGAAAGAAAACTCAGTCTGTGGCATGGGCTCAGCAAAGCCCAGACAACCTGTAGAGGTTCTGGAGCCGCTGGGCCACGGCAGCCCTTGCCTTATTCAAAAGAGCTCAGCTTTTATACATTCATTGCCTTCATTTACTGGTCAAAGGCACTTCCAAGAATCTTTTAGGCTGAAGTGCCTCTCCTCAGTTTAGGGAAATCTTGCAGAGCTGATAGCTGAATCTGTCTGATGGCAGAGTACTGGGAGCTGAGCCTTCCTTGAAGGCCAACAGTTCTCAACCTGTAGGTCATGACCCCTGTGGGGGGTTGAACAACCTTTTTGCAGGAGTCACATATCAGATACCCTACATACCAGACATTTACACTATGATTCATAACAGTAGCAAAATTACAGTTATGAAGTAGAAACAAAATAATTTTGTGGTTTGGGATCACCACAACATGAGGAACTGGATTAAAGGGCTGCAGCGTTAGGAAGGTTGAGGACCACTGCTTGGAGACGAACCTACTTCTGAGAGTCGGTACAAACAGAGAAGTCAGCATATCACAGGCCACCCGGAGTTCGCCTGCTGCCCTTTGCCAACCCATTCTTCATGGATATCTGGTAAATGTTTCCCCCGGGATGACATGGGGCCTCTCTTCCTGAGGAAATCTTTAAAGTGGAAGATTTAGAAGGCTGAACCACAGACTCAGATGCTGAAACCAAGCCTGATTCTTAAGCCGTCAGCTCACCCCTCCACTATGAACCCTGGGTTCCTTTTCTCCTTCACCTATGGCCTCCTTCAAACCCAGTGCCACCCACTCCTTCATTCACAGCAAGTCCAAATTCCTGTTCACCTTGGGATTTCTACATCAGACATTAGCTATGCCTAAACAGCAGATACCTTGGAAGTTCCATGTAGGTGCCACGCATACTATCCCTGTCCCGACTGCAAGAATGACTCGGCCTCTTTACTTGATCTGAGTCAATGGCATCTTGTTGTTATCCACGAGATGACAACTCTTAGCCTTGGCTTCTGGTCCCTGGACTAAAGAAGCCCAGGGGCCAAGAAGTAGCTAAAAATCCACTGATTAGATGTATTGCTCTAACACGGAGAAGGGCATCTTTATTACCTCCCTATTTATCTTGCTCCTGAGAATGCCATGTCCTATTACTCATCTTCGTGACTCTCCGTAAATCAGGTTGCCTTGCCTGCCCCTCAGGCTCTGTTACTAAGATTACAGCTACCTGACTTCTTGTAATTAAGCCCCATCACTCTATTCCTATCCCATCAGGGTCTTTTCAACTCTATTGCTGTCGGTGAGCCTATGCATGGAGCAGACACTCTTCCAATCGACTCTCATTCCAGAGTAAAATCTATTTTACTTATGAACAATGTCTTATGGACTTTCACTGACACTTCTTAGTTACGAGGAATCCCCAACTATTATTTGTAAATGTTTATGTATTACACAAGCTGTTCTCCACAGATACAACACCCTGACTAACCAGATGTAAGAGTTTTGGCAATTGGGCTGTTCTCTTACCCAAGGACACATCTGTGCTGTGCCTGCCACCACTGCCTGACTCATTGTCACCAAACAGATAGCAGAAGAGCAAGCCCCAACCTTAATTATATTGTTAGCCTTCTTACACTACTCCTGGAATTAGAACTCATGGGATTTGGTCCACAGAAAGAGTGTGTGACATGCAAGGTATAGTTGTTGTCCATCCACTGAGGAAGAAAGGATATAGCAGCAGGACTAAACAGAAAGAAGTGAACTGACTTGTAAACTCTAAAGTCCCTTTCAGTTCAATCCCAACCTCTTAACAAGGTCAAAAAACATACTAGCTCTTGAGGCTAGAGAGATTGCTCAGTGGTTAAGAGTGCTTGCTGCTCTCAAAGAGGTACAGTTCCAAGCACCCACATGGCAGTTCACAACTGCCTATAATTCCAGTTCCAGGGATCCAGCACCCTATTCTGGCCTCCACAGCACCAGGCATGCATGAGTTGCACATACATGCATATACGTACTCTTACAGAACCATAAAATACAAATCTTTATTTAAAATAGCTATTTCTATTTCTACTTCTATGCTCTTATTTTTCCCAGAGTAGGTGGGATTGTGCCCTAATTGAATCTAAGATTCCAGTCTTCTAAATGAATTATGATTGCCTTTCAAATTTTTCTGGATTTGCCTTTATTCTGGGGAGCTATGCCCAGAATATATATATATATATATATATATATATATATATATATATATATAATCTGTTAATACAGTATTTCAATAAATGCTTATTGAGTACTTATTACTGTGACCCAAACTCAAATCTTGGTCTATGGAAGTACTCTAGACCAAACAGACCAAACCTGGTGTTGAGGATATTTGCATTCTGCAGATTAGCAGAAAAGAAAGTGTCTGGCTTTTGCAACCTCAGCAGGCTGGTGCTACTTTGTTCTAGTTTGCAGCTGTCTTGGCCAACTCCCTATTCCAGATTCCATGTGATAATGGTAGAATGTGAAACTATCATAGGTCACATTCACCTAGATATGCAGCACAGTAATTTCTACTTAGCTATGCCTGGTATAACAGACATGGAAACTATAAAATCATGCTAAACCACTGGGCCGTTCTGAAGGAAAAGAACATGACTGTGTCTTCCCTCATATTCTTTGAGCCTTCTAGCAGCCTTCATACCCAGCAAAGTAGGCTAAGAAGGAGTCAGACAGTTACTGTCCTGAGACCTCACTGATGTCTCCATTCTCCCTTCCCTGCTCAGAAGGTCTATCTGTAGTCTACTAGCATTGTAGCCTGGCTTATCTCTCTATCCAACTATTGGGCTACTCATAGCTGCTGTCCTTTGCTATTCAAATACCATGATTTGCCAAAATCAAAAGCATTTTCTCTGCTTTTCCAGTGTATCTCACTCCACTGAGGCCATGAATTCTGCTGAGTCCTAGAAAATGGCAAGAAGCACAGTGCATGCTGGGCAGAAATCTTAGTTAGTAAATATTCTGCCTTCTCATATTAAATGATACTTCAACTTTCCCAGAATGTCTATTCTTTGGGCATTAATCCAGCAGCACAAATCATTCTTCAAAGGTCACTAAATCTGCTATCTACCTTAAGGAATCTCAAATGTCCTGCTAAATATTTCTCTTGATGGGGAATGTAGGCCTTTTTTTTTTTTTTTTAAATAAATGATGTTGCTTTTATTCCCAAACAAGAATTGATCCTCCTCATTTCTTCATTGTTAAAATTCAGGGGGAAAAAAACTATTTTGCAGTCTGAGTAATCTACATCTTTACATCCCAAGTGCTTAGCAGAGTACCCAACACAGAGAAGCTCACGCAAGATGTTGCTGAATTATGCATAAAATATTGAATAATATTGATGAATGCTCCCAGTACCTCTCCAGTATTTATAAGGAAAGTCTAAACTAGATATTAATAGAGGTAAAACTCTAAGTGGTTAGAATTTTGAATGATTTTTTATTTTCTTATTTTGACTGTCTGCATTTTCCATGGTGATAAGAACCGGACTCGCTGAACATAGCAGACAATGAGGACTACTGAGAACTCAAGAACAATGGCAATGGGTTTTTGATCCTACTGCACGTACTGGCTTTGTGGGAGCCTAGGCAGTTTGGATGCTCACCTTACTAGACCTGGATGGAGGTGGATGGTCTTTGGACTTCCCACAGGGCAGGGAACCCTGATTGCTCTTAGGGCAGACGAGGGAGGGGGACTTGATTGGGGGAGGGGGAGGGAAATGGGAGGTGGTGGTGGGGAGGAGGCAGAAATCTTTAATAAATAAATAAATAAAAAGGAAAAAATAAAAAATAAAAAAAAAGAATCTATGGCGGCTTTGAAATCACCATTTCTATTTTCACAGCACTAATTCTTCATACAAAGAAAACTCATTCCCTCTTCCTTCCATACAATAGCTGTTTGCTTTCACAACATCGTTGCTTCCCTAACTGTGCTGTGTTTCCAGCCAAACACCTTCAGTTTCTGTCCTGTGTCCTTCCTTTTAGGAGTGCACTATTTTAGAGCCACCCTGATAACCTGATGGCTTACAAGCTTCTGTTGAAGTTCAGTCACTATAGAAAGGATTAAAAGACTTACTTTCTACTTCCCCTTCCCAGGGGGATTTATGTATGTCTCTCTTAGGGTTCTCCTTGGTTCCTATCTTCTCTGGAGTTGTGGACTGGGGTTATAGGCTGGTTCTCCTTTGCTTTAAGTCTAATATCCACTCATGAGTGAGTACATACTGTGTTTGTCTTTCTGTATCTGGGTTACCTCACTCAGGATGTTTTTTTTCCAGTTCCATCCATTTGCTTGCAAATTTAAAGATGTCATTTTTTTTAACCACTGAGTAGTACTCATTGTGTAAATGTACCACATTTTCTTTATCCATTCTTTGGTTTAATAGCATCTAAGATTTTTTCAGGTTTTGGCTATTACAAATAATGCTGCTATAGCTGAGCAAATATCCTTGTAGTATGAGTGTACTTCCTTTGTGTATATGTCCAAGAGTGGTATTACTGGGTCTTAAGGTAGATTGAGACACAATTTTCTGAGAAACCGCCATACTGATTTCCAAAGTGGCTGTACAAGTTTGCACTCCTACCAGCAATGGAGGAGCATTCCCTTACTCCACTTCCTCTCCAGCATAAGTTTTCATTAGTGTTTTTGATCTGAACCATTCTCACAGGCGTAAGATGGTATCTAAGAGTTGTTTTAATTGGCATTTCCCTGATGGCTAAGGATGCTGAGCAGTTCCTTAAGAGCCTTTTGGCCATTGAGATTCCTCTGAACTGGCTCTTTGGAACCCATTCCCATTGGAGAATACCTTGCTCATCCTAGATACATTGGGGGGGGGGCTTGGTTCTGCCTCAAGTAGTGACAGACTTTGTTGACTCCCCATAGGAGGCCTCATCCTCTCTGAGGAGTGGGTGGGGGTAGGGTGGGGAGAAGGTGGAGGGAGCAGGAGGATGGGAGGGAGAGGGAATCGAGTCTGGTATGCAAAATAAGATTTTTTAAAAAATAAAAAAAATATTTTCACTGAGAAAATAAAGTAAAATATGGACAATAGAATGATAATTCTCAAATTTCAACTGATAATCAGCTACTCCAAGGACATTTGAAACAAGAAGCTATCCCTGCCAAACATAGACTGCCAAAACCTTGTGAGGATGTCCTCAGAGGGAACTGACATCCCCTTCACTTATATAATAAGGAAAAAAAAACCAGAGATTAACGAGTTCTAAGTACACACTGGTAACATTCCTCCTAAGCTTTTCAAACAACACAGGGTAAATATTTAAGACCCATGTTTTGCACTAATTTCTTTTAATTAGGTGCATTGTTCTGTGGTCTTAATTAATGCAGAACCATGTACAACACTTGATAGTTCATATAAGACGTGACTAGCACGTACTAGCATTTCAACAGGTTCATTTGGAAAACTCAGGTAGAGAACAGTAGCACTTTTATGAATGTTTGCTTCCTGAAAATACTCTGAACGTACGATACAATTTCTAGATGTTTCTTGTAATTGCAAGTGGGATCTTCGGATTATCAGTTCTTAGGTAGCAGAGCAAACTTATGTTACTCTTGAGAGACCCACTATAGATGACTAAAGCTATCCTAAAGTCTGAGGGAAGACACTTTTTTGAAAGCAGAGCTAAAATTCTCTGTCATTCCACCAGCAGTGTGTTTCCATTTGTGGTAAGAAACCATGACACATGAGAGAAAATTGTTCATACATGTGTGTTGATATTCTGTTTGTGCTCTAACAAATAAAGCTTGCCTGAAGATCAGAGTACAGAGCTAGCCATACTAGTTAGCCACAGAAGCCAGGCAGTGCTGGCTGGCACACACCTTTAATCCCAGCACTCAGGAGACAGAGACAGACAGATCTTCCTGAGTTCAAGGCCACCCTAGGCTACACAAGACTGAATCAGTCTAGAAGAGAAACAGAGCCAAGCAGTGTTGGTTCACACCTTTATTCCCAGCACTAGGAAGGCAGAGACAGGAATTAATATGGCTGGGTGGAGAGAGGACTCTAAGGAGGGAGGAGACAAGAGCTCAGGATTCAGTCTGAGGTTTTGTACAGACAACATTCAGTCTGAGGACTTGTAGAGACAGGGTACCCCATTGGTCTGGGGATTCTGTAGAGGTAAGAGGTAGAGGCTGGCTGCTCTGTTCTTTAGCTTTAGCACCCTAATATCTGACTCCAGGTTTTTATTATTAAGATCAATTAGAATTCGTGCTATCTACTAGCTCTGTTTTTCTTCTGCCTTCTTGCCCTTCTCCTTTGTGTAGTTACGCCCTTGAATGTGAATTAGGAGATTCTGAAAAATGTAAATATGTCTTCCGGGATATCTGGCTGGCCGCAACTCACTTCAGTTGACTGAAACTCAAGTCTTCCTCAGGCCTCACTGTTGGGAATAGCTCTGATTTCAAACTTGAAATGCTGGATTGTAGTCCTGTGCAAAGCGAATGTCTATATCCCATGGTATTACTGCTCTCTCCTCAGTAGCTTCGGTCAACATACTCAGTCTCACCTTAGCTCCTTTCCTCCACCTGAAATTCACTGGAAAGCTTTCTGTCTGTTATGAAAACAGAAAGATGGAAGGAGGAACAAGCCTATTGACATTACAGTGATGTAGATAGTCAGGTCCTGGCTCCAAATACACAGAGCGCAGAAGAGCTAGATACGCAGGTATGTGTGGCTGTGATTATAACCAACTACCAAAGAATATCATGTCACTAATCGTCTGGTAGCAAGTGAATTATTCAATAATTAGCTGGCGTGGGGGAAAGGATAAATTTATATTGTGATCACATTTTCAAACTAAACTAGACTAAGATAAACTAGGGAATATGATAAAAATAAAAATTGACATTACTTTTTTTTAAACTAAGAGAAGACTGGAAAACTGTATTTTCTCTCTTTATATGGCTGAATTTTATGATAATGACAATAATGGTATAAACTGCAGAAGGACTACTACCACATGTGACTATATAAACATAAAAGAAAATAAAATTAAGAAACAGAAAATCAGGAGCTATATTTTTGATAAAAATGATGAAGGTGTTATCATTGAAATCCCTAAGATCTCAGAAGTCTGTACAGAAAAGACTCTTTCTGTCTATGACAGAAAATGAAGGAGCAATTTGTTAGCTGCCAACTGATGAGTGCTTAAAGAACTTAAGGTATTTCCATGCTATAAAATGAAATGACTGTTTTTAAAGAATCCTATTTCATGAATGGCAAGTTGGAAAGATGCCCATGATACACATTGAGTAAAAGAATGGAAGAACAAATTTTAGAAAATTTTCTGTGTTACTATTTCATTCTTTTTTAAAGATATGGCTGCATATTTTAAAAATATGCAGGACAGTGGTGGCGCATGCCTTTAATCCTAGCACTAAGGAAGCAGAGGCAGGTAGATCTCTGTGAGTTCAAGGTCAGCCCGGTCTGCAAGAGCTAGTTCCAGGACAGGCTCCAAAGGTACAGAAAAACCCTGTCTCCAACAACAAAAATAAAAAATCGACTGCATTTTATATATTTTATACAGGTAGTATATGAATACATATTATCATATGTAATGGTAGGTAGATCAATGAGTAAGTAGAAAACTATCTCGAAGTCACACCCACTGGCTAATAATAACCGCAGTGAAAGCATTTCATTAGGAAACAAGAGACTTTGCTTGTTACCCTAGGTACTTTTTATTAGCACATTTTTAAGGATTATACAGTAGTTTTATAGAAATAAACAAATGGACTAAATAAACAAGCATAAAATTATGTGCTCTCAATAGAAAAGATGGCAAGAAATATTCACAAGAGAAAATATACAATTCTATTTATTTGCATTTGTTGATTTCTTTTCCAGGATCTGAAGTTTAAAGAAGAGCATATAATAGCTAGCTATTTTTCATCTCCAGTGATTACATTTTAAAGACTATACCAGATAATAACAATGATAGCAAGGCTCTCCTACATGTTACCATGTGGTTGAAGGATCAGTGCTTGTCTGAGGCAAAGATTTATCCTACCTGAGAACTTGTAAGGGACTCCTGTTTGCCAAAAGTCTTCCCCAACATCTGGCATCAGATTTCTAGGAGATGATCTTAGTATTTTGTGAGATCTTTCCAAGTGACTCCCACAAACAATAAGGTGAGATCCTCTGGCATGTTCCCACAAAGGGCAGGACTTCCCACCACTGCAAACACTGTGTTCTTAAGCCAGATGACGTCATAGGAGACCATTCTGTGTTTGTGGAGGTTAATACACACCATTTGTCTCTACCCACTGAAGGCTACAGGCGAAGAGTAGTTCCCCACCTCACCTAACCATGGGGCTTTCTGCAGAGAGTGCCAAGAGCCTTCAGTGGCAGGCCAGCAAGGGACAGGTGGATTAGCCTGCTCAGAATGAAAACCTCTACCTAAGGAAATGTTGCAAAATTTGACAACAGAATATGTGGTAAAAATTTTGTTGTTGTTACTAATTTTATGTGTACTAAATCCTTAGTGCATGCCCATTTTCCCTTATAAGGGAAACAATACACAAAACAAAACAATACACATTACACATCTGAGACATAGCGATTGTTCGTGCTAGGCATGAGAAATGCTGAATTCAGAACTGTAGAAAGAGTATTTCCTCAAATACAAACAGCAATTACACTATGTATTCATTTACATACTCTATATACTGACATTGCTATTTTTTTTTCCAAAACCCGAAAACGGACTCCCCAATGCCCTTAGAATTGAATCCCTGACAGGGTGCTCCAAAAACAAAAAATCCCTGTCCCCTTGGGATGGAGGAACAAGTCCTGTCCTGTTTAGGCAAACATATCAGGGAGGGACGATTCCTGGAAAGGTACAGCAGGTGCAGAAGGTCACGCAAGTCCCTGAGGAGTGCCTCCCACCTCTACCCCCTGGCTCACTAATCCATGGTCACACTGGACTTTTCTCTACTCCTAGAATGGCAGAGCCCAGCTTCAACCTGGACCACTGCACTGTAGCATGCTCCACGACACTACTCTGCTCCTTGAACTTAGGAGTACTATTTGAAAATGGCGGCAGCCAGATCCAGCCTACGCGCGAATCTCAGAGGAGAGATTCTAGGTCACTGGGATTTTTAAATTGCTTGGGGTCAGTAGAAGAACTACCCCTTCCTTTCTGAGTTTCCTTGTAAACCATTTCATGATTGAAATCGCATTATCTATTGAGTAGTGTGGGCTTGGCTGTCCATCCCACCCCCGCAAGATTCCAGTCACTCCTCAGGCTCCTTAGAGGATGGATTTGGCACACCCTGCAGACACCAGACTCTGAATGCTGAGGTCTTATTTATAATACCAAATATAATGTGTCTGCTATGGAAAGAGTTGTTATACCACATTGTTTAGGGTAGATGTAAAGGAAAAACTCGATAGTCTTTCAACACAAATGCAATTTTTCTCAAATGTTTCCCATCTGAGGTTGGTTAGATCCCCAAATACAAAAGCTGTGGATAAGGGAGACTGGCTGTGGGAGCTCCTACTGGATAAGGATTCTGTCTGTTTTGCTTGCTGCAACTATCTCAACATTCAGAATAGCACCCGGTGCATAGTTGATTATTAAGGAATGCACTTTTTAAATTATACTCATGGACCGGTGAGGTAGATCCATGGGTAAACAAATATAAGGACCTGAGTTCAAATTCCCAGTACCCACATAGAGCCAGGTGTAACTGTGCCTTTCTAGAACCTCAATGCTCCTATGGCAAGATGGAAGGCAAAAAGCCATATTCCCTTTCTCACATAAGGAGGACGATGAGGATCAACCTCTGCCTGCATGCTGCAGCGAACATGACTCTCCTCACTCACAGACCTGCATTCCTCCATGCACACACACATACACACAGAAGAATTAGGCTCATATAAATGTCACATTTTCTCCAGTCAAACTCCTTCCTTTATAACTCAAGGAAAAGCTAAAGTTTATTTTCAAGTATGTTTGGTGAACACTGGCATACCTGAAACATCATGATTAGCATGTGAAAGCATCCAGCAATAGTACCAATAGTATTCCCTTCTGGTATTTAGAAAGGCAGGCCTGTGGCTCTGACGGCCCATTTTATTTATCATTGTTGATACCTTACAAAACGCATAACTAGAAATAAGTCATTAGTTGAAGCCCACGGCTATTCGTTTATAAATTCTCATTCCCTATATCCTGTTAAACAATGTGAATATTATTCTAAAGGTGCTTTAGTCTATATCTATAATGTATGATCAATAAAGATATGAGTCAAGTGGATAATTGAAAGTGTTTCCATCTTCTGTATTGAAATTAATGCAAAGTAGCTCAATAAATTTTAAAGAGCAGGCTGTATTACCTATCAATAGGCAATTGCCATATTGGGTTTTTTCCTATAATGTATTTTTAAAAATTATATATGCATGGTCCTAAAGATCATTTAAAGGCAAAACTGTCAGAATAGAGCAATAACTTCCACTTGGGATGCTAGCCGTGAGCTGATTTTTGGAAACTAATAATGATATAGTATCTAGATACACAATTGAAGACTACAATTAGTTCAAGCCAATTGATTTCCAGATTGACATGTGACATTGGCTGAATCGGTTGTGAATGATCACTCTGAAACACGCTGATGCCAAATGCAAACTGCTCTGTAAGTGTGCTCCTGCCGTTAGTAGAGTTGAGCATTCTCCTGACATATGCCACAACTTTAGGAGAGAAGGTGCGACTTTTGCAGATTCCCCAATCTTCTAAAAGGCCAGAGGAGACAGCAGAATAGTTTGCGCAAACGGAGGGAAGGCAAGCATATGGTTAGCACGCATCCCCTCAAAATAGTCACAACACATAAGAAACATAAGTTGAGCATATTGAAGACTGATTCTATTTGTAACAGTCTCTCTTTACTAAATGGTCAAAATGACGGCTAACATTTCGCACGTGGTGGCTGAGATGTGTTTTGCATGCCAGGTGTGTGACTTGGTGGGACACGTTTGTCACCACACTCTTCCCCAATCCAGTAACACCCTCTAGATGCTCCTCAGACGGGAAGAGGAAAGCTACAATACACCCCCAGAACTGAAAACTTGTCCTATGGGCAGTTACGTGGCTTTCTGTGTACATTACCATGGAAACAGCAAGAAACAAACTTTAAAGGAAGTTTGCAGGCTGGTGAGATGACTCAGTTGCTAAAGGCAACTTGTGGCCAAACCTGAGAATCTGAGTTTGATCCCCAAGACTAATATGTCTGATGCAGAGGACCAACTTCTGGAGGTTCTTCTCTCACTCAGATACACACACATGCGTGTGTACGCACGGACACACACACACAAAAAATACATTACGATTTTTTAAAAAAGGCTGCACCTACCTATCAGCTATCTGCTTGAACATGTGCTGCTATTAAATATGTTGCTTTTCTTGATTCCATATCAGCTTCTCGTTTGATAACAAGGCTCCCTTTCCTTGAGTCATTTGGCTGTGACTGTACACAACCACGAAATTTCTTTCAGTTAGTTCAAATTCTGCTCATGTTTGGAAAAATATACCAAGCATAAGGCTTTTCTGAGAGTTTCTGGGTTTTGTTTGGTTGGTTGGTTGGGTGGTTGGTGGTTTGGTTTTTTGGATTTTTTTTCTTTTTGTTCTGGCCTAGGATCCAACATCTGTAGTGTTGAAGTGCAGACTGCATTTTTCATAATCCAAAATCGATGGGTCACTGTCACCTGACAGGGAGTGGGAGTCACATTTTTTCTCCCTATATTGCTATAAGGTATCACTCTTCTGACCTTGTGGGAAAAAAAATCTGACTCATTCAAGACTGTACAAACTTGGATTTAACCTAGTGTTACAAGCATTGCTACTACAATGAGCATGTATCATTGCTATTACAGAGCACAGTTATAAAATCATAGTTAAGTCTTTGTTAGGCTCTATTAGATAAAGAAGTGTTTCTTTAGTCTTTCTCAAGGAAGAGATGAAGCCTGATAGTCAGCCATTGGCGGGAGCTTAAGTTTGAGTTTTTCAAGCTGCTGAAAATCAGGTATCTTTGCTATTAGGGTTTCTTGAGAATAAATTAATAGCAAATAAACATCTATCAAGGGACTTTCCAAATGCCGACAGGAGAGCTAAACGATTTTCATAACTTCCCAATCGTTCACCAATTCAGAGTATATTATAATCTCTCAGCCACATCATCACCCTTAAATCTCTCACTCATAATTTGTTCTCTGTCATTTTGCCTTTGTTCTGTGATGAAGGCTATGTGTCTTGCAGTCTTTTTGGGGGAGAAATAGGCTAAATTGCAGCTCAGAATTCACAACACTGCCATGGACTTTAAGAATGATGGAATATATCCACCTAAAGAAGAGAACTCTCTGGGCTGGTAGCAGAGACTGCAGACCCAGAGAAACGCAGGCACATCACATCCAGTAACCGCAGACAGGCCCTTAGCAGAATCCACTAGGTCAGGGTTTCCCTGACTGCACAGCTCAGTGCTGCTGAGGCACGAAAGTCAGGCATGCCATTTAAGTCAGAGAGGACTACACGAGTTGAGCGTTTTCTCTGCAGTCTTTTCGGCGTCTTAATAACAGTTCTGTGCATTAAGATTTTCAAGAGGAAAAACAACGCTCAATCTTCTTCAAAACTTATCTTGGATGCCATTTTTATGAGGCGTATGACAGAAATAGTGTTGCTCAGAACTCACTTTTGGTGAGAGCTTTCTGGAAGGTAGTGCCAGCTGTGGCATCCCTCCAACTACTGGAAGTGCTTACTGCGCATTTGTTGTCCTCCATAGTTATGAGGTTATACAAAGTGCACGCAGGGTTTTACTTGCTTTGGTTAGACTGTGTTCTTGTGTGTGCTCCACCAGTAGTTAAGCCCTCGACTGCAACTCACATCTACTCACACGGGAGACTAGAAAATGTGCTATTACAAAGTGACAAATAAACACTTTTTCATAATATGCTAACTATATTTAGGACCCTGGGATTGACTCTCTGTGCTCCTCAAGCAGCCACCTAAATACTCAGGCGTCTAGCAAGGTAGGAATGGGTAGGCTTTTATGTGAACAGCAAAGTTTACCATAGCATTAACCCATTTGCCAGGCAGCCCTGATTTCAGAGTTTTCCTTGCTAGAAGTGTCTGTCTCTACAGACACGTGAAGCAGCAATTTCCACATCAGATTGGCCCTCACCCTCAGTATCATTTCTAAGCTAAAGATCAGTTTTTCTAACCTATCACCTACTGTTCATTGATACTCAGAAAATAAATGGTTGACTACATATGCACCACCAGGTTATATTTTATAATGGTAAATAAGGTGATCAGCACAAGTACCATTTAATGCACACCCATATTGTCTTATCTCTTTAACTACAGCTTGCTTTTCTTGAAGGCCTAGCAAGTGACTTGATTTTCTTAATTTAAGAAACAAATTTAAACTGCTATCAAAATTTAATCTGCACTAATCCAGACACGTAATAAATAAATAAATAAATAAATAAATAAATAAATAGTATAAAGCTATGTTATTCTGAAGTATTTACATTAACAGGATCATTTTAAACACTCATCAATTGGCATTATCAAAATCAGATGGGAAATTTCTAGAGCATGAACCTGAAGAAGATGGGTTTAGGATGAGATGTGATAATTTATACGTGTATAAAAAGCAATAACTGGGCATTAGCACACTGGGGTAGGAACCTACACACTGGGGAGTCCCTATGGCCCAGCAACTGAGATGGAGACGCTTTCAGAGTGACTTGCTATACTTCATTATTCTTCTACTCTCCATTCTATCCAAACTCAACCAGGTACCCACCTCTAGATCTCACCTTATCCTGGGTTCTGAGAAAAGGTCTTTTGCCAACACACACGCGTGCGCGCACACACACACACACACACACACACACACAAATAACCTGTAACTCTTGGAGAAGAGCGAAGTTTCTAACCTCAATCCAGCCTTGCTTCTCTGTAGGGCTGTATCCCCTTAGCTGTGCTTTGGGGATGAGAACTGAGCAGGCTGCCACTGGATGAGTTATCCCATCACCTCCTGTCCGCCATGATTAGCCCCTGTAGTTACCAAATCCTGGAGATATCTTGACTTCTGACCTTATTTTTTGTGGTTGTCACTCAGTTTGAGTTCCCAACTATCCCAGCTCTCCTGCCAGTTCTTTATCCAAGAGAAATTAGGACAGTCTAAATTAGAAAGTATAACACAAACCATGTTTCCATCTTGCCCCTCCCCTTTCAGACTCTCTAAACTCCCATCCTTAATGACCTGCCACTACCCAGGTGCCACTGCCAGGCCACTTGCCATCACACAGTCAGTACTGTCTGAGATTTCTGTCTGCTTTCCCGATAGCCTATAACGAAAGAGAACTGCTCTCTGCTGGGCGAACCTCCACAGCTGAGACGTTTGCTGTCAATGGGTAAATTCGCAGCAACCTTTGCCTTCTGAGCACTCAATTACTTGTTATGTTTTGTTTTTTCCATTTTTGTCTTTGGCAATTGTTCACGTCTTGGAGTAACTGGAGCTGGTGTCATAAAAAGCATTCAGTTAAAAGCAAAAGATAAAAACCTTATTTTTTTTTTACCTTAAAATAAGTCTTACTAATGACTTTCATAGCACACTTGCCAAGAAGAAGTTCCAAAGATCTTAAACTGAGGTAAACTGCCATGCTGTGGGGAGCTAAGGCTTGTTTCACTCAACAGATGTGGGGAGAGGAGGCTTATATCATTTTACAGCCTTTGAAATAGGAAGCATCAAAGTGACGTAGTCTTCTTTCTCCCCAAAGGAAACTTTAAATTTGAAATCTCTGATAACTAACTGAAACTCTAAAAATATGAGACTCCCTTCCAGAAATGTAGTCATGCCAACAATACTCACAGGTACAAATGTTCTCACTTAAAACAGGAAGAAAAGAAAAATGTGAGGCAGAATGTCTTAAATTTTCACTCAGAACTGCAGTCATTTTCAGTGGTGGTGCATGCTTTTAATCCCAGCACTTGGGAGGCAGAGACCGGTGGATCTCTGTGAGTTTGAGGTCAGCAGATGTACAGAGTGAGTTCCAGGACAAGCTCTAAAGCTACACAGAGAAACGCTGTCTTGAAAGACAAAAAATAAAATAAAAATAAAAAATAAAAGAAAGAGAAAAGATTGCAGTCATTTTGTCCACAATAAATATGCTGTAACCAAATTGACAACCACAGTTGTTCAGTGAAGGATGAAAATTCAGAGCCTCTTATTGTAGACTCAATAATTGTGCAAGGCAGAGAGGAGTGAAATGTTGACCCCATTATGAAGCATAAGGGCGTTACCAGACACTTTGAGATGATGTATTCTGAAGAGCTGGAACCACACAGCCCACTACCAGCCTTAATTCTGCATGACGTCAGTCCCTATGTTCACAGAGCCCCAACCATTTCACCTGCTCAACAGAGCTAGCAACAGAACCCGCTTCTTGGGGCTATTATGAGGATTAAATGTCACAAGAAAATCATTTAAAACAATGGTTCGATTATGGTTGCTTGGGAAAATTTAAGCCAAGTACATTTTTCTGCCAACACTCCGTTGCATCAACCTGGGCTGTGCTCAGATACAAGCCAGAGAATGGAACTTCAAGGGTTCCATTGGAAAGTAATGAAAGCCAAGAGTCTGCTGTCTCCTCCAACTACGGACTGCGCAGGCCAGCATAGGCCAAGTAAGACAGTGTCAAGGTCTCAACAGTTCAACCAAATTCCACACCGAGCACTGAGAACAACAAAATCACTGTCTCACTCATACTTCCTTTGGATCAGGCTGTCTAGATGTCTACAATAGCATTTCTTTGCCCATGCCTTACACATGCTGTCTTCTTTCCTTACTGTCATTGAAACTGTGCTCCCGAACTATCATCTATGAGTCCATTCCCTGTTTAAGTGTCGATCTGGCAAGAAGGTTTGGTTTTCTTTCGAAAAGTCCTTTGGTGACGCGTAAGGCATCCCTTAAATACAACATCTTTGTTGTACTGAAGGTATCCCAGCTTCTATGCAGTCCTCATGTGAGCAAGTACCTCTCTAATCTCAGAAGGATTCTTTCTCTGTAGGAAGGCTACGAGATTCTTCATTCTATTAAGGCATGAGAAAATAACCCATCCAACTGAATGGAGAAACAGAATTTTGACATATACCCAAAAGTCTCAGGACCACACTTCCTATGCAAAGCATATTCCAGTTAACTTCTGCTAGGAATATGTCCCTCATTCTAATTGCTAAAGTCTTACCCCAGTCTGTCTTCCATTATTAATCATGCATTTATTTTCTATTATTATTTTGGATTCTAATAAAATCTATGAATACGTTACCCTTCTTCTCCATTGATTAGAAACACTTCAGAGGCTGAATCTTTTTAATTCCACAAGAATTTTTACTGTTTAACATATTCATTGAACATCCACACTAGCCATTTATAATGAGGACTTAAAGCTGGACAAGGTGATGTTCTGATTCCATTCAGTATACTGTTCAGGAAGGGCTCATGATCAGTGCAGCGTGGTTCTTTATTTTTCTTAGAACTAGAGCTAGCCACAATTTCACCTTAAACATCAATGGTATCTTTATTTTTTTTCTTCTCCCCAGGATAGTGGCCAAAGCCTCCAAGAATCTCATGTCCACGCAAAGCTTGGGGATTGTATTTGGACCTACCCTTCTGCGAGCTGAAAATGAGTCAGGGAACATGGCAATTCACATGGTATACCAGAACCAGATAGCGGAGTTCATGCTGAACGAGTATGATAAGATCTTCAACTCAAAGGAAGACTGACAAACAAGACAAGCTACTGAGTGTGCTCACATCTGTCTTGATGCCTAATATTTTTACATTTCTGTAAACATATTTCTGAAATATTTTTTTCTTTCCAAGCGACAGATGCTTCATTTTGTGAAAACTTCGTGATGATTTTGTATTTAAGTTCCAAACATTTGAATAAAATAAATGACAATATTTTCCTATATGTGTTCTACATTAACCCTTTGAGTGTTGTTCCTCTTAGCATTCTAGGAATACATCATAAATGTCTCACACTCTTAAATAGTGCGTACAAGACAGCACCTAGGCATAGCTCTACTACTGAACCTTGGCATCATGCGTGTACTGGTGTATGTGCAGATCTGTGAGCATGTGGAGAAACTGTGGGTAAGTTTGAGAGTGTGGACACGTGTACCCTATCAAGATCCATATGCACCAATGCATCAACTGTGTCCCCACATACCTAAGCATCCACAGAGAGAACACAAGCAATATGAAGGCATCTCTGTTCTCAATCAAAATAGAGTAATTTCATCTTTCAATTGTACAGCCAGTGATCGTCAGCGATGGGTGAGCTTTGCAAATACAGCATGCTGAGTAGTAGCTTTTCTGAAGAACAAAAGGACAGTTCAAGGGATTTGTTTGGACTGTTCTTTCTTTGTGGGTAAAAACTATTTTGGTTCCACAAACATACCATTTTGTAAATTAAATGGATTGATCTTTATTTTACAGAAGGATTGTACTGCTGTTTCACGTTGGTTCTTCATCAAATTGTGTATCTTCCCTTTCCCCGGGTATGCCATTTTATGTAGAATTTTTAATAAGTTTTGAAAGCTATTTTATTGGGGAGTTATAGTAACTCCAGCTAAAAAGAACTATTTTTAAATGCTTGTACTGTTACGCCCTAAGGATTCCTTGACTAGACTCATTTTATTTTATCCATTTGATGGTTACTTTCAATTGTGATTGATTAAATAAAGGGATAACTGTCTAGAATATATCAAACATTGCTGTATTTTGAAAAGTATGTTCTAATCGAACACATCTCGTGTCGTTTTATGAAAGAGTTCTGCTGATAAAAATGTAGACTTATGTTTGACAGCTTTTTATTAAACTCAAATGGAATGAATAAAGCTAATCCAGTGTGATAAGAAAGTCTAGCTATTGATTTAATCCTAAAATGAAAAAATAAAGCATGTAAATAATATGTGTGAAACACTGATCCAAGAGCAGACACTCAGAGCAATAATGAGCTCGGAGGCGTATGCTGTAGCATGGATGGGGCATTCAGAGATGAGAAAGACAGCCTTAAGAGACAGTCAGATGTTCAAGTACCAGCATCCATGGTGCTGTCCAAGGACACTAGCTTGAGGACAGACACAGTAAGCTTGACCCTCTTGAATGTCTTTATTTTAGTAAAGGTGCCAATACGTGGGCTCACAGCCAAGAATAGTGAAGAGGGCACAATTAATTCTTCACAATGGTTTCAACAAGTGGGATGTACACACATCCTATCACAAAGCCAAGAGAAGTCACAAGAAAGAGATTATCTAAAGCTATCAGTAATAGTGAAGCAATAGGATGGCTAAGCTGGAAAAGATCCTTACATGTAAAACTGTACTTATACCTTTCAATAAAACACAGAAACATGAAACATGGATTTCTGGCATTTATTTCTAGTCTTCCTCAAGGCTGTAACATTCTCAATGAAGTCTTTTCCAAGACTTTAATTATTTCTCCTTTTGAAAAGTGAACAGCAGGGTTAGAGGCTCCAGGAGGCAAACGCTGTGTCTTCACGAATCCATCTTTAAAGTTATTCTGGAAGCTTTGACCAGAGAGAAATCAGACTGCAAAGCCAAAGAGAGTGGCGCTACCTGCTTTGAGCAAAGATTGACATCCCCTTGCCTCTGCTGCCTTCCAGATTCATAATCTTCAAAAGCATCAGCTTCTTGATTTCCAATCAGATGGGATTTAGCCTGATTCAGACCCCAGCTGTGTCCTGTCCCTGCCTGCTAAGGGCATTGCATCAGAGAACATGTTTCCTCTCTAGAGGAAGGCCTTTCCAAGGTACTGAGCCAAAGTGCCCATCACAGGCTCTCACTTGCTCACTCAAAAAGTACAGAAAGGTCATGATATTCCACAACATTTCAGTTAGCCATGATGTCTAGAATCACTGTCCCCCGTGTTAAAGCCGAGTTTCCACACTAGTTTGGAGCACTAAATGATTTTATGAAACTGGACAGTATTCTCCATTAAAACAACACCAAAACAAAACTAAGGAAAGTTAGCAAGGGTCTCTTACAGTTTGCGGCACTGATGATATGATTGTCATATAAAACACCTATTATGTATTACTACCCTCTGTAGGAAAGGAGGACAGATGCCTAAGGATTAGTTACTAACAAGTACAAGATCATAGATGTTGGCCATTGGGGCAACCATGGCCACCTCAGGATTCAACACCTGTACATAGAAATGCCCAGAGAGTTGGGCAGTACCCGTTGCAGAACCATTGACAAATTATATTAGTCAGTGTTAAAGAAACAAGTTGTAATTGGGAAAACCAGATAAGGTTTCACTGTTGAGATACTCTGGGGAATCTTCTGTATAATCTTGATTACTAGGATTTATTAGACAAGGAAAAATAAAGAAGGCACACCAAGTAGGAATGAGGGATGGTGTGCACCAGAACAAAAACTGAGAATGTCAGTACTTAGAGATGATGTACATATGTCTGGCGATTTGGGAAGACAGAACTACAGAAAGCAGGATATTCAGATCTTTCTTGTAGACAGAGGCGATCCACTGTGGGTTGTAAAATAAGAGAGGCACAGAATAACTTGGACAAAGAATCTCTAAATTTCCTAGTGGTAGAGAGATACAAACTTATTTGAGAAGACTCCTGTTCTCTTACTGGGGCTAGGGCTCTGCAAATACATGGGTCATGTGTCTGTAATTTTTTTTAAACATTTCTTAACAGTGCAATAATAATCCTGTATTCTCAGAAGCATTTCTACATACTAATGAGACATTCTAATCTAACGAATAGGAACGCAAATCTGCACCTGTCTCTCTGGAAAAATCAAGCCAGTCAGAATGCCCACTTCGTCAGGCTTTCCCTACCCAGCTTGCCAGAGATCGCCTCTTTCTTCCTGGAAAAGGTGGCTCTTCCATCTTACGTGTTCTGAGTCTGGCTTTACTTAGCATGTGCCATATGACAGGATCATCATGCCACAGCTCATAATTGAAAGCCTTGTGATGGTTCGCCCTATCCAATTAGAAAACAAAGGATCCAATTAAGAAGAAGGAGACAAGCTGTGAGAAGGACGCCGCCACTTGCCAATAGTGCTGTCCTCGCAGCCCAGCGCCACCAGAGAGTGACCTGCACTTCTCTCTTCCACACTTAGTTTTGTGAATTATAAGTTAATCACCCTGTCAATTCCTAATTAAAAGGCCCTGTAAATGTTTTTTATCCAAAAGGACCATCGCGAAAAGTTCTGGGTCAAATTGCTCTGTTGTCAAAAATGAGAAAAAATTCCAGAACCATATCAGCTCGCTCCTTGGGAATGCAAATCTTAACATAATAAAAAGATATTCTTAAAGTTTCGTCTCTTCAATTAACATGCATCATCTGGTCAGTCCTGAAAGCATACATACAAGTAAATTATACAAACTAAGCAGGCTGCATTTATGTATTTAGGTTTACCTGTGTGTGCACATACATATATAACAGAATTAATGAAAAAGAAGGCCATGAATCGGAAAGAGAGCAGAGAGGGGTGCCGTGAAGAGTTTAGAGGTGAGTCAGGGAAGAGAGAAATGACATAATTATATTATAATTTCAAAATTAAAAGAAATAATTTTAAAACGCTTCATCTTATCTTTAACATGTAGATAGGTTACTCTTCGTGTGTGTGTGTGTAAGTGTATGGGTGTGTTTTTGTGTTTCTTTAAGCCAAGGGCTGCAAACTCAGATGCTGAGTAGGGCCAGGCATGTAGCATAAATGAGTAAAGAGAAGCAGGCAGCCGGCACTATGAAGTGGTAACAGCTGGGGAAAACTCAAGCTCCCTGCCTGGCCAAAAGGCAGGCTTCCACTCAGCTGGAGCTGATGTTGCTTATGTGGGAATGTGAGCCTAGTTGCCAGACCTTCAGATCTTTCATGGAAGGCCAGAATTGAGAATCTTCTATGAAATCTGATTTTTAAGACACTAAATAAGCTACCAAATAAAACACATCTGAGCAGACTCAGTCTAAAGACCAAGTCTTTTTTTGTGGCCTCAGTGTTAAGCCTTCCAAGTTGCAGGGCTTGTTCCCCAGAAAATGGCACTCTTTGGAGTAAATTGTGGAGATAAGCGAGTGAGCCAAAGCAATGAAAGAACATACAAGCAGCAAAATATGTCGAACTTACTGTTCAAGTTCGGAGCAGATTACTTAATCCATCTGGAACTCTCTTGCTTTCTGATTTATTAAATGTGATATACATTTTTAAATCTTGCTATCTAATGGAATAATGTGGTGAGTGCTCAAACAGGCAATGCATATCTCATAAATTGTCATTTCCGGATTTCGATGATTCATCCATAGCTTAATAATAAATAACTTTATACTCTGAAGATGATGGAAGGAAGGTTGGGACCAAATTCTAAAAAGTCTTGGATGGCATAGCACATCTCTAGTCGAGTTTTTACACCCTAGATCTTTCTTCAGGAAAGCAACTTTACCAGAGATATTATGTTATGAAGTTTGATGCAGGGAGAAACTGTGGGCACCACTGTCGGACTGGACATTATTGCCAAAGCCCTATTCGTGCAGTCTGAATTCAGACTGGCAGCAGGCAGAGAAACTGATCTGAGATCATCTAGCTGTTCTTTGTGAAGGTATTACCCACATCTCTTTGACACAATTGCTATAGAAAAAACAAAACAAAACAAAACACCAGTTCCAATTGGTCTAAATTTCTATAAGCAGGATTATTAATCCATTCTGGATTACTTGCTGGGTTGGGGCTACGGTCCATTCTGACATTCTGGCAGTAATGTGTCATTTAAGAGTCATTAATATATTTGGACCAAGTCACTATGCCTGCTCCCAGAGCTACCCCAGACGGTCCTGGGTCATTCCATCATTTCACACCTGCTTTCTCACTCCTTTCTCCCGGCCCAGTATGGCTTCTCTCATTCCACGCAGAACCACAAGGAAAACCGGTCCTGGGAAGATTGGTTTGGCTTGCTAACATGTACAAAACATTAGTTCTGTACCAATGATGGTCTTATTTGTTGTTTTATTTGCTCCTCACAACTGTCTGCACGTCTCTGGTTCATCCTCAAAGAAACACAAATGAAAAAAATAATGATGCTACCAAGTCCATGTCATTAGTAACTTGCCAAGGCAATATTCAAATCTAAATAATATGGCTCCACAGGACCATGCCTGTTTGGGATGGGTGATCTTCTTTGTCAGTTTGACCAGATTCAGACATCTGGGGGTGTCTCTGAAGCCATCTCCAGGGACATTTAACTGAAAAAGAGAGATCTACTTTGAATGTGGATGATGCTGTCCTGTGGGCTGGAATCTTAAACTGAATAAGAAAAGCCCAGGGGGAAAGAGTAGTAACTGGACTGAGCACCCAGAATTCATACGATTCGGGGACCTGATACACCCAGATATGGGAAATGGCTCATATTCTTTCCTCACTTTGATGGATGGTGCTATCTAACTGTGAGCCAATATAATTCCTCCCTCTCATAGCATGCTATTGTTAGAGGCTTTGTCACAGCCGTGGATGAAGTAACTAATACATAAGTATACCACAAGGTTCTTCAGCGAATGCAGCTGGGGAAAAAAAGGTAAGCATATAAACATCTCAAATATTTCCATTCAATATGGGAGGGGTGCTGGCTGCTCTCTTGTGAATGTTCTCGAAGGTTTTGCCTCCATATAAACTTTCACAGACGAGCAGAAGGAATATTATGTGAGTTTCCCAAAGAGATATACAGTATTTCTGTTACAGTGAGTAGATGACTAAACCTTCTTAAAGATTTGGCTCTTTAAGATTTTAGTAGTCACGTAATAGTTCGTTTATCTGTTTGCTTTACCTCCATAGTTCTGACTTCATTGTGAAAAAGTCAGACAAGAAAACCTCTTTTCCCAAATAGATACAAAACACCTGTTCTGGTGACCCTGACCCTGTGTGGCATTTTAACAACCAGGGTGAAGCGTATTTCTCAGTGGCCACTTAGCATCCGTCATATCATGCTACCCAACATTTTATCAAAATTAGATCTGGCTCTATGGGGGTCCTGAGAAGGATGAAAAACCTGGGTCCCCAGCAGTCTTCCTCTTAAATATAATTGAAAAAGAGGCAGGCATCAGGACACGCTGCGTCTCACGCTGCTGAAGAGTGATCCTGAATCGCTGGAGTGATGAGAATAGAGTGAACATTTTGAATAGGAAGGTGACAATTTGCTGCAGTGATGTTGTCAAGATGGAAATGTCTTTCGTCTTGATGAGGCGCCTGACAGAAGGGAACACACACACACACTATAAACAGGCATCTGATTTTTGCTAGCTTATACGTGAGGCAAAGCATCCAGTGTCCACAAAATCCTCAAGCCTGGTTCTGCAAAACGCTCCTTATTCAGTCTGAGGGGTGTAAAGAAAGCAGCAAGGGAGAGACAGTCAGAGACAGGGTGTGTGTTAAGTGCACACTTGTTAGATAAGGGAACCAAGACAAACACCAAGAACGTAAGCAGATGAATCTACCATCGTGTTTCCTCTCCAGAAAAAAATGCAGTGTCTAATGGTTTAGGTGCAGCCAAATCACTGGTATTTGTGTTGATTCCTAGCCCTAAAGAAAAAAAGAAAAAAGGAAGGAAAGAAAAAGAACCCTCACAGAGAATCCCCTTCATCTATGTCTCCTGAAGTCTAAGTCCCTAGGAAATGCTCCTTTTCCCTACAGCTCACGGAGGCAGCAGAGCATCCGGCTTGCCAGTCTGGTTCCTGTAAGTCTAACAGCAGATGCTCACACCCTGCTTCAGACCAGGGAGCATCCTGGCATCTACGACACCTAGTGACATCTTCCACCGCTTCTCTGAACTTCCCACATGTGTGACTTACACATTGTCTGAGTCCTATAGAGTGAGGGCTTTCTGACCAATCTATCAAAAGCCAAGATCACTACAAAAATATAAAGCATTGATCCTGGAAATCCTCCCTTTCCTCTGGCACCCTTTGAGCTGATGAGTTTCCTTGACATGCATGCTCACATTTTAAGAGCAGGAATGTAACCATTGCTCTAACCGTTCTCACATCGCTAGCAACATGTGTTCTAAGTCCATATTGCGCAGCATGCTTGAAGACGTGTGGATTTTTCCACATCATTTGGTGACATTTTACACAGTTTAATTTCTGCTCTTTCTTGCTAGACCCTGCCTCCCCAGTCTCCCTTCAAAGACTCCACCAATAGAATTTCATAGAGCATCTTACCCTGAGCTGAAATTCCTTCCTGTCCTTCAGCATCTACTTGCTTGGCTGCTGTGAAGTTTTGCCAGGAAGTGTCCATCTGTTAAATTCAAACATTCTAAAGAAATGCAAAGGAGAGAGGTGTTCAACTAGAGAGGAGAGCATATTAATGGAATTGAGCGATGTGAAAGGAGAGCGTCGGGAGTGAACAACAGGAAGACACCAGGGAACAGGGACACAGGCTCCGGGCTCCGGCTCCAGATTTCCTGTCCCATCAGACTGCCAGGTAAGGGCAGCTTTCAAGTTGGAGGAGGAACAGAACACTGCAGAAACCCAAATTGGTTTACACTCACTATTTTCCTGCTATCAGTTCTAAGGTCACAGTCACTAAAACTGGAAACTTGAAAACGACTTCAAAAAGGCCAACGCTAACCAGATTTCACACTGGATTTCATTTTACTTGGCATTACAGAAAGAATGCAGGTATTAAATAGACTGCTTCCTGTATACAATGAGGTTAATTAGTGGTGAGGGATGGAAAATCAGTGTAGACATAACTCTTTTCGACAGGTATCAAAAATAATCCCCTGATCCCTGCAGACTCCAGCTGCATTGAAAGAGGAGCAATATAAAAGATTCTTTAAGCACGAAATTTTCAAACATTCTCCAGGTGTCCCCACACAGTTAAATAGGCTCCGAGCCCCCAAGTGCCAAAGTCCGCTCCCATGCCGTTTCTTGCTCTAACTTGGAGGTTCAACTACTCACACTGAATTCTGTGGTGCCCAGAAAGGCTTCCAGTACAAAGTGCCTGAGATTGCACACACAGACAGAGAGGAGAACAAAAAGAGGACTCTACCGCGGCTGAATGGGACTTCCCTAAGCTCCTTATCAATAAGGTTAATAAGGGTCTATGCAATTTACTGATCACTATAATGCAACAGCCTCCTTGCACTCCCAATCTCCACATTGGCGCTGCCTGTTAATGTTTTCCGCAGCCAATCACATAAAAGAGCCTTTGCCGGCACTCCAGAGAGTACGTCCCAGTTCAGGATCCTGGCCTCTATAAAATCTCTGGTCCGTTATTACACTCCTACCTGCCCTAGTTAAGCAGATTAACAGTTATTTCCTAGAATTTGATCATGAGGTTCTTTGTAATTGAAGCTGGAGTACTCAGATATTACTAAAAAATGTATTTCTGAGAAACGCATTCCTTTTTTCTCCGGTTTAATTTTGTTATCCTCAATCATATGCACGAAATGAAAAAAAAAATCCAAACTTCTATCTCCTCTAGAAAATACATGTCATATCAAAAAGGTGACGAGAGGGGGGAAAAGTAATTAGTGAGTTCACAGAGTTCAGTGGAAAAGTTAAAATGCGGTAACACATTACTTTTCATGTTAAGATTTCACAAGACAAATCTTGCCTGTGTTTTAATTGCATGTGACCCTGGTAGTCCCCCTCTGAAATGAAGTGCCGTAAAATTAAAGATGACAGACACTCAAAACAAGTCTTGTGATCTTGATTAAACTACAAAGACCACACTCTCTCTGCTGTAACTCCGATATCATGGGCTGTTTTATTTGGGGAATTGCTTCATTAATGCCTTCTTTGACTAGACATGTTTATTATTAAAAAAAACTACGGACTATGGTGATATCTTGCATAGCTAAATAATTCAAAAAAGCATATTATAAACGAGGAGTGTTTAAATATGTCAAAGACCTAATTCATATTATAAATGCCCGTGATGAAATACATATATTAATTACACGTACATATACATGCACATGTATAAATCACATGCAGATGAATGTGTACACAACCCTCTTTGATACACATGCAACCTACTCTAATCTGGGACTCTTTACTGCAGACCAGCAAGCCGGTCAATTCATCTGTTGTATTTTTTTATGGCCATGTCGAGTTTCTCAGGCCAACAGCACCTAGAAAATTTAATGTTACCCCATAGAAATGCCATCTGGCAAATACTGTTTGGAATCTTAAACTTTCCAAACATAGTTTGAGAAGAGAATGGATTAGACTCACAGCTGTTAATAGCAGCCCATTCTATCATATTATATAATATATATTATATATATATATATATATGTGACTTTAAAAATACTGCTTTTCTCCTTGCTAAAGAACATTTTAAAATCAAGGCATTGGGAGGGAACTCCTTCTTAAGCTGTCCCAGTGCCTGCTCCATACATTTCCAGAGGCTCTGGAGGAGGGAGACTGTGATGGCAGGTACTCCTGGTCAGGCCTGTGTCCTCAACATTGAATAAGCAGGTCCAATTTTCTTCTGTAGGTTTCACTATACTCTAAATCTTGGAGATTGCATTATTTGATCATATTCCATGATTACCATTTTCAATGATATATTTCATGTTAAGGAGTAGGAAAATACTGTATTTGTAATGTGTTAGGCTATATGAATACGAATGTTCAGTGGATTCACCAGACAATCAATGTTAGGAAGTCGGGTTTCCAGAATTCTTTATTTCACTGCAGATTCCTGATTTTAAGCAAGTCTTTATAAAAATGTCTCAGGTTTTTGGTTCAGAATACAAATGACAGTTTCTATCCTATCCAATCAAGAGAGTATAGCTGGTATCAGAATGAATGAAAGCAGGTAACCGGTAACCACACAGAAAGCAAGGAACATAATGTTTCCTATACTATCTTTACTACAATAACTCTATCAATTTTTCCTACATACACAAAGGATCTTGTATTTATGAATTCTTTTTTATATATTACATCTTTAAAAAATCAGTCAGAGTACCTTTAACAGGAAATGGTTGTTCCTACATAATTCTCAAACACTGTGTGTAGATTCCCTCAGGTATGGGATATGCTATGTCTTTCATACACAGGATTTTATTTTGTTAGTAGGACTCAGGATTATGAACATAATAAGGTATTTATTGGAACCTCATTATGAGTGGTATAGAGTGCCTATAAGACACCGAAAATTCATGTTCACACTGATTCTGTGTCTCAGCCTCTGTCCCAGCCTTAGGGACAGTTCTTATCACCTCTCCCTCTCAGTGCCTCTTCTGTACGTATCTAAGTTTTCATGCCTGCCCCTTGTCTTCACATATAAAGCAGACTCTTGCCTTAGAAGTTATGGTTCCTGGTACCACTAGACTTCGGCAGACATCAGGACTTTCAGAAAGTTAAGGCTACATTCTTTGTGATGTTTTCTCACCATTTTCTCAGAGAGGTCTGTGGTTAGTAATCATGGGTCTGGATTGGCTTCTATACTTATCAAAACCACTACCTTGTGCCCAATTTAAACCTCAGATGGTTCATGTTCAATACCATCCTAAATTCCACCAAGCCCTCAGGAGTTCACAAAGGTTTCTTTCCCAGTGTTCCACAGTACAGGCTTCCCTGGGGGATCAAATGTAGATCTAACAAAATCAATTAGTACACATAAGAAAATGAGAAGTCACTCTGAGAGACACCACCATTTAGAATAGGACACAGAAGCACCTATGAAATTAAGACATTTTCCTGCTATTCGACAAAGATATTCAGTATCTCAAGAACAAAACCAATAAATACGCACATCGTCCTTTCTTACATTGCCTACATGTAAACTGTGCCAGCCACATGGCCTGTGCCTGCGTGGTACTTTGAAGCCATTAGCTGCAATACATCAAAAGCAATGGCATTGCTTTTAATAGGATTACATAGAACCCAAAAGAGAGCAGGAAGACTAGTTGTTGAGTGAGTAAACTGGCCAGTAATTTGAATGTTTAACTAAATGATTGGCTGCCAAATTGACAGGTCATCCACACCGAACTAGCCACCATTCCATGAATTTTCATGACTGGAGCCACAATAGCTTATTTGCATGTGTGAAATTCTGCTGTGAAGCTGGCTTTTAAACTGGCTAGCACAGCCAGAGATATGTTCCATGGTGCCACAAATTAGTGTCCTGGAAGTGCCATCACATGAAGTTAGCATAGATCACAGCCGGGCCCTTGGCAATTAACAAAATAAATAAATAACCTGAAGGGCTAATTGCAGAGATGAACGGAAGGGCTGATCGCAGAGATGAACGGAAGGGCTGATTGCATAGATGGATGGAAGGGCTGATCGCAGAGATGAGCTAAATGAAGGGCTGATCACAGAAATGAACGCACAGAGTAAGTATACTTTTAGGCAATTTTGTAATACTTAACTTTTCAATTAGGGCTAGATTATAAAGGATGGGTTAAGTAGGGATAATGGCAAACTCAGACGAATACCAAAAATGAAGTTCTGTCCAAGAAAAAGTCTTCAGACCATATTGCGAAAAAACCTTGGGATTTGCAAAGGAGTACGGATAGCAGTTACTTCTTACACAGCAAAGTGCAGTGAAAATTGGACATGGCTGTGGAAATGATTAACAAACAGCTGTTAACAGCTGCTTCGTTATGATACACTGGGACAGTCATGCTTGCAACAAACACAAACTCCAAAGAGGTGGGTTCTTTACCTGAGGATTTATACTCTAGCCCTGGGAGAATTGATACGTCTATAGGCATAAAAGTGAAAATCCCGGGACCTTCTGTCTGCTACCAGCTTCTTTGATACCATTTTATAGTGTTTCTCTGACATACGCAATGATGTAGTATTTGAAAGATGAAGTAATGTCATCTTTGAAAGGCTACATCGTTGTCCAGAGGAATAGAGCTAGGAAGTAGCTTTATAAATGTATACTTTTTTGTTGTTTTGTTTTCTTTTCTTTTTTGAGATAGGCTTTGTCTGTAGCTTTGGAGACTGTCCTGGAACTAGCACTTGTAGACTAGGTTGGCCTCAAACTCACAGAGATTCACCTGCCTCCGCCTTCTGAGTGCTGGATTAAAGGCATGTGCCACCACCGCCCGGCTAATATGTACCTTTTAATAAATATTTCCAGCTCCTCCAAATTGAAAAATTAAGTATTACAAAATTGCCTAAAGTATACTTACTGAAACATTATTTATAATAGGAAAGTAATAAGCCCTTAATGGTAAAGATTTGATTATAAAACCAATGCAGGTTATGATGAAATGTTACAGAGGCTTTAGGGAACCAGTTGGTTCAAGTCCCATCAACTAGGGAACCAGTTCTGTCTAAATCCCATCAATAAGAGAAATCTGCTAAGAAGAAAACCAGGTTACAAAATCATAGGTACAATATTATGTCATTGTTGTTTATATACTGCAGTATGTATGTATACACACAACAAAATATTATCAGTGGTTATCCTTGGGTTGTGAGATTATTGGTAATTAATTTTCTCCCATTGTTCCTGGCATATCCCCAAGTTTTTGCTTTTACCATTTGTTACTTTCATAATTAGAAAAAAATACAAGTGTAATTTTAAAAATATGTAAGTGATAATTTAAGACTATATATGGTAATTGATACAGACAAGACACTCTGAAGAATTTCAAATGAGATCATGTTAAACAGGGGCATGGAGAAGCCAGGAGAGGCTCCAAGACACAAGGGTATATTGAAGTACGGCCAAAAGAAGAAGAAAGGAAGGAAGGCAGAGACACAGGGTGTGACAGGAGCAAAGGCCTAGGAATTTCCAGAGTGTGACAGGAGCAAAGACAAGACCATCAAGACGCACTTCGGAAGTAGGACCAGTCTGGCCATGAGGGGTCCAGAAGTCCAATCGCTGTGCATCTTTCAAGGATCATCTTTTAAATGGTGGAACTGAGAAAAACAAGGATGCCCTTAATGTGACAAATTTTTCTAGCAAGCAAAAGCACAGAGCTCCAGACATATACTTTGGCTTAGACACCCAGTTTGCATGCCAGCTTCACAGTAGAATTTCACACATGAAAAGATAGGTAAGGGCCAAATTTTGGAAGCCCTAAATGCCAAGCAAGAGAGTTGGACTTGATCCTGTAGGCAGTGGGGGACCTCTGAAGTTTTAGGCAGGGGGGGTAATGAGAGCCAAAGCATTTCAGTCGAGTTATTCTGGCAATACCAGGTGGAAAGACTAAAAGAGAGACAGCTACGTGCATCTTCTTACAGGTTTCTTATATTGAAAAAAATACATCGTTTTTTCTATGATGATTCTGTCTTCTCAATTCGGATTATGAAACCTTTGAGGAAAAACATAAGGCCTTGGAATGGAGAGGTAGCTTGGTGGTAGAGCACTTGCCTAATATACACAAAACTCTTGGTTTGATCCCTAACAACACAGAGATCAGGATGGGGGAACAGAAAGGAAGGGAAGAAGTAAAGGAAGGGAAGTAAGGGGAGAGGAGGGGAGGGAAGAAATAGGAATGGAAGGGAAGGGGGAAAGGGAAGGGAAAAAGAGGGGAAGGAAAAGAAAATGGAAAAAGGAAAGGAAAGGAAGGGAAGAGGAGGGGAGGGAGGGGGGAGGGAGGAGGGGAGGGAGAGGAGGGGAGGGAGGAGGGGAAGGAGAGGGAAGGGAAGGGAAGGGAAGGGAAGGGAAGGGAAGGGAAGGGAAGGGAAGGGAAGGGAAAGGAAGGGAAGGGAAGGGAAGGAAAATAGTGAACCACTGTTAAATACTGTCAGACCTGAGTCTAGAGAACTCTCTGTGAAACTGTCAGATCCTTAAAGGAGAGTTCCTATTCTTTGAATCTCATTGGTATAATCCGTAAAGTGGGGACAGGAGTACCTAATTAACAGAATTGTAAAATGGTCAGTGTGAGGTTATAAAAATGTACTAAGTCTAAGGAGGAAGTGTTCATTGTTAACTATTGCTCTAAAAATTGCTACCATTTCTGAAACTGTTACTAAGATAAGCAATTTTGACAAATGTAATGATTATTATATTTGCTGTTGATTCTCTAATCTAGGCATTGAGTGGGAAAGGGTAAGACCAATATAATTTGGAAGATATTACTCTATCAGCAAGAAGGGCATTGAAAAGATTCAAAGGACAAAATCTGACTCTGCTATGACCCAAACATAAATAACTCAGCAGAGAAAAGACAGGGTTGTTGGAAGCCAAAGAAATCTTAAGTAAATTAGAAAGAAGAAGCTGTCTGGAGTAACTAGGTACTGATCTACATTCCCATCAAGGAAGAAAGAGAGAGAGAGAGAGAGAGAGAGAGAGAGAGAGAGAGAGAGAGAGAGAGAACAACAATGCCTCAATGCCTGACAGAAACTCTTTTGAGGAAACTTTCAGTTGACTTTCTTTTGATCAGTATTAATTCAGGGCAACCTGACTTCGTAATTTGTCTGATATATAGCTAGAACAAACAGATAATTTCATTGTTTCGATTAAACTCATGTCCAAGATCTTGGGCAGGAAACATAGAAGTCAACCTGAAACAATTCATGGTGCCAAAAGTCAAGGAACCACCAAAGACTAATAGATCATTTCCAATGGACAAAACGGCCACCTTGAGGATGCTCCGACTAGCCTCAATAGTCTATAAATAGAATGAATTGTATACACAAAATATGTCCTTGAGATCTAGGTAGTAATATTCATGCAAAGAAGGAAAAACAACTTCATCAAAAGGAAAATAACGAGTGCTAGGAAAACATAAAAACACTCCGATAAATGGCTATAAAGCAAACAAGTCAAACATTAATTCTGACTTCCTCATTTCAGTAGTATTTCAGAACTACTGAAAGAGTACATTTTTGTAGGTGAGTTCCAGGTAAGAAATGTAAGGAGGGCTTGGACGCCAGCTGAGTAAGTGAGGCATTTGTCATTCAAGCATGAATACCAACCCCGAACCCACCTAAATTGAGACAGAGCACTTCAAGTGAGCATTCTTGAAGTGAGCTGAGAGAGGAGACAGGAAAGTCCCCTGAAGTTCTTGGGCCAACTACCCTGGGTTCTCATCAACAGACTGTCTCAAACAAGGTGGAAGGTTAAGATTGATAGCAGAGGTTGACCCTTTGACCTCCATGTGTATGACATGGCATGTGCACACCCATACTTGCAAACACATATGCTACACATGAAAATAACTAGATAGAAGGTAGATAGATAGATAGATAGATAGATAGATAGATAGATAGATAGATAGATAGATAGATGGTAGATAGATAGATAGATAGATAGATAGATAGATAGATAGATGGATCAAAAATATTCTATGCCTATTCATCAGTAAATGGATGAGGTGCACACAGCACCTGTGTGTTGTTTTCTGGCATTTCTACACCTATTCAACAGTAGACAGATGAGAGCGCACAGTACCTGAGTGTTCATTTTCTGGAATTTGCAAATACTAACATTTTCTCGCCTTAGTTCCTCTCCTCACCGCTTGTTTGCTTGAGCACGTTAGTGCACTTTGAAATATCATTTCAACTGGCTTATAAATATTTTTTAAAGATACCTGAAAAAGAAAAGTCCAAGTTCTACAGCTACAGTCTCAGAAATACATGGGATGCAAAGTGAAAATAGATCTCACTTCACCACTCAGTCACTCATGGAAGGATAAAGGACAAGCTAACGTTCATGAGCCAGATGGGGGACAGAGACAGTGATAACCTTGTCTCTTACTGTGGTATTAGTACCATGCAATGACTATGCATGCCATTCCAGTGGCTGCAGCTCACAACGCTCAGTATATTTTATCTGACTTGACAGGAGGATCCCTGCTTCCCTCTCTGGATAAATCCAAAGCCTGACAATCTTCCTACCTTCCCTACCACAAGACTGCCCTCAAGGAAGGAAGGAATAAACTAAAATTTAAAGGTCACAAAAGAAAATTCAGAAAGTGTTTTTAAATTCATATAATCTCTTCCTTCCCTTTAAATAAAAACTTCTACACATAAATCGACTCCCCCAGGTGAGCAGGAAATGGCTTAATAACCAACCTTTATACCCATGAAATTGATGTTTTTGTTATCTTACAAATGCCCAAGAAAGGATTGAAGAGACCTATGATGTCAGAGGTTCTGTTATTAACAGTATTCTGGTCAATATGAGTATTTTAAAGCTCACAGATTGGCATTTATCAAATCTAACAATACTGTCTCAATAAGGAGAAAAGAATAAGTATGAGTATTAGTCCTAAATTCTATTTTTCCACCAACTTCAGTCTCAATTTCCATATCTGAGTTCCTAGCTACATACTTTGAAAACAGAGTTTCGTAGAATCTCGAAATCCTCTTGTCTTTCTACCTGGTGGCACGAACATCAGAATCCTAGCATAAGAAGGAAAAGAGGCAGCCACGTAGCATTTTTGAGATATACAAAGGGGTAATGCCCCACCAGGTATTTTGCCTTTCTTTATGCCATTGTACAAAGTCACAGAGTCTCTTTGCGGAAGTATGAGAGAAAGCCTGCCGAGCGTCATACACGTTGTCTGAGATAGTTCATCCATCTTTATATAACCATGATCATAGTAGCCTGGATCTGCCTTTGTCACCATCAACCAAGAAAGATGATCCGCTTCACCAGAAGGCCTACTGTTTGGAAGCTGCCAAGAGTGGAGCGGGTCAAAAAGCTCCTCATTACGTAGACGAGGGAGATGAGAGATAAAGCCCACACGGGAATGTATACCTAGACAAATGTCACATCACTGAAAAGTTCACATAGGAGATGCCATCCATCCAACTGCTTTGGGGAAGATAAAACTGAAATAAATCCTGAAATAACAGTCTTGACTACTTCACCATGCTTCCTCTTGATTTAAGACTAATCCAAAATTCTGAGAATAATTGTTAATATTACTTATTTGCTGCTTCCTAGCTTCCCAATTTTTCAAGTGATACCTTTTACACACTCTTTGAAGAAACACATAATGGGTCTGGAGAGACAGTTCAGATGTCGGAGCATGTCCTGCTCTTGCAAAGACTATCATAGTCTGATTCCTAACACCCATTACAAATAATTATAGCCCCAAGGAGAGCTAGTGCCCCTGGACTCTGAATGCTTACACTCATGCGTTCAAATGCACACAAACACACACACAATTAAAAATAATCTTTTTATAAGAAAAAGAAGATACACACAAAATAAATAATAATAATAATAATAATAATAATAATAAACTTCTTTGAACTCATCAGACCCCAGTTTGCGGGAACAATGCTGTGCGCGGAACGCTATGACTTTATAGCCATAGTGGCTCTTAGACTGGCTTAAATACAGCTTTCACTAGCCAAATGTTTGGATGAAAAGGAAACCTCTTGGAAATCAAAAGGCTGAAATGAAAAATCTGAAAGTTAAAGATGTACTTTGGAGTCAAAGTCCAGTAGATAAAAATCATATCATAGGAAACCTCCCAGCGCTGGGGTCAAGTAAACATAGATTTCACAACGACCGCTGTCATCCACAGGCTGTGTAACCAAGTGTACTTCGCTTCCAAATCTAAATGTTCTCACCTATAAAAAGGGGATTGTAAAACCCACCTCAAAGAGTCGGTGATGACTGCAACACCATAGCCAGCGGCCGGATGTGACATGCTCCTCAATAGACGACATTTATGTTTGCCACTTTTATGTGGAGACGGGGGCAGAGAGCAGCCCTACAAGAACAGGGGAAAGATATTTGAGTTTGTGCACAGATGTTTTCCTTTCTATTTCCACATTCCACGCCACTGCAGTCTGACCCTGAAACACAGACGCCAGCCAGAAGGAAGCCCACCCAAGAATCATAAAGGCAGATGCCAAATTGAATTAGTTAACTCCTGATTTCAATATGAAGACATTATATTTTATGAATCAAGACCTTAAGTTCTGCTAAGATCACAGGTACATAGTAGTCTTTAATTTAGCTTTTTTAAAAATGCTTAAAGTACAGAAAATATTAAGGAAAATATATTGAACGTGGATCAATCCACATAACAGGAAAATGTCGGAACTCTGTCAGATCTATTTCAGACTTCTTAAATAAAAAAGTGCAACTTGGTGTATAAAATCAAAGTCTCCTTGTTCTCTGTTGAATTCTCATTCTCTTCATACCTAAGAGATAACAGTGATGTTGAGCATGACGTGGATACTTCCAGAAAGTGTATGTATCAAGCTATTACAGTGTGATATACTTATGTAATCACTACACATGCTAGTCTAGCTTTCTATCTTTGTACATGGATGTTCTATGTATGATTCTTAAGCTTACTTTTTTTGGCTCTTGCTTTTAAAACCCAAGCATGCCAAGAAATATAGGTGAAGTTTTTTTTTCTCATTTTAAATGCAATTTCCTAATTAAATTTAAACAAAGTCTACTTGGAACAGGAAAAATAGGATAATACTTTTCAGCAGACTTCTGAAGACATACATACACAATTCTAGAATTGCTTCTGTTTCTTGACCTCCTTTAGGGACTTTTCCTTGTACCTACCACTTCCTCTCGGCCTTATTATGATCCATGCATTCTATCAATTAGGTCAGCCAACCAGTCAGTCAGTCAGTCAGTCAGTCAGTCAGTCAGTCAATTGATCAACCTACGCTGAGCCTTACACAGGGACTTCAGTGTTTTGCATAATGAAGATACCAAAAAGATTAAGTTGGGAAAAATTGCCTCCATCAAGAAGCTCATCATCTTCTTGGAGAGATATGCAACCCGTAAATAATGGAAGAAATAAATAAGATGGTTCGGCTTATAACTTCCTCCCTTACAAAATGAAGACATCACATCCCAAAAGCAAGGCGTGTGGTGATTTGACAACTGCTTCGGGAAGAGTAGACAGGGAGTCTCTCTGGGGAGCGCTTGCTTTAGAATGGGAATTTTAGCCACAACTGTGAAATAGCAATATGACACAGCTGCGGATGCGCACTTCGTGTGCAGGCAACCTAAAGAATGAAAAGGACACATTCACTCGCAGTCAAGACCCTATGCAAATAAGAGACAATGACGACATGAACAGGGAGGAGAACAATGGAGGTGGAAATAAATGGAGAGGCATCAAAGCCATGCCTTGGTTGATCCTAGTGAATGAATGGGTATAAATCAAGAAGCTCATTCAGGTGTTTGGTCTAAGATGCCAGAGAGTAGTGAGATTTACTGATCTGGGAAGATTGTAAGAGAGGATGGCTTATGGAGACAGAGAACGAAGACTTATTATTGCTTTAAATTTGAGGTGATTTTGATGGTTAACACATGCCCTACAGGACACTGTAAGTGGTGCACATGTGCCTCATGAAAGAAGTCAAAACAGATATAGGAACATAAACTCATAGCTGTAGCATAAACCCATGGCACAAAGTTAGGTTGTGTTGCAGGAGGAGGAAGAAAAATGGTACACTAATGAACATGCAAAACCTGGCAGGGGAAAGTCCACAAGACTTCAGCCTGAACCGAATAACTACAGACAACCGAATAAAGCTGGGCACAAGAGAGGCAGTTCTCCTCAGGAAAGAGAATACCAGTTGGTTGTCCAGTGCCAAACAGTCAGTCCTGAAAACATATAGGCCAGTAATATTATATGTACTCAACAAGTTATACTTAGGAATATATATATATATGTTTATGCAAATACTGCATGCAAACTGCTGAAAAAAGAGGCCATGAATTTAAAAGAGAGTAGGGAGGGGTATATGGAGAGTTTTAAAGGGAGGAATGGGAAGGGAGAAATGTAATACAATGTGATCTCAAAACCAGACAAAACAAAACAAGAAAAAGTGGTCCAGGATTCATACTGTAAACATAGCAACATTTCGAGGAGGAAAAAAATTGTAGCTATTGAAAATTACTAGACAATAACCAACCAGTTAGAGAGAGCCCCCAGGAAATCTGATGTCAAAGAAACCAAAGAGTAAAAGAGTGACAGGTACTCTTTTACTGGAGAAAAAAAACAGCCAGTCTGGGATTGGTCTAGGAAGTAGGGAAGATTAAAAAAAAAAAAATGAATGGGAAGTAGAGACAAGAATGTGCATTTTAGGAAAAATTTGTTTGAAGAGGAGGAAAGGCATGAAGTACAGGAAAGGGGCAAGTTATCAACAAAGGCTCTTCTGACTGTGGAAGATGCGTTCGCATTCTGATGTGCTAGTTGGATCTAGAATAGAAGAGGACGCTAATGACAAAAGAAAAGAACCGTAGTAGGACTTAAGTCCTCAAGAAGCTGGCACAAGAGGAAAATCCATGCAAAGGATGTGAGACATAGGCTCATACACAGCTGGGCCAGTGGATAAACAACTGGAAGATAAGGAAGTACCTCTGGTCAGATCCCTTATCCTCAAACTCACATTTCCTCCCTCTCAACAATGATGTTACATTATTACTATTGTTGTTGTTATTGTTGTTATTATTATTATATAATACAATACATCCCACCTGTAGTCCCCCTGCCACCTCCCCTGTCCCCCGATCCATCCCTCCTCAATTTCCCTTCAAAAGAAAATAGGCCTCCCAGAGATATCAACTGAACACAAAATACAATAAGACTATTCACAAACCCTCGTATCAGAGCAGGGTAAGGCAACCAATAGAAGGAAAAGGATCCTAAAAGCAGGCAAAAAAAAAAAAGTCAGAGAAAGCCCCACTCTGAACATTGTTAGGAATCCCACAAAAATATCAAGCTGGCTGAGCCAGTGACCTCTGCCACAGCAGGTTCAAGGGAGCAACCTCTGAGGGAGCAGGCCCGAGCTAGTGACCTCCACAGGAACAGGACTGAGTCAGCAATCTCTGTAGGCCCAGGCCAGTGACTTCTAAGAAACCAGGCCTAGGTCAGTGACCTATGTGGGAGCAGGCCTGAGCCAGAGACCTCTGTGGGACTGGGACCAAGCCAGTGACCTCCATGGGAGCAGGTCTGAGCCGGCAACCTCTGTGGGACCAAGTCCAGGACAGCAACCTTTGCAAGAACAGGCCCAAGCCAGGTATGAGGGAGCAACCCTGAGGGAGCAGGCCTTAGCTAGTGATCTCTGTGGGACCAGGGCCTGAGCCAGTGACCTCCTCAGAAGCAGGAGCAAACCAACCACCTCCATGGGACCAGGCCTGAGTCAGCAACCTCCACAAGTTCAGGCCTAAGTCAGCAACTTTCATGGAAGCAGGCCGGACCAACCACCAGGATAGCAGAGCAACCTCTGGGAGTGCCAACCAACCTCCAGGAATACCAAGCACCTCCAGCTTGACTGGACCCATGGCCCCAACTCCCCCATGAGGAGCAACCACCTGAGCCTTGGATCCACTGGCACTTGGAAGAGTGATCACCAGAAACATGACCCCAACTACACCAATCAGAGGAAAAGATGGGCAGATAAGGTAAAAATACCCTCAACACCACAAAGAACAACACACACCAAAACAAAACAACAACAAAAAAAAACTAGTGGCTCTCAAACAGCAAGACTTGAACAACCCAATACAGACGAAGCAGAAGATAAAGGCCTAAAAAATAACTTTGGGAGAATGTTTGAGGCCCTTAAAGAAGAAATAAAATTTTTTCTCAAAGAAATGGAAGAAAAGGTAAACAAAAAATAGAAAGATATCAATAAATCGCTTAAAGAAAACAAAGAAAAGCCAATCAAACAGATGAAAGAAATGATTAAAGGCTTGAAAACCAGAATAGAACAATAAAGAAAATATAAACTGAGGGAATTCTGGAAACAGAAAATATGGAAAATAGATCAGCAACCACAAGTGCAGAATACAAGAGATAGAAGAGAGAATCTCAAGCTTTGAAAATATGATAGAGGAACTATACTAATCAGATAAAGAAAGCATTAAATCTAACAGAAGTTTAACACAAAATATCCAGGGAATATGGGACACCAGGAAAAGACCAAACCTAAGAATAATTGGGATAGAAGAAGGAGAAGTCCTGCTCAAAAGCACAGAAAATATATTCAACAAAATTATAGAAGAAAACTTTCCAAACCTAAAGAAATATATGAATACGAAGATACAAGAACACCAAATAGACTAGACCAAAAACCTCATAGTAATCAAAACACTAAACATACAGAATAAAGAAAGAATATTAAGAGCTGCAAAGAAAATAGGCCAAGTAACATAGAAAGAGAGACCTATCAGAATTACACCTGACTTCTCAATGGAAACAATCAAAGTCAGAAGGTCCTAGTCAAGCATTATGTAGACATGAAGAGACCACGAACGCCAGCCCAGACTACTATACTTAGCAAAACTTTCAATTACTGTAGATGGACAAAACAAGATATTCCTTAACTAATCCAGATTTAGCCAGTACCTATCCACAAACCCAGCCCTACACAAAGTACTAGAAAGAAAACTCCAAACCAAGGAAGTTTGCTACATCCATAAAAACACAAACAATAGATGATTTCACAGCAACAATTCCAAAGAAGGGGAAAACACACAATAACATCACCAACAATGAAAACTAAAATAAGAGGAGCTAGCAATGACTGGTCATTAATATCCCTTAATATAAATGGACTCAACTCACCTATAAATAGACACAGGCCAACAGACTGGATATGAAAACAGAATTCACCATTGTACTGCATTCATAAAACACATCTCAACCTCTAAGACAGACATCACCTCAGAGGAAAAAAAAATTCCAATCAAATGGACCTAAGAAACAAACAAGCCAGTGTAGCTATTCTAATAGCCAACAAAATAGATTTCAACCTAAAATCAATCAAAAGAGACAAAGAAGGACATTTTATTAGTCACAGGAAAAATCCATCAAGAGGAAATCTCAATACTGAACATCTGTGCCCCAAATACAAAGGCACCATCATATATATATATATCACTACTAAAGCTTAAATCATACATTAATTCCCACACACCAATAGTGGGGGACTTTGACATCCCACTCTCACCACTGGACAGGTCTACCAGATAGAAACTTAACAGAAAAATAAGGGAACTAACAGATGTTATAACTCAAATGGACTTAACAGACATCTATAGAACGTTCCACACAAACACAAAAGAATATACCTTCTTCTCAGCACCTCATGGATTCTTCTCAAAAATTGATCACATACTAGGTAACAAAGCAAACCTCAGCAGATACAAAAAACTGGAATAACACCATGTATCTTATCAGATCACCATCACTTAAAATTAGAATCCAACAGCAACACTAATTGAAAGCCCACAAACACATGGAAATTAAACAATGCTCACCTGAATCACCAGTGAGTCAAGGAAGAAATAAAGAAATTAAAGACTTTCTAAAATTCTGCAAAAATTACCATGCAACATACCCAAATGTATCAAACACGATGAAAACAGTGTTAAGAGGAAAGTTCATAGCAATAAATACCTACATAAAACAGCTGAAAAAAAAATCCCACACTAGTGAATTAATAGCACACCTGAAAACTCTAGAACAAAACGAAATAAACTCACTTAGGAGTACTAGAAGGCAGGAAATAGTCAAACTGAGAGCTGAAATCAACAAACTAGAAACAAAGAAAACAATACAAGTAATCAATGAGACCAAGAGTTGGTTCTTCCAGAAAAATCAACAAAATAGACAAAACTTTATCCAAACTAATCAAAAGGCAGAGACAGAATATTCAAATTAACAAAATCAGAAACAAAAAGGGGGACATAACAACAGACATGGAGGAAATCCAGAGAATCATCAGGTCATACCTTAAAAACCTATACTCCACAGAATTGGAAAACTTAAAGGAAAAGGACAATGTTCTGGATAAACATCACTTATCAAAATTAAATCAAGACCATATAAGCAAGTTAAATAGACCTGTAACTGCTAAATAAATAGAAATAGTCATCAAAAGTCTCCCAAACAAACAAATAAAAAACCCAGGATCAGATAGTTTCAGTGCAGAGTTCTACAAGATTTTCAAAGAAGAACTAATATCAATACTCCTCAATTGTTCCACACAATAGAAGC